>NW_027441899.1:0-611640 GCF_048569485.1 Anomaloglossus baeobatrachus
ATAAGTAGAAATCCACTAAAAGTTTTGTTTGGTTATCTTGCAATCCCGAGATAATCGTCTCCATGCTCCAAATCCATTTTAAAGGCATTTTTAAGGCATTTCGCGCATACATGAAATGAACACATTTTTCTCCAAAACTATAACAGATGCAAGCTTGTCCTGTTTGGTGGAGATGATATTTAATAAAATAAGTAGAAATCCACTAAAAGTTTTGTTTGGTTATCTTGCAATCCCGAGATAATCGTCTCCATGCTCCAAATCCATTTTAAAGCCATTTTTAAGGCATTTCGCGCATACATGAAATGAACACATTTTTCTCCAAAACTATAACAGATGCAAGCTTGTCCTGTTTGGTGGAGATGATATTTAATAAAATAAGTAGAAATCCACTAAAAGTTTTGTTTGGTTATCTTGCAATCCCGAGATAATCGTCTCCATGCTCCAAATCCATTTTAAAGTCATTTTTAAGGCATTTCGCGCATACATGAAATGAACACATTTTTCTCCAAAACTATAACAGATGCAAGCTTGTCCTGTTTGGTGGAGATAATATTTAATAAAATAAGTAGAAATCTACTAAAAGTTTCGTTTGTTTATATTGCCATCCTGAGATAATCGTCTCCATGCTCCAAATCCATTTTAAAGCCATTTCAAAGGCATTTTGCGCATACATGAAATGAACACATTTTTCTCCAAAACTATAACACATGCAAGCTTGTCCTGTTTGGTGGAGATGATATTTAATAAAATAAGTAGAAATCCACTAAAAGTTTTGTTTGGTTATCTTGCAATCCCGAGATAATCGTCTCCATGCTCCAAATCCATTTTAAAGCCATTTTTAAGGCATTTCGCGCATACATGAAATGAACACATTTTTCTCCAAAACTATAACAGATGCAAGCTTGTCCTGTTTGGTGGAGATGATATTTAATAAAATAAGTAGAAATCCACTAAAAGTTTTGTTTGGTTATCTTGCAATCCCGAGATAATCGTCTCCATGCTCCAAATCCATTTTAAAGCCATTTTTAAGGCATTTCGCGCATACATGAAATGAACACATTTTTCTCCAAAACTATAACAGATGCAAGCTTGTCCTGTTTGGTGGAGATGATATTTAATAAAATAAGTAGAAATCCACTAAAAGGTTTGTTTGGTTATCTTGCAATCCCGAGATAATCGTCTCCATGCTCCAAATCCATTTTAAAGCCATTTTTAAGGCATTTCGCGCATACATGAAATGAACACATTTTTCTCCAAAGCTATAACAGATGCAAGCTTGTCCTGTTTGGTGGAGATAATATTTAATAAAATAAGTAGAAATCTACTAAAAGTTTCGTTTGTTTATATTGCCATCCTGAGATAATCGTCTCCATACTCCAAATCCATTTTAAAGTCATTTTTAAGGCATTTCGCGCATACATGAAATGAACACATTTTTCTCCAAAACTATAACAGATGCAAGCTTGTCCTGTTTGGTGGAGATGATATTTAATAAAATAAGTAGAAATCCACTAAAAGTTTTGTTTGGTTATCTTGCAATCCCGAGATAATCGTCTCCATGCTCCAAATCCATTTTAAAGCCATTTTTAAGGCATTTCGCGCATACATGAAATGAACACATTTTTCTCCAAAACTATAACAGATGCAAGCTTGTCCTGTTTGGTGGAGATGATATTTAATAAAATAAGTAGAAATCCACTAAAAGTTTTGTTTGGTTATATTGCAATCCCGAGATAATCGTCTCCATGCTCCAAATCCATTTTAAAGCCATTTTTAAGGCATTTCGCGCATACATGAAATGAACACATTTTTCTCCAAAACTATAACAGATGCAAGCTTGTCCTGTTTGGTGGAGATGATATTTAATAAAATAAGTAGAAATCCACTAAAAGTTTTGTTTGGTTATCTTGCAATCCCGAGATAATCGTCTCCATGCTCCAAATCCATTTTAAAGCCATTTTTAAGGCATTTCGCGCATACATGAAATGAACACATTTTTCTCCAAAACTATAACACATGCAAGCTTGTCCTGTTTGGTGGAGATGATATTTAATAAAATAAGTAGAAATCCACTAAAAGTTTTGTTTGGTTATCTTGCAATCCCGAGATAATCGTCTCCATGCTCCAAATCCATTTTAAAGCCATTTTTAAGGCATTTCGCGCATACATAAAATGAACACATTTTTCTCCAAAACTATAACAGATGCAAGCTTGTCCTGTTTGGTGATGATATTTAATAAAATAAGTAGAAATCCACTAAAAGTTTTGTTTGGTTATCTTGCAATCCCGAGATAATCGTCTCCATGCTCCAAATCCATTTTAAAGCCATTTTTAAGGCATTTCGCGCATACATGAAATGAACACATTTTTCTCCAAAACTATAACAGATGCAAGCTTGTCCTGTTTGGTGGAGATGATATTTAATAAAATAAGTAGAAATTTACTAAAAGTTTTGTTTGGTTATCTTGCAATCCCGAGATAATCGTCTCCATGCTCCAAATCCATTTTAAAGCCATTTTTAAGGCATTTCGCGCATACATGAAATGAACACATTTTTCTCCAAAACTTTAACAGATGCAAGCTTGTCCTGTTTGGTGGAGATGATATTTAATAAAATAAGTAGAAATCCACTAAAAGTTTTGTTTGGTTATCTTGCAATCCCGAGATAATCGTCTCCATGCTCCAAATCCATTTTAAAGCCATTTTTAAGGCATTTCGCGCATACATGAAATGAACACATTTTTCTCCAAAACTATAACAGATGCAAGCTTGTCCTGTTTGGTGGAGATGATATTTAATAAAATAAGTAGAAATCCACTAAAAGTTTTGTTTGGTTATCTTGCAATCCCGAGATAATCGTCTCCATGCTCCAAATCCATTTTAAACCCATTTTTAAGGCATTTCGCGCATACATGAAATGAACACATTTTTCTCCAAAACTATAACAGATGCAAGCTTGTCCTGTTTGGTGGAGATGATATTTAATAAAATAAGTAGAAATCCACTAAAAGTTTTGTTTGGTTATCTTGCAATCCCGAGATAATCGTCTCCATGCTCCAAATCCATTTTAAAGCCATTTTTAAGGCATTTTGCGCATACATGAAATGAACACATTTTTCTCCAAAACTATAACACATGCAAGCTTGTCCTGTTTGGTGGAGATGATATTTAATAAAATAAGTAGAAATCCACTAAAAGTTTTGTTTGGTTATCTTGCAATCCTGAGATAATCGTCTCCATGCTCCAAATCCATTTTAAAGCCATTTTTAAGGCATTTCGCGCATACATGAAATGAACACATTTTTCTCCAAAACTATAACAGATGCAAGCTTGTCCTGTTTGGTGGAGATGATATTTAATAAAATAAGTAGAAATCCACTAAAAGTTTTGTTTGGTTATCTTGCAATCCCGAGATAATCGTCTCCATGCTCCAAATCCATTTTAAAGCCATTTTTAAGGCATTTCGCGCATACATGAAATGAACACATTTTTCTCCAAAACTATAACAGATGCAAGCTTGTCCTGTTTGGTGGAGATGATATTTAATAAAATAAGTAGAAATCCACTAAAAGTTTTGTTTGGTTATCTTGCAATCCCGAGATAATCGTCTCCATGCTCCAAATCCATTTTAAAGCCATTTTTAAGGCATTTCGCGCATACATGAAATGAACACATTTTTCTCCAAAACTATAACAGATGCAAGCTTGTCCTGTTTGGTGGAGATGATATTTAATAAAATAAGTAGAAATCCACTAAAAGTTTTGTTTGGTTATATTGCAATCCCGAGATAATCGTCTCCATGCTCCAAATCCATTTTAAAGCCATTTTTAAGGCATTTCGCGCATACATGAAATGAACACATTTTTCTCCAAAACTATAACAGATGCAAGCTTGTCCTGTTTGGTGGAGATGATATTTCATAAAATAAGTAGAAATCCACTAAAAGTTTTGTTTGGTTACCTTGCAATCCCGAGATAATCGTCTCCATGCTCCAAATCCATTTTAAAGCCATTTTTAAGGCATTTCGCGCATACATGAAATGAACACATTTTTCTCCAAAACTATAACAGATGCAAGCTTGTCCTGTTTGGTGGAGATGATATTTAATAAAATAAGTAGAAATCCACTAAAAGTTTTGTTTGGTTATCTTGCAATCCCGAGATAATCGTCTCCATGCTCCAAATCCATTTTAAAGCCATTTTTAAGGCATTTCGCGCATACATGAAATGAACACATTTTTCTCCAAAACTTTAACAGATACAAGCTTGTCCTGTTTGGTGGAGATGATATTTAATAAAATAAGTAGAAATCCACTAAAAGTTTTGTTTGGTTATCTTGCAATCCAGAGATAATCGTCTCCATGCTCCAAATCCATTTTAAAGCCATTTTTAAGGCATTTCGCGCATACATGAAATGAACACATTTTTCTCCAAAACTATAACAGATGCAAGCTTGTCCTGTTTGGTGGAGATGATATTTAATAAAATAAGTAGAAATCCACTAAAAGTTTTGTTTGGTTATCTTGCAATCCCGAGATAATCGTCTCCATGCTCCAAATCCATTTTAAAGCCATTTTTAAGGCATTTCGCGCATACATGAAATGAACACATTTTTCTCCAAAACTATAACAGATGCAAGCTTGTCCTGTTTGGTGGAGATGATATTTAATAAAATAAGTAGAAATCCACTAAAAGTTTTGTTTGGTTATCTTGCAATCCCGAGATAATCGTCTCCATGCTCCAAATCCATTTTAAAGCCATTTTTAAGGCATTTCGCGCATACATGAAATGAACACATTTTTCTCCAAAACTATAACAGATGCAAGCTTGTCCTGTTTGGTGGAGATAATATTTAATAAAATAAGTAGAAATCTACTAAAAGTTTCGTTTGTTTATATTGCCATCCTGAGATAATCGTCTCCATGCTCCAAATCCATTTTAAAGCCATTTTTAAGGCATTTTGCGCATACATGAAATGAACACTTTTTTCTCCAAAACTATAACAGATGCAAGCTTGTCCTGTTTGGTGGAGATGATATTTAATAAAATAAGTAGAAATCCACTAAAAGTTTTGTTTGGTTATCTTGCAATCCCGAGATAATCGTCTCCATGCTCCAAATCCATTTTAAAGCCATTTTTAAGGCATTTCGCGCATACATGAAATGAACACATTTTTCTCCAAAACTATAACAGATGCAAGCTTGTCCTGTTTGGTGGAGATGATATTTAATAAAATAAGTAGAAATCCACTAAAAGTTTTGTTTGGTTATCTTGCAATCCCGAGATAATCGTCTCCATGCTCCAAATCCATTTTAAAGCCATTTTTAAGGCATTTCGCGCATACATGAAATGAACACATTTTTCTCCAAAACTGTAACAGATGCAAGCTTGTCCTGTTTGGTGGAGATGATATTTAATAAAATAAGTAGAAATCCACTAAAAGTTTTGTTTGGTTATCTTGCAATCCCGAGATAATCGTCTCCATGCTCCAAATCCATTTTAAAGCCATTTTTAAGGCATTTCGCGCATACATGAAATGAACACATTTTTCTCCAAAACTATAACAGATGCAAGCTTGTCCTGTTTGGTGGAGATGATATTTAATAAAATAAGTAGAAATCCACTAAAAGTTTTGTTTGGTTATATTGCAATCCCGAGATAATCGTCTCCATGCTCCAAATCCATTTTAAAGCCATTTTTAAGGCATTTCGCGCATACATGAAATGAACACATTTTTCTCCAAAACTATAACAGATGCAAGCTTGTCCTGTTTGGTGGAGATGATATTTAATAAAATAAGTAGAAATCCACTAAAAGTTTTGTTTGGTTATCTTGCAATCCCGAGATAATCGTCTCCATGCTCCAAATCCATTTTAAAGCCATTTTTAAGGCATTTCGCGCATACATGAAATGAACACATTTTTCTCCAAAACTATAACAGATGCAAGCTTGTCCTGTTTGGTGGAGATGATATTTAATAAAATAAGTAGAAATCCACTAAAAGTTTTGTTTGGTTATCTTGCAATCCCGAGATAATCGTCTCCATGCTCCAAATCCATTTTAAAGCCATTTTTAAGGCATTTCGCGCATACATGAAATGAACACATTTTTCTCCAAAACTATAACAGATGCAAGCTTGTCCTGTTTGGTGGAGATAATATTTAATAAAATAAGTAGAAATCTACTAAACCTTCGTTTGTTTATATTGCCATCCTGAGATAATCGTCTCCATGCTCCAAATCCATTTTAAAGCCATTTTTAAGGCATTTTGCGCATACATGAAATGAACACATTTTTCTCCAAAACTATAACACATGCAAGCTTGTCCTGTTTGGTGGAGATGATATTTAATAAAATAAGTAGAAATCCACTAAAAGTTTTGTTTGGTTATCTTGCAATCCCGAGATAATCGTCTCCATGCTCCAAATCCATTTTAAAGCCATTTTTAAGGCATTTCGCGCATACATGAAATGAACACATTTTTCTCCAAAACTATAACAGATGCAAGCTTGTCCTGTTTGGTGGAGATGATATTTAATAAAATAAGTAGAAATCCACTAAAAGTTTTGTTTGGTTATCTTGCAATCCCGAGATAATCGTCTCCATGCTCCAAATCCATTTTAAAGCCATTTTTAAGGCATTTCGCGCATACATGAAATGAACACATTTTTCTCCAAAACTATAACAGATGCAAGCTTGTCCTGTTTGGTGGAGATGATATTTAATAAAATAAGTAGAAATCCACTAAAAGTTTTGTTTGGTTATCTTGCAATCCCGAGATAATCGTCTCCATGCTCCAAATCCATGTTAAAGCCATTTTTAAGGCATTTCGCGCATACATGAAATGAACACATTTTTCTCCAAAACTATAACAGATGCAAGCTTGTCCTGTTTGGTGGAGATGATATTTAATAAAATAAGTAGAAATCCACTAAAAGTTTTGTTTGGTTATCTTGCAATCCCGAGATAATCGTCTCCATGCTCCAAATCCATTTTAAAGCCATTTTTAAGGCATTTCGCGCATACATGAAATGAACACATTTTTCTCCAAAACTATAACAGATGCAAGCTTGTCCTGTTTGGTGGAGATGATATTTAATAAAATAAGTAGAAATCCACTAAAAGTTTTGTTTGGTTATCTTGCAATCCCGAGATAATCGTCTCCATGCTCCAAATCCATTTTAAAGCCATTTTTAAGGCATTTCGCGCATACATGAAATGAACACATTTTTCTCCAAAACTATAACAGATGCAAGCTTGTCCTGTTTGGTGGAGATGATATTTAATAAAATAAGTAGAAATCCACTAAAAGTTTTGTTTGGTTATCTTGCAATCCCGAGATAATCGTCTCCATGCTCCAAATCCATTTTAAAGCCATTTTTAAGGCATTTCGCGCATACATGAAATGAACACATTTTTCTCCAAAACTATAACAGATGCAAGCTTGTCCTGTTTGGTGGAGATGATATTTAATAAAATAAGTAGAAATCCACAAAAAGTTTTGTTTGGTTATCTTGCAATCCCGAGATAATCGTCTCCATGCTCCAAATCCATTTTAAAGCCATTTTTAAGGCATTTCGCGCATACATGAAATGAACACATTTTTCTCCAAAACTATAACAGATGCAAGCTTGTCCTGTTTGGTGGAGATGATATTTAATAAAATAAGTAGAAATCCACTAAAAGTTTTGTTTGGTTATCTTGCAATCCCGAGATAATCGTCTCCATGCTCCAAATCCATTTTAAAGCCATTTTTAAGGCATTTCGCGCATACATGAAATGAACACATTTTTCTCCAAAACTATAACAGATGCAAGCTTGTCCTGTTTGGTGGAGATAATATTTAATAAAATAAGTAGAAATCTACTAAAAGTTTCGTTTGTTTATATTGCCATCCTGAGATAATCGTCTCCATGCTCCAAATCCATTTTAAAGCCATTTTTAAGGCATTTTGCGCATACATGAAATGAACACTTTTTTCTCCAAAACTATAACAGATGCAAGCTTGTCCTGTTTGGTGGAGATGATATTTAATAAAATAAGTAGAAATCCACTAAAAGTTTTGTTTGGTTATCTTGCAATCCCGAGATAATCGTCTCCATGCTCCAAATCCATTTTAAAGCCATTTTTAAGGCATTTCGCGCATACATGAAATGAACACATTTTTCTCCAAAACTATAACAGATGCAAGCTTGTCCTGTTTGGTGGAGATGATATTTAATAAAATAAGTAGAAATCCACTAAAAGTTTTGTTTGGTTATCTTGCAATCCCGAGATAATCGTCTCCATGCTCCAAATCCATTTTAAAGCCATTTTTAAGGCATTTCGCGCATACATGAAATGAACACATTTTTCTCCAAAACTGTAACAGATGCAAGCTTGTCCTGTTTGGTGGAGATGATATTTAATAAAATAAGTAGAAATCCACTAAAAGTTTTGTTTGGTTATCTTGCAATCCCGAGATAATCGTCTCCATGCTCCAAATCCATTTTAAAGCCATTTTTAAGGCATTTCGCGCATACATGAAATGAACACATTTTTCTCCAAAACTATAACAGATGCAAGCTTGTCCTGTTTGGTGGAGATGATATTTAATAAAATAAGTAGAAATCCACTAAAAGTTTTGTTTGGTTATATTGCAATCCCGAGATAATCGTCTCCATGCTCCAAATCCATTTTAAAGCCATTTTTAAGGCATTTCGCGCATACATGAAATGAACACATTTTTCTCCAAAACTATAACAGATGCAAGCTTGTCCTGTTTGGTGGAGATGATATTTAATAAAATAAGTAGAAATCCACTAAAAGTTTTGTTTGGTTATCTTGCAATCCCGAGATAATCGTCTCCATGCTCCAAATCCATTTTAAAGCCATTTTTAAGGCATTTCGCGCATACATGAAATGAACACATTTTTCTCCAAAACTATAACAGATGCAAGCTTGTCCTGTTTGGTGGAGATGATATTTAATAAAATAAGTAGAAATCCACTAAAAGTTTTGTTTGGTTATCTTGCAATCCCGAGATAATCGTCTCCATGCTCCAAATCCATTTTAAAGCCATTTTTAAGGCATTTCGCGCATACATGAAATGAACACATTTTTCTCCAAAACTATAACAGATGCAAGCTTGTCCTGTTTGGTGGAGATAATATTTAATAAAATAAGTAGAAATCTACTAAAAGTTTCGTTTGTTTATATTGCCATCCTGAGATAATCGTCTCCATGCTCCAAATCCATTTTAAAGCCATTTTTAAGGCATTTTGCGCATACATGAAATGAACACATTTTTCTCCAAAACTATAACACATGCAAGCTTGTCCTGTTTGGTGGAGATGATATTTAATAAAATAAGTAGAAATCCACTAAAAGTTTTGTTTGGTTATCTTGCAATCCCGAGATAATCGTCTCCATGCTCCAAATCCATTTTAAAGCCATTTTTAAGGCATTTCGCGCATACATGAAATGAACACATTTTTCTCCAAAACTATAACAGATGCAAGCTTGTCCTGTTTGGTGGAGATGATATTTAATAAAATAAGTAGAAATCCACTAAAAGTTTTGTTTGGTTATCTTGCAATCCCGAGATAATCGTCTCCATGCTCCAAATCCATTTTAAAGCCATTTTTAAGGCATTTCGCGCATACATGAAATGAACACATTTTTCTCCAAAACTATAACAGATGCAAGCTTGTCCTGTTTGGTGGAGATGATATTTAATAAAATAAGTAGAAATCCACTAAAAGTTTTGTTTGGTTATCTTGCAATCCCGAGATAATCGTCTCCATGCTCCAAATCCATGTTAAAGCCATTTTTAAGGCATTTCGCGCATACATGAAATGAACACATTTTTCTCCAAAACTATAACAGATGCAAGCTTGTCCTGTTTGGTGGAGATGATATTTAATAAAATAAGTAGAAATCCACTAAAAGTTTTGTTTGGTTATCTTGCAATCCCGAGATAATCGTCTCCATGCTCCAAATCCATTTTAAAGCCATTTTTAAGGCATTTCGCGCATACATGAAATGAACACATTTTTCTCCAAAACTATAACAGATGCAAGCTTGTCCTGTTTGGTGGAGATGATATTTAATAAAATAAGTAGAAATCCACTAAAAGTTTTGTTTGGTTATCTTGCAATCCCGAGATAATCGTCTCCATGCTCTAAATCCATTTTAAAGCCATTTTTAAGGCATTTCGCGCATACATGAAATGAACACATTTTTCTCCAAAACTATAACAGATGCAAGCTTGTCCTGTTTGGTGGAGATGATATTTAATAAAATAAGTAGAAATCCACTAAAAGTTTTGTTTGGTTATCTTGCAATCCCGAGATAATCGTCTCCATGCTCCAAATCCATTTTAAAGCCATTTTTAAGGCATTTCGCGCATACATGAAATGAACACATTTTTCTCCAAAACTATAACAGATGCAAGCTTGTCCTGTTTGGTGGAGATAATATTTAATAAAATAAGTAGAAATCTACTAAAAGTTTCGTTTGTTTATATTGCCATCCTGAGATAATCGTCTCCATGCTCCAAATCCATTTTAAAGCCATTTTTAAGGCATTTTGCGCATACATGAAATGAACACATTTTTCTCCAAAACTATAACAGATGCAAGCTTGTCCTGTTTGGTGGAGATGATATTTAATAAAATAAGTAGAAATCCACTAAAAGTTTTGTTTGGTTATCTTGCAATCCCGAGATAATCGTCTCCATGCTCCAAATCCATTTTAAAGCCATTTTTAAGGCATTTCGCGCATACATGAAATGAACACATTTTTCTCCAAAACTATAACAGATGCAAGCTTGTCCTGTTTGGTGGAGATGATATTTAATAAAATAAGTAGAAATCCACTAAAAGTTTTGTTTGGTTATCTTGCAATCCCGAGATAATCGTCTCCATGCTCCAAATCCATGTTAAAGCCATTTTTAAGGCATTTCGCGCATACATGAAATGAACACATTTTTCTCCAAAACTATAACAGATGCAAGCTTGTCCTGTTTGGTGGAGATGATATTTAATAAAATAAGTAGAAATCCACTAAAAGTTTTGTTTGGTTATCTTGCAATCCCGAGATAATCGTCTCCATGCTCCAAATCCATTTTAAAGCCATTTTTAAGGCATTTCGCGCATACATGAAATGAACACATTTTTCTCCAAAACTATAACAGATGCAAGCTTGTCCTGTTTGGTGGAGATGATATTTAATAAAATAAGTAGAAATCCACTAAAAGTTTTGTTTGGTTATCTTGCAATCCCGAGATAATCGTCTCCATGCTCCAAATCCATTTTAAAGCCATTTTTAAGGCATTTCGCGCATACATGAAATGAACACATTTTTCTCCAAAACTATAACAGATGCAAGCTTGTCCTGTTTGGTGGAGATGATATTTAATAAAATAAGTAGAAATCCACTAAAAGTTTTGTTTGGTTATCTTGCAATCCCGAGATAATCGTCTCCATGCTCCAAATCCATTTTAAAGCCATTTTTAAGGCATTTCGCGCATACATGAAATGAACACATTTTTCTCCAAAACTATAACAGATGCAAGCTTGTCCTGTTTGGTGGAGATGATATTTAATAAAATAAGTAGAAATCCACAAAAAGTTTTGTTTGGTTATCTTGCAATCCCGAGATAATCGTCTCCATGCTCCAAATCCATTTTAAAGCCATTTTTAAGGCATTTCGCGCATACATGAAATGAACACATTTTTCTCCAAAACTATAACAGATGCAAGCTTGTCCTGTTTGGTGGAGATGATATTTAATAAAATAAGTAGAAATCCACTAAAAGTTTTGTTTGGTTATCTTGCAATCCCGAGATAATCGTCTCCATGCTCCAAATCCATTTTAAAGCCATTTTTAAGGCATTTCGCGCATACATGAAATGAACACATTTTTCTCCAAAACTATAACAGATGCAAGCTTGTCCTGTTTGGTGGAGATGATATTTAATAAAATAAGTAGAAATCCACTAAAAGTTTTGTTTGGTTATCTTGCAATCCCGAGATAATCGTCTCCATGCTCCAAATCCATTTTAAAGCCATTTTTAAGGCATTTCGCGCATACATGAAATGAACACATTTTTCTCCAAAACTATAACAGATGCAAGCTTGTCCTGTTTGGTGGAGATGATATTTAATAAAATAAGTAGAAATCCACTAAAAGTTTTGTTTGGTTATATTGCAATCCCGAGATAATCGTCTCCATGCTCCAAATCCATTTTAAAGCCATTTTTAAGGCATTTCGCGCATACATGAAATGAACACATTTTTCTCCAAAACTATAACAGATGCAAGCTTGTCCTGTTTGGTGGAGATGATATTTAATAAAATAAGTAGAAATCCACTAAAAGTTTTGTTTGGTTATCTTGCAATCCCGAGATAATCGTCTCCATGCTCCAAATCCATTTTAAAGCCATTTTTAAGGCATTTCGCGCATACATGAAATGAACACATTTTTCTCCAAAACTATAACAGATGCAAGCTTGTCCTGTTTGGTGGAGATGATATTTAATAAAATAAGTAGAAATCCACTAAAAGTTTTGTTTGGTTATCTTGCAATCCCGAGATAATCGTCTCCATGCTCCAAATCCATTTTAAAGCCATTTTTAAGGCATTTCGCGCATACATGAAATGAACACATTTTTCTCCAAAACTATAACAGATGCAAGCTTGTCCTGTTTGGTGGAGATGATATTTAATAAAATAAGTAGAAATCCACTAAAAGTTTTGTTTGGTTATCTTGCAATCCCGAGATAATCGTCTCCATGCTCCAAATCCATTTTAAAGCCATTTTTAAGGCATTTCGCGCATACATGAAATGAACACATTTTTCTCCAAAACTATAATAGATGCAAGCTTGTCCTGTTCGGTGGAGATGATATTTAATAAAATAAGTAGAAATCCACTAAAAGTTTTGTTTGGTTATCTTGCAATC
Source organism: Anomaloglossus baeobatrachus (assembly GCF_048569485.1). Lineage (NCBI taxonomy): Eukaryota > Metazoa > Chordata > Amphibia > Anura > Aromobatidae > Anomaloglossus > Anomaloglossus baeobatrachus. The sequence goes on from NW_027441899.1 coordinate 12,945, forward strand.
CCGAGATAATCGTCTCCATGCTCCAAATCCATTTTAAAGCCATTTTTAAGGCATTTCGCGCATACATGAAATGAACACATTTTTCTCCAAAACTATAACAGATGCAAGCTTGTCCTGTTTGGTGGAGATGATATTTAATAAAATAAGTAGAAATCCACTAAAAGTTTTGTTTGGTTATCTTGCAATCCTGAGATAATCGTCTCCATGCTCCAAATCCATTTTAAAGCCATTTTTAAGGCATTTCGCGCATACATGAAATGAACACATTTTTCTCCAAAACTATAACAGATGCAAGCTTGTCCTGTTTGGTGGAGATGATATTTAATAAAATAAGTAGAAATCCACTAAAAGTTTTGTTTGGTTATCTTGCAATCCCGAGATAATCGTCTCCATGCTCCAAATCCATTTTAAAGCCATTTTTAAGGCATTTCGCGCATACATGAAATGAACACATTTTTCTCCAAAACTATAACAGATGCAAGCTTGTCCTGTTTGGTGGAGATGATATTTAATAAAATAAGTAGAAATCCACTAAAAGTTTTGTTTGGTTATATTGCAATCCCGAGATAATCGTCTCCATGCTCCAAATCCATTTTAAAGCCATTTTTAAGGCATTTCGCGCATACATGAAATGAACACATTTTTCTCCAAAACTATAACAGATGCAAGCTTGTCCTGTTTGGTGGAGATGATATTTAATAAAATAAGTAGAAATCCACTAAAAGTTTTGTTTGGTTATCTTGCAATCCCGAGATAATCGTCTCCATGCTCCAAATCCATTTTAAAGCCATTTTTAAGGCATTTCGCGCATACATGAAATGAACACATTTTTCTCCAAAACTATAACAGATGCAAGCTTGTCCTGTTTGGTGGAGATGATATTTAATAAAATAAGTAGAAATCCACTAAAAGTTTTGTTTGGTTATCTTGCAATCCCGAGATAATCGTCTCCATGCTCCAAATCCATTTTAAAGCCATTTCAAAGGCATTTTGCGCATACATGAAATGAACACATTTTTCTCCAAAACTATAACACATGCAAGCTTGTCCTGTTTGGTGGAGATGATATTTAATAAAATAAGTAGAAATCCACTAAAAGTTTTGTTTGGTTATCTTGCAATCCCGAGATAATCGTCTCCATGCTCCAAATCCATTTTAAAGCCATTTTTAAGGCATTTCGCGCATACATGAAATGAACACATTTTTCTCCAAAACTATAAAAGATGCAAGCTTGTCCTGTTTGGTGGAGATGATATTTAAAAAATAAGTAGAAATCCACTAAAAGTTTTGTTTGGTTATCTTGCAATCCCGAGATAATCGTCTCCATGCTCCAAATCCATTTTAAAGCCATTTTTAAGGCATTTCGCGCATACATGAAATGAACACATTTTTCTCCAAAACTATAACAGATGCAAGCTTGTCCTGTTTGGTGGAGATGATATTTAATAAAATAAGTAGAAATCCACTAAAAGTTTTGTTTGGTTATCTTGCAATCCCGAGATAATCGTCTCCATGCTCCAAATCCATTTTAAAGCCATTTTTAAGGCATTTCGCGCATACATGAAATGAACACATTTTTCTCCAAAACTATAACAGATGCAAGCTTGTCCTGTTTGGTGGAGATGATATTTAATAAAATAAGTAGAAATCCACTAAAAGTTTTGTTTGGTTATATTGCAATCCCGAGATAATCGTCTCCATGCTCCAAATCCATTTTAAAGCCATTTTTAAGGCATTTCGCGCATACATGAAATGAACACATTTTTCTCCAAAACTATAACAGATGCAAGCTTGTCCTGTTTGGTGGAGATGATATTTAATAAAATAAGTAGAAATCCACTAAAAGTTTTGTTTGGTTATCTTGCAATCCCGAGATAATCGTCTCCATGCTCCAAATCCATTTTAAAGCCATTTTTAAGGCATTTCGCGCATACATGAAATGAACACATTTTTCTCCAAAACTATAACAGATGCAAGCTTGTCCTGTTTGGTGGAGATAATATTTAATAAAATAAGTAGAAATCTACTAAAAGTTTCGTTTGTTTATATTGCCATCCTGAGATAATCGTCTCCATGCTCCAAATCCATTTTAAAGCCATTTCAAAGGCATTTTGCGCATACATGAAATGAACACATTTTTCTCCAAAACTATAACAGATGCAAGCTTGTCCTGTTTGGTGGAGATGATATTTAATAAAATAAGTAGAAATCCACTAAAAGTTTTGTTTGGTTATCTTGCAATCCCGAGATAATCGTCTCCATGCTCCAAATCCATTTTAAAGCCATTTTTAAGGCATTTCGCGCATACATGAAATGAACACATTTTTCTCCAAAACTATAATAGATGCAAGCTTGTCCTGTTCGGTGGAGATGATATTTAATAAAATAAGTAGAAATCCACTAAAAGTTTTGTTTGGTTATCTTGCAATCCCGAGATAATCGTCACCATGCTCCAAATCCATTTTAAAGCCATTTTTAAGGCATTTCGCGCATACATGAAATGAACACATTTTTCTCCAAAACTATAACAGATGCAAGCTTGTCCTGTTTGGTGGAGATGATATTTAATAAAATAAGTAGAAATCCACTAAAAGTTTTGTTTGGTTATCTTGCAATCCCGAGATAATCGTCTCCATGCTCCAAATCCATTTTAAAGCCATTTCAAAGGCATTTTGCGCATACATGAAATGAACACATTTTTCTCCAAAACTATAACACATGCAAGCTTGTCCTGTTTGGTGGAGATGATATTTAATAAAATAAGTAGAAATCCACTAAAAGTTTTGTTTGGTTATCTTGCAATCCCGAGATAATCGTCTCCATGCTCCAAATCCATTTTAAAGCCATTTTTAAGGCATTTCGCGCATACATGAAATGAACACATTTTTCTCCAAAACTATAACAGATGCAAGCTTGTCCTGTTTGGTGGAGATAATATTTAATAAAATAAGTAGAAATCTACTAAAAGTTTCGTTTGTTTATATTGCCATCCTGAGATAATCGTCTCCATGCTCCAAATCCATTTTAAAGCCATTTCAAAGGCATTTTGCGCATACATGAAATGAACACATTTTTCTCCAAAACTATAACACATGCAAGCTTGTCCTGTTTGGTGGAGATGATATTTAATAAAATAAGTAGAAATCCACTAAAAGTTTTGTTTGGTTATCTTGCAATCCCGAGATAATCGTCTCCATGCTCCAAATCCATTTTAAAGCCATTTTTAAGGCATTTCGCGCATACATGAAATGCACACATTTTTCTCCAAAACTATAACAGATGCAAGCTTGTCCTGTTTGGTGGAGATGATATTTAATAAAATAAGTAGAAATCCACTAAAAGTTTTGTTTGGTTATCTTGCAATCCCGAGATAATCGTCTCCATGCTCCAAATCCATTTTAAAGCCATTTTTAAGGCATTTCGCGCATACATGAAATGAACACATTTTTCTCCAAAACTATAACAGATGCAAGCTTGTCCTGTTTGGTGGAGATAATATTTAATAAAATAAGTAGAAATCTACTAAAAGTTTCGTTTGTTTATATTGCCATCCTGAGATAATCGTCTCCATGCTCCAAATCCGTTTTAAAGCCATTTTTAAGGCATTTCGCGCATACATGAAATGAACACATTTTTCTCCAAAACTATAACAGATGCAAGCTTGTCCTGTTTGGTGGAGATAATATTTAATAAAATAAGTAGAAATCTACTAAAAGTTTCGTTTGTTTATATTGCCATCCTGAGATAATCGTCTCCATGCTCCAAATCCATTTTAAAGCCATTTTTAAGGCATTTTGCGCATACATGAAATGAACACATTTTTCTCCAAAACTATAACACATGCAAGCTTGTCCTGTTTGGTGGAGATGATATTTAATAAAATAAGTAGAAATCCACTAAAAGTTTTGTTTGGTTATCTTGCAATCCCGAGATAATCGTCTCCATGCTCCAAATCCATTTTAAAGCCATTTTTAAGGCATTTCGCGCATACATGAAATGAACACATTTTTCTCCAAAACTATAACAGATGCAAGCTTGTCCTGTTTGGTGGAGATGATATTTAATAAAATAAGTAGAAATCCACTAAAAGTTTTGTTTGGTTATCTTGCAATCCCGAGATAATCGTCTCCATGCTCCAAATCCATTTTAAAGCCATTTTTAAGGCATTTCGCGCATACATGAAATGAACACATTTTTCTCCAAAACTATAACAGATGCAAGCTTGTCCTGTTTGGTGGAGATGATATTTAATAAAATAAGTAGAAATCCACTAAAAGTTTTGTTTGGTTATCTTGCAATCCCGAGATAATCGTCTCCATGCTCCAAATCCATGTTAAAGCCATTTTTAAGGCATTTCGCGCATACATGAAATGAACACATTTTTCTCCAAAACTATAACAGATGCAAGCTTGTCCTGTTTGGTGGAGATGATATTTAATAAAATAAGTAGAAATCCACTAAAAGTTTTGTTTGGTTATCTTGCAATCCCGAGATAATCGTCTCCATGCTCCAAATCCATTTTAAAGCCATTTTTAAGGCATTTCGCGCATACATGAAATGAACACATTTTTCTCCAAAACTATAACAGATGCAAGCTTGTCCTGTTTGGTGGAGATGATATTTAATAAAATAAGTAGAAATCCACTAAAAGTTTTGTTTGGTTATCTTGCAATCCCGAGATAATCGTCTCCATGCTCCAAATCCATTTTAAAGCCATTTTTAAGGCATTTCGCGCATACATGAAATGAACACATTTTTCTCCAAAACTATAACAGATGCAAGCTTGTCCTGTTTGGTGGAGATGATATTTAATAAAATAAGTAGAAATCCACTAAAAGTTTTGTTTGGTTATCTTGCAATCCCGAGATAATCGTCTCCATGCTCCAAATCCATTTTAAAGCCATTTTTAAGGCATTTCGCGCATACATGAAATGAACACATTTTTCTCCAAAACTATAACAGATGCAAGCTTGTCCTGTTTGGTGGAGATGATATTTAATAAAATAAGTAGAAATCCACAAAAAGTTTTGTTTGGTTATCTTGCAATCCCGAGATAATCGTCTCCATGCTCCAAATCCATTTTAAAGCCATTTTTAAGGCATTTCGCGCATACATGAAATGAACACATTTTTCTCCAAAACTATAACAGATGCAAGCTTGTCCTGTTTGGTGGAGATGATATTTAATAAAATAAGTAGAAATCCACTAAAAGTTTTGTTTGGTTATCTTGCAATCCCGAGATAATCGTCTCCATGCTCCAAATCCATTTTAAAGCCATTTTTAAGGCATTTCGCGCATACATGAAATGAACACATTTTTCTCCAAAACTATAACAGATGCAAGCTTGTCCTGTTTGGTGGAGATAATATTTAATAAAATAAGTAGAAATCTACTAAAAGTTTCGTTTGTTTATATTGCCATCCTGAGATAATCGTCTCCATGCTCCAAATCCATTTTAAAGCCATTTTTAAGGCATTTTGCGCATACATGAAATGAACACTTTTTTCTCCAAAACTATAACAGATGCAAGCTTGTCCTGTTTGGTGGAGATGATATTTAATAAAATAAGTAGAAATCCACTAAAAGTTTTGTTTGGTTATCTTGCAATCCCGAGATAATCGTCTCCATGCTCCAAATCCATTTTAAAGCCATTTTTAAGGCATTTCGCGCATACATGAAATGAACACATTTTTCTCCAAAACTATAACAGATGCAAGCTTGTCCTGTTTGGTGGAGATGATATTTAATAAAATAAGTAGAAATCCACTAAAAGTTTTGTTTGGTTATCTTGCAATCCCGAGATAATCGTCTCCATGCTCCAAATCCATTTTAAAGCCATTTTTAAGGCATTTCGCGCATACATGAAATGAACACATTTTTCTCCAAAACTGTAACAGATGCAAGCTTGTCCTGTTTGGTGGAGATGATATTTAATAAAATAAGTAGAAATCCACTAAAAGTTTTGTTTGGTTATCTTGCAATCCCGAGATAATCGTCTCCATGCTCCAAATCCATTTTAAAGCCATTTTTAAGGCATTTCGCGCATACATGAAATGAACACATTTTTCTCCAAAACTATAACAGATGCAAGCTTGTCCTGTTTGGTGGAGATGATATTTAATAAAATAAGTAGAAATCCACTAAAAGTTTTGTTTGGTTATATTGCAATCCCGAGATAATCGTCTCCATGCTCCAAATCCATTTTAAAGCCATTTTTAAGGCATTTCGCGCATACATGAAATGAACACATTTTTCTCCAAAACTATAACACATGCAAGCTTGTCCTGTTTGGTGGAGATGATATTTAATAAAATAAGTAGAAATCCACTAAAAGTTTTGTTTGGTTATCTTGCAATCCCGAGATAATCGTCTCCATGCTCCAAATCCATTTTAAAGCCATTTTTAAGGCATTTCGCGCATACATGAAATGAACACATTTTTCTCCAAAACTATAACAGATGCAAGCTTGTCCTGTTTGGTGGAGATAATATTTAATAAAATAAGTAGAAATCTACTAAAAGTTTCGTTTGTTTATATTGCCATCCTGAGATAATCGTCTCCATGCTCCAAATCCATTTTAAAGCCATTTCAAAGGCATTTTGCGCATACATGAAATGAACACATTTTTCTCCAAAACTATAACACATGCAAGCTTGTCCTGTTTGGTGGAGATGATATTTAATAAAATAAGTAGAAATCCACTAAAAGTTTTGTTTGGTTATCTTGCAATCCCGAGATAATCGTCTCCATGCTCCAAATCCATTTTAAAGCCATTTTTAAGGCATTTCGCGCATACATGAAATGCACACATTTTTCTCCAAAACTATAACAGATGCAAGCTTGTCCTGTTTGGTGGAGATGATATTTAATAAAATAAGTAGAAATCCACTAAACGTTTTGTTTGGTTATCTTGCAATCCCGAGATAATCGTCTCCATGCTCCAAATCCATTTTAAAGCCATTTTTAAGGCATTTCGCGCATACATGAAATGAACACATTTTTCTCCAAAACTATAACAGATGCAAGCTTGTCCTGTTTGGTGGAGATGATATTTAATAAAATAAGTAGAAATCCACTAAAAGTTTTGTTTGGTTATCTTGCAATCCCGAGATAATCGTCTCCATGCTCCAAATCCATTTTAAAGCCATTTTTAAGGCATTTCGCGCATACATGAAATGAACACATTTTTCTCCAAAACTATAACAGATGCAAGCTTGTCCTGTTTGGTGGAGATAATATTTAATAAAATAAGTAGAAATCTACTAAAAGTTTCGTTTGTTTATATTGCCATCCTGAGATAATCGTCTCCATGCTCCAAATCCGTTTTAAAGCCATTTTTAAGGCATTTCGCGCATACATGAAATGAACACATTTTTCTCCAAAACTATAACAGATGCAAGCTTGTCCTGTTTGGTGGAGATAATATTTAATAAAATAAGTAGAAATCTACTAAAAGTTTCGTTTGTTTATATTGCCATCCTGAGATAATCGTCTCCATGCTCCAAATCCATTTTAAAGCCATTTTTAAGGCATTTTGCGCATACATGAAATGAACACATTTTTCTCCAAAACTATAACACATGCAAGCTTGTCCTGTTTGGTGGAGATGATATTTAATAAAATAAGTAGAAATCCACTAAAAGTTTTGTTTGGTTATCTTGCAATCCCGAGATAATCGTCTCCATGCTCCAAATCCATTTTAAAGCCATTTTTAAGGCATTTCGCGCATACATGAAATGAACACATTTTTCTCCAAAACTATAACAGATGCAAGCTTGTCCTGTTTGGTGGAGATGATATTTAATAAAATAAGTAGAAATCCACTAAAAGTTTTGTTTGGTTATCTTGCAATCCCGAGATAATCGTCTCCATGCTCCAAATCCATTTTAAAGCCATTTTTAAGGCATTTCGCGCATACATGAAATGAACACATTTTTCTCCAAAACTATAACAGATGCAAGCTTGTCCTGTTTGGTGGAGATGATATTTAATAAAATAAGTAGAAATCCACTAAAAGTTTTGTTTGGTTATCTTGCAATCCCGAGATAATCGTCTCCATGCTCCAAATCCATGTTAAAGCCATTTTTAAGGCATTTCGCGCATACATGAAATGAACACATTTTTCTCCAAAACTATAACAGATGCAAGCTTGTCCTGTTTGGTGGAGATGATATTTAATAAAATAAGTAGAAATCCACTAAAAGTTTTGTTTGGTTATCTTGCAATCCCGAGATAATCGTCTCCATGCTCCAAATCCATTTTAAAGCCATTTTTAAGGCATTTCGCGCATACATGAAATGAACACATTTTTCTCCAAAACTATAACAGATGCAAGCTTGTCCTGTTTGGTGGAGATGATATTTAATAAAATAAGTAGAAATCCACTAAAAGTTTTGTTTGGTTATCTTGCAATCCCGAGATAATCGTCTCCATGCTCCAAATCCATTTTAAAGCCATTTTTAAGGCATTTCGCGCATACATGAAATGAACACATTTTTCTCCAAAACTATAACAGATGCAAGCTTGTCCTGTTTGGTGGAGATGATATTTAATAAAATAAGTAGAAATCCACTAAAAGTTTTGTTTGGTTATCTTGCAATCCCGAGATAATCGTCTCCATGCTCCAAATCCATTTTAAAGCCATTTTTAAGGCATTTCGCGCATACATGAAATGAACACATTTTTCTCCAAAACTATAACAGATGCAAGCTTGTCCTGTTTGGTGGAGATGATATTTAATAAAATAAGTAGAAATCCACAAAAAGTTTTGTTTGGTTATCTTGCAATCCCGAGATAATCGTCTCCATGCTCCAAATCCATTTTAAAGCCATTTTTAAGGCATTTCGCGCATACATGAAATGAACACATTTTTCTCCAAAACTATAACAGATGCAAGCTTGTCCTGTTTGGTGGAGATGATATTTAATAAAATAAGTAGAAATCCACTAAAAGTTTTGTTTGGTTATCTTGCAATCCCGAGATAATCGTCTCCATGCTCCAAATCCATTTTAAAGCCATTTTTAAGGCATTTCGCGCATACATGAAATGAACACATTTTTCTCCAAAACTATAACAGATGCAAGCTTGTCCTGTTTGGTGGAGATAATATTTAATAAAATAAGTAGAAATCTACTAAAAGTTTCGTTTGTTTATATTGCCATCCTGAGATAATCGTCTCCATGCTCCAAATCCATTTTAAAGCCATTTTTAAGGCATTTTGCGCATACATGAAATGAACACTTTTTTCTCCAAAACTATAACAGATGCAAGCTTGTCCTGTTTGGTGGAGATGATATTTAATAAAATAAGTAGAAATCCACTAAAAGTTTTGTTTGGTTATCTTGCAATCCCGAGATAATCGTCTCCATGCTCCAAATCCATTTTAAAGCCATTTTTAAGGCATTTCGCGCATACATGAAATGAACACATTTTTCTCCAAAACTATAACAGATGCAAGCTTGTCCTGTTTGGTGGAGATGATATTTAATAAAATAAGTAGAAATCCACTAAAAGTTTTGTTTGGTTATCTTGCAATCCCGAGATAATCGTCTCCATGCTCCAAATCCATTTTAAAGCCATTTTTAAGGCATTTCGCGCATACATGAAATGAACACATTTTTCTCCAAAACTGTAACAGATGCAAGCTTGTCCTGTTTGGTGGAGATGATATTTAATAAAATAAGTAGAAATCCACTAAAAGTTTTGTTTGGTTATCTTGCAATCCCGAGATAATCGTCTCCATGCTCCAAATCCATTTTAAAGCCATTTTTAAGGCATTTCGCGCATACATGAAATGAACACATTTTTCTCCAAAACTATAACAGATGCAAGCTTGTCCTGTTTGGTGGAGATGATATTTAATAAAATAAGTAGAAATCCACTAAAAGTTTTGTTTGGTTATATTGCAATCCCGAGATAATCGTCTCCATGCTCCAAATCCATTTTAAAGCCATTTTTAAGGCATTTCGCGCATACATGAAATGAACACATTTTTCTCCAAAACTATAACAGATGCAAGCTTGTCCTGTTTGGTGGAGATGATATTTAATAAAATAAGTAGAAATCCACTAAAAGTTTTGTTTGGTTATCTTGCAATCCCGAGATAATCGTCTCCATGCTCCAAATCCATTTTAAAGCCATTTTTAAGGCATTTCGCGCATACATGAAATGAACACATTTTTCTCCAAAACTATAACAGATGCAAGCTTGTCCTGTTTGGTGGAGATGATATTTAATAAAATAAGTAGAAATCCACTAAAAGTTTTGTTTGGTTATCTTGCAATCCCGAGATAATCGTCTCCATGCTCCAAATCCATTTTAAAGCCATTTTTAAGGCATTTCGCGCATACATGAAATGAACACATTTTTCTCCAAAACTATAACAGATGCAAGCTTGTCCTGTTTGGTGGAGATAATATTTAATAAAATAAGTAGAAATCTACTAAAAGTTTCGTTTGTTTATATTGCCATCCTGAGATAATCGTCTCCATGCTCCAAATCCATTTTAAAGCCATTTTTAAGGCATTTTGCGCATACATGAAATGAACACATTTTTCTCCAAAACTATAACACATGCAAGCTTGTCCTGTTTGGTGGAGATGATATTTAATAAAATAAGTAGAAATCCACTAAAAGTTTTGTTTGGTTATCTTGCAATCCCGAGATAATCGTCTCCATGCTCCAAATCCATTTTAAAGCCATTTTTAAGGCATTTCGCGCATACATGAAATGAACACATTTTTCTCCAAAACTATAACAGATGCAAGCTTGTCCTGTTTGGTGGAGATGATATTTAATAAAATAAGTAGAAATCCACTAAAAGTTTTGTTTGGTTATCTTGCAATCCCGAGATAATCGTCTCCATGCTCCAAATCCATTTTAAAGCCATTTTTAAGGCATTTCGCGCATACATGAAATGAACACATTTTTCTCCAAAACTATAACAGATGCAAGCTTGTCCTGTTTGGTGGAGATGATATTTAATAAAATAAGTAGAAATCCACTAAAAGTTTTGTTTGGTTATCTTGCAATCCCGAGATAATCGTCTCCATGCTCCAAATCCATGTTAAAGCCATTTTTAAGGCATTTCGCGCATACATGAAATGAACACATTTTTCTCCAAAACTATAACAGATGCAAGCTTGTCCTGTTTGGTGGAGATGATATTTAATAAAATAAGTAGAAATCCACTAAAAGTTTTGTTTGGTTATCTTGCAATCCCGAGATAATCGTCTCCATGCTCCAAATCCATTTTAAAGCCATTTTTAAGGCATTTCGCGCATACATGAAATGAACACATTTTTCTCCAAAACTATAACAGATGCAAGCTTGTCCTGTTTGGTGGAGATGATATTTAATAAAATAAGTAGAAATCCACTAAAAGTTTTGTTTGGTTATCTTGCAATCCCGAGATAATCGTCTCCATGCTCCAAATCCATTTTAAAGCCATTTTTAAGGCATTTCGCGCATACATGAAATGAACACATTTTTCTCCAAAACTATAACAGATGCAAGCTTGTCCTGTTTGGTGGAGATGATATTTAATAAAATAAGTAGAAATCCACTAAAAGTTTTGTTTGGTTATCTTGCAATCCCGAGATAATCGTCTCCATGCTCCAAATCCATTTTAAAGCCATTTTAAGGCATTTCGCGCATACATGAAATGAACACATTTTTCTCCAAAACTATAACAGATGCAAGCTTGTCCTGTTTGGTGGAGATAATATTTAATAAAATAAGTAGAAATCTACTAAAAGTTTCGTTTGTTTATATTGCCATCCTGAGATAATCGTCTCCATGCTCCAAATCCATTTTAAAGCCATTTTTAAGGCATTTTGCGCATACATGAAATGAACACATTTTTCTCCAAAACTATAACAGATGCAAGCTTGTCCTGTTTGGTGGAGATGATATTTAATAAAATAAGTAGAAATCCACTAAAAGTTTTGTTTGGTTATCTTGCAATCCCGAGATAATCGTCTCCATGCTCCAAATCCATTTTAAAGCCATTTTTAAGGCATTTCGCGCATACATGAAATGAACACATTTTTCTCCAAAACTATAACAGATGCAAGCTTGTCCTGTTTGGTGGAGATGATATTTAATAAAATAAGTAGAAATCCACTAAAAGTTTTGTTTGGTTATCTTGCAATCCCGAGATAATCGTCTCCATGCTCCAAATCCATGTTAAAGCCATTTTTAAGGCATTTCGCGCATACATGAAATGAACACATTTTTCTCCAAAACTATAACAGATGCAAGCTTGTCCTGTTTGGTGGAGATGATATTTAATAAAATAAGTAGAAATCCACTAAAAGTTTTGTTTGGTTATCTTGCAATCCCGAGATAATCGTCTCCATGCTCCAAATCCATTTTAAAGCCATTTTTAAGGCATTTCGCGCATACATGAAATGAACACATTTTTCTCCAAAACTATAACAGATGCAAGCTTGTCCTGTTTGGTGGAGATGATATTTAATAAAATAAGTAGAAATCCACTAAAAGTTTTGTTTGGTTATCTTGCAATCCCGAGATAATCGTCTCCATGCTCCAAATCCATTTTAAAGCCATTTTTAAGGCATTTCGCGCATACATGAAATGAACACATTTTTCTCCAAAACTATAACAGATGCAAGCTTGTCCTGTTTGGTGGAGATGATATTTAATAAAATAAGTAGAAATCCACTAAAAGTTTTGTTTGGTTATCTTGCAATCCCGAGATAATCGTCTCCATGCTCCAAATCCATTTTAAAGCCATTTTTAAGGCATTTCGCGCATACATGAAATGAACACATTTTTCTCCAAAACTATAACAGATGCAAGCTTGTCCTGTTTGGTGGAGATGATATTTAATAAAATAAGTAGAAATCCACAAAAAGTTTTGTTTGGTTATCTTGCAATCCCGAGATAATCGTCTCCATGCTCCAAATCCATTTTAAAGCCATTTTTAAGGCATTTCGCGCATACATGAAATGAACACATTTTTCTCCAAAACTATAACAGATGCAAGCTTGTCCTGTTTGGTGGAGATGATATTTAATAAAATAAGTAGAAATCCACTAAAAGTTTTGTTTGGTTATCTTGCAATCCCGAGATAATCGTCTCCATGCTCCAAATCCATTTTAAAGCCATTTTTAAGGCATTTCGCGCATACATGAAATGAACACATTTTTCTCCAAAACTATAACAGATGCAAGCTTGTCCTGTTTGGTGGAGATGATATTTAATAAAATAAGTAGAAATCCACTAAAAGTTTTGTTTGGTTATCTTGCAATCCCGAGATAATCGTCTCCATGCTCCAAATCCATTTTAAAGCCATTTTTAAGGCATTTCGCGCATACATGAAATGAACACATTTTTCTCCAAAACTATAACAGATGCAAGCTTGTCCTGTTTGGTGGAGATGATATTTAATAAAATAAGTAGAAATCCACTAAAAGTTTTGTTTGGTTATATTGCAATCCCGAGATAATCGTCTCCATGCTCCAAATCCATTTTAAAGCCATTTTTAAGGCATTTCGCGCATACATGAAATGAACACATTTTTCTCCAAAACTATAACAGATGCAAGCTTGTCCTGTTTGGTGGAGATGATATTTAATAAAATAAGTAGAAATCCACTAAAAGTTTTGTTTGGTTATCTTGCAATCCCGAGATAATCGTCTCCATGCTCCAAATCCATTTTAAAGCCATTTTTAAGGCATTTCGCGCATACATGAAATGAACACATTTTTCTCCAAAACTATAACAGATGCAAGCTTGTCCTGTTTGGTGGAGATGATATTTAATAAAATAAGTAGAAATCCACTAAAAGTTTTGTTTGGTTATCTTGCAATCCCGAGATAATCGTCTCCATGCTCCAAATCCATTTTAAAGCCATTTTTAAGGCATTTCGCGCATACATGAAATGAACACATTTTTCTCCAAAACTATAACAGATGCAAGCTTGTCCTGTTTGGTGGAGATGATATTTAATAAAATAAGTAGAAATCCACTAAAAGTTTTGTTTGGTTATCTTGCAATCCCGAGATAATCGTCTCCATGCTCCAAATCCATTTTAAAGCCATTTTTAAGGCATTTCGCGCATACATGAAATGAACACATTTTTCTCCAAAACTATAATAGATGCAAGCTTGTCCTGTTCGGTGGAGATGATATTTAATAAAATAAGTAGAAATCCACTAAAAGTTTTGTTTGGTTATCTTGCAATCCCGAGATAATCGTCTCCATGCTCCAAATCCATTTTAAAGCCATTTTTAAGGCATTTCGCGCATACATGAAATGAACACATTTTTCTCCAAAACTATAACAGATGCAAGCTTGTCCTGTTTGGTGGAGATGATATTTAATAAAATAAGTAGAAATCCACTAAAAGTTTTGTTTGGTTATCTTGCAATCCTGAGATAATCGTCTCCATGCTCCAAATCCATTTTAAAGCCATTTTTAAGGCATTTCGCGCATACATGAAATGAACACATTTTTCTCCAAAACTATAACAGATGCAAGCTTGTCCTGTTTGGTGGAGATGATATTTAATAAAATAAGTAGAAATCCACTAAAAGTTTTGTTTGGTTATCTTGCAATCCCGAGATAATCGTCTCCATGCTCCAAATCCATTTTAAAGCCATTTTTAAGGCATTTCGCGCATACATGAAATGAACACATTTTTCTCCAAAACTATAACAGATGCAAGCTTGTCCTGTTTGGTGGAGATGATATTTAATAAAATAAGTAGAAATCCACTAAAAGTTTTGTTTGGTTATATTGCAATCCCGAGATAATCGTCTCCATGCTCCAAATCCATTTTAAAGCCATTTTTAAGGCATTTCGCGCATACATGAAATGAACACATTTTTCTCCAAAACTATAACAGATGCAAGCTTGTCCTGTTTGGTGGAGATGATATTTAATAAAATAAGTAGAAATCCACTAAAAGTTTTGTTTGGTTATCTTGCAATCCCGAGATAATCGTCTCCATGCTCCAAATCCATTTTAAAGCCATTTTTAAGGCATTTCGCGCATACATGAAATGAACACATTTTTCTCCAAAACTATAACAGATGCAAGCTTGTCCTGTTTGGTGGAGATGATATTTAATAAAATAAGTAGAAATCCACTAAAAGTTTTGTTTGGTTATCTTGCAATCCCGAGATAATCGTCTCCATGCTCCAAATCCATTTTAAAGCCATTTCAAAGGCATTTTGCGCATACATGAAATGAACACATTTTTCTCCAAAACTATAACACATGCAAGCTTGTCCTGTTTGGTGGAGATGATATTTAATAAAATAAGTAGAAATCCACTAAAAGTTTTGTTTGGTTATCTTGCAATCCCGAGATAATCGTCTCCATGCTCCAAATCCATTTTAAAGCCATTTTTAAGGCATTTCGCGCATACATGAAATGAACACATTTTTCTCCAAAACTATAACAGATGCAAGCTTGTCCTGTTTGGTGGAGATGATATTTAAAAAATAAGTAGAAATCCACTAAAAGTTTTGTTTGGTTATCTTGCAATCCCGAGATAATCGTCTCCATGCTCCAAATCCATTTTAAAGCCATTTTTAAGGCATTTCGCGCATACATGAAATGAACACATTTTTCTCCAAAACTATAACAGATGCAAGCTTGTCCTGTTTGGTGGAGATGATATTTAATAAAATAAGTAGAAATCCACTAAAAGTTTTGTTTGGTTATCTTGCAATCCCGAGATAATCGTCTCCATGCTCCAAATCCATTTTAAAGCCATTTTTAAGGCATTTCGCGCATACATGAAATGAACACATTTTTCTCCAAAACTATAACAGATGCAAGCTTGTCCTGTTTGGTGGAGATGATATTTAATAAAATAAGTAGAAATCCACTAAAAGTTTTGTTTGGTTATATTGCAATCCCGAGATAATCGTCTCCATGCTCCAAATCCATTTTAAAGCCATTTTTAAGGCATTTCGCGCATACATGAAATGAACACATTTTTCTCCAAAACTATAACAGATGCAAGCTTGTCCTGTTTGGTGGAGATGATATTTAATAAAATAAGTAGAAATCCACTAAAAGTTTTGTTTGGTTATCTTGCAATCCCGAGATAATCGTCTCCATGCTCCAAATCCATTTTAAAGCCATTTTTAAGGCATTTCGCGCATACATGAAATGAACACATTTTTCTCCAAAACTATAACAGATGCAAGCTTGTCCTGTTTGGTGGAGATAATATTTAATAAAATAAGTAGAAATCTACTAAAAGTTTCGTTTGTTTATATTGCCATCCTGAGATAATCGTCTCCATGCTCCAAATCCATTTTAAAGCCATTTCAAAGGCATTTTGCGCATACATGAAATGAACACATTTTTCTCCAAAACTATAACAGATGCAAGCTTGTCCTGTTTGGTGGAGATGATATTTAATAAAATAAGTAGAAATCCACTAAAAGTTTTGTTTGGTTATCTTGCAATCCCGAGATAATCGTCTCCATGCTCCAAATCCATTTTAAAGCCATTTTTAAGGCATTTCGCGCATACATGAAATGAACACATTTTTCTCCAAAACTATAACAGATGCAAGCTTGTCCTGTTTGGTGGAGATGATATTTAATAAAATAAGTAGAAATCCACTAAAAGTTTTGTTTGGTTATCTTGCAATCCCGAGATAATCGTCTCCATGCTCCAAATCCATTTTAAAGCCATTTTTAAGGCATTTCGCGCATACATGAAATGAACACATTTTTCTCCAAAACTATAACAGATGCAAGCTTGTCCTGTTTGGTGGAGATGATATTTAATAAAATAAGTAGAAATCCACTAAAAGTTTTGTTTGGTTATCTTGCAATCCCGAGATAATCGTCTCCATGCTCCAAATCCATTTTAAAGCCATTTTTAAGGCATTTCGCGCATACATGAAATGAACACATTTTTCTCCAAAACTATAACAGATGCAAGCTTGTCCTGTTTGGTGGAGATGATATTTAATAAAATAAGTAGAAATCCACTAAAAGTTTTGTTTGGTTATATTGCAATCCCGAGATAATCGTCTCCATGCTCCAAATCCATTTTAAAGCCATTTTTAAGGCATTTCGCGCATACATGAAATGAACACATTTTTCTCCAAAACTATAACAGATGCAAGCTTGTCCTGTTTGGTGGAGATGATATTTAATAAAATAAGTAGAAATCCACTAAAAGTTTTGTTTGGTTATCTTGCAATCCCGAGATAATCGTCTCCATGCTCCAAATCCATTTTAAAGCCATTTTTAAGGCATTTCGCGCATACATGAAATGAACACATTTTTCTCCAAAACTATAACAGATGCAAGCTTGTCCTGTTTGGTGGAGATGATATTTAATAAAATAAGTAGAAATCCACTAAAAGTTTTGTTTGGTTATCTTGCAATCCCGAGATAATCGTCTCCATGCTCCAAATCCATTTTAAAGCCATTTTTAAGGCATTTCGCGCATACATGAAATGAACACATTTTTCTCCAAAACTATAACAGATGCAAGCTTGTCCTGTTTGGTGGAGATGATATTTAATAAAATAAGTAGAAATCCACTAAAAGTTTTGTTTGGTTATCTTGCAATCCCGAGATAATCGTCTCCATGCTCCAAATCCATTTTAAAGCCATTTTTAAGGCATTTCGCGCATACATGAAATGAACACATTTTTCTCCAAAACTATAATAGATGCAAGCTTGTCCTGTTCGGTGGAGATGATATTTAATAAAATAAGTAGAAATCCACTAAAAGTTTTGTTTGGTTATCTTGCAATCCCGAGATAATCGTCTCCATGCTCCAAATCCATTTTAAAGCCATTTTTAAGGCATTTCGCGCATACATGAAATGAACACATTTTTCTCCAAAACTATAACAGATGCAAGCTTGTCCTGTTTGGTGGAGATGATATTTAATAAAATAAGTAGAAATCCACTAAAAGTTTTGTTTGGTTATCTTGCAATCCTGAGATAATCGTCTCCATGCTCCAAATCCATTTTAAAGCCATTTTTAAGGCATTTCGCGCATACATGAAATGAACACATTTTTCTCCAAAACTATAACAGATGCAAGCTTGTCCTGTTTGGTGGAGATGATATTTAATAAAATAAGTAGAAATCCACTAAAAGTTTTGTTTGGTTATCTTGCAATCCCGAGATAATCGTCTCCATGCTCCAAATCCATTTTAAAGCCATTTTTAAGGCATTTCGCGCATACATGAAATGAACACATTTTTCTCCAAAACTATAACAGATGCAAGCTTGTCCTGTTTGGTGGAGATGATATTTAATAAAATAAGTAGAAATCCACTAAAAGTTTTGTTTGGTTATATTGCAATCCCGAGATAATCGTCTCCATGCTCCAAATCCATTTTAAAGCCATTTTTAAGGCATTTCGCGCATACATGAAATGAACACATTTTTCTCCAAAACTATAACAGATGCAAGCTTGTCCTGTTTGGTGGAGATGATATTTAATAAAATAAGTAGAAATCCACTAAAAGTTTTGTTTGGTTATCTTGCAATCCCGAGATAATCGTCTCCATGCTCCAAATCCATTTTAAAGCCATTTTTAAGGCATTTCGCGCATACATGAAATGAACACATTTTTCTCCAAAACTATAACAGATGCAAGCTTGTCCTGTTTGGTGGAGATGATATTTAATAAAATAAGTAGAAATCCACTAAAAGTTTTGTTTGGTTATCTTGCAATCCCGAGATAATCGTCTCCATGCTCCAAATCCATTTTAAAGCCATTTCAAAGGCATTTTGCGCATACATGAAATGAACACATTTTTCTCCAAAACTATAACACATGCAAGCTTGTCCTGTTTGGTGGAGATGATATTTAATAAAATAAGTAGAAATCCACTAAAAGTTTTGTTTGGTTATCTTGCAATCCCGAGATAATCGTCTCCATGCTCCAAATCCATTTTAAAGCCATTTTTAAGGCATTTCGCGCATACATGAAATGAACACATTTTTCTCCAAAACTATAACAGATGCAAGCTTGTCCTGTTTGGTGGAGATGATATTTAAAAAATAAGTAGAAATCCACTAAAAGTTTTGTTTGGTTATCTTGCAATCCCGAGATAATCGTCTCCATGCTCCAAATCCATTTTAAAGCCATTTTTAAGGCATTTCGCGCATACATGAAATGAACACATTTTTCTCCAAAACTATAACAGATGCAAGCTTGTCCTGTTTGGTGGAGATGATATTTAATAAAATAAGTAGAAATCCACTAAAAGTTTTGTTTGGTTATCTTGCAATCCCGAGATAATCGTCTCCATGCTCCAAATCCATTTTAAAGCCATTTTTAAGGCATTTCGCGCATACATGAAATGAACACATTTTTCTCCAAAACTATAACAGATGCAAGCTTGTCCTGTTTGGTGGAGATGATATTTAATAAAATAAGTAGAAATCCACTAAAAGTTTTGTTTGGTTATATTGCAATCCCGAGATAATCGTCTCCATGCTCCAAATCCATTTTAAAGCCATTTTTAAGGCATTTCGCGCATACATGAAATGAACACATTTTTCTCCAAAACTATAACAGATGCAAGCTTGTCCTGTTTGGTGGAGATGATATTTAATAAAATAAGTAGAAATCCACTAAAAGTTTTGTTTGGTTATCTTGCAATCCCGAGATAATCGTCTCCATGCTCCAAATCCATTTTAAAGCCATTTTTAAGGCATTTCGCGCATACATGAAATGAACACATTTTTCTCCAAAACTATAACAGATGCAAGCTTGTCCTGTTTGGTGGAGATAATATTTAATAAAATAAGTAGAAATCTACTAAAAGTTTCGTTTGTTTATATTGCCATCCTGAGATAATCGTCTCCATGCTCCAAATCCATTTTAAAGCCATTTCAAAGGCATTTTGCGCATACATGAAATGAACACATTTTTCTCCAAAACTATAACAGATGCAAGCTTGTCCTGTTTGGTGGAGATGATATTTAATAAAATAAGTAGAAATCCACTAAAAGTTTTGTTTGGTTATCTTGCAATCCCGAGATAATCGTCTCCATGCTCCAAATCCATTTTAAAGCCATTTTTAAGGCATTTCGCGCATACATGAAATGAACACATTTTTCTCCAAAACTATAATAGATGCAAGCTTGTCCTGTTCGGTGGAGATGATATTTAATAAAATAAGTAGAAATCCACTAAAAGTTTTGTTTGGTTATCTTGCAATCCCGAGATAATCGTCACCATGCTCCAAATCCATTTTAAAGCCATTTTTAAGGCATTTCGCGCATACATGAAATGAACACATTTTTCTCCAAAACTATAACAGATGCAAGCTTGTCCTGTTTGGTGGAGATGATATTTAATAAAATAAGTAGAAATCCACTAAAAGTTTTGTTTGGTTATCTTGCAATCCCGAGATAATCGTCTCCATGCTCCAAATCCATTTTAAAGCCATTTCAAAGGCATTTTGCGCATACATGAAATGAACACATTTTTCTCCAAAACTATAACACATGCAAGCTTGTCCTGTTTGGTGGAGATGATATTTAATAAAATAAGTAGAAATCCACTAAAAGTTTTGTTTGGTTATCTTGCAATCCCGAGATAATCGTCTCCATGCTCCAAATCCATTTTAAAGCCATTTTTAAGGCATTTCGCGCATACATGAAATGAACACATTTTTCTCCAAAACTATAACAGATGCAAGCTTGTCCTGTTTGGTGGAGATAATATTTAATAAAATAAGTAGAAATCTACTAAAAGTTTCGTTTGTTTATATTGCCATCCTGAGATAATCGTCTCCATGCTCCAAATCCATTTTAAAGCCATTTCAAAGGCATTTTGCGCATACATGAAATGAACACATTTTTCTCCAAAACTATAACACATGCAAGCTTGTCCTGTTTGGTGGAGATGATATTTAATAAAATAAGTAGAAATCCACTAAAAGTTTTGTTTGGTTATCTTGCAATCCCGAGATAATCGTCTCCATGCTCCAAATCCATTTTAAAGCCATTTTTAAGGCATTTCGCGCATACATGAAATGCACACATTTTTCTCCAAAACTATAACAGATGCAAGCTTGTCCTGTTTGGTGGAGATGATATTTAATAAAATAAGTAGAAATCCACTAAACGTTTTGTTTGGTTATCTTGCAATCCCGAGATAATCGTCTCCATGCTCCAAATCCATTTTAAAGCCATTTTTAAGGCATTTCGCGCATACATGAAATGAACACATTTTTCTCCAAAACTATAACAGATGCAAGCTTGTCCTGTTTGGTGGAGATGATATTTAATAAAATAAGTAGAAATCCACTAAAAGTTTTGTTTGGTTATCTTGCAATCCCGAGATAATCGTCTCCATGCTCCAAATCCATTTTAAAGCCATTTTTAAGGCATTTCGCGCATACATGAAATGAACACATTTTTCTCCAAAACTATAACAGATGCAAGCTTGTCCTGTTTGGTGGAGATAATATTTAATAAAATAAGTAGAAATCTACTAAAAGTTTCGTTTGTTTATATTGCCATCCTGAGATAATCGTCTCCATGCTCCAAATCCATTTTAAAGCCATTTTTAAGGCATTTCGCGCATACATGAAATGAACACATTTTTCTCCAAAACTATAACAGATGCAAGCTTGTCCTGTTTGGTGGAGATGATATTTAATAAAATAAGTAGAAATCCACTAAAAGTTTTGTTTGGTTATCTTGCAATCCCGAGATAATCGTCTCCATGCTCCAAATCCATTTTAAAGCCATTTTTAAGGCATTTCGCGCATACATGAAATGAACACATTTTTCTCCAAAACTATAACAGATGCAAGCTTGTCCTGTTTGGTGGAGATGATATTTAATAAAATAAGTAGAAATCCACTAAAAGTTTTGTTTGGTTATATTGCAATCCCGAGATAATCGTCTCCATGCTCCAAATCCATTTTAAAGCCATTTTTAAGGCATTTCGCGCATACATGAAATGAACACATTTTTCTCCAAAACTATAACAGATGCAAGCTTGTCCTGTTTGGTGGAGATGATATTTAATAAAATAAGTAGAAATCCACTAAAAGTTTTGTTTGGTTATCTTGCAATCCCGAGATAATCGTCTCCATGCTCCAAATCCATTTTAAAGCCATTTTTAAGGCATTTCGCGCATACATGAAATGAACACATTTTTCTCCAAAACTATAACAGATGCAAGCTTGTCCTGTTTGGTGGAGATGATATTTAATAAAATAAGTAGAAATCCACTAAAAGTTTTGTTTGGTTATCTTGCAATCCCGAGATAATCGTCTCCATGCTCCAAATCCATTTTAAAGCCATTTTTAAGGCATTTCGCGCATACATGAAATGAACACATTTTTCTCCAAAACTATAACAGATGCAAGCTTGTCCTGTTTGGTGATGATATTTAATAAAATAAGTAGAAATCCACTAAAAGTTTTGTTTGGTTATCTTGCAATCCCGAGATAATCGTCTCCATGCTCCAAATCCATTTTAAAGCCATTTTTAAGGCATTTCGCGCATACATGAAATGAACACATTTTTCTCCAAAACTATAACAGATGCAAGCTTGTCCTGTTTGGTGGAGATGATATTTAATAAAATAAGTAGAAATTTACTAAAAGTTTTGTTTGGTTATCTTGCAATCCCGAGATAATCGTCTCCATGCTCCAAATCCATTTTAAAGCCATTTTTAAGGCATTTCGCGCATACATGAAATGAACACATTTTTCTCCAAAACTTTAACAGATGCAAGCTTGTCCTGTTTGGTGGAGATGATATTTAATAAAATAAGTAGAAATCCACTAAAAGTTTTGTTTGGTTATCTTGCAATCCCGAGATAATCGTCTCCATGCTCCAAATCCATTTTAAAGCCATTTTTAAGGCATTTCGCGCATACATGAAATGAACACATTTTTCTCCAAAACTATAACAGATGCAAGCTTGTCCTGTTTGGTGGAGATGATATTTAATAAAATAAGTAGAAATCCACTAAAAGTTTTGTTTGGTTATCTTGCAATCCCGAGATAATCGTCTCCATGCTCCAAATCCATTTTAAACCCATTTTTAAGGCATTTCGCGCATACATGAAATGAACACATTTTTCTCCAAAACTATAACAGATGCAAGCTTGTCCTGTTTGGTGGAGATGATATTTAATAAAATAAGTAGAAATCCACTAAAAGTTTTGTTTGGTTATCTTGCAATCCCGAGATAATCGTCTCCATGCTCCAAATCCATTTTAAAGCCATTTTTAAGGCATTTTGCGCATACATGAAATGAACACATTTTTCTCCAAAACTATAACACATGCAAGCTTGTCCTGTTTGGTGGAGATGATATTTAATAAAATAAGTAGAAATCCACTAAAAGTTTTGTTTGGTTATCTTGCAATCCTGAGATAATCGTCTCCATGCTCCAAATCCATTTTAAAGCCATTTTTAAGGCATTTCGCGCATACATGAAATGAACACATTTTTCTCCAAAACTATAACAGATGCAAGCTTGTCCTGTTTGGTGGAGATGATATTTAATAAAATAAGTAGAAATCCACTAAAAGTTTTGTTTGGTTATCTTGCAATCCCGAGATAATCGTCTCCATGCTCCAAATCCATTTTAAAGCCATTTTTAAGGCATTTCGCGCATACATGAAATGAACACATTTTTCTCCAAAACTATAATAGATGCAAGCTTGTCCTGTTCGGTGGAGATGATATTTAATAAAATAAGTAGAAATCCACTAAAAGTTTTGTTTGGTTATCTTGCAATCCCGAGATAATCGTCTTCATGCTCCAAATCCATTTTAAAGCCATTTTTAAGGCATTTCGCGCATACATGAAATGAACACATTTTTCTCCAAAACTATAACAGATGCAAGCTTGTCCTGTTTGGTGGAGATGATATTTAATAAAATAAGTAGAAATCCACTAAAAGTTTTGTTTGGTTATCTTGCAATCCCGAGATAATCGTCTCCATGCTCCAAATCCATTTTAAAGCCATTTCAAAGGCATTTTGCGCATACATGAAATGAACACATTTTTCTCCAAAACTATAACACATGCAAGCTTGTCCTGTTTGGTGGAGATGATATTTAATAAAATAAGTAGAAATCCACTAAAAGTTTTTTTTGGTTATCTTGCAATCCCGAGATAATCGTCTCCATGCTCCAAATCCATTTTAAAGCCATTTTTAAGGCATTTCGCGCATACATGAAATGAACACATTTTTCTCCAAAACTATAACAGATGCAAGCTTGTCCTGTTTGGTGGAGATAATATTTAATAAAATAAGTAGAAATCTACTAAAAGTTTCGTTTGTTTATATTGCCATCCTGAGATAATCGTCTCCATGCTCCAAATCCATTTTAAAGCCATTTCAAAGGCATTTTGCGCATACATGAAATGAACACATTTTTCTCCAAAACTATAACACATGCAAGCTTGTCCTGTTTGGTGGAGATGATATTTAATAAAATAAGTAGAAATCCACTAAAAGTTTTGTTTGGTTATCTTGCAATCCCGAGATAATCGTCTCCATGCTCCAAATCCATTTTAAAGCCATTTTTAAGGCATTTCGCGCATACATGAAATGCACACATTTTTCTCCAAAACTATAACAGATGCAAGCTTGTCCTGTTTGGTGGAGATGATATTTAATAAAATAAGTAGAAATCCACTAAACGTTTTGTTTGGTTATCTTGCAATCCCGAGATAATCGTCTCCATGCTCCAAATCCATTTTAAAGCCATTTTTAAGGCATTTCGCGCATACATGAAATGAACACATTTTTCTCCAAAACTATAACAGATGCAAGCTTGTCCTGTTTGGTGGAGATGATATTTAATAAAATAAGTAGAAATCCACTAAAAGTTTTGTTTGGTTATCTTGCAATCCCGAGATAATCGTCTCCATGCTCCAAATCCATTTTAAAGCCATTTTTAAGGCATTTCGCGCATACATGAAATGAACACATTTTTCTCCAAAACTATAACACATGCAAGCTTGTCCTGTTTGGTGGAGATGATATTTAATAAAATAAGTAGAAATCCACTAAAAGTTTTGTTTGGTTATCTTGCAATCCCGAGATAATCGTCTCCATGCTCCAAATCCATTTTAAAGCCATTTTTAAGGCATTTCGCGCATACATGAAATGCACACATTTTTCTCCAAAACTATAACAGATGCAAGCTTGTCCTGTTTGGTGGAGATGATATTTAATAAAATAAGTAGAAATCCACTAAACGTTTTGTTTGGTTATCTTGCAATCCCGAGATAATCGTCTCCATGCTCCAAATCCATTTTAAAGCCATTTTTAAGGCATTTCGCGCATACATGAAATGAACACATTTTTCTCCAAAACTATAACAGATGCAAGCTTGTCCTGTTTGGTGGAGATGATATTTAATAAAATAAGTAGAAATCCACTAAAAGTTTTGTTTGGTTATCTTGCAATCCCGAGATAATCGTCTCCATGCTCCAAATCCATTTTAAAGCCATTTTTAAGGCATTTCGCGCATACATGAAATGAACACATTTTTCTCCAAAGCTATAACAGATGCAAGCTTGTCCTGTTTGGTGGAGATAATATTTAATAAAATAAGTAGAAATCTACTAAAAGTTTCGTTTGTTTATATTGCCATCCTGAGATAATCGTCTCCATGCTCCAAATCCATTTTAAAGCCATTTTTAAGGCATTTCGCGCATACATGAAATGAACACATTTTTCTCCAAAACTATAACAGATGCAAGCTTGTCCTGTTTGGTGGAGATGATATTTAATAAAATAAGTAGAAATCCACTAAAAGTTTTGTTTGGTTATCTTGCAATCCCGAGATAATCGTCTCCATGCTCCAAATCCATTTTAAAGCCATTTTTAAGGCATTTCGCGCATACATGAAATGAACACATTTTTCTCCAAAACTATAACAGATGCAAGCTTGTCCTGTTTGGTGGAGATGATATTTAATAAAATAAGTAGAAATCCACTAAAAGTTTTGTTTGGTTATATTGCAATCCCGAGATAATCGTCTCCATGCTCCAAATCCATTTTAAAGCCATTTTTAAGGCATTTCGCGCATACATGAAATGAACACATTTTTCTCCAAAACTATAACAGATGCAAGCTTGTCCTGTTTGGTGGAGATGATATTTAATAAAATAAGTAGAAATCCACTAAAAGTTTTGTTTGGTTATCTTGCAATCCCGAGATAATCGTCTCCATGCTCCAAATCCATTTTAAAGCCATTTTTAAGGCATTTCGCGCATACATGAAATGAACACATTTTTCTCCAAAACTATAACACATGCAAGCTTGTCCTGTTTGGTGGAGATGATATTTAATAAAATAAGTAGAAATCCACTAAAAGTTTTGTTTGGTTATCTTGCAATCCCGAGATAATCGTCTCCATGCTCCAAATCCATTTTAAAGCCATTTTTAAGGCATTTCGCGCATAAGTGAAATGAACACATTTTTCTCCAAAACTATAACAGATGCAAGCTTGTCCTGTTTGGTGATGATATTTAATAAAATAAGTAGAAATCCACTAAAAGTTTTGTTTGGTTATCTTGCAATCCCGAGATAATCGTCTCCATGCTCCAAATCCATTTTAAAGCCATTTTTAAGGCATTTCGCGCATACATGAAATGAACACATTTTTCTCCAAAACTATAACAGATGCAAGCTTGTCCTGTTTGGTGGAGATGATATTTAATAAAATAAGTAGAAATTTACTAAAAGTTTTGTTTGGTTATCTTGCAATCCCGAGTTAATCGTCTCCATGCTCCAAATCCATTTTAAAGCCATTTTTAAGGCATTTCGCGCATACATGAAATGAACACATTTTTCTCCAAAACTTTAACAGATGCAAGCTTGTCCTGTTTGGTGGAGATGATATTTAATAAAATAAGTAGAAATCCACTAAAAGTTTTGTTTGGTTATCTTGCAATCCCGAGATAATCGTCTCCATGCTCCAAATCCATTTTAAAGCCATTTTTAAGGCATTTCGCGCATACATGAAATGAACACATTTTTCTCCAAAACTATAACAGATGCAAGCTTGTCCTGTTTGGTGGAGATGATATTTAATAAAATAAGTAGAAATCCACTAAAAGTTTTGTTTGGTTATCTTGCAATCCCGAGATAATCGTCTCCATGCTCCAAATCCATTTTAAACCCATTTTTAAGGCATTTCGCGCATACATGAAATGAACACATTTTTCTCCAAAACTATAACAGATGCAAGCTTGTCCTGTTTGGTGGAGATGATATTTAATAAAATAAGTAGAAATCCACTAAAAGTTTTGTTTGGTTATCTTGCAATCCCGAGATAATCGTCTCCATGCTCCAAATCCATTTTAAAGCCATTTTTAAGGCATTTTGCGCATACATGAAATGAACACATTTTTCTCCAAAACTATAACAGATGCAAGCTTGTCCTGTTTGGTGGAGATGATATTTAATAAAATAAGTAGAAATCCACTAAAAGTTTTGTTTGGTTATCTTGCAATCCCGAGATAATCGTCTCCATGCTCCAAATCCATTTTAAAGCCATTTTTAAGGCATTTCGCGCATACATGAAATGAACACATTTTTCTCCAAAACTATAACAGATGCAAGCTTGTCCTGTTTGGTGGAGATGATATTTAATAAAATAAGTAGAAATCCACTAAAAGTTTTGTTTGGTTATCTTGCAATCCCGAGATAATCGTCTCCATGCTCCAAATCCATTTTAAAGCCATTTTTAAGGCATTTCGCGCATACATGAAATGAACACATTTTTCTCCAAAACTATAACAGATGCAAGCTTGTCCTGTTTGGTGGAGATGATATTTAATAAAATAAGTAGAAATCCACTAAAAGTTTTGTTTGGTTATATTGCAATCCCGAGATAATCGTCTCCATGCTCCAAATCCATTTTAAAGCCATTTTTAAGGCATTTCGCGCATACATGAAATGAACACATTTTTCTCCAAAACTATAACAGATGCAAGCTTGTCCTGTTTGGTGGAGATGATATTTCATAAAATAAGTAGAAATCCACTAAAAGTTTTGTTTGGTTATCTTGCAATCCCGAGATAATCGTCTCCATGCTCCAAATCCATTTTAAAGCCATTTTTAAGGCATTTCGCGCATACATGAAATGAACACATTTTTCTCCAAAACTATAACAGATGCAAGCTTGTCCTGTTTGGTGGAGATGATATTTAATAAAATAAGTAGAAATCCACTAAAAGTTTTGTTTGGTTATCTTGCAATCCCGAGATAATCGTCTCCATGCTCCAAATCCATTTTAAAGCCATTTTTAAGGCATTTCGCGCATACATGAAATGAACACATTTTTCTCCAAAACTTTAACAGATACAAGCTTGTCCTGTTTGGTGGAGATGATATTTAATAAAATAAGTAGAAATCCACTAAAAGTTTTGTTTGGTTATCTTGCAATCCAGAGATAATCGTCTCCATGCTCCAAATCCATTTTAAAGCCATTTTTAAGGCATTTCGCGCATACATGAAATGAACACATTTTTCTCCAAAACTATAACAGATGCAAGCTTGTCCTGTTTGGTGGAGATGATATTTAATAAAATAAGTAGAAATCCACTAAAAGTTTTGTTTGGTTATCTTGCAATCCCGAGATAATCGTCTCCATGCTCCAAATCCATTTTAAAGCCATTTTTAAGGCATTTCGCGCATACATGAAATGAACACATTTTTCTCCAAAACTATAACAGATGCAAGCTTGTCCTGTTTGGTGGAGATGATATTTAATAAAATAAGTAGAAATCCACTAAAAGTTTTGTTTGGTTATCTTGCAATCCCGAGATAATCGTCTCCATGCTCCAAATCCATTTTAAAGCCATTTTTAAGGCATTTCGCGCATACATGAAATGAACACATTTTTCTCCAAAACTATAACAGATGCAAGCTTGTCCTGTTTGGTGGAGATAATATTTAATAAAATAAGTAGAAATCTACTAAAAGTTTCGTTTGTTTATATTGCCATCCTGAGATAATCGTCTCCATGCTCCAAATCCATTTTAAAGCCATTTCAAAGGCATTTTGCGCATACATGAAATGAACACATTTTTCTCCAAAACTATAACACATGCAAGCTTGTCCTGTTTGGTGGAGATGATATTTAATAAAATAAGTAGAAATCCACTAAAAGTTTTGTTTGGTTATCTTGCAATCCCGAGATAATCGTCTCCATGCTCCAAATCCATTTTAAAGCCATTTTTAAGGCATTTCGCGCATACATGAAATGCACACATTTTTCTCCAAAACTATAACAGATGCAAGCTTGTCCTGTTTGGTGGAGATGATATTTAATAAAATAAGTAGAAATCCACTAAACGTTTTGTTTGGTTATCTTGCAATCCCGAGATAATCGTCTCCATGCTCCAAATCCATTTTAAAGCCATTTTTAAGGCATTTCGCGCATACATGAAATGAACACATTTTTCTCCAAAACTATAACAGATGCAAGCTTGTCCTGTTTGGTGGAGATGATATTTAATAAAATAAGTAGAAATCCACTAAAAGTTTTGTTTGGTTATCTTGCAATCCCGAGATAATCGTCTCCATGCTCCAAATCCATTTTAAAGCCATTTTTAAGGCATTTCGCGCATACATGAAATGAACACATTTTTCTCCAAAACTATAACACATGCAAGCTTGTCCTGTTTGGTGGAGATGATATTTAATAAAATAAGTAGAAATCCACTAAAAGTTTTGTTTGGTTATCTTGCAATCCCGAGATAATCGTCTCCATGCTCCAAATCCATTTTAAAGCCATTTTTAAGGCATTTCGCGCATACATGAAATGCACACATTTTTCTCCAAAACTATAACAGATGCAAGCTTGTCCTGTTTGGTGGAGATGATATTTAATAAAATAAGTAGAAATCCACTAAACGTTTTGTTTGGTTATCTTGCAATCCCGAGATAATCGTCTCCATGCTCCAAATCCATTTTAAAGCCATTTTTAAGGCATTTCGCGCATACATGAAATGAACACATTTTTCTCCAAAACTATAACAGATGCAAGCTTGTCCTGTTTGGTGGAGATGATATTTAATAAAATAAGTAGAAATCCACTAAAAGTTTTGTTTGGTTATCTTGCAATCCCGAGATAATCGTCTCCATGCTCCAAATCCATTTTAAAGCCATTTTTAAGGCATTTCGCGCATACATGAAATGAACACATTTTTCTCCAAAGCTATAACAGATGCAAGCTTGTCCTGTTTGGTGGAGATAATATTTAATAAAATAAGTAGAAATCTACTAAAAGTTTCGTTTGTTTATATTGCCATCCTGAGATAATCGTCTCCATGCTCCAAATCCATTTTAAAGCCATTTTTAAGGCATTTCGCGCATACATGAAATGAACACATTTTTCTCCAAAACTATAACAGATGCAAGCTTGTCCTGTTTGGTGGAGATGATATTTAATAAAATAAGTAGAAATCCACTAAAAGTTTTGTTTGGTTATCTTGCAATCCCGAGATAATCGTCTCCATGCTCCAAATCCATTTTAAAGCCATTTTTAAGGCATTTCGCGCATACATGAAATGAACACATTTTTCTCCAAAACTATAACAGATGCAAGCTTGTCCTGTTTGGTGGAGATGATATTTAATAAAATAAGTAGAAATCCACTAAAAGTTTTGTTTGGTTATATTGCAATCCCGAGATAATCGTCTCCATGCTCCAAATCCATTTTAAAGCCATTTTTAAGGCATTTCGCGCATACATGAAATGAACACATTTTTCTCCAAAACTATAACAGATGCAAGCTTGTCCTGTTTGGTGGAGATGATATTTAATAAAATAAGTAGAAATCCACTAAAAGTTTTGTTTGGTTATCTTGCAATCCCGAGATAATCGTCTCCATGCTCCAAATCCATTTTAAAGCCATTTTTAAGGCATTTCGCGCATACATGAAATGAACACATTTTTCTCCAAAACTATAACACATGCAAGCTTGTCCTGTTTGGTGGAGATGATATTTAATAAAATAAGTAGAAATCCACTAAAAGTTTTGTTTGGTTATCTTGCAATCCCGAGATAATCGTCTCCATGCTCCAAATCCATTTTAAAGCCATTTTTAAGGCATTTCGCGCATAAGTGAAATGAACACATTTTTCTCCAAAACTATAACAGATGCAAGCTTGTCCTGTTTGGTGATGATATTTAATAAAATAAGTAGAAATCCACTAAAAGTTTTGTTTGGTTATCTTGCAATCCCGAGATAATCGTCTCCATGCTCCAAATCCATTTTAAAGCCATTTTTAAGGCATTTCGCGCATACATGAAATGAACACATTTTTCTCCAAAACTATAACAGATGCAAGCTTGTCCTGTTTGGTGGAGATGATATTTAATAAAATAAGTAGAAATTTACTAAAAGTTTTGTTTGGTTATCTTGCAATCCCGAGTTAATCGTCTCCATGCTCCAAATCCATTTTAAAGCCATTTTTAAGGCATTTCGCGCATACATGAAATGAACACATTTTTCTCCAAAACTTTAACAGATGCAAGCTTGTCCTGTTTGGTGGAGATGATATTTAATAAAATAAGTAGAAATCCACTAAAAGTTTTGTTTGGTTATCTTGCAATCCCGAGATAATCGTCTCCATGCTCCAAATCCATTTTAAAGCCATTTTTAAGGCATTTCGCGCATACATGAAATGAACACATTTTTCTCCAAAACTATAACAGATGCAAGCTTGTCCTGTTTGGTGGAGATGATATTTAATAAAATAAGTAGAAATCCACTAAAAGTTTTGTTTGGTTATCTTGCAATCCCGAGATAATCGTCTCCATGCTCCAAATCCATTTTAAACCCATTTTTAAGGCATTTCGCGCATACATGAAATGAACACATTTTTCTCCAAAACTATAACAGATGCAAGCTTGTCCTGTTTGGTGGAGATGATATTTAATAAAATAAGTAGAAATCCACTAAAAGTTTTGTTTGGTTATCTTGCAATCCCGAGATAATCGTCTCCATGCTCCAAATCCATTTTAAAGCCATTTTTAAGGCATTTTGCGCATACATGAAATGAACACATTTTTCTCCAAAACTATAACAGATGCAAGCTTGTCCTGTTTGGTGGAGATGATATTTAATAAAATAAGTAGAAATCCACTAAAAGTTTTGTTTGGTTATCTTGCAATCCCGAGATAATCGTCTCCATGCTCCAAATCCATTTTAAAGCCATTTTTAAGGCATTTCGCGCATACATGAAATGAACACATTTTTCTCCAAAACTATAACAGATGCAAGCTTGTCCTGTTTGGTGGAGATGATATTTAATAAAATAAGTAGAAATCCACTAAAAGTTTTGTTTGGTTATCTTGCAATCCCGAGATAATCGTCTCCATGCTCCAAATCCATTTTAAAGCCATTTTTAAGGCATTTCGCGCATACATGAAATGAACACATTTTTCTCCAAAACTATAACAGATGCAAGCTTGTCCTGTTTGGTGGAGATGATATTTAATAAAATAAGTAGAAATCCACTAAAAGTTTTGTTTGGTTATATTGCAATCCCGAGATAATCGTCTCCATGCTCCAAATCCATTTTAAAGCCATTTTTAAGGCATTTCGCGCATACATGAAATGAACACATTTTTCTCCAAAACTATAACAGATGCAAGCTTGTCCTGTTTGGTGGAGATGATATTTCATAAAATAAGTAGAAATCCACTAAAAGTTTTGTTTGGTTATCTTGCAATCCCGAGATAATCGTCTCCATGCTCCAAATCCATTTTAAAGCCATTTTTAAGGCATTTCGCGCATACATGAAATGAACACATTTTTCTCCAAAACTATAACAGATGCAAGCTTGTCCTGTTTGGTGGAGATGATATTTAATAAAATAAGTAGAAATCCACTAAAAGTTTTGTTTGGTTATCTTGCAATCCCGAGATAATCGTCTCCATGCTCCAAATCCATTTTAAAGCCATTTTTAAGGCATTTCGCGCATACATGAAATGAACACATTTTTCTCCAAAACTTTAACAGATACAAGCTTGTCCTGTTTGGTGGAGATGATATTTAATAAAATAAGTAGAAATCCACTAAAAGTTTTGTTTGGTTATCTTGCAATCCAGAGATAATCGTCTCCATGCTCCAAATCCATTTTAAAGCCATTTTTAAGGCATTTCGCGCATACATGAAATGAACACATTTTTCTCCAAAACTATAACAGATGCAAGCTTGTCCTGTTTGGTGGAGATGATATTTAATAAAATAAGTAGAAATCCACTAAAAGTTTTGTTTGGTTATCTTGCAATCCCGAGATAATCGTCTCCATGCTCCAAATCCATTTTAAAGCCATTTTTAAGGCATTTCGCGCATACATGAAATGAACACATTTTTCTCCAAAACTATAACAGATGCAAGCTTGTCCTGTTTGGTGGAGATGATATTTAATAAAATAAGTAGAAATCCACTAAAAGTTTTGTTTGGTTATCTTGCAATCCCGAGATAATCGTCTCCATGCTCCAAATCCATTTTAAAGCCATTTTTAAGGCATTTCGCGCATACATGAAATGAACACATTTTTCTCCAAAACTATAACAGATGCAAGCTTGTCCTGTTTGGTGGAGATAATATTTAATAAAATAAGTAGAAATCTACTAAAAGTTTCGTTTGTTTATATTGCCATCCTGAGATAATCGTCTCCATGCTCCAAATCCATTTTAAAGCCATTTTTAAGGCATTTTGCGCATACATGAAATGAACACCTTTTTCTCCAAAACTATAACAGATGCAAGCTTGTCCTGTTTGGTGGAGATGATATTTAATAAAATAAGTAGAAATCCACTAAAAGTTTTGTTTGGTTATCTTGCAATCCCGAGATAATCGTCTCCATGCTCCAAATCCATTTTAAAGCCATTTTTAAGGCATTTCGCGCATACATGAAATGAACACATTTTTCTCCAAAACTATAACAGATGCAAGCTTGTCCTGTTTGGTGGAGATGATATTTAATAAAATAAGTAGAAATCCACTAAAAGTTTTGTTTGGTTATCTTGCAATCCCGAGATAATCGTCTCCATGCTCCAAATCCATTTTAAAGCCATTTTTAAGGCATTTCGCGCATACATGAAATGAACACATTTTTCTCCAAAACTGTAACAGATGCAAGCTTGTCCTGTTTGGTGGAGATGATATTTAATAAAATAAGTAGAAATCCACTAAAAGTTTTGTTTGGTTATCTTGCAATCCCGAGATAATCGTCTCCATGCTCCAAATCCATTTTAAAGCCATTTTTAAGGCATTTCGCGCATACATGAAATGAACACATTTTTCTCCAAAACTATAACAGATGCAAGCTTGTCCTGTTTGGTGGAGATGATATTTAATAAAATAAGTAGAAATCCACTAAAAGTTTTGTTTGGTTATATTGCAATCCCGAGATAATCGTCTCCATGCTCCAAATCCATTTTAAAGCCATTTTTAAGGCATTTCGCGCATACATGAAATGAACACATTTTTCTCCAAAACTATAACAGATGCAAGCTTGTCCTGTTTGGTGGAGATGATATTTAATAAAATAAGTAGAAATCCACTAAAAGTTTTGTTTGGTTATCTTGCAATCCCGAGATAATCGTCTCCATGCTCCAAATCCATTTTAAAGCCATTTTTAAGGCATTTCGCGCATACATGAAATGAACACATTTTTCTCCAAAACTATAACAGATGCAAGCTTGTCCTGTTTGGTGGAGATGATATTTAATAAAATAAGTAGAAATCCACTAAAAGTTTTGTTTGGTTATCTTGCAATCCCGAGATAATCGTCTCCATGCTCCAAATCCATTTTAAAGCCATTTTTAAGGCATTTCGCGCATACATGAAATGAACACATTTTTCTCCAAAACTATAACAGATGCAAGCTTGTCCTGTTTGGTGGAGATAATATTTAATAAAATAAGTAGAAATCTACTAAAAGTTTCGTTTGTTTATATTGCCATCCTGAGATAATCGTCTCCATGCTCCAAATCCATTTTAAAGCCATTTTTAAGGCATTTTGCGCATACATGAAATGAACACATTTTTCTCCAAAACTATAACACATGCAAGCTTGTCCTGTTTGGTGGAGATGATATTTAATAAAATAAGTAGAAATCCACTAAAAGTTTTGTTTGGTTATCTTGCAATCCCGAGATAATCGTCTCCATGCTCCAAATCCATTTTAAAGCCATTTTTAAGGCATTTCGCGCATACATGAAATGAACACATTTTTCTCCAAAACTATAACAGATGCAAGCTTGTCCTGTTTGGTG
Source organism: Anomaloglossus baeobatrachus (assembly GCF_048569485.1). NCBI lineage: Eukaryota > Metazoa > Chordata > Amphibia > Anura > Aromobatidae > Anomaloglossus > Anomaloglossus baeobatrachus. Next base: position 48,212 of record NW_027441899.1, read on the forward strand.
GAGATGATATTTAATAAAATAAGTAGAAATCCACTAAAAGTTTTGTTTGGTTATCTTGCAATCCCGAGATAATCGTCTCCATGCTCCAAATCCATTTTAAAGCCATTTTTAAGGCATTTCGCGCATACATGAAATGAACACATTTTTCTCCAAAACTATAACAGATGCAAGCTTGTCCTGTTTGGTGGAGATGATATTTAATAAAATAAGTAGAAATCCACTAAAAGTTTTGTTTGGTTATCTTGCAATCCCGAGATAATCGTCTCCATGCTCCAAATCCATTTTAAAGCCATTTTTAAGGCATTTCGCGCATACATGAAATGAACACATTTTTCTCCAAAACTATAACAGATGCAAGCTTGTCCTGTTTGGTGGAGATGATATTTAATAAAATAAGTAGAAATCCACTAAAAGTTTTGTTTGGTTATCTTGCAATCCCGAGATAATCGTCTCCATGCTCCAAATCCATTTTAAAGCCATTTTTAAGGCATTTCGCGCATACATGAAATGAACACATTTTTCTCCAAAACTATAACAGATGCAAGCTTGTCCTGTTTGGTGGAGATGATATTTAATAAAATAAGTAGAAATCCACTAAAAGTTTTGTTTGGTTATCTTGCAATCCCGAGATAATAGTCTCCATGCTCCAAATCCATTTTAAAGCCATTTTTAAGGCATTTCGCGCATACATGAAATGAACACATTTTTCTCCAAAACTATAACAGATGCAAGCTTGTCCTGTTTGGTGGAGATGATATTTAATAAAATAAGTAGAAATCCACTAAAAGTTTTGTTTGGTTATCTTGCAATCCCGAGATAATCGTCTCCATGCTCCAAATCCATTTTAAAGCCATTTTTAAGGCATTTCGCGCATACATGAAATGAACACATTTTTCTCCAAAACTATAACAGATGCAAGCTTGTCCTGTTTGGTGGAGATGATATTTAATAAAATAAGTAGAAATCCACAAAAAGTTTTGTTTGGTTATCTTGCAATCCCGAGATAATCGTCTCCATGCTCCAAATCCATTTTAAACCCATTTTTAAGGCATTTCGCGCATACATGAAATGAACACATTTTTCTCCAAAACTATAACAGATGCAAGCTTGTCCTGTTTGGTGGAGATTATATTTAATAAAATAAGTAGAAATCCACTAAAAGTTTTGTTTGGTTATCTTGCAATCCCGAGATAATCGTCTCCATGCTCCAAATCCATTTTAAAGCCATTTTTAAGGCATTTCGCGCATACATGAAATTAACACATTTTTCTCCAAAACTATAACAGATGCAAGCTTGTCCTGTTTGGTGGAGATGATATTTAATAAAATAAGTAGAAATCCACTAAAAGTTTTGTTTGGTTATCTTGCAATCCCGAGATAATCGTCTCCATGCTCCAAATCCATTTTAAAGCCATTTTTAAGGCATTTCGCGCATACATGAAATGAACACATTTTTCTCCAAAACTATAACAGATGCAAGCTTGTCCTGTTTGGTGGAGATGATATTTAATAAAATAAGTAGAAATCCACTAAAAGTTTTGTTTGGTTATATTGCAATCCCGAGATAATCGTCTCCATGCTCCAAATCCATTTTAAAGCCATTTTTAAGGCATTTCGCGCATACATGAAATGAACACATTTTTCTCCAAAACTATAACAGATGCAAGCTTGTCCTGTTTGGTGGAGATGATATTTAATAAAATAAGTAGAAATCCACTAAAAGTTTTGTTTGGTTATCTTGCAATCCCGAGATAATCGTCTCCATGCTCCAAATCCATTTTAAAGCCATTTTTAAGGCATTTCGCGCATACATGAAATGAACACATTTTTCTCCAAAACTATAACAGATGCAAGCTTGTCCTGTTTGGTGGAGATGATATTTAATAAAATAAGTAGAAATCCACTAAAAGTTTTGTTTGGTTATCTTGCAATCCCGAGATAATCGTCTCCATGCTCCAAATCCATTTTAAAGCCATTTTTAAGGCATTTCGCGCATACATGAAATGAACACATTTTTCTCCAAAACTATAACAGATGCAAGCTTGTCCTGTTTGGTGGAGATGATATTTAATAAAATAAGTAGAAATCCACTAAAAGTTTTGTTTGGTTATCTTGCAATCCTGAGATAATCGTCTCCATGCTCCAAATCCATTTTAAAGCCATTTTTAAGGCATTTCGCGCATACATGAAATGAACACATTTTTCTCCAAAACTATAACATATGCAAGCTTGTCCTGTTTGGTGGAGATGATATTTAATAAAATAAGTAGAAATCCACTAAAAGTTTTGTTTGGTTATCTTGCAATCCCGAGATAATCGTCTCCATGCTCCAAATCCATTTTAAAGCCATTTTTAAGGCATTTCGCGCATACATGAAATGAACACATTTTTCTCCAAAACTATAACAGATGCAAGCTTGTCCTGTTTGGTGGAGATGATATTTAATAAAATAAGTAGAAATCCACTAAAAGTTTTGTTTGGTTATCTTGCAATCCCGAGATAATCGTCTCCATGCTCCAAATCCATTTTAAAGCCATTTTTAAGGCATTTCGCGCATACATGAAATGAACACATTTTTCTCCAAAACTATAACAGATGCAAGCTTGTCCTGTTTGGTGGAGATGATATTTAATAAAATAAGTAGAAATCCACTAAAAGTTTTGTTTGGTTATCTTGCAATCCCGAGATAATCGTCTCCATGCTCCAAATCCATTTTAAAGCCATTTTTAAGGCATTTCGCGCATACATGAAATGAACACATTTTTCTCCAAAACTATAACAGATGCAAGCTTGTCCTGTTTGGTGGAGATGATATTTAATAAAATAAGTAGAAATCCACTAAAAGTTTTGTTTGGTTATCTTGCAATCCCGAGATAATCGTCTCCATGCTCCAAATCCATTTTAAAGCCATTTCAAAGGCATTTTGCGCATACATGAAATGAACACATTTTTCTCCAAAACTATAACACATGCAAGCTTGTCCTGTTTGGTGGAGATGATATTTAATAAAATAAGTAGAAATCCACTAAAAGTTTTGTTTGGTTATCTTGCAATCCCGAGATAATCGTCTCCATGCTCCAAATCCATTTTAAAGCCATTTTTAAGGCATTTCGCGCATACATGAAATGAACACATTTTTCTCCAAAACTATAACAGATGCAAGCTTGTCCTGTTTGGTGGAGATGATATTTAATAAAATAAGTAGAAATCCACTAAAAGTTTTGTTTGGTTATCTTGCAATCCCGAGATAATCGTCTCCATGCTCCAAATCCATTTTAAAGCCATTTTTAAGGCATTTCGCGCATACATGAAATGAACACATTTTTCTCCAAAACTATAACAGATGCAAGCTTGTCCTGTTTGGTGGAGATGATATTTAATAAAATAAGTAGAAATCCACTAAAAGTTTTGTTTGGTTATCTTGCAATCCCGAGATAATCGTCTCCATGCTCCAAATCCATTTTAAAGCCATTTTTAAGGCATTTCGCGCATACATGAAATGAACACATTTTTCTCCAAAACTATAACAGATGCAAGCTTGTCCTGTTTGGTGGAGATGATATTTAATAAAATAAGTAGAAATCCACTAAAAGTTTTGTTTGGTTATATTGCAATCCCGAGATAATCGTCTCCATGCTCCAAATCCATTTTAAAGCCATTTTTAAGGCATTTCGCGCATACATGAAATGAACACATTTTTCTCCAAAACTATAACAGATGCAAGCTTGTCCTGTTTGGTGGAGATGATATTTAATAAAATAAGTAGAAATCCACTAAAAGTTTTGTTTGGTTATCTTGCAATCCCGAGATAACCGTCTCCATGCTCCAAATCCATTTTAAAGCCATTTTTAAGGCATTTCGCGCATACATGAAATGAACACATTTTTCTCCAAAACTATAACAGATGCAAGCTTGTCCTGTTTGGTGGAGATGATATTTAATAAAATAAGTAGAAATCCACTAAAAGTTTTGTTTGGTTATCTTGCAATCCCGAGATAATCGTCTCCATGCTCCAAATCCATTTTAAAGCCATTTTTAAGGCATTTCGCGCATACATGAAATGAACACATTTTTCTCCAAAACTATAACAGATGCAAGCTTGTCCTGTTTGGTGGAGATGATATTTAATAAAATAAGTAGAAATCCACTAAAAGTTTTGTTTGGTTATCTTGCAATCCCGAGATAATCGTCTCCATGCTCCAAATCCATTTTAAAGCCATTTTTAAGGCATTTCGCGCATACATGAAATGAACACATTTTTCTCCAAAACTATAACAGATGCAAGCTTGTCCTGTTTGGTGGAGATGATATTTAATAAAATAAGTAGAAATCCACTAAAAGTTTTGTTTGGTTATCTTGCAATCCCGAGATAATCGTCTCCATGCTCCAAATCCATTTTAAAGCCATTTCAAAGGCATTTTGCGCATACATGAAATGAACACATTTTTCTCCAAAACTATAACACATGCAAGCTTGTCCTGTTTGGTGGAGATGATATTTAATAAAATAAGTAGAAATCCACTAAAAGTTTTGTTTGGTTATCTTGCAATCCCGAGATAATCGTCTCCATGCTCCAAATCCATTTTAAAGCCATTTTTAAGGCATTTCGCGCATACATGAAATGAACACATTTTTCTCCAAAACTATAACAGATGCAAGCTTGTCCTGTTTGGTGGAGATGATATTTAATAAAATAAGTAGAAATCCACTAAAAGTTTTGTTTGGTTATCTTGCAATCCCGAGATAATCGTCTCCATGCTCCAAATCCATTTTAAAGCCATTTTTAAGGCATTTCGCGCATACATGAAATGAACACATTTTTCTCCAAAACTATAACAGATGCAAGCTTGTCCTGTTTGGTGGAGATGATATTTAATAAAATAAGTAGAAATCCACTAAAAGTTTTGTTTGGTTATCTTGCAATCCCGAGATAATCGTCTCCATGCTCCAAATCCATTTTAAAGCCATTTTTAAGGCATTTCGCGCATACATGAAATGAACACATTTTTCTCCAAAACTATAACAGATGCAAGCTTGTCCTGTTTGGTGGAGATGATATTTAATAAAATAAGTAGAAATCCACTAAAAGTTTTGTTTGGTTATATTGCAATCCCGAGATAATCGTCTCCATGCTCCAAATCCATTTTAAAGCCATTTTTAAGGCATTTCGCGCATACATGAAATGAACACATTTTTCTCCAAAACTATAACAGATGCAAGCTTGTCCTGTTTGGTGGAGATGATATTTAATAAAATAAGTAGAAATCCACTAAAAGTTTTGTTTGGTTATCTTGCAATCCCGAGATAACCGTCTCCATGCTCCAAATCCATTTTAAAGCCATTTTTAAGGCATTTCGCGCATACATGAAATGAACACATTTTTCTCCAAAACTATAACAGATGCAAGCTTGTCCTGTTTGGTGGAGATAATATTTAATAAAATAAGTAGAAATCTACTAAAAGTTTCGTTTGTTTATATTGCCATCCTGAGATAATCGTCTCCATGCTCCAAATCCATTTTAAAGCCATTTCAAAGGCATTTTGCGCATACATGAAATGAACACATTTTTCTCCAAAACTATAACAGATGCAAGCTTGTCCTGTTTGGTGGAGATGATATTTAATAAAATAAGTAGAAATCCACTAAAAGTTTTGTTTGGTTATCTTGCAATCCCGAGATAATCGTCTCCATGCTCCAAATCCATTTTAAAGCCATTTTTAAGGCATTTCGCGCATACATGAAATGAACACATTTCTCTCCAAAACTATAACAGATGCAAGCTTGTCCTGTTTGGTGGAGATGATATTTAATAAAATAAGTAGAAATCCACTAAAAGTTTTGTTTGGTTATCTTGCAATCCCGAGATAACCGTCTCCATGCTCCAAATCCATTTTAAAGCCATTTTTAAGGCATTTCGCGCATACATGAAATGAACACATTTTTCTCCAAAACTATAATAGATGCAAGCTTGTCCTGTTCGGTGGAGATGATATTTAATAAAATAAGTAGAAATCCACTAAAAGTTTTGTTTGGTTATCTTGCAATCCCGAGATAATCGTCTTCATGCTCCAAATCCATTTTAAAGCCATTTTTAAGGCATTTCGCGCATACATGAAATGAACACATTTTTCTCCAAAACTATAACAGATGCAAGCTTGTCCTGTTTGGTGGAGATGATATTTAATAAAATAAGTAGAAATCCACTAAAAGTTTTGTTTGGTTATCTTGCAATCCTGAGATAATCGTCTCCATGCTCCAAATCCATTTTAAAGCCATTTTTAAGGCATTTCGCGCATACATGAAATGAACACATTTTTCTCCAAAACTATAACAGATGCAAGCTTGTCCTGTTTGGTGGAGATGATATTTAATAAAATAAGTAGAAATCCACTAAAAGTTTTGTTTGGTTATCTTGCAATCCCGAGATAATCGTCTCCATGCTCCAAATCCATTTTAAAGCCATTTTTAAGGCATTTCGCGCATACATGAAATGAACACATTTTTCTCCAAAACTATAACAGATGCAGGCTTGTCCTGTTTGGTGGAGATGATATTTAATAAAATAAGTAGAAATCCACTAAAAGTTTTGTTTGGTTATCTTGCAATCCCGAGATAATCGTCTCCATGCTCCAAATCCATTTTAAAGCCATTTTTAAGGCATTTCGCGCATACATGAAATGAACACATTTTTCTCCAAAACTATAACAGATGCAAGCTTGTCCTGTTTGGTGGAGATGATATTTAATAAAATAAGTAGAAATCCACTAAAAGTTTTGTTTGGTTATCTTGCAATCCCGAGATAATCGTCTCCATGCTCTAAATCCATTTTAAAGCCATTTTTAAGGCATTTCGCGCATACATGAAATGAACACATTTTTCTCCAAAACTATAACAGATGCAAGCTTGTCCTGTTTGGTGGAGATGATATTTAATAAAATAAGTAGAAATCCACTAAAAGTTTTGTTTGGTTATCTTGCAATCCCGAGATAATCGTCTCCATGCTCCAAATCCATTTTAAAGCCATTTCAAAGGCATTTTGCACATACATGAAATGAACACATTTTTCTCCAAAACTATAACACATGCAAGCTTGTCCTGTTTGGTGGAGATGATATTTAATAAAATAAGTAGAAATCCACTAAAAGTTTTGTTTGGTTATCTTGCAATCCCGAGATAATCGTCTCCATGCTCCAAATCCATTTTAAAGCCATTTTTAAGGCATTTCGCGCATACATGAAATGAACACATTTTTCTCCAAAACTATAACAGATGCAAGCTTGTCCTGTTTGGTGGAGATGATATTTAATAAAATAAGTAGAAATCCACTAAAAGTTTTGTTTGGTTATCTTGCAATCCCGAGATAATCGTCTCCATGCTCCAAATCCATTTTAAAGCCATTTTTAAGGCATTTCGCGCATACATGAAATGAACACATTTTTCTCCAAAACTATAACAGATGCAAGCTTGTCCTGTTTGGTGGAGATGATATTTAATAAAATAAGTAGAAATCCACTAAAAGTTTTGTTTGGTTATCTTGCAATCCCGAGATAATCGTCTCCATGCTCCAAATCCATTTTAAAGCCATTTTTAAGGCATTTCGCGCATACATGAAATTAACACATTTTTCTCTAAAACTATAACAGATGCAAGCTTGTCCTGTTTGGTGGAGATGATATTTAATAAAATAAGTAGAAATCCACTAAAAGTTTTGTTTGGTTATATTGCAATCCCGAGATAATCGTCTCCATGCTCCAAATCCATTTTAAAGCCATTTTTAAGGCATTTCGCGCATACATGAAATGAACACATTTTTCTCCAAAACTATAACAGATGCAAGCTTGTCCTGTTTGGTGGAGATGATATTTAATAAAATAAGTAGAAATCCACTAAAAGTTTTGTTTGGTTATCTTGCAATCCCGAGATAATCGTCTCCATGCTCCAAATCCATTTTAAAGCCATTTTTAAGGCATTTCGCGCATACATGAAATGAACACATTTTTCTCCAAAACTATAACAGATGCAAGCTTGTCCTGTTTGGTGGAGATGATATTTAATAAAATAAGTAGAAATCCACTAAAAGTTTTGTTTGGTTATCTTGCAATCCCGAGATAATCGTCTCCATGCTCCAAATCCATTTTAAAGCCATTTTTAAGGCATTTCGCGCATACATGAAATGAACACATTTTTCTCCAAAACTATAACAGATGCAAGCTTGTCCTGTTTGGTGGAGATGATATTTAATAAAATAAGTAGAAATCCACTAAAAGTTTTGTTTGGTTATCTTGCAATCCCGAGATAATCGTCTCCATGCTCCAAATCCATTTTAAAGCCATTTTTAAGGCATTTTGCGCATACATGAAATGAACACATTTTTCTCCAAAACTATAACACATGCAAGCTTGTCCTGTTTGGTGGAGATGATATTTAATAAAATAAGTAGAAATCCACTAAAAGTTTTGTTTGGTTATCTTGCAATCCTGAGATAATCGTCTCCATGCTCCAAATCCATTTTAAAGCCATTTTTAAGGCATTTCGCGCATACATGAAATGAACACATTTTTCTCCAAAACTATAACAGATGCAAGCTTGTCCTGTTTGGTGGAGATGATATTTAATAAAATAAGTAGAAATCCACTAAAAGTTTTGTTTGGTTATCTTGCAATCCCGAGATAATCGTCTCCATGCTCCAAATCCATTTTAAAGCCATTTTTAAGGCATTTCGCGCATACATGAAATGAACACATTTTTCTCCAAAACTATAACAGATGCAAGCTTGTCCTGTTTGGTGGAGATGATATTTAATAAAATAAGTAGAAATCCACTAAAAGTTTTGTTTGGTTATCTTGCAATCCCGAGATAATCGTCTCCATGCTCCAAATCCATTTTAAAGCCATTTTTAAGGCATTTCGCGCATACATGAAATGAACACATTTTTCTCCAAAACTATAACAGATGCAAGCTTGTCCTGTTTGGTGGAGATGATATTTAATAAAATAAGTAGAAATCCACTAAAAGTTTTGTTTGGTTATATTGCAATCCCGAGATAATCGTCTCCATGCTCCAAATCCATTTTAAAGCCATTTTTAAGGCATTTCGCGCATACATGAAATGAACACATTTTTCTCCAAAACTATAACAGATGCAAGCTTGTCCTGTTTGGTGGAGATGATATTTAATAAAATAAGTAGAAATCCACTAAAAGTTTTGTTTGGTTATCTTGCAATCCCGAGATAATCGTCTCCATGCTCCAAATCCATTTTAAAGCCATTTTTAAGGCATTTCGCGCATACATGAAATGAACACATTTTTCTCCAAAACTATAACAGATGCAAGCTTGTCCTGTTTGGTGGAGATGATATTTAATAAAATAAGTAGAAATCCACTAAAAGTTTTGTTTGGTTATCTTGCAATCCCGAGATAATCGTCTCCATGCTCCAAATCCATTTTAAAGCCATTTTTAAGGCATTTCGCGCATACATGAAATGAACACATTTTTCTACAAAACTATAATAGATGCAAGCTTGTCCTGTTCGGTGGAGATGATATTTAATAAAATAAGTAGAAATCCACTAAAAGTTTTGTTTGGTTATCTTGCAATCCCGAGATAATCGTCTTCATGCTCCAAATCCATTTTAAAGCCATTTTTAAGGCATTTCGCGCATACATGAAATGAACACATTTTTCTCCAAAACTATAACAGATGCAAGCTTGTCCTGTTTGGTGGAGATGATATTTAATAAAATAAGTAGAAATCCACTAAAAGTTTTGTTTGGTTATCTTGCAATCCTGAGATAATCGTCTCCATGCTCCAAATCCATTTTAAAGCCATTTTTAAGGCATTTCGCGCATACATGAAATGAACACATTTTTCTCCAAAACTATAACAGATGCAAGCTTGTCCTGTTTGGTGGAGATGATATTTAATAAAATAAGTAGAAATCCACTAAAAGTTTTGTTTGGTTATCTTGCAATCCCGAGATAATCGTCTCCATGCTCCAAATCCATTTTAAAGCCATTTTTAAGGCATTTCGCGCATACATGAAATGAACACATTTTTCTCCAAAACTATAACAGATGCAAGCTTGTCCTGTTTGGTGGAGATAATATTTAATAAAATAAGTAGAAATCCACTAAAAGTTTCGTTTGTTTATATTGCCATCCCGAGATAATCGTCTCCATGCTCCAAATCCATTTTAAAGCCATTTTTAAGGCATTTCGCGCATACATGAAATGAACACATTTTTCTCCAAAACTATAACAGATGCAAGCTTGTCCTGTTTGGTGGAGATGATATTTAATAAAATAAGTAGAAATCCACTAAAAGTTTTGTTTGGTTATCTTGCAATCCCGAGATAATCGTCTCCATGCTCTAAATCCATTTTAAAGCCATTTTTAAGGCATTTCGCGCATACATGAAATGAACACATTTTTCTCCAAAACTATAACAGATGCAAGCTTGTCCTGTTTGGTGGAGATGATATTTAATAAAATAAGTAGAAATCCACTAAAAGTTTTGTTTGGTTATCTTGCAATCCCGAGATAATCGTCTCCATGCTCCAAATCCATTTTAAAGCCATTTCAAAGGCATTTTGCACATACATGAAATGAACACATTTTTCTCCAAAACTATAACACATGCAAGCTTGTCCTGTTTGGTGGAGATGATATTTAATAAAATAAGTAGAAATCCACTAAAAGTTTTGTTTGGTTATCTTGCAATCCCGAGATAATCGTCTCCATGCTCCAAATCCATTTTAAAGCCATTTTTAAGGCATTTCGCGCATACATGAAATGAACACATTTTTCTCCAAAACTATAACAGATGCAAGCTTGTCCTGTTTGGTGGAGATGATATTTAATAAAATAAGTAGAAATCCACTAAAAGTTTTGTTTGGTTATCTTGCAATCCCGAGATAATCGTCTCCATGCTCCAAATCCATTTTAAAGCCATTTTTAAGGCATTTCGCGCATACATGAAATGAACACATTTTTCTCCAAAACTATAACAGATGCAAGCTTGTCCTGTTTGGTGGAGATGATATTTAATAAAATAAGTAGAAATCCACTAAAAGTTTTGTTTGGTTATCTTGCAATCCCGAGATAATCGTCTCCATGCTCCAAATCCATTTTAAAGCCATTTTTAAGGCATTTCGCGCATACATGAAATGAACACATTTTTCTCCAAAACTATAACAGATGCAAGCTTGTCCTGTTTGGTGGAGATGATATTTAATAAAATAAGTAGAAATCCACTAAAAGTTTTGTTTGGTTATATTGCAATCCCGAGATAATCGTCTCCATGCTCCAAATCCATTTTAAAGCCATTTTTAAGGCATTTCGCGCATACATGAAATGAACACATTTTTCTCCAAAACTATAACAGATGCAAGCTTGTCCTGTTTGGTGGAGATAATATTTAATAAAATAAGTAGAAATCTACTAAAAGTTTCGTTTGTTTATATTGCCATCCCGAGATAATCGTCTCCATGCTCCAAATCCATTTTAAAGCCATTTTTAAGGCATTTTGCGCATACATGAAATGAACACATTTTTCTCCAAAACTATAACACATGCAAGCTTGTCCTGTTTGGTGGAGATGATATTTAATAAAATAAGTAGAAATCCACTAAAAGTTTTGTTTGGTTATCTTGCAATCCCGAGATAATCGTCTCCATGCTCCAAATCCATTTTAAAGCCATTTTTAAGGCATTTCGCGCATACATGAAATGAACACATTTTTCTCCAAAACTATAACAGATGCAAGCTTGTCCTGTTTGGTGGAGATGATATTTAATAAAATAAGTAGAAATCCACTAAAAGTTTTGTTTGGTTATCTTGCAATCCCGAGATAATCGTCTCCATGCTCCAAATCCATTTTAAAGCCATTTTTAAGGCATTTCGCGCATACATGAAATGAACACATTTTTCTCCAAAATCATAACAGATGCAAGCTTGTCCTGTTTGGTGGAGATGATATTTAATAAAATAAGTAGAAATCCACTAAAAGTTTTGTTTGGTTATCTTGCAATCCCGAGATAATCGTCTCCATGCTCCAAATCCATTTTAAAGCCATTTTTAAGGCATTTCGCGCATACATGAAATGAACACATTTTTCTCCAAAACTATAACAGATGCAAGCTTGTCCTGTTTGGTGGAGATGATATTTAATAAAATAAGTAGAAATCCACTAAAAGTTTTGTTTGGTTATCTTGCAATCCCGAGATAATCGTCTCCATGCTCCAAATCCATTTTAAAGCCATTTTTAAGGCATTTCGCGCATACATGAAATGAACACATTTTTCTCCAAAACTATAACAGATGCAAGCTTGTCCTGTTTGGTGGAGATGATATTTAATAAAATAAGTAGAAATCCACTAAAAGTTTTGTTTGGTTATCTTGCAATCCCGAGATAATCGTCTCCATGCTCCAAATCCATTTTAAAGCCATTTTTAAGGCATTTCGCGCATACATGAAATGAACACATTTTTCTCCAAAACTATAACAGATGCAAGCTTGTCCTGTTTGGTGGAGATGATATTTAATAAAATAAGTAGAAATCCACTAAAAGTTTTGTTTGGTTATCTTGCAATCCCGAGATAATCGTCTCCATGCTCCAAATCCATTTTAAAGCCATTTTTAAGGCATTTCGCGCATACATGAAATGAACACATTTTTCTCCAAAACTATAACAGATGCAAGCTTGTCCTGTTTGGTGGAGATGATATTTAATAAAATAAGTAGAAATCCACAAAAAGTTTTGTTTGGTTATCTTGCAATCCCGAGATAATCGTCTCCATGCTCCAAATCCATTTTAAAGCCATTTTTAAGGCATTTCGCGCATAGATGAAATGAACACATTTTTCTCCAAAACTATAACAGATGCAAGCTTGTCCTGTTTGGTGGAGATGATATTTAATAAAATAAGTAGAAATCCACTAAAAGTTTTGTTTGGTTATCTTGCAATCCCGAGATAATCGTCTCCATGCTCCAAATCCATTTTAAAGCCATTTTTAAGGCATTTCGCGCATACATGAAATGAACACATTTTTCTCCAAAACTATAACAGATGCAAGCTTGTCCTGTTTGGTGGAGATGATATTTAATAAAATAAGTAGAAATCCACTAAAAGTTTTGTTTGGTTATCTTGCAATCCCGAGATAATCGTCTCCATGCTCCAAATCCATTTTAAAGCCATTTTTAAGGCATTTCGCGCATACATGAAATGAACACATTTTTCTCCAAAACTATAACAGATGCAAGCTTGTCCTGTTTGGTGGAGATGATATTTAATAAAATAAGTAGAAATCCACTAAAAGTTTTGTTTGGTTATCTTGCAATCCCGAGATAATCGTCTCCATGCTCCAAATCCATTTTAAAGCCATTTTTAAGGCATTTCGCGCATACATGAAATGAACACATTTTTCTCCAAAACTATAACAGATGCAAGCTTGTCCTGTTTGGTGGAGATGATATTTAATAAAATAAGTAGAAATCCACTAAAAGTTTTGTTTGGTTATCTTGCAATCCCGAGATAATCGTCTCCATGCTCCAAATCCATTTTAAAGCCATTTTTAAGGCATTTCGCGCATACATGAAATGAACACATTTTTCTCCAAAACTATAACAGATGCAAGCTTGTCCTGTTTGGTGGAGATGATATTTAATAAAATAAGTAGAAATCCACTAAAAGTTTTGTTTGGTTATCTTGCAATCCCGAGATAATCGTCTCCATGCTCCAAATCCATTTTAAAGCCATTTTTAAGGCATTTCGCGCATACATGAAATGAACACATTTTTCTCCAAAACTATAACAGATGCAAGCTTGTCCTGTTTGGTGGAGATGATATTTAATAAAATAAGTAGAAATCCACTAAAAGTTTTGTTTGGTTATCTTGCAATCCCGAGATAATCGTCTCCATGCTCCAAATCCATTTTAAAGCCATTTTTAAGGCATTTCGCGCATACATGAAATGAACACATTTTTCTCCAAAACTATAACAGATGCAAGCTTGTCCTGTTTGGTGGAGATGATATTTAATAAAATAAGTAGAAATCCACTAAAAGTTTTGTTTGGTTATCTTGCAATCCCGAGATAATCGTCTCCATGCTCCAAATCCATTTTAAAGCCATTTCAAAGGCATTTTGCGCATACATGAAATGAACACATTTTTCTCCAAAACTTTAACACATGCAAGCTTGTCCTGTTTGGTGGAGATGATATTTAATAAAATAAGTAGAAATCCACTAAAAGTTTTGTTTGGTTATCTTGCAATCCCGAGATAATCGTCTCCATGCTCCAAATCCATTTTAAAGCCATTTTTAAGGCATTTCGCGCATACATAAAAAGAACACATTTTTCTCCAAAACTATAACAGATGCAAGCTTGTCCTGTCTGGTGGAGATGATATTTAATAAAATAAGTAGAAATCCACTAAAAGTTTCGTTTGGTTATCTTGCCATCCCGAGATAATCGTCTCCATGCTCCAAATCCATTTTAAAGCCATTTTTAAGGCATTTCGCGCATACATGAAATGAACACATTTTTCTCCAAAACTATAACAGATGCAAGCTTGTCCTGTTTGGTGGAGATGATATTTAATAAAATAAGTAGAAATCCACTAAAAGTTTTGTTTGGTTATCTTGCAATCCCGAGATAATCGTCTCCATGCTCCAAATCCATTTTAAAGCCATTTTTAAGGCATTTCGCGCATACATGAAATGAACACATTTTTCTCCAAAACTATAACAGATGCAAGCTTGTCCTGTTTGGTGGAGATGATATTTAATAAAATAAGTAGAAATCCACTAAAAGTTTTGTTTGGTTATATTGCAATCCCGAGATAATCGTCTCCATGCTCCAAATCCATTTTAAAGCCATTTTTAAGGCATTTCGCGCATACATGAAATGAACACATTTTTCTCCAAAACTATAACAGATGCAAGCTTGTCCTGTTTGGTGGAGATGATATTTAATAAAATAAGTAGAAATCCACTAAAAGTTTTGTTTGGTTATCTTGCAATCCCGAGATAACCGTCTCCATGCTCCAAATCCATTTTAAAGCCATTTTTAAGGCATTTCGCGCATACATGAAATGAACACATTTTTCTCCAAAACTATAACAGATGCAAGCTTGTCCTGTTTGGTGGAGATAATATTTAATAAAATAAGTAGAAATCTACTAAAAGTTTTGTTTGGTTATCTTGCAATCCCGAGATAATCGTCTCCATGCTCCAAATCCATTTTAAAGCCATTTTTAAGGCATTTCGCGCATACATGAAATGAACACATTTTTCTCCAAAACTATAACAGATGCAAGCTTGTCCTGTTTGGTGGAGATGATATTTAATAAAATAAGTAGAAATCCACTAAAAGTTTTGTTTGGTTATCTTGCAATCCCGAGATAATCGTCTCCATGCTCCAAATCCATTTTAAAGCCATTTTTAAGGCATTTCGCGCATACATGAAATGAACACATTTTTCTCCAAAACTATAACAGATGCAAGCTTGTCCTGTTTGGTGGAGATGATATTTAATAAAATAAGTAGAAATCCACTAAAAGTTTTGTTTGGTTATCTTGCAATCCCGAGATAATCGTCTCCATGCTCCAAATCCATTTTAAAGCCATTTTTAAGGCATTTCGCGCATACATGAAATGAACACATTTTTCTCCAAAACTATAACAGATGCAAGCTTGTCCTGTTCGGTGGAGATGATATTTAATAAAATAAGTAGAAATCCACTAAAAGTTTTGTTTGGTTATCTTGCAATCCCGAGATAATCGTCTCCATGCTCCAAATCCATTTTAAAGCCATTTTTAAGGCATTTCGCGCATACATGAAATGAACACATTTTTCTCCAAAACTATAACAGATGCAAGCTTGTCCTGTTTGGTGGAGATGATATTTAATAAAATAAGTAGAAATCCACTAAAAGTTTTGTTTGGTTATCTTGCAATCCCGAGATAATCGTCTCCATGCTCCAAATCCATTTTAAAGCCATTTTTAAGGCATTTCGCGCATACATGAAATGAACACATTTTTCTCCAAAACTATAACAGATGCAAGCTTGTCCTGTTTGGTGGAGATGATATTTAATAAAATAAGTAGAAATCCACTAAAACTTTTGTTTGGTTATCTTGCAATCCCAAGATAATCGTCTCCATGCTCCAAATCCATTTTAAAGCCATTTTTAAGGCATTTCGCGCATACATGAAATGAACACATTTTTCTCCAAAACTATAACAGATGCAAGCTTGTCCTGTTTGGTGGAGATGATATTTAATAAAATAAGTAGAAATCCACTAAAAGTTTTGTTTGGTTATCTTGCAATCCCGAGATAATCGTCTCCATGCTCCAAATCCATTTTAAAGCCATTTTTAAGGCATTTCGCGCATACATGAAATGAACACATTTTTCTCCAAAACTATAACAGATGCAAGCTTGTCCTGTTTGGTGGAGATGATATTTAATAAAATAAGTAGAAATCCACTAAAAGTTTTGTTTGGTTATCTTGCAATCCCGAGATAATCGTCTACATGCTCCAAATCCATTTTAAAGCCATTTTTAAGGCATTTCGCGCATACATGAAATGAACACATTTTTCTCCAAAACTATAACAGATGCAAGCTTGTCCTGTTTGGTGGAGATGATATTTAATAAAATAAGTAGAAATCCACTAAAAGTTTTGTTTGGTTATCTTGCAATCCCGAGATAATCGTCTCCATGCTCCAAATCCATTTTAAAGCCATTTCAAAGGCATTTTGCGCATACATGAAATGAACACATTTTTCTCCAAAACTATAACACATGCAAGCTTGTCCTGTTTGGTGGAGATGATATTTAATAAAATAAGTAGAAATCCACTAAAAGTTTTGTTTGGTTATCTTGCAATCCCGAGATAATCGTCTCCATGCTCCAAATCCATTTTAAAGCCATTTTTAAGGCATTTCGCGCATACATGAAATGAACACATTTTTCTCCAAAACTATAACAGATGCAAGCTTGTCCTGTTTGGTGGAGATGATATTTAATAAAATAAGTAGAAATCCACTAAAAGTTTTGTTTGGTTATCTTGCAATCCCGAGATAATCGTCTCCATGCTCCAAATCCATTTTAAAGCCATTTTTAAGGCATTTCGCGCATACATGAAATGAACACATTTTTCTCCAAAACTATAACAGATGCAAGCTTGTCCTGTTTGGTGGAGATGATATTTAATAAAATAAGTAGAAATCCACTAAAAGTTTTGTTTGGTTATATTGCAATCCCGAGATAATCGTCTCCATGCTCCAAATCCATTTTAAAGCCATTTTTAAGGCATTTCGCGCATACATGAAATGAACACATTTTTCTCCAAAACTATAACAGATGCAAGCTTGTCCTGTTTGGTGGAGATGATATTTAATAAAATAAGTAGAAATCCACTAAAAGTTTTGTTTGGTTATCTTGCAATCCCGAGATAACCGTCTCCATGCTCCAAATCCATTTTAAAGCCATTTCAAAGGCATTTTGCGCATACATGAAATGAACACATTTTTCTCCAAAACTATAACACATGCAAGCTTGTCCTGTTTGGTGGAGATGATATTTAATAAAATAAGTAGAAATCCACTAAAAGTTTTGTTTGGTTATCTTGCAATCCCGAGATAATCGTCTCCATGCTCCAAATCCATTTTAAAGCCATTTTTAAGGCATTTCGCGCATACATAAAAAGAACACATTTTTCTCCAAAACTATAACAGATGCAAGCTTGTCCTGTTTGGTGGAGATGATATTTAATAAAATAAGTAGAAATCCACTAAAAGTTTTGTTTGGTTATCTTGCAATCCCGAGATAATCGTCTCCATGCTCCAAATCCATTTTAAAGCCATTTTTAAGGCATTTCGCGCATACATGAAATGAACACATTTTTCTCCAAAACTATAACAGATGCAAGCTTGTCCTGTTTGGTGGAGATGATATTTAATAAAATAAGTAGAAATCCACTAAAAGTTTTGTTTGGTTATCTTGCAATCCTGAGATAATCGTCTCCATGCTCCAAATCCATTTTAAAGCCATTTTTAAGGCATTTCGCGCATACATGAAATGAACACATTTTTCTCCAAAACTATAACAGATGCAAGCTTGTCCTGTTTGGTGGAGATAATATTTAATAAAATAAGTAGAAATCTACTAAAAGTTTCGTTTGTTTATATTGCCATCCTGAGATAATCGTCTCCATGCTCCAAATCCATTTTAAAGCCATTTCAAAGGCATTTTGCGCATACATGAAATGAACACATTTTTCTCCAAAACTATAACAGATGCAAGCTTGTCCTGTTTGGTGGAGATGATATTTAATAAAATAAGTAGAAATCCACTAAAAGTTTTGTTTGGTTATCTTGCAATCCCGAGATAATCGTCTCCATGCTCCAAATCCATTTTAAAGCCATTTTTAAGGCATTTCGCGCATACATGAAATGAACACATTTTTCTCCAAAACTATAACAGATGCAAGCTTGTCCTGTTTGGTGGAGATGATATTTAATAAAATAAGTAGAAATCCACTAAAAGTTTTGTTTGGTTATCTTGCAATCCCGAGATAATCGTCTCCATGCTCCAAATCCATTTTAAAGCCATTTTTAAGGCATTTCGCGCATACATGAAATGAACACTTTTTTCTCCAAAACTATAACAGATGCAAGCTTGTCCTGTTCGGTGGAGATGATATTTAATAAAATAAGTAGAAATCCACTAAAAGTTTTGTTTGGTTATCTTGCAATCCCGAGATAATCGTCTCCATGCTCCAAATCCATTTTAAAGCCATTTTTAAGGCATTTCGCGCATACATGAAATGAACACATTTTTCTCCAAAACTATAACAGATGCAAGCTTGTCCTGTTTGGTGGAGATGATATTTAATAAAATAAGTAGAAATCCACTAAAAGTTTTGTTTGGTTATCTTGCAATCCCGAGATAATCGTCTCCATGCTCCAAATCCATTTTAAAGCCATTTTTAAGGCATTTCGCGCATACATGAAATGAACACATTTTTCTCCAAAACTATAACAGATGCAAGCTTGTCCTGTTTGGTGGAGATGATATTTAATAAAATAAGTAGAAATCCACTAAAAGTTTTGTTTGGTTATCTTGCAATCCCGAGATAATCGTCTCCATGCTCCAAATATATTTTAAAGCCATTTTTAAGGCATTTCGCGCATACATGAAATGAACACATTTTTCTCCAAAACTATAACAGATGCAAGCTTGTCCTGTTTGGTGGAGATGATATTTAATAAAATAAGTAGAAATCCACTAAAAGTTTTGTTTGGTTATCTTGCAATCCCGAGATAATCGTCTCCATGCTCCAAATCCATTTTAAAGCCATTTTTAAGGCATTTCGCGCATACATGAAATGAACACATTTTTCTCCAAAACTATAACAGATGCAAGCTTGTCCTGTTTGGTGGAGATGATATTTAATAAAATAAGTAGAAATCCACTAAAAGTTTTGTTTGGTTATCTTGCAATCCCGAGATAATCGTCTCCATGCTCCAAATCTATTTTAAAGCCATTTTTAAGGCATTTCGCGCATACATGAAATGAACACATTTTTCTCCAAAACTATAACAGATGCAAGCTTGTCCTGTTTGGTGGAGATGATATTTAATAAAATAAGTAGAAATCCACTAAAGGTTTTGTTTGGTTATCTTGCAATCCCGAGATAATCGTCTCCATGCTCCAAATCCATTTTAAAGCCATTTCAAAGGCATTTCGCGCATACATGAAATGAACACATTTTTCTCCAAAACTATAACAGATGCAAGCTTGTCCTGTTTGGTGGAGATGATATTTAATAAAATAAGTAGAAATCCACTAAAAGTTTTGTTTGGTTATCTTGCAATCCCGAGATAATCGTCTCCATGCTCCAAATCCATTTTAAAGCCATTTTTAAGGCATTTCGCGCATACATGAAATGAACACATTTTTCTCCAAAACTATAACAGATGCAAGCTTGTCCTGTTTGGTGGAGATGATATTTAATAAAATAAGTAGAAATCCACTAAAAGTTTTGTTTGGTTATCTTACAATCCCGAGATAATCGTCTCCATGCTCCAAATCCATTTTAAAGCCATTTTTAAGGCATTTCGCGCATACATGAAATGAACACATTTTTCTCCAAAACTATAACAGATGCAAGCTTGTCCTGTTTGGTGGAGATGATATTTAATAAAATAAGTAGAAATCCACTAAAAGTTTTGTTTGGTTATCTTGCAATCCCGAGATAATCGTCTCCATGCTCCAAATCCATTTTAAAGCCATTTTTAAGGCATTTCGCGCATACATGAAATGAACACATTTTTCTCCAAAACTATAACAGATGCAAGCTTGTCCTGTTTGGTGGAGATGATATTTAATAAAATAAGTAGAAATCCACTAAAAGTTTTGTTTGGTTATCTTGCAATCCCGAGATAATCGTCTCCATGCTCCAAATCCATTTTAAAGCCATTTTTAAGGCATTTCGCGCATACATGAAATGAACACATTTTTCTCCAAAACTATAACAGATGCAAGCTTGTCCTGTTTGGTGGAGATGATATTTAATAAAATAAGTAGAAATCCACTAAAAGTTTTGTTTGGTTATCTTGCAATCCCGAGATAATCGTCTCCATGCTCCAAATCCATTTTAAAGCCATTTTTAAGGCATTTCGCGCATACATGAAATGAACACATTTTTCTCCAAAACTATAACAGATGCAAGCTTGTCCTGTTTGGTGGAGATGATATTTAATAAAATAAGTAGAAATCCACTAAAAGTTTCGTTTGGTTATCTTGCAATCCCGAGATAATCGTCTCCATGCTCCAAATCCATTTTAAAGCCATTTTTAAGGCATTTCGCGCATACATGAAATGAACACATTTTTCTCCAAAACTATAACAGATGCAAGCTTGTCCTGTTTGGTGGAGATGATATTTAATAAAATAAGTAGAAATCCACTAAAAGTTTTGTTTGGTTATCTTGCAATCCCGAGATAATCGTCTCCATGCTCCAAATCCATTTTAAAGCCATTTTTAAGGCATTTCGCGCATACATGAAATGAACACATTTTTCTCCAAAACTATAACAGATGCAAGCTTGTCCTGTTTGGTGGAGATGATATTTAATAAAATAAGTAGAAATCCACTAAAAGTTTTGTTTGGTTATCTTGCAATCCCGAGATAATCGTCTCCATGCTCCAAATCCATTTTAAAGCCATTTTTAAGGCATTTCGCGCATACATGAAATGAACACATTTTTCTCCAAAACTATAACAGATGCAAGCTTGTCCTGTTTGGTGGAGATGATATTTAATAAAATAAGTAGAAATCCACTAAAAGTTTTGTTTGGTTATCTTGCAATCCCGAGATAATCGTCTCCATGCTCCAAATCCATTTTAAAGCCATTTTTAAGGCATTTCGCGCATACATGAAATGAACACATTTTTCTCCAAAACTATAACAGATGCAAGCTTGTCCTGTTTGGTGGAGATGATATTTAATAAAATAAGTAGAAATCCACTAAAAGTTTTGTTTGGTTATCTTGCAATCCCGAGATAATCGTCTCCATGCTCCAAATCCATTTTAAAGCCATTTTTAAGGCATTTCGCGCATACATGAAATGAACACATTTTTCTCCAAAACTATAACAGATGCAAGCTTGTCCTGTTTGGTGGAGATGATATTTAATAAAATAAGTAGAAATCCACTAAAAGTTTTGTTTGGTTATATTGCAATCCCGAGATAATCGTCTCCATGCTCCAAATCCATTTTAAAGCCATTTTTAAGGCATTTCGCGCATACATGAAATGAACACATTTTTCTCCAAAACTATAACAGATGCAAGCTTGTCCTGTTTGGTGGAGATGATATTTAATAAAATAAGTAGAAATCCACTAAAAGTTTTGTTTGGTTATCTTGCAATCCCGAGATAATCGTCTCCATGCTCCAAATCCATTTTAAAGCCATTTTTAAGGCATTTCGCGCATACATGAAATGAACACATTTTTCTCCAAAACTATAACAGATGCAAGCTTGTCCTGTTTGGTGGAGATGATATTTAATAAAATAAGTAGAAATCCACTAAAAGTTTTGTTTGGTTATCTTGCAATCCCGAGATAATCGTCTCCATGCTCCAAATCCATTTTAAAGCCATTTCAAAGGCATTTTGCGCATACATGAAATGAACACATTTTTCTCCAAAACTATAACACATGCAAGCTTGTCCTGTTTGGTGGAGATGATATTTAATAAAATAAGTAGAAATCCACTAAAAGTTTTGTTTGGTTATCTTGCAATCCCGAGATAATCGTCTCCATGCTCCAAATCCATTTTAAAGCCATTTTTAAGGCATTTCGCGCATACATGAAATGAACACATTTTTCTCCAAAACTATAACAGATGCAAGCTTGTCCTGTTTGGTGGAGATGATATTTAATAAAATAAGTAGAAATCCACTAAAAGTTTTGTTTGGTTATCTTGCAATCCCGAGATAATCGTCTCCATGCTCCAAATCCATTTTAAAGCCATTTTTAAGGCATTTCGCGCATACATGAAATGAACACATTTTTCTCCAAAACTATAACAGATGCAAGCTTGTCCTGTTTGGTGGAGATGATATTTAATAAAATAAGTAGAAATCCACTAAAAGTTTTGTTTGGTTATCTTGCAATCCCGAGATAATCGTCTCCATGCTCCAAATCCATTTTAAAGCCATTTTTAAGGCATTTCGCGCATACATGAAATGAACACATTTTTCTCCAAAACTATAACAGATGCAAGCTTGTCCTGTTTGGTGGAGATGATATTTAATAAAATAAGTAGGAATCCACTAAAAGTTTTGTTTGGTTATATTGCAATCCCGAGATAATCGTCTCCATGCTCCAAATCCATTTTAAAGCCATTTTTAAGGCATTTCGCGCATACATGAAATGAACACATTTTTCTCCAAAACTATAACAGATGCAAGCTTGTCCTGTTTGGTGGAGATGATATTTAATAAAATAAGTAGAAATCCACTAAAAGTTTTGTTTGGTTATCTTGCAATCCCGAGATAACCGTCTCCATGCTCCAAATCCATTTTAAAGCCATTTCAAAGGCATTTTGCGCATACATGAAATGAACACATTTTTCTCCAAAACTATAACACATGCAAGCTTGTCCTGTTTGGTGGAGATGATATTTAATAAAATAAGTAGAAATCCACTAAAAGTTTTGTTTGGTTATCTTGCAATCCCGAGATAATCGTCTCCATGCTCCAAATCCATTTTAAAGCCATTTTTAAGGCATTTCGCGCATACATAAAAAGAACACATTTTTCTCCAAAACTATAACAGATGCAAGCTTGTCCTGTTTGGTGGAGATGATATTTAATAAAATAAGTAGAAATCCACTAAAAGTTTTGTTTGGTTATCTTGCAATCCCGAGATAATCGTCTCCATGCTCCAAATCCATTTTAAAGCCATTTTTAAGGCATTTCGCGCATACATGAAATGAACACATTTTTCTCCAAAACTATAACAGATGCAAGCTTGTCCTGTTTGTTGGAGATGATATTTAATAAAATAAGTAGAAATCCACTAAAAGTTTTGTTTGGTTATCTTGCAATCCCGAGATAATCGTCTCCATGCTCCAAATCCATTTTAAAGCCATTTTTAAGGCATTTCGCGCATACATGAAATGAACACATTTTTCTCCAAAACTATAACAGATGCAAGCTTGTCCTGTTCGGTGGAGATGATATTTAATAAAATAAGTAGAAATCCACTAAAAGTTTTGTTTGGTTATCTTGCAATCCCGAGATAATGGTCTCCATGCTCCAAATCCATTTTAAAGCCATTTTTAAGGCATTTCGCGCATACATGAAATGAACACATTTTTCTCCAAAACTATAACAGATGCAAGCTTGTCCTGTTTGGTGGAGATGATATTTAATAAAATAAGTAGAAATCCACTAAAAGTTTTGTTTGGTTATCTTGCAATCCTGAGATAATCGTCTCCATGCTCCAAATCCATTTTAAAGCCATTTTTAAGGCATTTCGCGCATACATGAAATGAACACATTTTTCTCCAAAACTATAACAGATGCAAGCTTGTCCTGTTTGGTGGAGATAATATTTAATAAAATAAGTAGAAATCTACTAAAAGTTTCGTTTGTTTATATTGCCATCCTGAGATAATCGTCTCCATGCTCCAAATCCATTTTAAAGCCATTTCAAAGGCATTTTGCGCATACATGAAATGAACACATTTTTCTCCAAAACTATAACAGATGCAAGCTTGTCCTGTTTGGTGGAGATGATATTTAATAAAATAAGTAGAAATCCACTAAAAGTTTTGTTTGGTTATCTTGCAATCCCGAGATAATCGTCTCCATGCTCCAAATCCATTTTAAAGCCATTTTTAAGGCATTTCGCGCATACATGAAATGAACACATTTTTCTCCAAAACTATAACAGATGCAAGCTTGTCCTGTTTGGTGGAGATGATATTTAATAAAATAAGTAGAAATCCACTAAAAGTTTTGTTTGGTTATATTGCAATCCCGAGATAATCGTCTCCATGCTCCAAATCCATTTTAAAGCCATTTTTAAGGCATTTCGCGCATACATGAAATGAACACATTTTTCTCCAAAACTATAACAGATGCAAGCTTGTCCTGTTTGGTGGAGATGATATTTAATAAAATAAGTAGAAATCCACTAAAAGTTTTGTTTGGTTATCTTGCAATCCCGAGATAACCGTCTCCATGCTCCAAATCCATTTTAAAGCCATTTCAAAGGCATTTTGCGCATACATGAAATGAACACATTTTTCTCCAAAACTATAACACATGCAAGCTTGTCCTGTTTGGTGGAGATGATATTTAATAAAATAAGTAGAAATCCACTAAAAGTTTTGTTTGGTTATCTTGCAATCCCGAGATAATCGTCTCCATGCTCCAAATCCATTTTAAAGCCATTTTTAAGGCATTTCGCGCATACATAAAAAGAACACATTTTTCTCCAAAACTATAACAGATGCAAGCTTGTCCTGTTTGGTGGAGATGATATTTAATAAAATAAGTAGAAATCCACTAAAAGTTTTGTTTGGTTATCTTGCAATCCCGAGATAATCGTCTCCATGCTCCAAATCCATTTTAAAGCCATTTTTAAGGCATTTCGCGCATACATGAAATGAACACATTTTTCTCCAAAACTATAACAGATGCAAGCTTGTCCTGTTTGGTGGAGATGATATTTAATAAAATAAGTAGAAATCCACTAAAAGTTTTGTTTGGTTATCTTGCAATCCCGAGATAATCGTCTCCATGCTCCAAATCCATTTTAAAGCCATTTTTAAGGCATTTCGCGCATACATGAAATGAACACATTTTTCTCCAAAACTATAACAGATGCAAGCTTGTCCTGTTCGGTGGAGATGATATTTAATAAAATAAGTAGAAATCCACTAAAAGTTTTGTTTGGTTATCTTGCAATCCCGAGATAATCGTCTCCATGCTCCAAATCCATTTTAAAGCCATTTTTAAGGCATTTCGCGCATACATGAAATGAACACATTTTTCTCCAAAACTATAACAGATGCAAGCTTGTCCTGTTTGGTGGAGATAATATTTAATAAAATAAGTAGAAATCTACTAAAAGTTTCGTTTGTTTATATTGCCATCCTGAGATAATCGTCTCCATGCTCCAAATCCATTTTAAAGCCATTTCAAAGGCATTTTGCGCATACATGAAATGAACACATTTTTCTCCAAAACTATAACAGATGCAAGCTTGTCCTGTTTGGTGGAGATGATATTTAATAAAATAAGTAGAAATCCACTAAAAGTTTTGTTTGGTTATCTTGCAATCCCGAGATAATCGTCTCCATGCTCCAAATCCATTTTAAAGCCATTTTTAAGGCATTTCGCGCATACATGAAATGAACACATTTTTCTCCAAAACTATAACAGATGCAAGCTTGTCCTGTTTGGTGGAGATGATATTTAATAAAATAAGTAGAAATCCACTAAAAGTTTTGTTTGGTTATCTTGCAATCCCGAGATAATCGTCTCCATGCTCCAAATCCATTTTAAAGCCATTTTTAAGGCATTTCGCGCATACATGAAATGAACACATTTTTCTCCAAAACTATAACAGATGCAAGCTTGTCCTGTTCGGTGGAGATGATATTTAATAAAATAAGTAGAAATCCACTAAAAGTTTTGTTTGGTTATCTTGCAATCCCGAGATAATCGTCTCCATGCTCCAAATCCATTTTAAAGCCATTTTTAAGGCATTTCGCGCATACATGAAATGAACACATTTTTCTCCAAAACTATAACAGATGCAAGCTTGTCCTGTTTGGTGGAGATGATATTTAATAAAATAAGTAGAAATCCACTAAAAGTTTTGTTTGGTTATCTTGCAATCCCGAGATAATCGTCTCCATGCTCCAAATCCATTTTAAAGCCATTTTTAAGGCATTTCGCGCATACATGAAATGAACACATTTTTCTCCAAAACTATAACAGATGCAAGCTTGTCCTGTTTGGTGGAGATGATATTTAATAAAATAAGTAGAAATCCACTAAAAGTTTTGTTTGGTTATCTTGCAATCCCGAGATAATCGTCTCCATGCTCCAAATCTATTTTAAAGCCATTTTTAAGGCATTTCGCGCATACATGAAATGAACACATTTTTCTCCAAAACTATAACAGATGCAAGCTTGTCCTGTTTGGTGGAGATGATATTTAATAAAATAAGTAGAAATCCACTAAAAGTTTTGTTTGGTTATCTTGCAATCCCGAGATAATCGTCTCCATGCTCCAAATCCATTTTAAAGCCATTTTTAAGGCATTTCGCGCATACATGAAATGAACACATTTTTCTCCAAAACTATAACAGATGCAAGCTTGTCCTGTTTGGTGGAGATGATATTTAATAAAATAAGTAGAAATCCACTAAAAGTTTTGTTTGGTTATCTTGCAATCCCGAGATAATCGTCTCCATGCTCCAAATCTATTTTAAAGCCATTTTTAAGGCATTTCGCGCATACATGAAATGAACACATTTTTCTCCAAAACTATAACAGATGCAAGCTTGTCCTGTTTGGTGGAGATGATATTTAATAAAATAAGTAGAAATCCACTAAAGGTTTTGTTTGGTTATCTTGCAATCCCGAGATAATCGTCTCCATGCTCCAAATCCATTTTAAAGCCATTTCAAAGGCATTTCGCGCATACATGAAATGAACACATTTTTCTCCAAAACTATAACAGATGCAAGCTTGTCCTGTTTGGTGGAGATGATATTTAATAAAATAAGTAGAAATCCACTAAAAGTTTTGTTTGGTTATCTTGCAATCCCGAGATAATCGTCTCCATGCTCCAAATCCATTTTAAAGCCATTTTTAAGGCATTTCGCGCATACATGAAATGAACACATTTTTCTCCAAAACTATAACAGATGCAAGCTTGTCCTGTTTGGTGGAGATGATATTTAATAAAATAAGTAGAAATCCACTAAAAGTTTTGTTTGGTTATCTTACAATCCCGAGATAATCGTCTCCATGCTCCAAATCCATTTTAAAGCCATTTTTAAGGCATTTCGCGCATACATGAAATGAACACATTTTTCTCCAAAACTATAACAGATGCAAGCTTGTCCTGTTTGGTGGAGATGATATTTAATAAAATAAGTAGAAATCCACTAAAAGTTTTGTTTGGTTATCTTGCAATCCCGAGATAATCGTCTCCATGCTCCAAATCCATTTTAAAGCCATTTTTAAGGCATTTCGCGCATACATGAAATGAACACATTTTTCTCCAAAACTATAACAGATGCAAGCTTGTCCTGTTTGGTGGAGATGATATTTAATAAAATAAGTAGAAATCCACTAAAAGTTTTGTTTGGTTATCTTGCAATCCCGAGATAATCGTCTCCATGCTCCAAATCCATTTTAAAGCCATTTTTAAGGCATTTCGCGCATACATGAAATGAACACATTTTTCTCCAAAACTATAACAGATGCAAGCTTGTCCTGTTTGGTGGAGATGATATTTAATAAAATAAGTAGAAATCCACTAAAAGTTTTGTTTGGTTATCTTGCAATCCCGAGATAATCGTCTCCATGCTCCAAATCCATTTTAAAGCCATTTTTAAGGCATTTCGCGCATACATGAAATGAACACATTTTTCTCCAAAACTATAACAGATGCAAGCTTGTCCTGTTTGGTGGAGATGATATTTAATAAAATAAGTAGAAATCCACTAAAAGTTTCGTTTGGTTATCTTGCAATCCCGAGATAATCGTCTCCATGCTCCAAATCCATTTTAAAGCCATTTTTAAGGCATTTCGCGCATACATGAAATGAACACATTTTTCTCCAAAACTATAACAGATGCAAGCTTGTCCTGTTTGGTGGAGATGATATTTAATAAAATAAGTAGAAATCCACTAAAAGTTTTGTTTGGTTATCTTGCAAACCCGAGATAATCGTCTCCATGCTCCAAATCCATTTTAAAGCCATTTTTAAGGCATTTCGCGCATACATGAAATGAACACATTTTTCTCCAAAACTATAACAGATGCAAGCTTGTCCTGTTTGGTGGAGATGATATTTAATAAAATAAGTAGAAATCCACTAAAAGTTTTGTTTGGTTATCTTGCAATCCCGAGATAATCGTCTCCATGCTCCAAATCCATTTTAAAGCCATTTTTAAGGCATTTCGCGCATACATGAAATGAACACATTTTTCTCCAAAACTATAATAGATGCAAGCTTGTCCTGTTCGGTGGAGATGATATTTAATAAAATAAGTAGAAATCCACTAAAAGTTTTGTTTGGTTATCTTGCAATCCCGAGATAATCGTCTCCATGCTCCAAATCCATTTTAAAGCCATTTTTAAGGCATTTCGCGCATACATGAAATGAACACATTTTTCTCCAAAACTATAACAGATGCAAGCTTGTCCTGTTTGGTGGAGATGATATTTAATAAAATAAGTAGAAATCCACTAAAAGTTTTGTTTGGTTATCTTGCAATCCTGAGATAATCGTCTCCATGCTCCAAATCCATTTTAAAGCCATTTTTAAGGCATTTCGCGCATACATGAAATGAACACATTTTTCTCCAAAACTATAACAGATGCAAGCTTGTCCTGTTTGGTGGAGATGATATTTAATAAAATAAGTAGAAATCCACTAAAACTTTTGTTTGGTTATCTTGCAATCCCGAGATAATCGTCTCCATGCTCCAAATCCATTTTAAAGCCATTTTTAAGGCATTTCGCGCATACATGAAATGAACACATTTTTCTCCAAAACTATAACAGATGCAAGCTTGTCCTGTTTGGTGGAGATGATATTTAATAAAATAAGTAGAAATCCACTAAAAGTTTTGTTTGGTTATCTTGCAATCCCGAGATAATCGTCTCCATGCTCCAAATCCATTTTAAAGCCATTTTTAAGGCATTTCGCGCATACATGAAATGAACACATTTTTCTCCAAAACTATAACAGATGCAAGCTTGTCCTGTTTGGTGGAGATGATATTTAATAAAATAAGTAGAAATCCACTAAAAGTTTTGTTTGGTTATCTTGCAATCCCGAGATAATCGTCTCCATGCTCCAAATCCATTTTAAAGCCATTTTTAAGGCATTTCGCGCATACATGAAATGAACACATTTTTCTCCAAAACTATAACAGATGCAAGCTTGTCCTGTTTGGTGGAGATGATATTTAATAAAATAAGTAGAAATCCACTAAAAGTTTTGTTTGGTTATCTTGCAATCCCGAGATAATCGTCTCCATGCTCCAAATCCATTTTAAAGCCATTTCAAAGGCATTTTGCGCATACATGAAATGAACACATTTTTCTCCAAAACTATAACACATGCAAGCTTGTCCTGTTTGGTGGAGATGATATTTAATAAAATAAGTAGAAATCCACTAAAAGTTTTGTTTGGTTATCTTGCAATCCCGAGATAATCGTCTCCATGCTCCAAATCCATTTTAAAGCCATTTTTAAGGCATTTCGCGCATACATGAAATGAACACATTTTTCTCCAAAACTATAACAGATGCAAGCTTGTCCTGTTTGGTGGAGATGATATTTAATAAAATAAGTAGAAATCCACTAAAAGTTTTGTTTGGTTATCTTGCAATCCCGAGATAATCGTCTCCATGCTCCAAATCCATTTTAAAGCCATTTTTAAGGCATTTCGCGCATACATGAAATGAACACATTTTTCTCCAAAACTATAACAGATGCAAGCTTGTCCTGTTTGGTGGAGATGATATTTAATAAAATAAGTAGAAATCCACTAAAAGTTTTGTTTGGTTATCTTGCAATCCCGAGATAATCGTCTCCATGCTCCAAATCCATTTTAAAGCCATTTTTAAGGCATTTCGCGCATACATGAAATGAACACATTTTTCTCCAAAACTATAACAGATGCAAGCTTGTCCTGTTTGGTGGAGATGATATTTAATAAAATAAGTAGAAATCCACTAAAAGTTTTGTTTGGTTATCTTGCAATCCCGAGATAATCGTCTCCATGCTCCAAATCCATTTTAAAGCCATTTTTAAGGCATTTCGCGCATACATGAAATGAACACATTTTTCTCCAAAACTATAACAGATGCAAGCTTGTCCTGTTTGGTGGAGATGATATTTAATAAAATAAGTAGAAATCCACTAAAAGTTTTGTTTGGTTATCTTGCAATCCCGAGATAATCGTCTCCATGCTCCAAATCCATTTTAAAGCCATTTTTAAGGCATTTCGCGCATACATGAAATGAACACATTTTTCTCCAAAACTATAACAGATGCAAGCTTGTCCTGTTTGGTGGAGATAATATTTAATAAAATAAGTAGAAATCTACTAAAAGTTTCGTTTGTTTATATTGCCATCCTGAGATAATCGTCTCCATGCTCCAAATCCATTTTAAAGCCATTTCAAAGGCATTTTGCGCATACATGAAATGAACACATTTTTCTCCAAAACTATAACAGATGCAAGCTTGTCCTGTTTGGTGGAGATGATATTTAATAAAATAAGTAGAAATCCACTAAAAGTTTTGTTTGGTTATCTTGCAATCCCGAGATAATCGTCTCCATGCTCCAAATCCATTTTAAAGCCATTTTTAAGGCATTTCGCGCATACATGAAATGAACACATTTTTCTCCAAAACTATAACAGATGCAAGCTTGTCCTGTTTGGTGGAGATGATATTTAATAAAATAATTAGAAATCCACTAAAAGTTTTGTTTGGTTATCTTGCAATCCCGAGATAATCGTCTCCATGCTCCAAATCCATTTTAAAGCCATTTTTAAGGCATTTCGCGCATACATGAAATGAACACATTTTTCTCCAAAACTATAATAGATGCAAGCTTGTCCTGTTCGGTGGAGATGATATTTAATAAAATAAGTAGAAATCCACTAAAAGTTTTGTTTGGTTATCTTGCAATCCCGAGATAATCGTCTCCATGCTCCAAATCCATTTTAAAGCCATTTTTAAGGCATTTCGCGCATACATGAAATGAACACATTTTTCTCCAAAACTATAACAGATGCAAGCTTGTCCTGTTTGGTGGAGATGATATTTAATAAAATAAGTAGAAATCCACTAAAAGTTTTGTTTGGTTATCTTGCAATCCCGAGATAATCGTCTCCATGCTCCAAATCCATTTTAAAGCCATTTCAAAGGCATTTTGCGCATACATGAAATGAACACATTTTTCTCCAAAACTATAACACATGCAAGCTTGTCCTGTTTGGTGGAGATGATATTTAATAAAATAAGTAGAAATCCACTAAAAGTTTTGTTTGGTTATCTTGCAATCCCGAGATAATCGTCTCCATGCTCCAAATCCATTTTAAAGCCATTTTTAAGGCATTTCGCGCATACATGAAATGAACACATTTTTCTCCAAAACTATAACAGATGCAAGCTTGTCCTGTTTGGTGGAGATAATATTTAATAAAATAAGTAGAAATCTACTAAAAGTTTCGTTTGTTTATATTGCCATCCTGAGATAATCGTCTCCATGCTCCAAATCCATTTTAAAGCCATTTCAAAGGCATTTTGCGCATACATGAAATGAACACATTTTTCTCCAAAACTATAACACATGCAAGCTTGTCCTGTTTGGTGGAGATGATATTTAATAAAATAAGTAGAAATCCACTAAAAGTTTTGTTTGGTTATCTTGCAATCCCGAGATAATCGTCTCCATGCTCCAAATCCATTTTAAAGCCATTTTTAAGGCATTTCGCGCATACATGAAATGCACACATTTTTCTCCAAAACTATAACAGATGCAAGCTTGTCCTGTTTGGTGGAGATGATATTTAACCCCTTTACGACCGCCGATACGCCTTTTAACGGCGGTAAATAAGGGTACTTTTTCCGATCCGCCGCTTTTTAACGGCGGTCGGAAAAAAGGGTCTAGCGCCCCCCAGAGTCAGAAAATTTCCGGGGTCTCAGCTGCCGGGGGTAGCTGAGACCCTGGAGATCATGATTCGGGCCGGTTTTTCCGGTCCCCACTCACCTGATGACCGGTATACACCGTATACCGATCATCAAGTTATAGTAAATGACCGCGCCGGTAAAAAATGATCAAACATGCCAGATGGGAGATAAATCTTTTTCCCGGTTCCCTCCGGTCCCCCGGTGTCCCCAAAGTGCCCCCCCCCGACCCCCAACCCCCTCCCGAAAATCCAAGATGGCCGCGCGCACCGGCGATCACAGCAGCGCGCCGGCCGCATTTACAGTGTTCCTATGGTTTCTGTCGTATGTGCCATAACACATACGACAGAAACCTGCTCCCCAGGCCCTGCCGGGATCCCCCCTACCCCCCCCTGGTGTTCCCCGGTGTCCCCCGGTGTCATACATACCTGTCGCAGCTCTGATCCCCCGCGGCCCCCTCCTCCGGCTCCTTCTCTGCAGACTCCGGTCACATGAGCAGAGCGCAGCTGTCAGCTTCCTGTGTTCAGGACGCTGGCTGCTCGCTCTCTGCAGCTGTGACCCAGGGAGGGTGGGTGGGTGCAGATTCTTTGCACCCACTCTCCTCAAATGGAGGGTCTGCCCTCCTAGAAAATGGGGGATACGTTCCCTGAACGTGTCCCCCATATTCTAGAAGGTCCAGAGGCGACGTGGACGTCCAAATGGATTATTGTGGATTTTTTTTTTCTTTTCAATAAATTGGTCAATCAGGGAATGTTTTGGGGAGTGTTTTTTCAAATAAATTTTTTTTGTTGTCAATTTTTTTTTTATTACTGTCAATTAGTTATGTCGGGTATCTGATAGACGCCGTGACATAACTAATTGCTGGGCTTGATGCCAGGTGACATTACACACCTGGTATCAACTCCATTCATTACCCCGTTAGCCAACGCACCAGGGCGCGGGATGAGCTGGGGCGAAGCGCCAGAATTGGCGCATCTAATGGATGCGCCACTTCTGGGGCGGCTGCGGCCTGCTATTTTTAGGCTGGGAAGAGTCCAATAACCGTGGCTCTTCCCATCCTGAGAATACCAGACCCCAGCTGTCAGCTTCACCTTGGCTGGTGATCTAATTTGGGGGGACCCCACGTTTGTTTTTTTTTTAAATTATTTATTTATAAATAATTAAAAAAAAAAACAGCTTGGGGAGCCCTCCAAATTGATCACCAGACAAGATGAAGCTGTCAGCTGTGGTTTGCAGGCTACAGCTGTCTGCTTTACCCTAGCTGGCTATCAAAAATAGGGGGGACCCCACGTCATTTATTTTAATTCTTTTTTTTTTTTTTGGGCTAAATACAAGGCTAGGCATCCTTTAGTGTCACATGAAAGGCACTAAAGGGCGCCAGCTTACAATATGCAGGGGGGTGGGACGTTATATATGTTTGACATCTATCCATTCATCCATTGTAGCATTTTACGCTGTGTGCCCACAATCAGGGTTTGCAACGTTTTGGGCGCAGAGTGTTTTCCCTGCGTCCATAACGCTGCGTTGTGCAGTAGAAGCACAGTGGCAGGATTTTTAGAAATCCCGTGCCCACTGTGTTTCTTTTCTCCGCAGCATAAATCGACCTGTGGCGCAGCTTCCCGAGCCTCAGGATGTCAATTTATGCTGCGGAGATGAGTGTTCTTTGCAGGTAGAATAGAACTAAAGTCCACAGCAGCCTGAACCCAAATCGTGGGCATGGGCAGCTGCGTTCTCCCGTGGACAACACTCACATTTCTGCAGGAGGCTGACACTGGGTACTAGACGCCGTGTCGCTGGATCATGGCCACATAGCCTAAAGGCTACTTTACACGCTGCGATATCGGTCCCGATATCGCTAGCGTGGGTACCCGCCCCCATCTGTTGTGCGACACGGGCAATCGCTGCCCGTGCCGCACAACATCGCGCAGATGCGTCACACATACTTACCTGCCCGGCGACGTCGCTGTGACCGGCAAACCGCCTCCTTTCTAAGGGGGCGGTCCGTGTGGCGTCACAGTGACATCACTGAGCGGCCGCCCAATAGAAGCGGAGGGGCGGAGATGAGTGGCCGGAACATCCCGCCCACCTCCTTCCTTCCTCATAGCGGCCGGGAGGCAGGTAAGGAGAGCTTCCTCGTTCCTGCGGCGTCACACATAGCGATGTGTGCTGCCGCAGGAGCGACGAACTACATCGTTACTGCTGCAGTAACGATAATCGAGAATGGACCCCCATGTCACCGATGAGCGATTTTGCACATTTTTGCAACGATGCAAAATCGCTCATCGGTGTCACACGCAGCAACATCGCTAATGCGGCCGGATGTGCGTCACCAATTCCGTGACCCTAACGACTCCGCATTAGCGATGTCGCAGCGTGTAAAGCCCCCTTAACAGTGAGAAATTTTTTGCTACAGCAACAGTTTTGTGAAGTACCTGTGGATTCAAAATGTTTACTATACTCCTGAATAAAATCCTTGAGGGGTCCAGTTTCCAAAATGAGGTCACTTGTGGGGGGTTTCTGATGTATAGGTGCCCAAGGGGCCCTGCTAATGTGACATGGTGCGCGCAATTTACTTCAACTTTTCCAAAATTCAAATGGTGCTCCTTCCATTCCAAGCCCTCCCATTTATCCAAACAAAGGTTTTTGGCCACATGTGTGGTATCCCTGCGCTCACAAGAAATTAGATAACAACCTGTGGGGTACACGTTTTGTTGTTGCCTCTTGAAAAAGTGAAAAATGTGTCGCTAAATCAACATTTTTGTGAAAAAAATGAAAATTTCAATATGGCAACCTAAGCTTATCAAATTCTGTGAAGTATTCGTGGATTCAAAATGCTCAATATACACCTAGATTAAAGCCTTGAGGGGTCTTATTTCCAGAATGGGGTCACTTGTGGGGGACCTCCACTGCTTAGGCACCTCAGGGGTTCTCCTAATGCAACATGGCGTCCGCTATTGATTCCAGCCAATTTTGCAGTCAAATTGCACTCCTTCTCTTCTGAGCCCTGTAGTGTGCCCAAACAGTTGATTTCCACCACATACAAGATATCAACAAACTCAGGAGAAATTGCGCAATAAATTTCATGGTGATTTTTTTCCTGTTACCCTTGTGAAAAAAAAAGCTACCTGGTTGAAGTAACAATTTTGTGGTAAAATTTTATTTTTTTATTTTCATGGCTCAACGTTATAAACTTCTGTAAAGCACCTGGGGGTTCAGGGTACTCACCAAACATCAAGATAAATTCCTTGAGGGGCCTAGTTTCCAATATGGGGTCACTTGTGGTGTTTTTTTGCTGTTTACGTACCTTAGGGGTCCTCCAAATGCGACATGGTGCCCGCAATCTTTTTCAGCCAAATTTCCTTTCCAAAATTCAAATATTGCTCCTTCCGTTCCAAGCCCTCCCATTTGTCCAAACAAAGGTTTCAGACCACATGTGAGGTATCACCGCGCTCATAAAAAAGTGGGTAACAAACATTGGGGTCAAATTTTTGGAATTACCTCTTGAAAAAGTGAAAAAATTGATGCTAAAGCAACATTTTTGAGAAAAAAATGAAAATTTTCAATGTGACAACGTAACGTTATCAAAATCTGTGAAGTACCTGTGGATCCAAAATGCTCACTATACCCCTAGATAGAAGCCTTAAGGGGTCTAGTTTCCAAAATGGCATCACTTGTGAGGGATTTCTGCTGTTTAGGTACCTTGGTGGACATGTAAATGCAACATGGTGCCCGCAATCTATTTCAGCCAAATTTGCTTTCCAAAATTCAAATATTGCTCCTTCTGTTCCGAGCCCTCCCATTTGTCCAAACAAAGGTTTCTGACCACATGTGGGGTATTGGCGCGTTCATAAGAAAGTGGGTAACAAGTTTTGGGGTTCATTTTGTTGTGTTATTTCTTCTAAAAGTGAATAAATTTGGGGTAGAGCAACATTTTAGGTAAAATTTTATTTTTTGCTTTTTTTCATTCCACTTTGCTTTAGTTCCTGTGAAGCACCTGAAGGGTTAATAAACTTCTTGGATGTGGTTTTGAGTACTTTGAGGCGTGCTGTTTTGAGAATGGTGTCACTTTTAGGTATTTTCTGTCACTTAGGCCTCTCAAAGTCACTTCAAATGTGATGTGGTCCCTAAAAAAATGGTTTTGTGAATTTTGTTGAAAAAATGGGAAATTGCTGATGAACTTTGACCCCTTCTAACTTCCTAACCCCAAAACATTTTGTTTCAGAAATTGCGCTAATGTAAAGTAGACATGTGGGAAATGTTATTTATTAACTGTTTTGTGTGACATAACTCTCTGGGTTAAGGGCATAAAAATTAAAAGTTTGAAAATTGAAAAATTTTCAAAATTTTCATCAAATTTCCGATTTTTTCACAAATAAAAGCAAAAAATATCGTTCTAAATTTATAACTATCATGAAGTACAATATGTCACGAAAAAACAATGTCAGAATCACCGGGATCCGTTGAAGCGTTCCAGAGTTATGACCTCATAAAGTGACACTGGTCAGAATTGCAAAAAATGGCCTGGTCATTAAGTACAAAACTGGCTTCGTCCTTAAGGGGTTAATAAAATAAGTAGAAATCCACTAAACGTTTTGTTTGGTTATCTTGCAATCCCGAGATAATCGTCTCCATGCTCCAAATCCATTTTAAAGCCATTTTTAAGGCATTTCGCGCATACATGAAATGAACACATTTTTCTCCAAAACTATAACAGATGCAAGCTTGTCCTGTTTGGTGGAGATGATATTTAATAAAATAAGTAGAAATCCACTAAAAGTTTTGTTTGGTTATCTTGCAATCCCGAGATAATCGTCTCCATGCTCCAAATCCATTTTAAAGCCATTTCAAAGGCATTTTGCGCATACATGAAATGAACACATTTTTCTCCAAAACTATAACACATGCAAGCTTGTCCTGTTTGGTGGAGATGATATTTAATAAAATAAGTAGAAATCCACTAAAAGTTTTGTTTGGTTATCTTGCAATCCCGAGATAATCGTCTCCATGCTCCAAATCCATTTTAAAGCCATTTTTAAGGCATTTCGCGCATACATGAAATGAACACATTTTTCTCCAAAACTATAACAGATGCAAGATTGTCCTGTTTGGTGGAGATGATATTTAATAAAATAAGTAGAAATCCACTAAAAGTTTTGTTTGGTTATCTTGCAATCCCGAGATAATCGTCTCCATGCTCCAAATCCATTTTAAAGCCATTTTTAAGGCATTTCGTGCATACATGAAATGAACAAATTTTTCTCCAAAACTATAACAGATGCAAGCTTGTCCTGTTTGGTGGAGATGATATTTAATAAAATAAGTAGAAATCCACTAAAAGTTTTGTTTGGTTATCTTGCAATCCCGAGATAATCGTCTCCATGCTCCAAATCCATTTTAAAGCCATTTTTAAGGCATTTCGCGCATACATGAAATGAACACATTTTTCTCCAAAACTATAACAGATGCAAGCTTGTCCTGTTTGGTGGAGATGATATTTAATAAAATAAGTAGAAATCCACTAAAAGTTTTGTTTGGTTATATTGCAATCCCGAGATAATCGTCTCCATGCTCCAAATCCATTTTAAAGCCATTTTTAAGGCATTTCGCGCATACATGAAATGAACACATTTTTCTCCAAAACTATAACAGATGCAAGCTTGTCCTGTTTGGTGGAGATGATATTTAATAAAATAAGTAGAAATCCACTAAAAGTTTTGTTTGGTTATCTTGCAATCCCGAGATAATCGTCTCCATGCTCCAAATCCATTTTAAAGCCATTTTTAAGGCATTTCGCGCATACATGAAATGAACACATTTTTCTCCAAAACTATAACAGATGCAAGCTTGTCCTGTTTGGTGGAGATGATATTTAATAAAATAAGTAGAAATCCACTAAAAGTTTTGTTTGGTTATCTTGCAATCCCGAGATAATCGTCTCCATGCTCCAAATCCATTTTAAAGCCATTTTTAAGGCATTTCGCGCATACATGAAATGAACACATTTTTCTCCAAAACTATAACAGATGCAAGCTTGTCCTGTTTGGTGGAGATGATATTTAATAAAATAAGTAGAAATCCACTAAAAGTTTTGTTTGGTTATCTTGCAATCCCGAGATAATCGTCTCCATGCTCCAAATCCATTTTAAAGCCATTTTTAAGGCATTTCGCGCATACATGAAATGAACACATTTTTCTCCAAAACTATAACAGATGCAAGCTTGTCCTGTTTGGTGGAGATGATATTTAATAAAATAAGTAGAAATCCACTAAAAGTTTTGTTTGGTTATCTTGCAATCCCGAGATAATCGTCTCCATGCTCCAAATCCATTTTAAAGCCATTTTTAAGGCATTTCGCGCATACATGAAATGAACACATTTTTCTCCAAAACTATAACAGATGCAAGCTTGTCCTGTTTGGTGGAGATGATATTTAATAAAATAAGTAGAAATCCACTAAAAGTTTTGTTTGGTTATCTTGCAATCCCGAGATAATCGTCTCCATGCTCCAAATCCATTTTAAAGCCATTTTTAAGGCATTTCGCGCATACATGAAATGAACACATTTTTCTCCAAAACTATAACAGATGCAAGCTTGTCCTGTTTGGTGGAGATGATATTTAATAAAATAAGTAGAAATCCACTAAAAGTTTTGTTTGGTTATCTTGCAATCCCGAGATAATCGTCTCCATGCTCCAAATCCATTTTAAAGCCATTTTTAAGGCATTTCGCGCATACATGAAATGAACACATTTTTCTCCAAAACTATAACAGATGCAAGCTTGTCCTGTTTGGTGGAGATGATATTTAATAAAATAAGTAGAAATCCACTAAAAGTTTTGTTTGGTTATCTTGCAATCCCGAGATAATCGTCTCCATGCTCCAAATCCATTTTAAAGCCATTTTTAAGGCATTTCGCGCATACATGAAATGAACACATTTTTCTCCAAAACTATAACAGATGCAAGCTTGTCCTGTTTGGTGGAGATGATATTTAATAAAATAAGTAGAAATCCACTAAAAGTTTTGTTTGGTTATATTGCAATCCCGAGATAATCGTCTCCATGCTCCAAATCCATTTTAAAGCCATTTTTAAGGCATTTCGCGCATACATGAAATGAACACATTTTTCTCCAAAACTATAACAGATGCAAGCTTGTCCTGTTTGGTGGAGATGATATTTAATAAAATAAGTAGAAATCCACTAAAAGTTTTGTTTGGTTATCTTGCAATCCCGAGATAATCGTCTCCATGCACCAAATCCATTTTAAAGCCATTTTTAAGGCATTTCGCGCATACATGAAATGAACACATTTTTCTCCAAAACTATAACAGATGCAAGCTTGTCCTGTTTGGTGGAGATAATATTTAATAAAATAAGTAGAAATCTACTAAAAGTTTCGTTTGTTTATATTGCCATCCTGAGATAATCGTCTCCATGCTCCAAATCCATTTTAAAGCCATTTCAAAGGCATTTTGCGCATACATGAAATGAACACATTTTTCTCCAAAACTATAACACATGCAAGCTTGTCCTGTTTGGTGGAGATGATATTTAATAAAATAAGTAGAAATCCACTAAAAGTTTTGTTTGGTTATCTTGCAATCCAGAGATAATCGTCTCCATGCTCCAAATCCATTTTAAAGCCATTTTTAAGGCATTTCGCGCATACATGAAATGAACACATTTTTCTCCAAAACTATAACAGATGCAAGCTTGTCCTGTTTGGTGGAGATGATATTTAATAAAATAAGTAGAAATCCACTAAAAGTTTTGTTTGGTTATCTTGCAATCCCGAGATAATCGTCTCCATGCTCCAAATCCATTTTAAAGCCATTTTTAAGGCATTTCGCGCATACATGAAATGAACACATTTTTCTCCAAAACTATAACAGATGCAAGCTTGTCCTGTTTGGTGGAGATGATATTTAATAAAATAAGTAGAAATCCACTAAAAGTTTTGTTTGGTTATCTTGCAATCCCGAGATAATCGTCTCCATGCTCCAAATCCATTTTAAAGCCATTTTTAAGGCATTTCGCGCATACATGAAATGAACACATTTTTCTCCAAAACTATAACAGATGCAAGCTTGTCCTGTTTGGTGGAGATGATATTTAATAAAATAAGTAGAAATCCACTAAAAGTTTTGTTTGGTTATCTTGCAATCCCGAGATAATCGTCTCCATGCTCCAAATCCATTTTAAAGCCATTTCAAAGGCATTTTGCGCATACATGAAATTAACACATTTTTCTCCAAAACTATAACACATGCAAGCTTGTCCTGTTTGGTGGAGATGATATTTAATAAAATAAGTAGAAATCCACTAAAAGTTTTGTTTGGTTATCTTGCAATCCCGAGATAATCGTCTCCATGCTCCAAATCCATTTTAAAGCCATTTTTAAGGCATTTCGCGCATACATGAAATGAACACATTTTTCTCCAAAACTATAACAGATGCAAGCTTGTCCTGTTTGGTGGAGATGATATTTAATAAAATAAGTAGAAATCCACTAAAAGTTTTGTTTGGTTATCTTGCAATCCCGAGATAATCGTCTCCATGCTCCAAATCCATTTTAAAGCCATTTTAAGGCATTTCGCGCATACATGAAATGAACACATTTTTCTCCAAAACTATAACAGATGCAAGCTTGTCCTGTTTGGTGGAGATGATATTTAATAAAATAAGTAGAAATCCACTAAACGTTTTGTTTGGTTATCTTGCAATCCCGAGATAATCGTCTCCATGCTCCAAATCCATTTTAAAGCCATTTTTAAGGCATTTCGCGCATACATGAAATGAACACATTTTTCTCCAAAACTATAACAGATGCAAGCTTGTCCTGTTTGGTGGAGATGATATTTAATAAAATAAGTAGAAATCCACTAAAAGTTTTGTTTGGTTATATTGCCATCCCGAGATAATCGTCTCCATGCTCC
Organism: Anomaloglossus baeobatrachus; assembly: GCF_048569485.1. Classification (NCBI taxonomy): domain Eukaryota; kingdom Metazoa; phylum Chordata; class Amphibia; order Anura; family Aromobatidae; genus Anomaloglossus; species Anomaloglossus baeobatrachus. The sequence goes on from NW_027441899.1 coordinate 89,628, forward strand.
AAATCCATTTTAAAGCCATTTTTAAGGCATTTCGCGCATACATGAAATGAACACATTTTTCTCCAAAACTATAACAGATGAAAGCTTGTCCTGTTTGGTGGAGATGATATTTAATAAAATAAGTAGAAATCCACTAAAAGTTTTGTTTGGTTATCTTGCAATCCCGAGATAATCGTCTCCATGCTCCAAATCCATTTTAAAGCCATTTTTAAGGCATTTCGCGCATACATGAAATGAACACATTTTTCTCCAAAACTATAACAGATGCAAGCTTGTCCTGTTTGGTGGAGATGATATTTAATAAAATAATTAGAAATCCACTAAAAGTTTTGTTTGGTTATCTTGCAATCCCGAGATAATCGTCTCCATGCTCCAAACCCATTTTAAAGCCATTTTTAAGGCATTTCGCGCATACATGAAATGAACACATTTTTCTCCAAAACTATAACAGATGCAAGCTTGTCCTGTTTGGTGGAGATAATATTTAATAAAATAAGTAGAAATCTACTAAAAGTTTCGTTTGTTTATATTGCCATCCTGAGATAATCGTCTCCATGCTCCAAATCCATTTTAAAGCCATTTCAAAGGCATTTTGCGCATACATGAAATGAACACATTTTTCTCCAAAACTATAACACATGCAAGCTTGTCCTGTTTGGTGGAGATGATATTTAATAAAATAAGTAGAAATCCACTAAAAGTTTTGTTTGGTTATCTTGCAATCCCGAGATAATCGTCTCCATGCTCCAAATCCATTTTAAAGCCATTTTTAAGGCATTTCGCGCATACATGAAATGAACACATTTTTCTCCAAAACTATAACAGATGCAAGCTTGTCCTGTTTGGTGGAGATGATATTTAATAAAATAAGTAGAAATCCACTAAAAGTTTTGTTTGGTTATCTTGCAATCCCGAGATAATCATCTCCATGCTCCAAATCCATTTTAAAGCCATTTTTAAGGCATTTCGCGCATACATGAAATGAACACATTTTTCTCCAAAGCTATAACAGATGCAAGCTTGTCCTGTTTGGTGGAGATAATATTTAATAAAATAAGTAGAAATCTACTAAAAGTTTCGTTTGTTTATATTGCCATCCTGAGATAATCGTCTCCATGCTCCAAATCCATTTTAAAGCCATTTTTAAGGCATTTCGCGCATACATGAAATGAACACATTTTTCTCCAAAACTATAACACATGCAAGCTTGTCCTGTTTGGTGGAGATGATATTTAATAAAATAAGTAGAAATCCACTAAAAGTTTTGTTTGGTTATCTTGCAATCCCGAGATAATCGTCTCCATGCTCCAAATCCATTTTAAAGCCATTTTTAAGGCATTTCGCGCATACATGAAATGAACACATTTTTCTCCAAAACTATAACACATGCAAGCTTGTCCTGTTTGGTGGAGATGATATTTAATAAAATAAGTAGAAATCCACTAAAAGTTTTGTTTGGTTATCTTGCAATCCCGAGATAATCGTTTCCATGCTCCAAATCCATTTTAAAGCCATTTTTAAGGCATTTCGCGCATACATGAAATGAACACATTTTTCTCCAAAACTATAACAGATGCAAGCTTGTCCTGTTTGGTGGAGATGATATTTAATAAAATAAGTAGAAATCCACTAAAAGTTTTGTTTGGTTATCTTGCAATCCCGAGATAATCGTCTCCATGCTCCAAATCCATTTTAAAGCCATTTTTAAGGCATTTCGCGCATACATGAAATGAACACATTTTTCTCCAAAACTATAACAGATGCAAGCTTGTCCTGTTTGGTGGAGATGATATTTAATAAAATAAGTAGAAATCCACTAAAAGTTTTGTTTGGTTATATTCCAATCCCGAGATAATCGTCTCCATGCTCCAAATCCATTTTAAAGCCATTTTTAAGGCATTTCGCGCATACATGAAATGAACACATTTTTCTCCAAAACTATAACAGATGCAAGCTTGTCCTGTTTGGTGGAGATGATATTTAATAAAATAAGTATAAATCCACTAAAAGTTTTGTTTGGTTATCTTGCAATCCCGAGATAATCGTCTCCATGCTCCAAATCCATTTTAAAGCCATTTTAAGGCATTTCGCGCATACATGAAATGAACACATTTTTCTCCAAAACTATAACAGATGCAAGCTTGTCCTGTTTGGTGGAGATGATATTTAATAAAATAAGTAGAAATCCACTAAAAGTTTTGTTTGGTTATCTTGCAATCCCGAGATAATCGTCTCCATGCTCCAAATCCATTTTAAAGCCATTTCAAAGGCATTTTGCGCATACATGAAATGAACACATTTTTCTCCAAAACTATAACACATGCAAGCTTGTCCTGTTTGGTGGAGATGATATTTAATAAAATAAGTAGAAATCCACTAAAAGTTTTGTTTGGTTATCTTGCAATCCCGAGATAATCGTCTCTATGCTCCAAATCCATTTTAAAGCCATTTTTAAGGCATTTCGCGCATACATGAAATGAACACATTTTTCTCCAAAACTATAACAGATGCAAGCTTGTCCTGTTTGGTGGAGATGATATTTAATAAAATAAGTAGAAATCCACTAAAAGTTTTGTTTGGTTATCTTGCAATCCCGAGATAATCGTCTCCATGCTCCAAATCCATTTTAAAGCCATTTTTAAGGCATTTCGCGCATACATGAAATGAACACATTTTTCTCCAAAACTATAACAGATGCAAGCTTGTCCTGTTTGGTGGAGATGATATTTAATAAAATAAGTAGAAATCCACTAAAAGTTTTGTTTGGTTATCTTGCAATCCCGAGATAATCGTCTCCATGCTCCAAATCCATTTTAAAGCCATTTTTAAGGCATTTCGCGCATACATGAAATGAACACATTTTTCTCCAAAACTATAACACATGCAAGCTTGTCCTGTTTGGTGGAGATGATATTTAATAAAATAAGTAGAAATCCACTAAAAGTTTTGTTTGGTTATCTTGCAATCCCGAGATAATCGTTTCCATGCTCCAAATCCATTTTAAAGCCATTTTTAAGGCATTTCGCGCATACATGAAATGAACACATTTTTCTCCAAAACTATAACAGATGCAAGCTTGTCCTGTTTGGTGGAGATGATATTTAATAAAATAAGTAGAAATCCACTAAAAGTTTTGTTTGGTTATCTTGCAATCCCGAGATAATCGTCTCCATGCTCCAAATCCATTTTAAAGCCATTTTTAAGGCATTTCGCGCATACATGAAATGAACACATTTTTCTCCAAAACTATAACAGATGCAAGCTTGTCCTGTTTGGTGGAGATGATATTTAATAAAATAAGTAGAAATCCACTAAAAGTTTTGTTTGGTTATATTCCAATCCCGAGATAATCGTCTCCATGCTCCAAATCCATTTTAAAGCCATTTTTAAGGCATTTCGCGCATACATGAAATGAACACATTTTTCTCCAAAACTATAACAGATGCAAGCTTGTCCTGTTTGGTGGAGATGATATTTAATAAAATAAGTAGAAATCCACTAAAAGTTTTGTTTGGTTATCTTGCAATCCCGAGATAATCGTCTCCATGCTCCAAATCCATTTTAAAGCCATTTTTAAGGCATTTCGCGCATACATGAAATGAACACATTTTTCTCCAAAACTATAACAGATGCAAGCTTGTCCTGTTTGGTGGAGATGATATTTAATAAAATAAGTAGAAATTTACTAAAAGTTTTGTTTGGTTATCTTGCAATCCCGAGATAATCGTCTCCATGCTCCAAATCCATTTTAAAGCCATTTTTAAGGCATTTCGCGCATACATGAAATGAACACATTTTTCTCCAAAACTTTAACAGATGCAAGCTTGTCCTGTTTGGTGGAGATGATATTTAATAAAATAAGCAGAAATCCACTAAAAGTTTTGTTTGGTTATCTTGCAATCCCGAGATAATCGTCTCCATGCTCCAAATCCATTTTAAAGCCATTTTTAAGGCATTTCGCGCATACATGAAATGAACACATTTTTCTCCAAAACTATAACAGATGCAAGCTTGTCCTGTTTGGTGGAGATGATATTTAATAAAATAAGTAGAAATCCACTAAAAGTTTTGTTTGGTTATCTTGCAATCCCGAGATAATCGTCTCCATGCTCCAAATCCATTTTAAAGCCATTTTTAAGGCATTTCGCGCATACATGAAATGAACACATTTTTCTCCAAAACTATAACAGATGCAAGCTTGTCCTGTTTGGTGGAGATGATATTTAATAAAATAAGTAGAAATCCACTAAAAGTTTTGTTTGGTTATCTTGCAATCCCGAGATAATCGTCTCCATGCTCCAAATCCATTTTAAAGCCATTTTTAAGGCATTTTGCACATACATGAAATGAACACATTTTTCTCCAAAACTATAACACATGCAAGCTTGTCCTGTTTGGTGGAGATGATATTTAATAAAATAAGTAGAAATCCACTAAAAGTTTTGTTTGGTTATCTTGCAATCCTGAGATAATCGTCTCCATGCTCCAAATCCATTTTAAAGACATTTTTAAGGCATTTCGCGCATACATGAAATGAACACATTTTTCTCCAAAACTATAACAGATGCAAGGTTGTCCTGTTTGGTGGAGATGATATTTAATAAAATAAGTAGAAATCCACTAAAAGTTTTGTTTGGTTATCTTGCAATCCCGAGATAATCGTCTCCATGCTCCAAATCCATTTTAAAGCCATTTTTAAGGCATTTCGCGCATACATGAAATGAACACATTTTTCTCCAAAACTATAACAGATGCAAGCTTGTCCTGTTTGGTGGAGATGATATTTAATAAAATAAGTAGAAATCCACTAAAAGTTTTGTTTGGTTATCTTGCAATCCCGAGATAATCGTCTCCATGCTCCAAATCCATTTTAAAGCCATTTTTAAGGCATTTCGCGCATACATGAAATGAACACATTTTTCTCCAAAACTATAACAGATGCAAGCTTGTCCTGTTTGGTGGAGATGATATTTAATAAAATAAGTAGAAATCCACTAAAAGTTTTGTTTGGTTATATTGCAATCCCGAGATAATCGTCTCCATGCTCCAAATCCATTTTAAAGCCATTTTTAAGGCATTTCGCGCATACATGAAATGAACACATTTTTCTCCAAAACTATAACAGATGCAAGCTTGTCCTGTTTGGTGGAGATGATATTTCATAAAATAAGTAGAAATCCACTAAAAGTTTTGTTTGGTTATCTTGCAATCCCGAGATAATCGTCTCCATGCTCCAAATCCATTTTAAAGCCATTTTTAAGGCATTTCGCGCATACATGAAATGAACACATTTTTCTCCAAAACTATAACAGATGCAAGCTTGTCCTGTTTGGTGGAGATGATATTTAATAAAATAAGTAGAAATCCACTAAAAGTTTTGTTTGGTTATATTGCAATCCCGAGATAATCGTCTCCATGCTCCAAATCCATTTTAAAGCCATTTTTAAGGCATTTCGCGCATACATGAAATGAACACATTTTTCTCCAAAACTATAACAGATGCAAGCTTGTCCTGTTTGGTGGAGATGATATTTCATAAAATAAGTAGAAATCCACTAAAAGTTTTGTTTGGTTATCTTGCAATCCCGAGATAATCGTCTCCATGCTCCAAATCCATTTTAAAGCCATTTTTAAGGCATTTCGCGCAGACATGAAATGAACACATTTTTCTCCAAAACTATAACAGATGCAAGCTTGTCCTGTTTGGTGGAGATGATATTTAATAAAATAAGTAGAAATCCACTAAAAGTTTTGTTTGGTTATCTTGCAATCCCGAGATAATCGTCTCCATGCTCCAAATCCATTTTAAAGTCATTTTTAAGGCATTTCGCGCATACATGAAATGAACACATTTTTCTCCAAAACTATAACAGATGCAAGCTTGTCCTGTTTGGTGGAGATGATATTTAATAAAATAAGTAGAAATCCACTAAAAGTTTTGTTTGGTTATCTTGCAATCCCGAGATAATCGTCTCCATGCTCCAAATCCATTTTAAAGCCATTTCAAAGGCATTTTGCGCATACATGAAATGAACACATTTTTCTCCAAAACTATAACAGATGCAAGCTTGTCCTGTTTGGTGGAGATGATATTTAATAAAATAAGTAGAAATCCACTAAAAGTTTTGTTTGGTTATCTTGCAATCCCGAGATAATCGTCTCCATGCTCCAAATCCATTTTAAAGCCATTTTTAAGGCATTTCGCGCATACATGAAATGAACACATTTTTCTCCAAAACTATAACAGATGCAAGCTTGTCCTGTTTGGTGGAGATGATATTTAATAAAATAAGTAGAAATCCACTAAAAGTTTTGTTTGGTTATAATGCAATCCCGAGATAATCGTCTCCATGCTCCAAATCCATTTTAAAGCCATTTTTAAGGCATTTCGCGCATACATGAAATGAACACATTTTTCTCCAAAACTATAACAGATGCAAGCTTGTCCTGTTTGGTGGAGATGATATTTAATAAAATAAGTAGAAATCCACTAAAAGTTTTGTTTGGTTATCTTGCAATCCCGAGATAATCGTCTCCATGCTCCAAATCCATTTTAAAGCCATTTTTAAGGCATTTCGCGCATACATGAAATGAACACATTTTTCTCCAAAACTATAACAGATGCAAGCTTGTCCTGTTTGGTGGAGATGATATTTAATAAAATAAGTAGAAATCCACTAAAAGTTTTGTTTGGTTATCTTGCAATCCCGAGATAATCGTCTCCATGCTCCAAATCCATTTTAAAGCCATTTTTAAGGCATTTCGCGCATACATGAAATGAACACATTTTTCTCCAAAACTATAACAGATGCAAGCTTTTCCTGTTTGGTGGAGATGATATTTAATAAAATAAGTAGAAATCCACTAAAAGTTTTGTTTGGTTATCTTGCAATCCCGAGATAATCGTCTCCATGCTCCAAATCCATTTTAAAGCCATTTTTAAGGCATTTCGCGCATACATGAAATGAACACATTTTTCTCCAAAACTATAACAGATGCAAGCTTGTCCTGTTTGGTGGAGATGATATTTAATAAAATAAGTAGAAATCCACTAAAAGTTTTGTTTGGTTATCTTGCAATCCCGAGATAATCGTCTCCATGCTCCAAATCCATTTTAAAGCCATTTTTAAGGCATTTCGCGCATACATGAAATGAACACATTTTTCTCCAAAACTATAACAGATGCAAGCTTGTCCTGTTTGGTGGAGATGATTAGTGATGAGCGAGTACTAAAAAGCTCGGGTGCTCGAAGCTCGGGCCGAGCCTCCCAAGATACTCGTGTACTCGGCCCGAGCACCGAGCCCAATGTTATCCTATGGGAGACCCGAGTATTTTTGTGAAATGACCCCCCGGCAGCATGGAGAAACCCTAAAAATGTCACAAAAGTCTCAGAAGAGTGCTCAAATGACATGGCATCAGCATGGGGAAGACCCCTTGAAGCATTTATCACTCAAAAGTCACAGATGTGAACAATTTTGTCCGAGTTTTACGCCATTTTTACGGACTCACCAGAAAACCTTCCAAAATGACACCAAAATGAATTTTCATGGCGGAAATGTTAAGGGCACATACCCAATAGTGAGATAGAGCTGGTGTATGTTACTTTTTGAGATTAATACATGAAAGATTTTACATGAAAACCTTGTGTGGCACTCCGATGTCCAAAACGCACGTTTTGTGCTTTTTACTAGCGATGTCGGTCATTTTTTTTTTTTTATTCTATCTCCCTCAGTCCGTCGGTCTGTCTCTCTCTGTCTTGTCTGTCCCCCTCTCACAGTCTGTCGGTCAGTTCCCCCCCCTCTCTCTTACTTACCGTTCCCCGATCACTGCCGCGGCGCTGCACAGCTGTTCAAACTCCGGCGGCTTTTCCTCTTTTGAAAAAGCCGGCCGCTCATTAATCAATCTCCTATTCCCTGCTGTCCTGCTTTTCGGCGCCTATGATTGGTTGCAGTGAGACACGCTCCCACACTGAGTGACAGCTGTCTCACTGCACCCAATCACAGCAGCCGGTGTGTGTATACTGTGCAGTGAAATAAATAATTAAATAATTAAAAAAAAACGGCATGCGGTCCCCCCAATTTTAATACCAGCCAGATAAAGCCATACGGCTGAAGGCTGGTATTCTCAGGATGGGGAGCTCCACGTTATGGGGAGCCCCCCACCCTAACAATATCAGTCAGCAGCCGCCCAGAATTGCCGCATACATTAGATGCGACAGTTCTGGGGCTGTACCCGGCTCTTCCCGATTTACCCTGGTGCGTTGGCAAATCGGGGTAATAAGGAGTTAATGGCAGCCCATAGCTGCCACTAAATCCTAGATTAATCATGTCAGGCGTCTCCCCGAGATTCCTTCCATGATTAATCTGTAAATTACAGTTAAAAAACACACACACCCGAAAAATCCTTTATTAGAAATAAAAAACACTAACAAAGTCCCTCATTACCAATTTATTAACCCCGACAAACCCTCCATGTCCGGCGTACTCCACAGTCCTCCAGCGTCGCGTCCAGCTCTGCTGCATGGAAGTGACAGGAGCTGCAGAATACACCGCCGCTCCGCTCACCTCCACGCAGCTAATGAGATGAGTATAGCGATCAGCTGAGCTGTCACTGAGGTTACCTGGATCCAGCGGTGGATGCAGCGGTGGCCGCGGGTAACCTCAGTGACAGCTCAGCTGATCGCGCTACTCACCGCCGCTCCAGTCAGCTCCATGCACCAACTGAGGTGAGTAGAGCGATCAGCTGCTGTCACTGAGGTTAATCGCGGCACCGCTGGATCCAGCGGTGGCCGGGAGTTACCTGACTGACAGCAGCTGATCGCGCTATTCCCTTCATTAGCTGCGTGGAGGTGACCGGCGGCTTTTACTATTTTGAAAAAGCCGGCCGCTCATTAAACAATCTCCTATTCCCTGCTTTCCCCGCCCACCGGTGCCTATGATTGGTTGCAGTGAGACACGCCCCCACGCTGAGTGACAGGTGTCACACTGCACCCAATCACAGCAGCCGGTGGGCGTGTCTATACTGTGCAGTAAAATAAATTAATAAATAATTAAAAAAAAACGGCGTGCGGTCCCCCCCATTTTAATGCCAGCCAGATAAAGCCATACGGCTGAAGGCTGGTATTCTCAGGATGGGGAGCTCCACGTTATGGGGAGCCCCCCAGCCTAACAATATCAGTCAGCAGCCGCCCAGAATTGCCGCATACATTATATGCGACAGTTCTGGGGCTGTACCCGGCTCTTCCCGATTTGCCCTGGTGCTTTGGCAAATCGGGGTAATAAGGAGTTAATGGCAGCCCATAGCTGCCACTAAATCCTAGATTAATCATGTCAGGCGTCTATGAGACACCCTCCATGATTAATCTGTAAGTTACAGTAAATAAACACACACCCGAAAAATCCTTTATTAGAAATAAAAAACACACACACATTCCCTGGTTCACCACTTTAATCAGCCCCAAAAAGCCCTCCATGTCCGGCGTCATCCAGGATGTTCCAGCGTCGCATCCTGCGCTGCTGCATAGAGGTGACCGGAGCTGCAGAAGACACCGCCGCTCCGGTCACTTCCACGCAGCAAATGAGGTGAGTAGCGCGATCAGCTGAGCTGTCACTGAGGTTACCCGCCGTCACTGGATCCAGTGACAGCGGGTAACCTCAGTGACAGCTCAGCTGATCGCACGGCTGTCTTCATTAGCTGCGTGGAGGTGACCGGAGCGGCGGTGTCTTCTGCAGCTCCTGTCACTTCCATGCAGCAGAGCTGGACGCGACGCCGGAGTCCGTGGAGTACGCCGGACATGGAGGGTTTGTCGGGGTTAATAAATTGGTAATGAGGGACTTTGTTAGTGTTTTTTATTTCTAATAAAGGATTTTTCGGGTGTGTGTGTTTTTTAACTGTAATTTACAGATTAATCATGGAAGGAATCTCGGGGAGACGCCTGACATGATTAATCTAGGATTTAGTGGCAGCTATGGGCTGCCATTAACTCCTTATTACCCCGATTTGCCAACGCACCAGGGTAAATCGGGAAGAGCCGGGTACAGTCCCAGAACTGTCGCATATAATGTATGCGGCAATTCTGGGCAGCTGTTGGCTGATATTGTTAGGGTGGGGGGCTCCCCATAACGTGGAGCTCCCCATCCTGAGAATACCAGCCTTCAGCCGTATGGCTTTATCTGGCTGGTTTTAAAAATGGGGGGAACCGCACGCCGTTTTTTTTAATTATTTAATAAATAATTAAAATTAATAATTAAAATTAATAAATAATTAAAAAAAACGGCGTGCGGTTCCCCCCATTTTTAAAACCAGCCAGATAAAGCCATACGGCTGAAGGCTGGTATTCTCAGGATGGGGAGCTCCACGTTATGGGGAGCCCCCCACCCTAACAATATCAGCCAACAGCCGCCCAGAATTGCCGCATACATTATATGCGACAGTTCTGGGACTGTACCCGGCTCTTCCCGATTTGCCCTGGTGCGTTGGCAAATCGGGGTAATAAGGAGTTATTGGCAGCCCATAGCTGCCAATAAGTCCTAGATTAATCATGTCAGGCGTCTATGAGACACCCTCCATGATTAATCTGTAAGTTACAGTAAATAAACACACACACACCAGAAAAAATCCTTTATTAGAAATAAAAACACACACATATACCCTGGTTCACCACTTTAATCAGCCCGAAAAAGCCCTCCATGTCCGGCGCAATCCAGGATGATCCAGCGTCGCATCCAGCGCTGCTGCATGGAGGTGACCGGAGCCGCAGCACACACAGCCGCTCCGGTCACCTCCACACAGCAAATGAACACAGCCGCGCGATCAGCTGCTGTCACTGAGGTTACCCGCGGCCACCGGTGGATGCAGCGGTGACAGCGGGTAACCTCAGTGACAGCAGCTGATCGCGCGGCTGTGTTCATTTGCTGTGTGGAGGTGACCGGAGCGGCGGTGTCTGCTGCGGCTCCGGTCACCTCCATGCAGCAGCGCTGGATGCGACGCTGGATCATCCTGGATTACGCCGGACAAGGAGGGCTTTTTCGGGCTGATTAAAGTGGTGAACCAGGGAATGTGTGTGTGTTTTTTATTTCTAATAAAGGATTTTTTCTGGTGTGTGTGTTTATTTACTGTAACTTACAGATTAATCATGGAGGGTGTCTCATAGACGCCTGACATGATTAATCTAGGATTTAGTGGCAGCTATGGGCTTCCAATAACTCCTTATTACCCCGATTTGCCAACGCACCAGGGTAAATCGGGAAGAGCCGGGTACAGCCCCAGAATTGTCGCATATAATGTATGCGGCAATTCTGGCCAGCTGCTGACTGATATTGTTAGGGTGGGGGGCTCCCCATAACGTGGGGCTCCCCATCCTGAGAATACCAGCCTTCAGCTGTATGGCTTTATCTGGCTGGTATTAAAATTGGGGGGAACCGCACGCCGTTTTTTTAATTATTTATTTATTTATTTTACTGCACAGTATAGACACGCCCACCGGCTGCTGTGATTGGCTGCAGTGTGACACCTGTCACTCAGCGTGGGGGCGTGTCTCACTGCAACCAATCATAGGCGCCTGTGGGCGTGGAAAGCAGGGAATATGAGATGGCTGTGTACAGAGCACAGCGCGCCGGCCGGTATAAAGGCTCGGTCACGCTGTGCAGGCCGGCCAATCACTGCAATTCCACAACTAACAGGGCTGTGGCATTGCAGTGGTCTGCCAGCCAATCCCTGCATGAGGGATGGCTCTCAAAAGAGCGCCAACATGCAGGGATGAAGACCACGAGTAAAGCACGAGTATTGCAAAATTACTCGGTCCCCCGCCGAGCAGCCCGAGTACAGTGATACTCGTGCGAGTACCGAGTAGTTACAAGCATTCTCGCTCATCACTAGAGATGATATTTAATAAAATAAGTAGAAATCCACTAAAAGTTTTGTTTGGTTATATTGCAATCCCGAGATAATCGTCTCCATGCTCCAAATCCATTTTAAAGCCATTTTTAAGGCATTTCGCGCATACATGAAATGAACACATTTTTCTCCAAAACTATAACAGATGCAAGCTTGTCCTGTTTGGTGGAGATGATATTTAATAAAATAAGTAGAAATCCACTAAAAGTTTTGTTTGGTTATCTTGCAATCCCGAGATAATCGTCTCCATGCTCCAAATCCATTTTAAAGCCATTTTTAAGGCATTTCGCGCATACATGAAATGAACACATTTTTCTCCAAAACTATAACAGATGCAAGCTTGTCCTGTTTGGTGGAGATGATATTTAATAAAATAAGTAGAAATCCACTAAAAGTTTTGTTTGGTTATCTTGCAATCCCGAGATAATCGTCTCCATGCTCCAAATCCATTTTAAAGCCATTTTTAAGGCATTTCGCGCATACATGAAATGAACACATTTTTCTCCAAAACTATAACAGATGCAAGCTTGTCCTGTTTGGTGGAGATGATATTTAATAAAATAAGTAGAAATCCACTAAAAGTTTTGTTTGGTTATCTTGCAATCCCGAGATAATCGTCTCCATGCTCCAAATCCATTTTAAAGCCATTTTTAAGGCATTTCGCGCATACATGAAATGAACACATTTTTCTCCAAAACTATAACAGATGCAAGCTTGTCCTGTTTGGTGGAGATAATATTTAATCAAATAAGTAGAAATCTACTAAAAGTTTCGTTTGTTTATATTGCCATCCTGAGATAATCGTCTCCATGCTCCAAATCCATTTTAAAGCCATTTTTAAGGCATTTCGCGCATACATGAAATGAACACATTTTTCTCCAAAACTATAACAGATGCAAGCTTGTCCTATTTGGTGGAGATGATATTTAATAAAATAAGTAGAAATCCACTAAAAGTTTTGTTTGGTTATCTTGCAATCCCGAGATAATCGTCTCCATGCTCCAAATCCATTTTAAAGCCATTTTTAAGGCATTTCGCGCATACATGAAATGAACACATTTTTCTCCAAAACTATAACAGATGCAAGCTTGTCCTGTTTGGTGGAGATGATATTTAATAAAATAAGTAGAAATCCACTAAAAGTTTTGTTTGGTTATCTTGCAATCCCGAGATAATCGTCTCCATGCTCCAAATCCATTTTAAAGCCATTTTTAAGGCATTTCGCGCATACATGAAATGAACACATTTTTCTCCAAAACTATAACAGATGCAAGCTTTTCCTGTTTGGTGGAGATGATATTTAATAAAATAAGTAGAAATCCACTAAAAGTTTTGTTTGGTTATCTTGCAATCCCGAGATAATCGTCTCCATGCTCCAAATCCATTTTAAAGCCATTTTTAAGGCATTTCGCGCATACATGAAATGAACACATTTTTCTCCAGAACTATAACAGATGCAAGCTTGTCCTGTTTGGTGGAGATGATATTTAATAAAATAAGTAGAAATCCACTAAAAGTTTTGTTTGGTTATCTTGCAATCCCGAGATAATCGTCTCCATGCTCCAAATCCATTTTAAAGCCATTTTTAAGGCATTTCGCGCATACATGAAATGAACACATTTTTCTCCAAAACTATAACAGATGCAAGCTTGTCCTGTTTGGTGGAGATGATATTTAATAAAATAAGTAGAAATCCACTAAAAGTTTTGTTTGGTTATATTGCAATCCCGAGATAATCGTCTCCATGCTCCAAATCCATTTTAAAGCCATTTTTAAGGCATTTCGCGCATACATGAAATGAACACATTTTTCTCCAAAACTATAACAGATGCAAGCTTGTCCTGTTTGGTGGAGATGATATTTAATAAAATAAGTAGAAATCCACTAAAAGTTTTGTTTGGTTATCTTGCAATCCCGAGATAATCGTCTCCATGCTCCAAATCCATTTTAAAGCCATTTTTAAGGCATTTCGCGCATACATGAAATGAACACATTTTTCTCCAAAACTATAACAGATGCAAGCTTGTCCTGTTTGGTGGAGATGATATTTAATAAAATAAGTAGAAATCCACTAAAAGTTTTGTTTGGTTATCTTGCAATCCCGAGATAATCGTTTCCATGCTCCAAATCCATTTTAAAGCCATTTTTAAGGCATTTCGCGCATACATGAAATGAACACATTTTTCTCCAAAACTATAACAGATGCAAGCTTGTCCTGTTTGGTGGAGATAATATTTAATCAAATAAGTAGAAATCTACTAAAAGTTTCGTTTGTTTATATTGCCATCCTGAGATAATCGTCTCCATGCTCCAAATCCATTTTAAAGCCATTTTTAAGGCATTTCGCGCATACATGAAATGAACACATTTTTCTCCAAAACTATAACAGATGCAAGCTTGTCCTGTTTGGTGGAGATGATATTTAATAAAATAAGTAGAAATCCACTAAAAGTTTTGTTTGGTTATCTTGCAATCCCGAGATAATCGTCTTCATGCTCCAAATCCATTTTAAAGCCATTTTTAAGGCATTTCGCGCATACATGAAATGAACACATTTTTCTCCAAAACTATAACAGATGCAAGCTTGTCCTGTTTGGTGGAGATGATATTTAATAAAATAAGTAGAAATCCACTAAAAGTTTTGTTTGGTTATATTGCAATCCCGAGATAATCGTCTCCATGCTCCAAATCCATTTTAAAGCCATTTTTAAGGCATTTCGCGCATACATGAAATGAACACATTTTTCTCCAAAACTATAACAGATGCAAGCTTGTCCTGTTTGGTGGAGATGATATTTAATAAAATACGTAGAAATCCACTAAAAGTTTTGTTTGGTTATCTTGCAATCCCGAGATAATCGTCTCCATGCACCAAATCCATTTTAAAGCCATTTTTAAGGCATTTCGCGCATACATGAAATGAACACATTTTTCTCCAAAACTATAACAGATGCAAGCTTGTCCTGTTTGGTGGAGATAATAATTAATAAAATAAGTAGAAATCTACTAAAAGTTTCGTTTGTTTATATTGCCATCCTGAGATAATCGTCTCCATGCTCCAAATTTATTTTAAAGCCATTTCAAAGGCATTTTGCGCATACATGAAATGAACACATTTTTCTCCAAAACTATAACACATGCAAGCTTGTCCTGTTTGGTGGAGATGATATTTAATAAAATAAGTAGAAATCCACTAAAAGTTTTGTTTGGTTATCTTGCAATCCCGAGATAATCGTCTCCATGCTCCAAATCCATTTTAAAGCCATTTTTAAGGCATTTCGCGCATACATGAAATGAACACATTTTTCTCCAAAACTATAACAGATGCAAGCTTGTCCTGTTTGGTGGAGATGATATTTAATAAAATAAGTAGAAATCCACTAAAAGTTTTGTTTGGTTATCTTGCAATCCCGAGATACTCGTCTCCATGCTCCAAATCCATTTTAAAGCCATTTTTAAGGCATTTCGCGCATACATGAAATGAACACATTTTTCTCCAAAACTATAACAGATGCAAGCTTGTCCTGTTTGGTGGAGATGATAATTAATAAAATAAGTAGAAATCCACTAAAAGTTTTGTTTGGTTATCTTGCAATCCCGAGATAATCGTCTCCATGCTCCAAATCCATTTTAAAGCCATTTTTAAGGCATTTCGCGCATACATGAAATGAACACATTTTTCTCCAAAACTATAACAGATGCAAGCTTGTCCTGTTTGGTGGAGATGATATTTAATAAAATAAGTAGAAATCCACTAAAAGTTTTGTTTGGTTATCTTGCAATCCCGAGATAATCGTCTCCATGCTCCAAATCCATTTTAAAGCCATTTCAAAGGCATTTTGCGCACACATGAAATTAACACATTTTTCTCCAAAACTATAACACATGCAAGCTTGTCCTGTTTGGTGGAGATGATATTTAATAAAATAAGTAGAAATCCACTAAAAGTTTTGTTTGGTTATCTTGCAATCCCGAGATAATCGTCTCCATGCTCCAAATCCATTTTAAAGCCATTTTTAAGGCATTTCGCGCATACATGAAATGAACACATTTTTCTCCAAAACTATAACAGATGCAATCTTGTCCTGTTTGGTGGAGATGATATTTAATAAAATAAGTAGAAATCCACTAAAAGTTTTGTTTGGTTATCTTGCAATCCCGAGATAATCGTCTCCATGCTCCAAATCCATTTTAAAGCCATTTTTAAGGCATTTCGCGCATACATGAAATGAACACATTTTTCTCCAAAATTATAACAGATGCAAGCTTGTCCTGTTTGGTGGAGATGATATTTAATAAAATAAGTAGAAATCCACTAAACGTTTTGTTTGGTTATCTTGCAATCCCGAGATAATCGTCTCCATGCTCCAAATCCATTTTAAAGCCATTTTTAAGGCATTTCGCGCAAACATGAAATGAACACATTTTTCTCCAAAACTATAACAGATGCAAGCTTGTCCTGTTTGGTGGAGATGATATTTAATAAAATAAGTAGAAATCCACTAAAAGTTTTGTTTGGTTATATTGCAATCCCGAGATAATCGTCTCCATGCTCCAAATCCATTTTAAAGCCATTTTTAAGGCATTTCGCGCATACATGAAATGAACACATTTTTCTCCAAAACTATAACAGATGCAAGCTTGTCCTGTTTGGTGGAGATGATATTTAATAAAATAAGTAGAAATCCACTAAAAGTTTTGTTTGGTTATCTTGCAATCCCGAGATAATCGTCTCCATGCTCCAAATCCATTTTAAAGCCATTTTTAAGGCATTTCGCGCATACATGAAATGAACACATTTTTCTCCAAAACTATAACAGATGCAAGCTTGTCCTGTTTGGTGGAGATGATATTTAATAAAATAAGTAGAAATCCACTAAAAGTTTTGTTTGGTTATCTTGCAATCCCGAGATAATCGTCTCCATGCTCCAAATCCATTTTAAAGCCATTTTTAAGGCATTTCGCGCATACATGAAATGAACACATTTTTCTCCAAAACTATAACAGATGCAAGCTTGTCCTGTTTGGTGGAGATGATATTTAATAAAATAAGTAGAAATCCACTAAAAGTTTTGTTTGGTTATCTTGCAATCCCGAGATAATCGTCTCCATGCTCCAAATCCATTTTAAAGCCATTTTTAAGGCATTTCGCGCATACATGAAATGAACACATTTTTCTCCAAAACTATAACAGATGCAAGCTTGTCCTGTTTGGTGGAGATGATATTTAATAAAATAAGTAGAAATCCACTAAAAGTTTTGTTTGGTTATCTTGCAATCCCGAGATAATCGTCTCCATGCTCCAAATCCATTTTAAAGCCATTTTTAAGGCATTTCGTGCATACATGAAATGAACAAATTTTTCTCCAAAACTATAACAGATGCAAGCTTGTCCTGTTTGGTGGAGATGATATTTAATAAAATAAGTAGAAATCCACTAAAAGTTTTGTTTGGTTATCTTGCAATCCCGAGATAATCGTCTCCATGCTCCAAATCCATTTTAAAGCCATTTTTAAGGCATTTCGCGCATACATGAAATGAACACTTTTTCTCCAAAACTATAACAGATGCAAGCTTGTCCTGTTTGGTGGAGATGATATTTAATAAAATAAGTAGAAATCCACTAAAAGTTTTGTTTGGTTATATTGCAATCCCGAGATAATCGTCTCCATGCTCCAAATCCATTTTAAAGCCATTTTTAAGGCATTTCGCGCATACATGAAATGAACACATTTTTCTCCAAAACTATAACAGATGCAAGCTTGTCCTGTTTGGTGGAGATGATATTTAATAAAATAAGTAGAAATCCACTAAAAGTTTTGTTTGGTTATCTTGCAATCCCGAGATAATCGTCTCCATGCTCCAAATCCATTTTAAAGCCATTTTTAAGGCATTTCGCGCATACATGAAATGAACACATTTTTCTCCAAAACTATAACAGATGCAAGCTTGTCCTGTTTGGTGGAGATGATATTTAATAAAATAAGTAGAAATCCACTAAAAGTTTTGTTTGGTTATCTTGCAATCCCGAGATAATCGTCTCCATGCTCCAAATCCATTTTAAAGCCATTTTTAAGGCATTTCGCGCATACATGAAATGAACACATTTTTCTCCAAAACTATAACAGATGCAAGCTTGTCCTGTTTGGTGGAGATGATATTTAATAAAATAAGTAGAAATCCACTAAAAGTTTTGTTTGGTTATCTTGCAATCCCGAGATAATCGTCTCCATGCTCCAAATCCATTTTAAAGCCATTTTTAAGGCATTTCGCGCATACATGAAATGAACACATTTTTCTCCAAAACTATAACAGATGCAAGCTTGTCCTGTTTGGTGGAGATGATATTTAATAAAATAAGTAGAAATCCACTAAAAGTTTTGTTTGGTTATCTTGCAATCCCGAGATAATCGTCTCCATGCTCCAAATCCATGTTAAAGCCATTTTTAAGGCATTTCGCGCATACATGAAATGAACACATTTTTCTCCAAAACTATAACAGATGCAAGCTTGTCCTGTTTGGTGGAGATGATATTTAATAAAATAAGTAGAAATCCACTAAAAGTTTTGTTTGGTTATCTTGCAATCCCGAGATAATCGTCTCCATGCTCCAAATCCATTTTAAAGCCATTTTTAAGGCATTTCGCGCATACATGAAATGAACACATTTTTCTCCAAAACTATAACAGATGCAAGCTTGTCCTGTTTGGTGGAGATGATATTTAATAAAATAAGTAGAAATCCACTAAAAGTTTTGTTTGGTTATCTTGCAATCCCGAGATAATCGTCTCCATGCTCCAAATCCATTTTAAAGCCATTTTTAAGGCATTTCGCGCATACATGAAATGAACACATTTTTCTCCAAAACTATAACAGATGCAAGCTTGTCCTGTTTGGTGGAGATGATATTTAATAAAATAAGTAGAAATCCACTAAAAGTTTTGTTTGGTTATCTTGCAATCCCGAGATAATCGTCTCCATGCTCCAAATCCATTTTAAAGCCATTTTTAAGGCATTTCGCGCATACATGAAATGAACACATTTTTCTCCAAAACTATAACAGATGCAAGCTTGTCCTGTTTGGTGGAGATGATATTTAATAAAATAAGTAGAAATCCACTAAAAGTTTTGTTTGGTTATATTGCAATCCCGAGATAATCGTCTCCATGCTCCAAATCCATTTTAAAGCCATTTTTAAGGCATTTCGCGCATACATGAAATGAACACATTTTTCTCCAAAACTATAACAGATGCAAGCTTGTCCTGTTTGGTGGAGATGATATTTAATAAAATAAGTAGAAATCCACTAAAAGTTTTGTTTGGTTATCTTGCAATCCCGAGATAATCGTCTCCATGCACCAAATCCATTTTAAAGCCATTTTTAAGGCATTTCGCGCATACATGAAATGAACACATTTTTCTCCAAAACTATAACAGATGCAAGCTTGTCCTGTTTGGTGGAGATAATATTTAATAAAATAAGTAGAAATCTACTAAAAGTTTCGTTTGTTTATATTGCCATCCTGAGATAATCGTCTCCATGCTCCAAATCCATTTTAAAGCCATTTCAAAGGCATTTTGCGCATACATGAAATGAACACATTTTTCTCCAAAACTATAACACATGCAAGCTTGTCCTGTTTGGTGGAGATGATATTTAATAAAATAAGTAGAAATCCACTAAAAGTTTTGTTTGGTTATCTTGCAATCCAGAGATAATCGTCTCCATGCTCCAAATCCATTTTAAAGCCATTTTTAAGGCATTTCGCGCATACATGAAATGAACACATTTTTCTCCAAAACTATAACAGATGCAAGCTTGTCCTGTTTGGTGGAGATGATATTTAATAAAATAAGTAGAAATCCACTAAAAGTTTTGTTTGGTTATCTTGCAATCCCGAGATAATCGTCTCCATGCTCCAAATCCATTTTAAAGCCATTTTTAAGGCATTTCGCGCATACATGAAATGAACACATTTTTCTCCAAAACTATAACAGATGCAAGCTTGTCCTGTTTGGTGGAGATGATATTTAATAAAATAAGTAGAAATCCACTAAAAGTTTTGTTTGGTTATCTTGCAATCCCGAGATAATCGTCTCCATGCTCCAAATCCATTTTAAAGCCATTTCAAAGGCATTTTGCGCATACATGAAATTAACACATTTTTCTCCAAAACTATAACACATGCAAGCTTGTCCTGTTTGGTGGAGATGATATTTAATAAAATAAGTAGAAATCCACTAAAAGTTTTGTTTGGTTATCTTGCAATCCCGAGATAATCGTCTCCATGCTCCAAATCCATTTTAAAGCCATTTTTAAGGCATTTCGCGCATACATGAAATGAACACATTTTTCTCCAAAACTATAACAGATGCAATCTTGTCCTGTTTGGTGGAGATGATATTTAATAAAATAAGTAGAAATCCACTAAAAGTTTTGTTTGGTTATCTTGCAATCCCGAGATAATCGTCTCCATGCTCCAAATCCATTTTAAAGCCATTTTTAAGGCATTTCGCGCATACATGAAATGAACACATTTTTCTCCAAAATTATAACAGATGCAAGCTTGTCCTGTTTGGTGGAGATGATATTTAATAAAATAAGTAGAAATCCACTAAACGTTTTGTTTGGTTATCTTGCAATCCCGAGATAATCGTCTCCATGCTCCAAATCCATTTTAAAGCCATTTTTAAGGCATTTCGCGCAAACATGAAATGAACACATTTTTCTCCAAAACTATAACAGATGCAAGCTTGTCCTGTTTGGTGGAGATGATATTTAATAAAATAAGTAGAAATCCACTAAAAGTTTTGTTTGGTTATATTGCAATCCCGAGATAATCGTCTCCATGCTCCAAATCCATTTTAAAGCCATTTTTAAGGCATTTCGCGCATACATGAAATGAACACATTTTTCTCCAAAACTATAACAGATGCAAGCTTGTCCTGTTTGGTGGAGATGATATTTAATAAAATAAGTAGAAATCCACTAAAAGTTTTGTTTGGTTATCTTGCAATCCCGAGATAATCGTCTCCATGCTCCAAATCCATTTTAAAGCCATTTTTAAGGCATTTCGCGCATACATGAAATGAACACATTTTTCTCCAAAACTATAACAGATGCAAGCTTGTCCTGTTTGGTGGAGATGATATTTAATAAAATAAGTAGAAATCCACTAAAAGTTTTGTTTGGTTATCTTGCAATCCCGAGATAATCGTCTCCATGCTCCAAATCCATTTTAAAGCCATTTTTAAGGCATTTCGCGCATACATGAAATGAACACATTTTTCTCCAAAACTATAACAGATGCAAGCTTGTCCTGTTTGGTGGAGATGATATTTAATAAAATAAGTAGAAATCCACTAAAAGTTTTGTTTGGTTATCTTGCAATCCCGAGATAATCGTCTCCATGCTCCAAATCCATTTTAAAGCCATTTTTAAGGCATTTCGCGCATACATGAAATGAACACATTTTTCTCCAAAACTATAACAGATGCAAGCTTGTCCTGTTTGGTGGAGATGATATTTAATAAAATAAGTAGAAATCCACTAAAAGTTTTGTTTGGTTATCTTGCAATCCCGAGATAATCGTCTCCATGCTCCAAATCCATTTTAAAGCCATTTTTAAGGCATTTCGTGCATACATGAAATGAACAAATTTTTCTCCAAAACTATAACAGATGCAAGCTTGTCCTGTTTGGTGGAGATGATATTTAATAAAATAAGTAGAAATCCACTAAAAGTTTTGTTTGGTTATCTTGCAATCCCGAGATAATCGTCTCCATGCTCCAAATCCATTTTAAAGCCATTTTTAAGGCATTTCGCGCATACATGAAATGAACACATTTTTCTCCAAAACTATAACAGATGCAAGCTTGTCCTGTTTGGTGGAGATGATATTTAATAAAATAAGTAGAAATCCACTAAAAGTTTTGTTTGGTTATATTGCAATCCCGAGATAATCGTCTCCATGCTCCAAATCCATTTTAAAGCCATTTTTAAGGCATTTCGCGCATACATGAAATGAACACATTTTTCTCCAAAACTATAACAGATGCAAGCTTGTCCTGTTTGGTGGAGATGATATTTAATAAAATAAGTAGAAATCCACTAAAAGTTTTGTTTGGTTATCTTGCAATCCCGAGATAATCGTCTCCATGCTCCAAATCCATTTTAAAGCCATTTTTAAGGCATTTCGCGCATACATGAAATGAACACATTTTTCTCCAAAACTATAACAGATGCAAGCTTGTCCTGTTTGGTGGAGATGATATTTAATAAAATAAGTAGAAATCCACTAAAAGTTTTGTTTGGTTATCTTGCAATCCCGAGATAATCGTCTCCATGCTCCAAATCCATTTTAAAGCCATTTTTAAGGCATTTCGCGCATACATGAAATGAACACATTTTTCTCCAAAACTATAACAGATGCAAGCTTGTCCTGTTTGGTGGAGATGATATTTAATAAAATAAGTAGAAATCCACTAAAAGTTTTGTTTGGTTATCTTGCAATCCCGAGATAATCGTCTCCATGCTCCAAATCCATTTTAAAGCCATTTTTAAGGCATTTCGCGCATACATGAAATGAACACATTTTTCTCCAAAACTATAACAGATGCAAGCTTGTCCTGTTTGGTGGAGATGATATTTAATAAAATAAGTAGAAATCCACTAAAAGTTTTGTTTGGTTATCTTGCAATCCCGAGATAATCGTCTCCATGCTCCAAATCCATTTTAAAGCCATTTCAAAGGCATTTTGCGCATACATGAAATTAACACATTTTTCTCCAAAACTATAACACATGCAAGCTTGTCCTGTTTGGTGGAGATGATATTTAATAAAATAAGTAGAAATCCACTAAAAGTTTTGTTTGGTTATCTTGCAATCCCGAGATAATCGTCTCCATGCTCCAAATCCATTTTAAAGCCATTTTTAAGGCATTTCGCGCATACATGAAATGAACACATTTTTCTCCAAAACTATAACAGATGCAATCTTGTCCTGTTTGGTGGAGATGATATTTAATAAAATAAGTAGAAATCCACTAAAAGTTTTGTTTGGTTATCTTGCAATCCCGAGATAATCGTCTCCATGCTCCAAATCCATTTTAAAGCCATTTTTAAGGCATTTCGCGCATACATGAAATGAACACATTTTTCTCCAAAATTATAACAGATGCAAGCTTGTCCTGTTTGGTGGAGATGATATTTAATAAAATAAGTAGAAATCCACTAAACGTTTTGTTTGGTTATCTTGCAATCCCGAGATAATCGTCTCCATGCTCCAAATCCATTTTAAAGCCATTTTTAAGGCATTTCGCGCAAACATGAAATGAACACATTTTTCTCCAAAACTATAACAGATGCAAGCTTGTCCTGTTTGGTGGAGATGATATTTAATAAAATAAGTAGAAATCCACTAAAAGTTTTGTTTGGTTATATTGCAATCCCGAGATAATCGTCTCCATGCTCCAAATCCATTTTAAAGCCATTTTTAAGGCATTTCGCGCATACATGAAATGAACACATTTTTCTCCAAAACTATAACAGATGCAAGCTTGTCCTGTTTGGTGGAGATGATATTTAATAAAATAAGTAGAAATCCACTAAAAGTTTTGTTTGGTTATCTTGCAATCCCGAGATAATCGTCTCCATGCTCCAAATCCATTTTAAAGCCATTTTTAAGGCATTTCGCGCATACATGAAATGAACACATTTTTCTCCAAAACTATAACAGATGCAAGCTTGTCCTGTTTGGTGGAGATGATATTTAATAAAATAAGTAGAAATCCACTAAAAGTTTTGTTTGGTTATCTTGCAATCCCGAGATAATCGTCTCCATGCTCCAAATCCATTTTAAAGCCATTTTTAAGGCATTTCGCGCATACATGAAATGAACACATTTTTCTCCAAAACTATAACAGATGCAAGCTTGTCCTGTTTGGTGGAGATGATATTTAATAAAATAAGTAGAAATCCACTAAAAGTTTTGTTTGGTTATCTTGCAATCCCGAGATAATCGTCTCCATGCTCCAAATCCATTTTAAAGCCATTTTTAAGGCATTTCGCGCATACATGAAATGAACACATTTTTCTCCAAAACTATAACAGATGCAAGCTTGTCCTGTTTGGTGGAGATGATATTTAATAAAATAAGTAGAAATCCACTAAAAGTTTTGTTTGGTTATCTTGCAATCCCGAGATAATCGTCTCCATGCTCCAAATCCATTTTAAAGCCATTTTTAAGGCATTTCGTGCATACATGAAATGAACAAATTTTTCTCCAAAACTATAACAGATGCAAGCTTGTCCTGTTTGGTGGAGATGATATTTAATAAAATAAGTAGAAATCCACTAAAAGTTTTGTTTGGTTATCTTGCAATCCCGAGATAATCGTCTCCATGCTCCAAATCCATTTTAAAGCCATTTTTAAGGCATTTCGCGCATACATGAAATGAACACATTTTTCTCCAAAACTATAACAGATGCAAGCTTGTCCTGTTTGGTGGAGATGATATTTAATAAAATAAGTAGAAATCCACTAAAAGTTTTGTTTGGTTATATTGCAATCCCGAGATAATCGTCTCCATGCTCCAAATCCATTTTAAAGCCATTTTTAAGGCATTTCGCGCATACATGAAATGAACACATTTTTCTCCAAAACTATAACAGATGCAAGCTTGTCCTGTTTGGTGGAGATGATATTTAATAAAATAAGTAGAAATCCACTAAAAGTTTTGTTTGGTTATCTTGCAATCCCGAGATAATCGTCTCCATGCTCCAAATCCATTTTAAAGCCATTTTTAAGGCATTTCGCGCATACATGAAATGAACACATTTTTCTCCAAAACTATAACAGATGCAAGCTTGTCCTGTTTGGTGGAGATGATATTTAATAAAATAAGTAGAAATCCACTAAAAGTTTTGTTTGGTTATCTTGCAATCCCGAGATAATCGTCTCCATGCTCCAAATCCATTTTAAAGCCATTTTTAAGGCATTTCGCGCATACATGAAATGAACACATTTTTCTCCAAAACTATAACAGATGCAAGCTTGTCCTGTTTGGTGGAGATGATATTTAATAAAATAAGTAGAAATCCACTAAAAGTTTTGTTTGGTTATCTTGCAATCCCGAGATAATCGTCTCCATGCTCCAAATCCATTTTAAAGCCATTTTTAAGGCATTTCGCGCATACATGAAATGAACACATTTTTCTCCAAAACTATAACAGATGCAAGCTTGTCCTGTTTGGTGGAGATGATATTTAATAAAATAAGTAGAAATCCACTAAAAGATTTGTTTGGTTATCTTGCAATCCCGAGATAATCGTCTCCATGCTCCAAATCCATTTTAAAGCCATTTTTAAGGCATTTCGCGCATACATGAAATGAACACATTTTTCTCCAAAACTATAACAGATGCAAGCTTGTCCTGTTTGGTGGAGATGATATTTAATAAAATAAGTAGAAATCCACTAAAAGTTTTGTTTGGTTATCTTGCAATCCCGAGATAATCGTCTTTATGCTCCAAATCCATTTTAAAGCCATTTTTAAGGCATTTCGCGCATACATGAAATGAACACATTTTTCTCCAAAACTATAACAGATGCAAGCTTGTCCTGTTTGGTGGAGATGATATTTAATAAAATAAGTAGAAATCCACTAAAAGTTTTGTTTGGTTATCTTGCAATCCCGAGATAATCGTCTCCATGCTCCAAATCCATTTTAAAGCCATTTTTAAGGCATTTCGCGCATACATGAAATGAACACATTTTTCTCCAAAACTATAACAGATGCAAGCTTGTCCTGTTTGGTGGAGATGATATTTAATAAAATAAGTAGAAATCCACTAAAAGTTTTGTTTGGTTATCTTGCAATCCCGAGATAATCGTCTCCATGCTCCAAATCCATTTTAAAGCCATTTTTAAGGCATTTCGCGCATACATGAAATTAACACATTTTTCTCCAAAACTATAACAGATGCAAGCTTGTCCTGTTTGGTGGAGATGATATTTAATAAAATAAGTAGAAATCCACTAAAAGTTTTGTTTGGTTATATTGCAATCCCGAGATAATCGTCTCCATGCTCCAAATCCATTTTAAAGCCATTTTTAAGGCATTTCGCGCATACATGAAATGAACACATTTTTCTCCAAAACTATAACAGATGCAAGCTTGTCCTGTTTGGTGGAGATGATATTTAATAAAATAAGTAGAAATCCACTAAAAGTTTTGTTTGGTTATCTTGCAATCCCGAGATAATCGTCTCCATGCACCAAATCCATTTTAAAGCCATTTTTAAGGCATTTCGCGCATACATGAAATGAACACATTTTTCTCCAAAACTATAACAGATGCAAGCTTGTCCTGTTTGGTGGAGATAATATTTAATAAAATAAGTAGAAATCTACTAAAAGTTTCGTTTGTTTATATTGCCATCCTGAGATAATCGTCTCCATGCTCCAAATCCATTTTAAAGCCATTTCAAAGGCATTTTGCGCATACATGAAATGAACACATTTTTCTCCAAAACTATAACACATGCAAGCTTGTCCTGTTTGGTGGAGATGATATTTAATAAAATAAGTAGAAATCCACTAAAAGTTTTGTTTGGTTATCTTGCAATCCAGAGATAATCGTCTCCATGCTCCAAATCCATTTTAAAGCCATTTTTAAGGCATTTCGCGCATACATGAAATGAACACATTTTTCTCCAAAACTATAACAGATGCAAGCTTGTCCTGTTTGGTGGAGATGATATTTAATAAAATAAGTAGAAATCCACTAAAAGTTTTGTTTGGTTATCTTGCAATCCCGAGATAATCGTCTCCATGCTCCAAATCCATTTTAAAGCCATTTTTAAGGCATTTCGCGCATACATGAAATGAACACATTTTTCTCCAAAACTATAACAGATGCAAGCTTGTCCTGTTTGGTGGAGATGATATTTAATAAAATAAGTAGAAATCCACTAAAAGTTTTGTTTGGTTATCTTGCAATCCCGAGATAATCGTCTCCATGCTCCAAATCCATTTTAAAGCCATTTTTAAGGCATTTCGCGCATACATGAAATGAACACATTTTTCTCCAAAACTATAACAGATGCAAGCTTGTCCTGTTTGGTGGAGATGATATTTAATAAAATAAGTAGAAATCCACTAAAAGTTTTGTTTGGTTATCTTGCAATCCCGAGATAATCGTCTCCATGCTCCAAATCCATTTTAAAGCCATTTTTAAGGCATTTCGCGCATACATGAAATGAACACATTTTTCTCCAAAACTATAACAGATGCAAGCTTGTCCTGTTTGGTGGAGATGATATTTAATAAAATAAGTAGAAATCCACTAAAAGTTTTGTTTGGTTATCTTGCAATCCCGAGATAATCGTCTCCATGCTCCAAATCCATTTTAAAGCCATTTTTAAGGCATTTCGCGCATACATGAAATGAACACATTTTTCTCCAAAACTATAACAGATGCAAGCTTGTCCTGTTTGGTGGAGATGATATTTAATAAAATAAGTAGAAATCCACTAAACGTTTTGTTTGGTTATCTTGCAATCCCGAGATAATCGTCTCCATGCTCCAAATCCATTTTAAAGCCATTTTTAAGGCATTTCGCGCATACATGAAATGAACACATTTTTCTCCAAAACTATAACAGATGCAAGCTTGTCCTGTTTGGTGGAGATGATATTTAATAAAATAAGTAGAAATCCACTAAAAGTTTTGTTTGGTTATATTGCCATCCCGAGATAATCGTCTCCATGCTCCAAATCCATTTTAAAGCCATTTTTAAGGCATTTCGCGCATACATGAAATGAACACATTTTTCTCCAAAACTATAACAGATGAAAGCTTGTCCTGTTTGGTGGAGATGATATTTAATAAAATAAGTAGAAATCCACTAAAAGTTTTGTTTGGTTATCTTGCAATCCCGAGATAATCGTCTCCATGCTCCAAATCCATTTTAAAGCCATTTTTAAGGCATTTCGCGCATACATGAAATGAACACATTTTTCTCCAAAACTATAACAGATGCAAGCTTGTCCTGTTTGGTGGAGATGATATTTAATAAAATAAGTAGAAATCCACTAAAAGTTTTGTTTGGTTATCTTGCAATCCCGAGATAATCGTCTCCATGCTCCAAATCCATTTTAAAGCCATTTTTAAGGCATTTCGCGCATACATGAAATGAACACATTTTTCTCCAAAACTATAACAGATGCAAGCTTGTCCTGTTTGGTGGAGATAATATTTAATAAAATAAGTAGAAATCTACTAAAAGTTTCGTTTGTTTATATTGCCATCCTGAGATAATCGTCTCCATGCTCCAAATCCATTTTAAAGCCATTTCAAAGGCATTTTGCGCATACATGAAATGAACACATTTTTCTCCAAAACTATAACACATGGAAGCTTGTCCTGTTTGGTGGAGATGATATTTAATAAAATAAGTAGAAATCCACTAAAAGTTTTGTTTGGTTATCTTGCAATCCCGAGATAATCGTCTCCATGCTCCAAATCCATTTTAAAGCCATTTTTAAGGCATTTCGCGCATACATGAAATGAACACATTTTTCTCCAAAACTATAACAGATGCAAGCTTGTCCTGTTTGGTGGAGATGATATTTAATAAAATAAGTAGAAATCCACTAAAAGTTTTGTTTGGTTATCTTGCAATCCCGAGATAATCATCTCCATGCTCCAAATCCATTTTAAAGCCATTTTTAAGGCATTTCGCGCATACATGAAATGAACACATTTTTCTCCAAAACTATAACAGATGCAAGCTTGTCCTGTTTGGTGGAGATGATATTTAATAAAATAAGTAGAAATCCACTAAAAGTTTTGTTTGGTTATCTTGCAATCCCGAGATAATCGTCTCCATGCTCCAAATCCATTTTAAAGCCATTTTTAAGGCATTTCGCGCATACATGAAATGAACACATTTTTCTCCAAAGCTATAACAGATGCAAGCTTGTCCTGTTTGGTGGAGATAATATTTAATAAAATAAGTAGAAATCTACTAAAAGTTTCGTTTGTTTATATTGCCATCCTGAGATAATCGTCTCCATGCTCCAAATCCATTTTAAAGCCATTTTTAAGGCATTTCGCGCATACATGAAATGAACACATTTTTCTCCAAAACTATAACACATGCAAGCTTGTCCTGTTTGGTGGAGATGATATTTAATAAAATAAGTAGAAATCCACTAAAAGTTTTGTTTGGTTATCTTGCAATCCCGAGATAATCGTTTCCATGCTCCAAATCCATTTTAAAGCCATTTTTAAGGCATTTCGCGCATACATGAAATGAACACATTTTTCTCCAAAACTATAACAGATGCAAGCTTGTCCTGTTTGGTGGAGATGATATTTAATAAAATAAGTAGAAATCCACTAAAAGTTTTGTTTGGTTATCTTGCAATCCCGAGATAATCGTCTCCATGCTCCAAATCCATTTTAAAGCCATTTTTAAGGCATTTCGCGCATACATGAAATGAACACATTTTTCTCCAAAACTATAACAGATGCAAGCTTGTCCTGTTTGGTGGAGATGATATTTAATAAAATAAGTAGAAATCCACTAAACGTTTTGTTTGGTTATCTTGCAATCCCGAGATAATCGTCTCCATGCTCCAAATCCATTTTAAAGCCATTTTTAAGGCATTTCGCGCATACATGAAATGAACACATTTTTCTCCAAAACTATAACAGATGCAAGCTTGTCCTGTTTGGTGGAGATGATATTTAATAAAATAAGTAGAAATCCACTAAAAGTTTTGTTTGGTTATATTGCCATCCCGAGATAATCGTCTCCATGCTCCAAATCCATTTTAAAGCCATTTTTAAGGCATTTCGCGCATACATGAAATGAACACATTTTTCTCCAAAACTATAACAGATGAAAGCTTGTCCTGTTTGGTGGAGATGATATTTAATAAAATAAGTAGAAATCCACTAAAAGTTTTGTTTGGTTATCTTGCAATCCCGAGATAATCGTCTCCATGCTCCAAATCCATTTTAAAGCCATTTTTAAGGCATTTCGCGCATACATGAAATGAACACATTTTTCTCCAAAACTATAACAGATGCAAGCTTGTCCTGTTTGGTGGAGATGATATTTAATAAAATAAGTAGAAATCCACTAAAAGTTTTGTTTGGTTATCTTGCAATCCCGAGATAATCGTCTCCATGCTCCAAATCCATTTTAAAGCCATTTTTAAGGCATTTCGCGCATACATGAAATGAACACATTTTTCTCCAAAACTATAACAGATGCAAGCTTGTCCTGTTTGGTGGAGATAATATTTAATAAAATAAGTAGAAATCTACTAAAAGTTTCGTTTGTTTATATTGCCATCCTGAGATAATCGTCTCCATGCTCCAAATCCATTTTAAAGCCATTTCAAAGGCATTTTGCGCATACATGAAATGAACACATTTTTCTCCAAAACTATAACACATGCAAGCTTGTCCTGTTTGGTGGAGATGATATTTAATAAAATAAGTAGAAATCCACTAAAAGTTTTGTTTGGTTATCTTGCAATCCCGAGATAATCGTCTCCATGCTCCAAATCCATTTTAAAGCCATTTTTAAGGCATTTCGCGCATACATGAAATGAACACATTTTTCTCCAAAACTATAACAGATGCAAGCTTGTCCTGTTTGGTGGAGATGATATTTAATAAAATAAGTAGAAATCCACTAAAAGTTTTGTTTGGTTATCTTGCAATCCCGAGATAATCATCTCCATGCTCCAAATCCATTTTAAAGCCATTTTTAAGGCATTTCGCGCATACATGAAATGAACACATTTTTCTCCAAAACTATAACAGATGCAAGCTTGTCCTGTTTGGTGGAGATGATATTTAATAAAATAAGTAGAAATCCACTAAAAGTTTTGTTTGGTTATCTTGCAATCCCGAGATAATCGTCTCCATGCTCCAAATCCATTTTAAAGCCATTTTTAAGGCATTTCGCGCATACATGAAATGAACACATTTTTCTCCAAAGCTATAACAGATGCAAGCTTGTCCTGTTTGGTGGAGATAATATTTAATAAAATAAGTAGAAATCTACTAAAAGTTTCGTTTGTTTATATTGCCATCCTGAGATAATCGTCTCCATGCTCCAAATCCATTTTAAAGCCATTTTTAAGGCATTTCGCGCATACATGAAATGAACACATTTTTCTCCAAAACTATAACACATGCAAGCTTGTCCTGTTTGGTGGAGATGATATTTAATAAAATAAGTAGAAATCCACTAAAAGTTTTGTTTGGTTATCTTGCAATCCCGAGATAATCGTTTCCATGCTCCAAATCCATTTTAAAGCCATTTTTAAGGCATTTCGCGCATACATGAAATGAACACATTTTTCTCCAAAACTATAACAGATGCAAGCTTGTCCTGTTTGGTGGAGATGATATTTAATAAAATAAGTAGAAATCCACTAAAAGTTTTGTTTGGTTATATTCCAATCCCGAGATAATCGTCTCCATGCTCCAAATCCATTTTAAAGCCATTTTTAAGGCATTTCGCGCATACATGAAATGAACACATTTTTCTCCAAAACTATAACACATGCAAGCTTGTCCTGTTTGGTGGAGATGATATTTAATAAAATAAGTAGAAATCCACTAAAAGTTTTGTTTGGTTATCTTGCAATCCCGAGATAATCGTTTCCATGCTCCAAATCCATTTTAAAGCCATTTTTAAGGCATTTCGCGCATACATGAAATGAACACATTTTTCTCCAAAACTATAACAGATGCAAGCTTGTCCTGTTTGGTGGAGATGATATTTAATAAAATAAGTA
Organism: Anomaloglossus baeobatrachus; assembly: GCF_048569485.1. NCBI lineage: Eukaryota > Metazoa > Chordata > Amphibia > Anura > Aromobatidae > Anomaloglossus > Anomaloglossus baeobatrachus. The sequence continues at coordinate 121,350 of NW_027441899.1, forward strand.
GAAATCCACTAAAAGTTTTGTTTGGTTATATTCCAATCCCGAGATAATCGTCTCCATGCTCCAAATCCATTTTAAAGCCATTTTTAAGGCATTTCGCGCATACATGAAATGAACACATTTTTCTCCAAAACTATAACAGATGCAAGCTTGTCCTGTTTGGTGGAGATGATATTTAATAAAATAAGTAGAAATCCACTAAAAGTTTTGTTTGGTTATCTTGCAATCCCGAGATAATCGTCTCCATGCTCCAAATCCATTTTAAAGCCATTTTTAAGGCATTTCGCGCATACATGAAATGAACACATTTTTCTCCAAAACTATAACAGATGCAAGCTTGTCCTGTTTGGTGGAGATGATATTTAATAAAATAAGTAGAAATTTACTAAAAGTTTTGTTTGGTTATCTTGCAATCCCGAGATAATCGTCTCCATGCTCCAAATCCATTTTAAAGCCATTTTTAAGGCATTTCGCGCATACATGAAATGAACACATTTTTCTCCAAAACTTTAACAGATGCAAGCTTGTCCTGTTTGGTGGAGATGATATTTAATAAAATAAGCAGAAATCCACTAAAAGTTTTGTTTGGTTATCTTGCAATCCCGAGATAATCGTCTCCATGCTCCAAATCCATTTTAAAGCCATTTTTAAGGCATTTCGCGCATACATGAAATGAACACATTTTTCTCCAAAACTATAACAGATGCAAGCTTGTCCTGTTTGGTGGAGATGATATTTCATAAAATAAGTAGAAATCCACTAAAAGTTTTGTTTGGTTATCTTGCAATCCCGAGATAATCGTCTCCATGCTCCAAATCCATTTTAAAGCCATTTTTAAGGCATTTCGCGCATACATGAAATGAACACATTTTTCTCCAAAACTATAACAGATGCAAGCTTGTCCTGTTTGGTGGAGATGATATTTAATAAAATAAGTAGAAATCCACTAAAAGTTTTGTTTGGTTATATTGCAATCCCGAGATAATCGTCTCCATGCTCCAAATCCATTTTAAAGCCATTTTTAAGGCATTTCGCGCATACATGAAATGAACACATTTTTCTCCAAAACTATAACAGATGCAAGCTTGTCCTGTTTGGTGGAGATGATATTTCATAAAATAAGTAGAAATCCACTAAAAGTTTTGTTTGGTTATCTTGCAATCCCGAGATAATCGTCTCCATGCTCCAAATCCATTTTAAAGCCATTTTTAAGGCATTTCGCGCATACATGAAATGAACACATTTTTCTCCAAAACTATAACAGATGCAAGCTTGTCCTGTTTGGTGGAGATGATATTTAATAAAATAAGTAGAAATCCACTAAAAGTTTTGTTTGGTTATCTTGCAATCCCGAGATAATCGTCTCCATGCTCCAAATCCATTTTAAAGTCATTTTTAAGGCATTTCGCGCATACATGAAATGAACACATTTTTCTCCAAAACTATAACAGATGCAAGCTTGTCCTGTTTGGTGGAGATGATATTTAATAAAATAAGTAGAAATCCACTAAAAGTTTTGTTTGGTTATCTTGCAATCCCGAGATAATCGTCTCCATGCTCCAAATCCATTTTAAAGCCATTTCAAAGGCATTTTGCGCATACATGAAATGAACACATTTTTCTCCAAAACTATAACAGATGCAAGCTTGTCCTGTTTGGTGGAGATGATATTTAATAAAATAAGTAGAAATCCACTAAAAGTTTTGTTTGGTTATCTTGCAATCCCGAGATAATCGTCTCCATGCTCCAAATCCATTTTAAAGCCATTTTTAAGGCATTTCGCGCATACATGAAATGAACACATTTTTCTCCAAAACTATAACAGATGCAAGCTTGTCCTGTTTGGTGGAGATGATATTTAATAAAATAAGTAGAAATCCACTAAAAGTTTTGTTTGGTTATAATGCAATCCCGAGATAATCGTCTCCATGCTCCAAATCCATTTTAAAGCCATTTTTAAGGCATTTCGCGCATACATGAAATGAACACATTTTTCTCCAAAACTATAACAGATGCAAGCTTGTCCTGTTTGGTGGAGATGATATTTAATAAAATAAGTAGAAATCCACTAAAAGTTTTGTTTGGTTATCTTGCAATCCCGAGATAATCGTCTCCATGCTCCAAATCCATTTTAAAGCCATTTTTAAGGCATTTCGCGCATACATGAAATGAACACATTTTTCTCCAAAACTATAACAGATGCAAGCTTGTCCTGTTTGGTGGAGATGATATTTAATAAAATAAGTAGAAATCCACTAAAAGTTTTGTTTGGTTATCTTGCAATCCCGAGATAATCGTCTCCATGCTCCAAATCCATTTTAAAGCCATTTTTAAGGCATTTCGCGCATACATGAAATGAACACATTTTTCTCCAAAACTATAACAGATGCAAGCTTTTCCTGTTTGGTGGAGATGATATTTAATAAAATAAGTAGAAATCCACTAAAAGTTTTGTTTGGTTATCTTGCAATCCCGAGATAATCGTCTCCATGCTCCAAATCCATTTTAAAGCCATTTTTAAGGCATTTCGCGCATACATGAAATGAACACATTTTTCTCCAAAACTATAACAGATGCAAGCTTGTCCTGTTTGGTGGAGATGATATTTAATAAAATAAGTAGAAATCCACTAAAAGTTTTGTTTGGTTATCTTGCAATCCCGAGATAATCGTCTCCATGCTCCAAATCCATTTTAAAGCCATTTTTAAGGCATTTCGCGCATACATGAAATGAACACATTTTTCTCCAAAACTATAACAGATGCAAGCTTGTCCTGTTTGGTGGAGATGATATTTAATAAAATAAGTAGAAATCCACTAAAAGTTTTGTTTGGTTATATTGCAATCCCGAGATAATCGTCTCCATGCTCCAAATCCATTTTAAAGCCATTTTTAAGGCATTTCGCGCATACATGAAATGAACACATTTTTCTCCAAAACTATAACAGATGCAAGCTTGTCCTGTTTGGTGGAGATGATATTTAATAAAATAAGTAGAAATCCACTAAAAGTTTTGTTTGGTTATCTTGCAATCCCGAGATAATCGTCTCCATGCTCCAAATCCATTTTAAAGCCATTTTTAAGGCATTTCGCGCATACATGAAATGAACACATTTTTCTCCAAAACTATAACAGATGCAAGCTTGTCCTGTTTGGTGGAGATGATATTTAATAAAATAAGTAGAAATCCACTAAAAGTTTTGTTTGGTTATCTTGCAATCCCGAGATAATCGTCTCCATGCTCCAAATCCATTTTAAAGCCATTTTTAAGGCATTTCGCGCATACATGAAATGAACACATTTTTCTCCAAAACTACAACAGATGCAAGCTTGTCCTGTTTGGTGGAGATGATATTTAATAAAATAAGTAGAAATCCACTAAAAGTTTTGTTTGGTTATCTTGCAATCCCGAGATAATCGTCTCCATGCTCCAAATCCATTTTAAAGCCATTTTTAAGGCATTTCGCGCATACATGAAATGAACACATTTTTCTCCAAAACTATAACAGATGCAAGCTTGTCCTGTTTGGTGGAGATAATATTTAATCAAATAAGTAGAAATCTACTAAAAGTTTCGTTTGTTTATATTGCCATCCTGAGATAATCGTCTCCATGCTCCAAATCCATTTTAAAGCCATTTTTAAGGCATTTCGCGCATACATGAAATGAACACATTTTTCTCCAAAACTATAACAGATGCAAGCTTGTCCTGTTTGGTGGAGATGATATTTAATAAAATAAGTAGAAATCCACTAAAAGTTTTGTTTGGTTATCTTGCAATCCCGAGATAATCGTCTCCATGCTCCAAATCCATTTTAAAGCCATTTTTAAGGCATTTCGCGCATACATGAAATGAACACATTTTTCTCCAAAACTATAACAGATGCAAGCTTGTCCTGTTTGGTGGAGATGATATTTAATAAAATAAGTAGAAATCCACTAAAAGTTTTGTTTGGTTATCTTGCAATCCCGAGATAATCGTCTCCATGCTCCAAATCCATTTTAAAGCCATTTTTAAGGCATTTCGCGCATACATGAAATGAACACATTTTTCTCCAAAACTATAACAGATGCAAGCTTTTCCTGTTTGGTGGAGATGATATTTAATAAAATAAGTAGAAATCCACTAAAAGTTTTGTTTGGTTATCTTGCAATCCCGAGATAATCGTCTCCATGCTCCAAATCCATTTTAAAGCCATTTTTAAGGCATTTCGCGCATACATGAAATGAACACATTTTTCTCCAAAACTATAACAGATGCAAGCTTGTCCTGTTTGGTGGAGATGATATTTAATAAAATAAGTAGAAATCCACTAAAAGTTTTGTTTGGTTATCTTGCAATCCCGAGATAATCGTCTCCATGCTCCAAATCCATTTTAAAGCCATTTTTAAGGCATTTCGCGCATACATGAAATGAACACATTTTTCTCCAAAACTATAACAGATGCAAGCTTGTCCTGTTTGGTGGAGATGATATTTAATAAAATAAGTAGAAATCCACTAAAAGTTTTGTTTGGTTATATTGCAATCCCGAGATAATCGTCTCCATGCTCCAAATCCATTTTAAAGCCATTTTTAAGGCATTTCGCGCATACATGAAATGAACACATTTTTCTCCAAAACTATAACAGATGCAAGCTTGTCCTGTTTGGTGGAGATGATATTTAATAAAATAAGTAGAAATCCACTAAAAGTTTTGTTTGGTTATCTTGCAATCCCGAGATAATCGTCTCCATGCTCCAAATCCATTTTAAAGCCATTTTTAAGGCATTTCGCGCATACATGAAATGAACACATTTTTCTCCAAAACTATAACAGATGCAAGCTTGTCCTGTTTGGTGGAGATGATATTTAATAAAATAAGTAGAAATCCACTAAAAGTTTTGTTTGGTTATCTTGCAATCCCGAGATAATCGTCTCCATGCTCCAAATCCATTTTAAAGCCATTTTTAAGGCATTTCGCGCATACATGAAATGAACACATTTTTCTCCAAAACTATAACAGATGCAAGCTTGTCCTGTTTGGTGGAGATGATATTTAATAAAATAAGTAGAAATCCACTAAAAGTTTTGTTTGGTTATCTTGCAATCCCGAGATAATCGTCTCCATGCTCCAAATCCATTTTAAAGCCATTTTTAAGGCATTTCGCGCATACATGAAATGAACACATTTTTCTCCAAAACTATAACAGATGCAAGCTTGTCCTGTTTGGTGGAGATAATATTTAATCAAATAAGTAGAAATCTACTAAAAGTTTCGTTTGTTTATATTGCCATCCTGAGATAATCGTCTCCATGCTCCAAATCCATTTTAAAGCCATTTTTAAGGCATTTCGCGCATACATGAAATGAACACATTTTTCTCCAAAACTATAACAGATGCAAGCTTGTCCTGTTTGGTGGAGATGATATTTAATAAAATAAGTAGAAATCCACTAAAAGTTTTGTTTGGTTATCTTGCAATCCCGAGATAATCGTCTTCATGCTCCAAATCCATTTTAAAGCCATTTTTAAGGCATTTCGCGCATACATGAAATGAACACATTTTTCTCCAAAACTATAACAGATGCAAGCTTGTCCTGTTTGGTGGAGATGATATTTAATAAAATAAGTAGAAATCCACTAAAAGTTTTGTTTGGTTATATTGCAATCCCGAGATAATCGTCTCCATGCTCCAAATCCATTTTAAAGCCATTTTTAAGGCATTTCGCGCATACATGAAATGAACACATTTTTCTCCAAAACTATAACAGATGCAAGCTTGTCCTGTTTGGTGGAGATGATATTTAATAAAATACGTAGAAATCCACTAAAAGTTTTTTTTGGTTATCTTGCAATCCCGAGATAATCGTCTCCATGCACCAAATCCATTTTAAAGCCATTTTTAAGGCATTTCGCGCATACATGAAATGAACACATTTTTCTCCAAAACTATAACAGATGCAAGCTTGTCCTGTTTGGTGGAGATAATAATTAATAAAATAAGTAGAAATCTACTAAAAGTTTCGTTTGTTTATATTGCCATCCTGAGATAATCGTCTCCATGCTCCAAATTTATTTTAAAGCCATTTCAAAGGCATTTTGCGCATACATGAAATGAACACATTTTTCTCCAAAACTATAACACATGCAAGCTTGTCCTGTTTGGTGGAGATGATATTTAATAAAATAAGTAGAAATCCACTAAAAGTTTTGTTTGGTTATCTTGCAATCCCGAGATAATCGTCTCCATGCTCCAAATCCATTTTAAAGCCATTTTTAAGGCATTTCGCGCATACATGAAATGAACACATTTTTCTCCAAAACTATAACAGATGCAAGCTTGTCCTGTTTGGTGGAGATGATATTTAATAAAATAAGTAGAAATCCACTAAAAGTTTTGTTTGGTTATCTTGCAATCTCGAGATAATCGTCTCCATGCTCCAAATCCATTTTAAAGCCATTTTTAAGGCATTTCGCGCATACATGAAATGAACACATTTTTCTCCAAAACTATAACAGATGCAAGCTTGTCCTGTTTGGTGGAGATGATAATTAATAAAATAAGTAGAAATCCACTAAAAGTTTTGTTTGGTTATCTTGCAATCCCGAGATAATCGTCTCCATGCTCCAAATCCATTTTAAAGCCATTTTTAAGGCATTTCGCGCATACATGAAATGAACACATTTTTCTCCAAAACTATAACAGATGCAAGCTTGTCCTGTTTGGTGGAGATGATATTTAATAAAATAAGTAGAAATCCACTAAAAGTTTTGTTTGGTTATCTTGCAATCCCGAGATAATCGTCTCCATGCTCCAAATCCATTTTAAAGCCATTTCAAAGGCATTTTGCGCATACATGAAATTAACACATTTTTCTCCAAAACTATAACACATGCAAGCTTGTCCTGTTTGGTGGAGATGATATTTAATAAAATAAGTAGAAATCCACTAAAAGTTTTGTTTGGTTATCTTGCAATCCCGAGATAATCGTCTCCATGCTCCAAATCCATTTTAAAGCCATTTTTAAGGCATTTCGCGCATACATGAAATGAACACATTTTTCTCCAAAACTATAACAGATGCAATCTTGTCCTGTTTGGTGGAGATGATATTTAATAAAATAAGTAGAAATCCACTAAAAGTTTTGTTTGGTTATCTTGCAATCCCGAGATAATCGTCTCCATGCTCCAAATCCATTTTAAAGCCATTTTTAAGGCATTTCGCGCATACATGAAATGAACACATTTTTCTCCAAAATTATAACAGATGCAAGCTTGTCCTGTTTGGTGGAGATGATATTTAATAAAATAAGTAGAAATCCACTAAACGTTTTGTTTGGTTATCTTGCAATCCCGAGATAATCGTCTCCATGCTCCAAATCCATTTTAAAGCCATTTTTAAGGCATTTCGCGCATACATGAAATGAACACATTTTTCTCCAAAACTATAACAGATGCAAGCTTGTCCTGTTTGGTGGAGATGATATTTAATAAAATAAGTAGAAATCCACTAAAAGTTTTGTTTGGTTATATTGCAATCCCGAGATAATCGTCTCCATGCTCCAAATCCATTTTAAAGCCATTTTTAAGGCATTTCGCGCATACATGAAATGAACACATTTTTCTCCAAAACTATAACAGATGCAAGCTTGTCCTGTTTGGTGGAGATGATATTTAATAAAATAAGTAGAAATCCACTAAAAGTTTTGTTTGGTTATCTTGCAATCCCGAGATAATCGTCTCCATGCTCCAAATCCATTTTAAAGCCATTTTTAAGGCATTTCGCGCATACATGAAATGAACACATTTTTCTCCAAAACTATAACAGATGCAAGCTTGTCCTGTTTGGTGGAGATGATATTTAATAAAATAAGTAGAAATCCACTAAAAGTTTTGTTTGGTTATCTTGCAATCCCGAGATAATCGTCTCCATGCTCCAAATCCATTTTAAAGCCATTTTTAAGGCATTTCGCGCATACATGAAATGAACACATTTTTCTCCAAAACTATAACAGATGCAAGCTTGTCCTGTTTGGTGGAGATGATATTTAATAAAATAAGTAGAAATCCACTAAAAGTTTTGTTTGGTTATCTTGCAATCCCGAGATAATCGTCTCCATGCTCCAAATCCATTTTAAAGCCATTTTTAAGGCATTTCGCGCATACATGAAATGAACACATTTTTCTCCAAAACTATAACAGATGCAAGCTTGTCCTGTTTGGTGGAGATGATATTTAATAAAATAAGTAGAAATCCACTAAAAGTTTTGTTTGGTTATCTTGCAATCCCGAGATAATCGTCTCCATGCTCCAAATCCATTTTAAAGCCATTTTTAAGGCATTTCGCGCATACATGAAATGAACACATTTTTCTCCAAAACTATAACAGATGCAAGCTTGTCCTGTTTGGTGGAGATAATATTTAATAAAATAAGTAGAAATCTACTAAAAGTTTCGTTTGTTTATATTGCCATCCTGAGATAATCGTCTCCATGCTCCAAATCCATTTTAAAGCCATTTCAAAGGCATTTTGCGCATACATGAAATGAACACATTTTTCTCCAAAACTATAACACATGCAAGCTTGTCCTGTTTGGTGGAGATGATATTTAATAAAATAAGTAGAAATCCACTAAAAGTTTTGTTTGGTTATCTTGCAATCCCGAGATAATCGTCTCCATGCTCCAAATCCATTTTAAAGCCATTTTTAAGGCATTTCGCGCATACATGAAATGAACACATTTTTCTCCAAAGCTATAACAGATGCAAGCTTGTCCTGTTTGGTGGAGATAATATTTAATAAAATAAGTAGAAATCTACTAAAAGTTTCGTTTGTTTATATTGCCATCCTGAGATAATCGTCTCCATGCTCCAAATCCATTTTAAAGCCATTTTTAAGGCATTTCGCGCATACATGAAATGAACACATTTTTCTCCAAAACTATAACAGATGCAAGCTTGTCCTGTTTGGTGGAGATGATATTTAATAAAATAAGTAGAAATCCACTAAAAGTTTTGTTTGGTTATCTTGCAATCCCGAGATAATCGTCTCCATGCTCCAAATCCATTTTAAAGCCATTTTTAAGGCATTTCGCGCATACATGAAATGAACACATTTTTCTCCAAAACTATAACACATGCAAGCTTGTCCTGTTTGGTGGAGATGATATTTAATAAAATAAGTAGAAATCCACTAAAAGTTTTGTTTGGTTATCTTGCAATCCCGAGATAATCGTCTCCATGCTCCAAATCCATTTTAAAGCCATTTTTAAGGCATTTCGCGCATACATGAAATGAACACATTTTTCTCCAAAACTATAACAGATGCAAGCTTGTCCTGTTTGGTGGAGATGATATTTAATAAAATAAGTAGAAATCCACTAAAAGTTTTGTTTGGTTATCTTGCAATCCCGAGATAATCGTCTCCATGCTCCAAATCCATTTTAAAGCCATTTTTAAGGCATTTCGCGCATACATGAAATGAACACATTTTTCTCCAAAACTATAACAGATGCAAGCTTGTCCTGTTTGGTGGAGATGATATTTAATAAAATAAGTAGAAATCCACTAAAAGTTTTGTTTGGTTATCTTGCAATCCCGAGATAATCGTCTCCATGCTCCAAATCCATTTTAAAGCCATTTTTAAGGCATTTCGCGCATACATGAAATGAACACATTTTTCTCCAAAACTATAACAGATGCAAGCTTGTCCTGTTTGGTGGAGATGATATTTAATAAAATAAGTAGAAATCCACTAAAAGTTTTGTTTGGTTATATTGCAATCCCGAGATAATCGTCTCCATGCTCCAAATCCATTTTAAAGCCATTTTTAAGGCATTTCGCGCATACATGAAATGAACACATTTTTCTCCAAAACTATAACAGATGCAAGCTTGTCCTGTTTGGTGGAGATGATATTTCATAAAATAAGTAGAAATCCACTAAAAGTTTTGTTTGGTTATCTTGCAATCCCGAGATAATCGTCTCCATGCTCCAAATCCATTTTAAAGCCATTTTTAAGGCATTTCGCGCATACATGAAATGAACACATTTTTCTCCAAAACTATAACAGATGCAAGCTTGTCCTGTTTGGTGGAGATGATATTTAATAAAATAAGTAGAAATCCACTAAAAGTTTTGTTTGGTTATCTTGCAATCCCGAGATAATCGTCTCCATGCTCCAAATCCATTTTAAAGCCATTTTTAAGGCATTTCGCGCATACATGAAATGAACACATTTTTCTCCAAAACTTTAACAGATGCAAGCTTGTCCTGTTTGGTGGAGATGATATTTAATAAAATAAGTAGAAATCCACTAAAAGTTTTGTTTGGTTATCTTGCAATCCAGAGATAATCGTCTCCATGCTCCAAATCCATTTTAAAGCCATTTTTAAGGCATTTCGCGCATACATGAAATGAACACATTTTTCTCCAAAACTATAACAGATGCAAGCTTGTCCTGTTTGGTGGAGATGATATTTAATAAAATAAGTAGAAATCCACTAAAAGTTTTGTTTGGTTATATTGCAATCCCGAGATAATCGTCTCCATGCTCCAAATCCATTTTAAAGCCATTTTTAAGGCATTTCGCGCATACATGAAATGAACACATTTTTCTCCAAAACTATAACAGATGCAAGCTTGTCCTGTTTGGTGGAGATGATATTTAATAAAATAAGTAGAAATCCACTAAAAGTTTTGTTTGGTTATCTTGCAATCCCGAGATAATCGTCTCCATGCTCCAAATCCATTTTAAAGCCATTTTTAAGGCATTTCGCGCATACATGAAATGAACACATTTTTCTCCAAAACTATAACAGATGCAAGCTTGTCCTGTTTGGTGGAGATAATATTTAATAAAATAAGTAGAAATCTACTAAAAGTTTCGTTTGTTTATATTGCCATCCTGAGATAATCGTCTCCATGCTCCAAATCCATTTTAAAGCCATTTTTAAGGCATTTTGCGCATACATGAAATGAACACATTTTTCTCCAAAACTATAACAGATGCAAGCTTGTCCTGTTTGGTGGAGATGATATTTAATAAAATAAGTAGAAATCCACTAAAAGTTTTGTTTGGTTATCTTGCAATCCCGAGATAATCGTCTCCATGCTCCAAATCCATTTTAAAGCCATTTTAAGGCATTTCGCGCATACATGAAATGAACACATTTTTCTCCAAAACTATAACAGATGCAAGCTTGTCCTGTTTGGTGGAGATGATATTTAATAAAATAAGTAGAAATCCACTAAAAGTTTTGTTTGGTTATCTTGCAATCCCGAGATAATCGTCTCCATGCTCCAAATCCATTTTAAAGCCATTTTTAAGGCATTTCGCGCATACATGAAATGAACACATTTTTCTCCAAAACTGTAACAGATGCAAGCTTGTCCTGTTTGGTGGAGATGATATTTAATAAAATAAGTAGAAATCCACTAAAAGTTTTGTTTGGTTATCTTGCAATCCCGAGATAATCGTCTCCATGCTCCAAATCCATTTTAAAGCCATTTTTAAGGCATTTCGCGCATACATGAAATGAACACATTTTTCTCCAAAACTATAACAGATGCAAGCTTGTCCTGTTTGGTGGAGATGATATTTAATAAAATAAGTAGAAATCCACTAAAAGTTTTGTTTGGTTATATTGCAATCCCGAGATAATCGTCTCCATGCTCCAAATCCATTTTAAAGCCATTTTTAAGGCATTTCGCGCATACATGAAATGAACACATTTTTCTCCAAAACTATAACAGATGCAAGCTTGTCCTGTTTGGTGGAGATGATATTTAATAAAATAAGTAGAAATCCACTAAAAGTTTTGTTTGGTTATCTTGCAATCCCGAGATAATCGTCTCCATGCTCCAAATCCATTTTAAAGCCATTTTTAAGGCATTTCGCGCATACATGAAATGAACACATTTTTCTCCAAAACTATAACAGATGCAAGCTTGTCCTGTTTGGTGGAGATGATATTTAATAAAATAAGTAGAAATCCACTAAAAGTTTTGTTTGGTTATCTTGCAATCCCGAGATAATCGTCTCCATGCTCCAAATCCATTTTAAAGCCATTTTTAAGGCATTTCGCGCATACATGAAATGAACACATTTTTCTCCAAAACTATAACAGATGCAAGCTTGTCCTGTTTGGTGGAGATGATATTTAATAAAATAAGTAGAAATCCACTAAAAGTTTTGTTTGGTTATCTTGCAATCCCGAGATAATCGTCTCCATGCTCCAAATCCATTTTAAAGCCATTTTTAAGGCATTTCGCGCATACATGAAATGAACACATTTTTCTCCAAAACTATAACAGATGCAAGCTTGTCCTGTTTGGTGGAGATGATATTTAATAAAATAAGTAGAAATCCACTAAAAGTTTTGTTTGGTTATCTTGCAATCCCGAGATAATCGTCTCCATGCTCCAAATCCATTTTAAAGCCATTTCAAAGGCATTTTGCGCATACATGAAATTAACACATTTTTCTCCAAAACTATAACACATGCAAGCTTGTCCTGTTTGGTGGAGATGATATTTAATAAAATAAGTAGAAATCCACTAAAAGTTTTGTTTGGTTATCTTGCAATCCCGAGATAATCGTCTCCATGCTCCAAATCCATTTTAAAGCCATTTTTAAGGCATTTCGCGCATACATGAAATGAACACATTTTTCTCCAAAACTATAACAGATGCAAGCTTGTCCTGTTTGGTGGAGATGATATTTAATAAAATAAGTAGAAATCCACTAAAAGTTTTGTTTGGTTATCTTGCAATCCCGAGATAATCGTCTCCATGCTCCAAATCCATTTTAAAGCCATTTTTAAGGCATTTCGCGCATACATGAAATGAACACATTTTTCTCCAAAACTATAACAGATGCAAGCTTGTCCTGTTTGGTGGAGATGATATTTAATAAAATAAGTAGAAATCCACTAAAAGTTTTGTTTGGTTATATTGCAATCCCGAGATAATCGTCTCCATGCTCCAAATCCATTTTAAAGCCATTTTTAAGGCATTTCGCGCATACATGAAATGAACACATTTTTCTCCAAAACTATAACAGATGCAAGCTTGTCCTGTTTGGTGGAGATGATATTTAATAAAATAAGTAGAAATCCACTAAAAGTTTTGTTTGGTTATCTTGCAATCCCGAGATAATCGTCTCCATGCTCCAAATCCATTTTAAAGCCATTTCAAAGGCATTTTGCGCATACATGAAATTAACACATTTTTCTCCAAAACTATAACACATGCAAGCTTGTCCTGTTTGGTGGAGATGATATTTAATAAAATAAGTAGAAATCCACTAAAAGTTTTGTTTGGTTATCTTGCAATCCCGAGATAATCGTCTCCATGCTCCAAATCCATTTTAAAGCCATTTTTAAGGCATTTCGCGCATACATGAAATGAACACATTTTTCTCCAAAACTATAACAGATGCAAGCTTGTCCTGTTTGGTGGAGATGATATTTAATAAAATAAGTAGAAATCCACTAAACGTTTTGTTTGGTTATCTTGCAATCCCGAGATAATCGTCTCCATGCTCCAAATCCATTTTAAAGCCATTTTTAAGGCATTTCGCGCATACATGAAATGAACACATTTTTCTCCAAAACTATAACAGATGCAAGCTTGTCCTGTTTGGTGGAGATGATATTTAATAAAATAAGTAGAAATCCACTAAAAGTTTTGTTTGGTTATATTGCAATCCCGAGATAATCGTCTCCATGCTCCAAATCCATTTTAAAGCCATTTTTAAGGCATTTCGCGCATACATGAAATGAACACATTTTTCTCCAAAACTATAACAGATGCAAGCTTGTCCTGTTTGGTGGAGATTATATTTAATAAAATAAGTAGAAATCCACTAAAAGTTTTGTTTGGTTATCTTGCAATCCCGAGATAATCGTCTCCATGCTCCAAATCCATTTTAAAGCCATTTTTAAGGCATTTCGCGCATACATGAAATGAACACATTTTTCTCCAAAACTATAACAGATGCAAGCTTGTCCTGTTTGGTGGAGATGATATTTAATAAAATAAGTAGAAATCCACTAAAAGTTTTGTTTGGTTATCTTGCAATCCCGAGATAATCGTCTCCATGCTCCAAATCCATTTTAAAGCCATTTTTAAGGCATTTCGCGCATACATGAAATGAACACATTTTTCTCCAAAACTATAACAGATGCAAGCTTGTCCTGTTTGGTGGAGATGATATTTAATAAAATAAGTAGAAATCCACTAAAAGTTTTGTTTGGTTATATTGCAATCCCGAGATAATCGTCTCCATGCTCCAAATCCATTTTAAAGCCATTTTTAAGGCATTTCGCGCATACATGAAATGAACACATTTTTCTCCAAAACTATAACAGATGCTAGCTTGTCCTGTTTGGTGGAGATGATATTTAATAAAATAAGTAGAAATCCACTAAAAGTTTTGTTTGGTTATCTTGCAATCCCGAGATAATCGTCTCCATGCTCCAAATCCATTTTAAAGCCATTTTTAAGGCATTTCGCGCATACATGAAATGAACACATTTTTCTCCAAAACTATAACAGATGCAAGCTTGTCCTGTTTGGTGGAGATGATATTTAATAAAATAAGTAGAAATCCACTAAAAGTTTTGTTTGGTTATCTTGCAATCCCGAGATAATCGTCTCCATGCTCCAAATCCATTTTAAAGCCATTTTTAAGGCATTTCGCGCATACATGAAATGAACACATTTTTCTCCAAAACTTTAACAGATGCAAGCTTGTCCTGTTTGGTGGAGATGATATTTAATAAAATAAGTAGAAATCCACTAAAAGTTTTGTTTGGTTATCTTGCAATCCCGAGATAATCGTCTCCATGCTCCAAATCCATTTTAAAGCCATTTTTAAGGCATTTTGCGCATACATGAAATGAACACATTTTTCTCCAAAACTATAACAGATGCAAGCTTGTCCTGTTTGGTGGAGATGATATTTAATAAAATAAGTAGAAATCCACTAAAAGTTTTGTTTGGTTATCTTGCAATCCCGAGATAATCGTCTCCATGCTCCAAATCCATTTTAAAGCCATTTTTAAGGCATTTCGCGCATACATGAAATGAACACATTTTTCTCCAAAACTATAACAGATGCAAGCTTGTCCTGTTTGGTGGAGATGATATTTAATAAAATAAGTAGAAATCCACTAAAAGTTTTGTTTGGTTATCTTGCAATCCCGAGATAATCGTCTCCATGCTCCAAATCCATTTTAAAGCCATTTTTAAGGCATTTCGCGCATACATGAAATGAACACATTTTTCTCCAAAACTATAACAGATGCAAGCTTGTCCTGTTTGGTGGAGATGATATTTAATAAAATAAGTAGAAATCCACTAAAAGTTTTGTTTGGTTATCTTGCAATCCCGAGATAATCGTCTCCATGCTCCAAATCCATTTTAAAGCCATTTCAAAGGCATTTTGCGCATACATGAAATTAACACATTTTTCTCCAAAACTATAACACATGCAAGCTTGTCCTGTTTGGTGGAGATGATATTTAATAAAATAAGTAGAAATCCACTAAAAGTTTTGTTTGGTTATCTTGCAATCCCGAGATAATCGTCTCCATGCTCCAAATCCATTTTAAAGCCATTTTTAAGGCATTTCGCGCATACATGAAATGAACACATTTTTCTCCAAAACTATAACAGATGCAAGCTTGTCCTGTTTGGTGGAGATGATATTTAATAAAATAAGTAGAAATCCACTAAAAGTTTTGTTTGGTTATCTTGCAATCCCGAGATAATCGTCTCCATGCTCCAAATCCATTTTAAAGCCATTTTTAAGGCATTTCGCGCATACATGAAATGAACACATTTTTCTCCAAAACTATAACAGATGCAAGCTTGTCCTGTTTGGTGGAGATGATATTTAATAAAATAAGTAGAAATCCACTAAAAGTTTTGTTTGGTTATATTGCAATCCCGAGATAATCGTCTCCATGCTCCAAATCCATTTTAAAGCCATTTTTAAGGCATTTCGCGCATACATGAAATGAACACATTTTTCTCCAAAACTATAACAGATGCAAGCTTGTCCTGTTTGGTGGAGATGATATTTAATAAAATAAGTAGAAATCCACTAAAAGTTTTGTTTGGTTATCTTGCAATCCCGAGATAATCGTCTCCATGCTCCAAATCCATTTTAAAGCCATTTCAAAGGCATTTTGCGCATACATGAAATTAACACATTTTTCTCCAAAACTATAACACATGCAAGCTTGTCCTGTTTGGTGGAGATGATATTTAATAAAATAAGTAGAAATCCACTAAAAGTTTTGTTTGGTTATCTTGCAATCCCGAGATAATCGTCTCCATGCTCCAAATCCATTTTAAAGCCATTTTTAAGGCATTTCGCGCATACATGAAATGAACACATTTTTCTCCAAAACTATAACAGATGCAAGCTTGTCCTGTTTGGTGGAGATGATATTTAATAAAATAAGTAGAAATCCACTAAACGTTTTGTTTGGTTATCTTGCAATCCCGAGATAATCGTCTCCATGCTCCAAATCCATTTTAAAGCCATTTTTAAGGCATTTCGCGCATACATGAAATGAACACATTTTTCTCCAAAACTATAACAGATGCAAGCTTGTCCTGTTTGGTGGAGATGATATTTAATAAAATAAGTAGAAATCCACTAAAAGTTTTGTTTGGTTATATTGCAATCCCGAGATAATCGTCTCCATGCTCCAAATCCATTTTAAAGCCATTTTTAAGGCATTTCGCGCATACATGAAATGAACACATTTTTCTCCAAAACTATAACAGATGCAAGCTTGTCCTGTTTGGTGGAGATTATATTTAATAAAATAAGTAGAAATCCACTAAAAGTTTTGTTTGGTTATCTTGCAATCCCGAGATAATCGTCTCCATGCTCCAAATCCATTTTAAAGCCATTTTTAAGGCATTTCGCGCATACATGAAATGAACACATTTTTCTCCAAAACTATAACAGATGCAAGCTTGTCCTGTTTGGTGGAGATGATATTTAATAAAATAAGTAGAAATCCACTAAAAGTTTTGTTTGGTTATCTTGCAATCCCGAGATAATCGTCTCCATGCTCCAAATCCATTTTAAAGCCATTTTTAAGGCATTTCGCGCATACATGAAATGAACACATTTTTCTCCAAAACTATAACAGATGCAAGCTTGTCCTGTTTGGTGGAGATGATATTTAATAAAATAAGTAGAAATCCACTAAAAGTTTTGTTTGGTTATATTGCAATCCCGAGATAATCGTCTCCATGCTCCAAATCCATTTTAAAGCCATTTTTAAGGCATTTCGCGCATACATGAAATGAACACATTTTTCTCCAAAACTATAACAGATGCTAGCTTGTCCTGTTTGGTGGAGATGATATTTAATAAAATAAGTAGAAATCCACTAAAAGTTTTGTTTGGTTATCTTGCAATCCCGAGATAATCGTCTCCATGCTCCAAATCCATTTTAAAGCCATTTTTAAGGCATTTCGCGCATACATGAAATGAACACATTTTTCTCCAAAACTATAACAGATGCAAGCTTGTCCTGTTTGGTGGAGATGATATTTAATAAAATAAGTAGAAATCCACTAAAAGTTTTGTTTGGTTATCTTGCAATCCCGAGATAATCGTCTCCATGCTCCAAATCCATTTTAAAGCCATTTTTAAGGCATTTCGCGCATACATGAAATGAACACATTTTTCTCCAAAACTTTAACAGATGCAAGCTTGTCCTGTTTGGTGGAGATGATATTTAATAAAATAAGTAGAAATCCACTAAAAGTTTTGTTTGGTTATCTTGCAATCCCGAGATAATCGTCTCCATGCTCCAAATCCATTTTAAAGCCATTTTTAAGGCATTTTGCGCATACATGAAATGAACACATTTTTCTCCAAAACTATAACAGATGCAAGCTTGTCCTGTTTGGTGGAGATGATATTTAATAAAATAAGTAGAAATCCACTAAAAGTTTTGTTTGGTTATCTTGCAATCCCGAGATAATCGTCTCCATGCTCCAAATCCATTTTAAAGCCATTTTTAAGGCATTTCGCGCATACATGAAATGAACACATTTTTCTCCAAAACTATAACAGATGCAAGCTTGTCCTGTTTGGTGGAGATGATATTTAATAAAATAAGTAGAAATCCACTAAAAGTTTTGTTTGGTTATCTTGCAATCCCGAGATAATCGTCTCCATGCTCCAAATCCATTTTAAAGCCATTTTTAAGGCATTTCGCGCATACATGAAATGAACACATTTTTCTCCAAAACTATAACAGATGCAAGCTTGTCCTGTTTGGTGGAGATAATATTTAATAAAATAAGTAGAAATCTACTAAAAGTTTCGTTTGTTTATATTGCCATCCTGAGATAATCGTCTCCATGCTCCAAATCCATTTTAAAGCCATTTTTAAGGCATTTTGCGCATACATGAAATGAACACATTTTTCTCCAAAACTATAACACATGCAAGCTTGTCCTGTTTGGTGGAGATGATATTTAATAAAATAAGTAGAAATCCACTAAAAGTTTTGTTTGGTTATCTTGCAATCCCGAGATAATCGTCTCCATGCTCCAAATCCATTTTAAAGCCATTTTTAAGGCATTTCGCGCATACATGAAATGAACACATTTTTCTCCAAAACTATAACAGATGCAAGCTTGTCCTGTTTGGTGGAGATGATATTTAATAAAATAAGTAGAAATCCACTAAAAGTTTTGTTTGGTTATCTTGCAATCCCGAGATAATCGTCTCCATGCTCCAAATCCATTTTAAAGCCATTTTTAAGGCATTTCGCGCATACATGAAATGAACACATTTTTCTCCAAAACTATAACAGATGCAAGCTTGTCCTGTTTGGTGGAGATGATATTTAATAAAATAAGTAGAAATCCACTAAAAGTTTTGTTTGGTTATCTTGCAATCCCGAGATAATCGTCTCCATGCTCCAAATCCATTTTAAAGCCATTTTTAAGGCATTTCGCGCATACATGAAATGAACACATTTTTCTCCAAAACTATAACAGATGCAAGCTTGTCCTGTTTGGTGGAGATGATATTTAATAAAATAAGTAGAAATCCACTAAAAGTTTTGTTTGGTTATATTGCAATCCCGAGATAATCGTCTCCATGCTCCAAATCCATTTTAAAGCCATTTTTAAGGCATTTCGCGCATACATGAAATGAACACATTTTTCTCCAAAACTATAACAGATGCAAGCTTGTCCTGTTTGGTGGAGATGATATTTAATAAAATAAGTAGAAATCCACTAAAAGTTTTGTTTGGTTATCTTGCAATCCCGAGATAATCGTCTCCATGCTCCAAATCCATTTTAAAGCCATTTTTAAGGCATTTCGCGCATACATGAAATGAACACATTTTTCTCCAAAACTATAACAGATGCAAGCTTGTCCTGTTTGGTGGAGATGATATTTAATAAAATAAGTAGAAATCCACTAAAAGTTTTGTTTGGTTATCTTGCAATCCCGAGATAATCGTCTCCATGCTCCAAATCCATTTTAAAGCCATTTTTAAGGCATTTCGCGCATACATGAAATGAACACATTTTTCTCCAAAACTATAACAGATGCAAGCTTGTCCTGTTTGGTGGAGATGATATTTAATAAAATAAGTAGAAATCCACTAAAAGTTTTGTTTGGTTATCTTGCAATCCCGAGATAATCGTCTCCATGCTCCAAATCCATTTTAAAGCCATTTTTAAGGCATTTCGCGCATACATGAAATGAACACATTTTTCTCCAAAACTATAACAGATGCAAGCTTGTCCTGTTTGGTGGAGATGATATTTAATAAAATAAGTAGAAATCCACTAAAAGTTTTGTTTGGTTATCTTGCAATCCCGAGATAATCGTCTCCATGCTCCAAATCCATTTTAAAGCCATTTTTAAGGCATTTCGCGCATACATGAAATGAACACATTTTTCTCCAAAACTATAACAGATGCAAGCTTGTCCTGTTTGGTGGAGATGATATTTAATAAAATAAGTAGAAATCCACTAAAAGTTTTGTTTGGTTATCTTGCAATCACGAGATAATCGTCTCCATGCTCCAAATCCATTTTAAAGCCATTTTTAAGGCATTTCGCGCATACATGAAATGAACACATTTTTCTCCAAAACTATAACATATGCAAGCTTGTCCTGTTTGGTGGAGATGATATTTAATAAAATAAGTAGAAATCCACTAAAAGTTCTGTTTGGTTATCTTGCAATCCCGAGATAATCGTCTCCATGCTCCAAATCCATTTTAAAGCCATTTCAAAGGCATTTTGCGCATACATGAAATGAACACATTTTTCTCCAAAACTATAACACATGCAAGCTTGTCCTGTTTGGTGGAGATGATATTTAATAAAATAAGTAGAAATCCACTAAAAGTTTTGTTTGGTTATCTTGCAATCCCGAGATAATCGTCTCCATGCTCCAAATCCATTTTAAAGCCATTTTTAAGGCATTTCGCGCATACATGAAATGAACACATTTTTCTCCAAAACTATAACAGATGCAAGCTTGTCCTGTTTGGTGGAGATGATATTTAATAAAATAAGTAGAAATCCACTAAAAGTTTTGTTTGGTTATCTTGCAATCCCGAGATAATCGTCTCCATGCTCCAAATCCATTTTAAAGCCATTTTTAAGGCATTTCGCGCATACATGAAATGAACACATTTTTCTCCAAAACTATAACAGATGCAAGCTTGTCCTGTTTGGTGGAGATGATATTTAATAAAATAAGTAGAAATCCACTAAAAGTTTTGTTTGGTTATCTTGCAATCCCGAGATAATCGTCTCCATGCTCCAAATCCATTTTAAAGCCATTTTTAAGGCATTTCGCGCATACATGAAATGAACACATTTTTCTCCAAAACTATAACAGATGCAAGCTTGTCCTGTTTGGTGGAGATGATATTTAATAAAATAAGTAGAAATCCACTAAAAGTTTTGTTTGGTTATCTTGCAATCCCGAGATAATCGTCTCCATGCTCCAAATCCATTTTAAAGCCATTTTTAAGGCATTTCGCGCATACATGAAATGAACACATTTTTCTCCAAAACTTTAACAGATGCAAGCTTGTCCTGTTTGGTGGAGATGATATTTAATAAAATAAGTAGAAATCCACTAAAAGTTTTGTTTGGTTATCTTGCAATCCCGAGATAATCGTCTCCATGCTCCAAATCCATTTTAAAGCCATTTTTAAGGCATTTCGCGCATACATGAAATGAACACATTTTTCTCCAAAACTATAACAGATGCAAGCTTGTCCTGTTTGGTGGAGATGATATTTAATAAAATAAGTAGAAATCCACTAAAAGTTTTGTTTGGTTATCTTGCAATCCCGAGATAATCGTCTCCATGCTCCAAATCCATTTTAAAGCCATTTTTAAGGCATTTCGCGCATACATGAAATGAACACATTTTTCTCCAAAACTATAACAGATGCAAGCTTGTCCTGTTTGGTGGAGATAATATTTAATAAAATAAGTAGAAATCTACTAAAAGTTTCGTTTGTTTATATTGCCATCCTGAGATAATCGTCTCCATGCTCCAAATCCATTTTAAAGCCATTTTTAAGGCATTTTGCGCATACATGAAATGAACACATTTTTCTCCAAAACTATAACAGATGCAAGCTTGTCCTGTTTGGTGGAGATGATATTTAATAAAATAAGTAGAAATCCACTAAAAGTTTTGTTTGGTTATCTTGCAATCCCGAGATAATCGTCTCCATGCTCCAAATCCATTTTAAAGCCATTTTTAAGGCATTTCGCGCATACATGAAATGAACACATTTTTCTCCAAAACTATAACAGATGCAAGCTTGTCCTGTTTGGTGGAGATGATATTTAATAAAATAAGTAGAAATCCACTAAAAGTTTTGTTTGGTTATCTTGCAATCCCGAGATAATCGTCTCCATGCTCCAAATCCATTTTAAAGCCATTTTTAAGGCATTTCGCGCATACATGAAATGAACACATTTTTCTCCAAAACTATAACAGATGCAAGCTTGTCCTGTTTGGTGGAGATTATATTTAATAAAATAAGTAGAAATCCACTAAAAGTTTTGTTTGGTTATCTTGCAATCCCGAGATAATCGTCTCCATGCTCCAAATCCATTTTAAAGCCATTTTTAAGGCATTTCGCGCATACATGAAATGAACACATTTTTCTCCAAAACTATAACAGATGCAAGCTTGTCCTGTTTGGTGGAGATGATATTTAATAAAATAAGTAGAAATCCACTAAAAGTTTTGTTTGGTTATATTGCAATCCCGAGATAATCGTCTCCATGCTCCAAATCCATTTTAAAGCCATTTTTAAGGCATTTCGCGCATACATGAAATGAACACATTTTTCTCCAAAACTATAACAGATGCAAGCTTGTCCTGTTTGGTGGAGATGATATTTAATAAAATAAGTAGAAATCCACTAAAAGTTTTGTTTGGTTATCTTGCAATCCCGAGATAATCGACTCCATGCTCCAAATCCATTTTAAAGCCATTTTTAAGGCATTTCGCGCATACATGAAATGATTACATTTTTCTCCAAAACTATAACAGATGCAAGCTTGTCCTGTTTGGTGGAGATGATATTTAATAAAATAAGTAGAAATCCACTAAAAGTTTTGTTTGGTTATCTTGCAATCCCGAGATAATCGTCTCCATGCTCCAAATCCATTTTAAAGCCATTTTTAAGGCATTTCGCGCATACATGAAATGAACTCATTTTTCTCCAAAACTATAACAGATGCAAGCTTGTCCTGTTTGGTGGAGATGATATTTAATAAAATAAGTAGAAATCCACTAAAAGTTTTGTTTGGTTATCTTGCAATCCCGAGATAATCGTCTCCATGCTCCAAATCCATTTTAAAGCCATTTTTAAGGCATTTCGCGCATACATGAAATGAACACATTTTTCTCCAAAACTATAACAGATGCAAGCTTGTCCTGTTTGGTGGAGATGATATTTAATAAAATAAGTAGAAATCCACTAAAAGTTTTGTTTGGTTATCTTGCAATCCCGAGATAATCGTCTCCATGCTCCAAATCCATTTTAAAGCCATTTCAAAGGCATTTTGCGCATACATGAAATTAACACATTTTTCTCCAAAACTATAACACATGCAAGCTTGTCCTGTTTGGTGGAGATGATATTTAATAAAATAAGTAGAAATCCACTAAAAGTTTTGTTTGGTTATCTTGCAATCCCGAGATAATCGTCTCCATGCTCCAAATCCATTTTAAAGCCATTTTTAAGGCATTTCGCGCATACATGAAATGAACACATTTTTCTCCAAAACTATAACAGATGCAAGCTTGTCCTGTTTGGTGGAGATGATATTTAATAAAATAAGTAGAAATCCACTAAAAGTTTTGTTTGGTTATCTTGCAATCCCGAGATAATCGTCTCCATGCTCCAAATCCATTTTAAAGCCATTTTTAAGGCATTTCGCGCATACATGAAATGAACACATTTTTCTCCAAAACTATAACAGATGCAAGCTTGTCCTGTTTGGTGGAGATGATATTTAATAAAATAAGTAGAAATCCACTAAACGTTTTGTTTGGTTATCTTGCAATCCCGAGATAATCGTCTCCATGCTCCAAATCCATTTTAAAGCCATTTTTAAGGCATTTCGCGCATACATGAAATGAACACATTTTTCTCCAAAACTATAACAGATGCAAGCTTGTCCTGTTTGGTGGAGATGATATTTAATAAAATAAGTAGAAATCCACTAAAAGTTTTGTTTGGTTATATTGCAATCCCGAGATAATCGTCTCCATGCTCCAAATCCATTTTAAAGCCATTTTTAAGGCATTTCGCGCATACATGAAATGAACACATTTTTCTCCAAAACTATAACAGATGCAAGCTTGTCCTGTTTGGTGGAGATGATATTTAATAAAATAAGTAGAAATCCACTAAAAGTTTTGTTTGGTTATCTTGCAATCCCGAGATAATCGTCTCCATGCTCCAAATCCATTTTAAAGCCATTTTTAAGGCATTTCGCGCATACATGAAATGAACACATTTTTCTCCAAAACTATAACAGATGCAAGCTTGTCCTGTTTGGTGGAGATGATATTTAATAAAATAAGTAGAAATCCACTAAAAGTTTTGTTTGGTTATCTTGCAATCCCGAGATAATCGTCTCCATGCTCCAAATCCATTTTAAAGCCATTTTTAAGGCATTTCGCGCATACATGAAATGAACACATTTTTCTCCAAAACTATAACAGATGCAAGCTTGTCCTGTTTGGTGGAGATGATATTTAATAAAATAAGTAGAACTCCACTAAAAGTTTTGTTTGGTTATCTTGCAATCCCGAGATAATCGTCTCCATGCTCCAAATCCATTTTAAAGCCATTTTTAAGGCATTTCGCGCATACATGAAATGAACACATTTCTCTCCAAAACTATAACAGATGCAAGCTTGTCCTGTTTGGTGGAGATAATATTTAATAAAATAAGTAGAAATCTACTAAAAGTTTCGTTTGTTTATATTGCCATCCTGAGATAATCGTCTCCATGCTCCAAATCCATTTTAAAGCCATTTTTAAGGCATTTTGCGCATACATGAAATGAACACATTTTTCTCCAAAACTATAACACATGCAAGCTTGTCCTGTTTGGTGGAGATGATATTTAATAAAATAAGTAGAACTCCACTAAAAGTTTTGTTTGGTTATCTTGCAATCCCGAGATAATCGTCTCCATGCTCCAAATCCATTTTAAAGCCATTTTTAAGGCATTTCGCGCATACATGAAATGAACACATTTTTCTCCAAAACTATAACAGATGCAAGCTTGTCCTGTTTGGTGGAGATAATATTTAATAAAATAAGTAGAAATCTACTAAAAGTTTCGTTTGTTTATATTGCCATCCTGAGATAATCGTCTCCATGCTCCAAATCCATTTTAAAGCCATTTTTAAGGCATTTTGCGCATACATGAAATGAACACATTTTTCTCCAAAACTATAACACATGCAAGCTTGTCCTGTTTGGTGGAGATGATATTTAATAAAATAAGTAAAAATCCACTAAAAGTTTTGTTTGGTTATATTGCAATCCCGAGATAATCGTCTCCATGCTCCAAATCCATTTTAAAGCCATTTTTAAGGCATTTCGCGCATACATGAAATGAACACATTTTTCTCCAAAACTATAACAGATGCAAGCTTGTCCTGTTTGGTGGAGATGATATTTAATAAAATAAGTAGAAATCCACTAAAAGTTTTGTTTGGTTATCTTGCAATCCCGAGATAATCGTCTCCATGCTCCAAATCCATTTTAAAGCCATTTTTAAGGCATTTCGCGCATACATGAAATGAACACATTTTTCTCCAAAACTATAACAGATGCAAGCTTGTCCTGTTTGGTGGAGATGATATTTAATAAAATAAGTAGAAATCCACTAAAAGTTTTGTTTGGTTATCTTGCAATCCCGAGATAATCGTCTCCATGCTCCAAATCCATTTTAAAGCCATTTTTAAGGCATTTCGCGCATACATGAAATGAACACATTTTTCTCCAAATCTATAACAGATGCAAGCTTGTCCTGTTTGGTGGAGATGATATTTAATAAAATAAGTAGAAATCCACTAAAAGTTTTGTTTGGTTATCTTGCAATCCCGAGATAATCGTCTCCATGCTCCAAATCCATTTTAAAGCCATTTTTAAGGCATTTCGCGCATACATGAAATGAACACATTTTTCTCCAAAACTATAACAGATGCAAGCTTGTCCTGTTTGGTGGAGATGATATTTAATAAAATAAGTAGAAATCCACTAAAAGTTTTGTTTGGTTATCTTGCAATCCCGAGATAATCGTCTCCATGCTCCAAATCCATTTTAAAGCCATTTCAAGGGCATTTTGCGCATACATGAAATTAACACATTTTTCTCCAAAACTATAACACATGCAAGCTTGTCCTGTTTGGTGGAGATGATATTTAATAAAATAAGTAGAAATCCACTAAAAGTTTTGTTTGGTTATCTTGCAATCCCGAGATAATCGTCTCCATGCTCCAAATCTATTTTAAAGCCATTTTTAAGGCATTTCGCGCATACATGAAATGAACACATTTTTCTCCAAAACTATAACAGATGCAAGCTTGTCCTGTTTGGTGGAGATGATATTTAATAAAATAAGTAGAAATCCACTAAAAGTTTTGTTTGGTTATCTTGCAATCCCGAGATAATCGTCTCCATGCTCCAAATCCATTTTAAAGCCATTTTTAAGGCATTTCGCGCATACATGAAATGAACACATTTTTCTCCAAAACTATAACAGATGCAAGCTTGTCCTGTTTGGTGGAGATGATATTTAATAAAATAAGTAGAAATCCACTAAACGTTTTGTTTGGTTATCTTGCAATCCCGAGATAATCGTCTCCATGCTCCAAATCCATTTTAAAGCCATTTTTAAGGCATTTCGCGCATACATGAAATGAACACATTTTTCTCCAAAACTATAACAGATGCAAGCTTGTCCTGTTTGGTGGAGATGATATTTAATAAAATAAGTAGAAATCCACTAAAAGTTTTGTTTGGTTATATTGCAATCCCGAGATAATCGTCTCCATGCTCCAAATCCATTTTAAAGCCATTTTTAAGGCATTTCGCGCATACATGAAATGAACACATTTTTCTCCAAAACTATAACAGATGCAAGCTTGTCCTGTTTGGTGGAGATGATATTTAATAAAATAAGTAGAAATCCACTAAAAGTTTTGTTTGGTTATCTTGCAATCCCGAGATAATCGTCTCCATGCTCCAAATCCATTTTAAAGCCATTTTTAAGGCATTTCGCGCATACATGAAATGAACACATTTTTCTCCAAAACTATAACAGATGCAAGCTTGTCCTGTTTGGTGGAGATGATATTTAATAAAATAAGTAGAAATCCACTAAAAGTTTTGTTTGGTTATCTTGCAATCCCGAGATAATCGTCTCCATGCTCCAAATCCATTTTAAAGCCATTTTTAAGGCATTTCGCGCATACATGAAATGAACACATTTTTCTCCAAAACTATAACAGATGCAAGCTTGTCCTGTTTGGTGGAGATGATATTTAATAAAATAAGTAGAAATCCACTAAAAGTTTTGTTTGGTTATCTTGCAATCCCGAGATAATCGTCTCCATGCTCCAAATCCATTTTAAAGCCATTTTTAAGGCATTTCGCGCATACATGAAATGAACACATTTTTCTCCAAAACTATAACAGATGCAAGCTTGTCCTGTTTGGTGGAGATGATATTTAATAAAATAAGTAGAAATCCACTAAAAGTTTTGTTTGGTTATATTGCAATCCCGAGATAATCGTCTCCATGCTCCAAATCCATTTTAAAGCCATTTTTAAGGCATTTCGCGCATACATGAAATGAACACATTTTTCTCCAAAACTATAACAGATGCAAGCTTGTCCTGTTTGGTGGAGATGATATTTAATAAAATAAGTAGAAATCCACTAAAAGTTTTGTTTGGTTATCTTGCAATCCCGAGATAATCGTCTCCATGCTCCAAATCCATTTTAAAGCCATTTTTAAGGCATTTCGCGCATACATGAAATGAACACATTTTTCTCCAAAACTATAACAGATGCAAGCTTGTCCTGTTTGGTGGAGATGATATTTAATAAAATAAGTAGAAATCCACTAAAAGTTTTGTTTGGTTATCTTGCAATCCCGAGATAATCGTCTCCATGCTCCAAATCCATTTTAAAGCCATTTTTAAGGCATTTCGCGCATACATGAAATGAACACATTTTTCTCCAAAACTATAACAGATGCAAGCTTGTCCTGTTTGGTGGAGATGATATTTAATAAAATAAGTAGAAATCCACTAAAAGTTTTGTTTGGTTATCTTGCAATCCCGAGATAATCGTCTCCATGCTCCAAATCCATTTTAAAGCCATTTTTAAGGCATTTCGCGCATACATGAAATGAACACATTTTTCTCCAAAACTATAACAGATGCAAGCTTGTCCTGTTTGGTGGAGATGATATTTAATAAAATAAGTAGAAATCCACTAAAAGTTTTGTTTGGTTATCTTGCAATCCCGAGATAATCGTCTCCATGCTCCAAATCCATTTTAAAGCCATTTTTAAGGCATTTCGCGCATACATGAAATGAACACATTTTTCTCTAAAACTATAACAGATGCAAGCTTGTCCTGTTTGGTGGAGATGATATTTAATAAAATAAGTAGAAATCCACTAAAAGTTTTGTTTGGTTATCTTGCAATCACGAGATAATCGTCTCCATGCTCCAAATCCATTTTAAAGCCATTTTTAAGGCATTTCGCGCATACATGAAATGAACACATTTTTCTCCAAAACTATAACATATGCAAGCTTGTCCTGTTTGGTGGAGATGATATTTAATAAAATAAGTAGAAATCCACTAAAAGTTCTGTTTGGTTATCTTGCAATCCCGAGATAATCGTCTCCATGCTCCAAATCCATTTTAAAGCCATTTCAAAGGCATTTTGCGCATACATGAAATGAACACATTTTTCTCCAAAACTATAACACATGCAAGCTTGTCCTGTTTGGTGGAGATGATATTTAATAAAATAAGTAGAAATCCACTAAAAGTTTTGTTTGGTTATCTTGCAATCCCGAGATAATCGTCTCCATGCTCCAAATCCATTTTAAAGCCATTTTTAAGGCATTTCGCGCATACATGAAATGAACACATTTTTCTCCAAAACTATAACAGATGCAAGCTTGTCCTGTTTGGTGGAGATGATATTTAATAAAATAAGTAGAAATCCACTAAAAGTTTTGTTTGGTTATCTTGCAATCCCGAGATAATCGTCTCCATGCTCCAAATCCATTTTAAAGCCATTTTTAAGGCATTTCGCGCATACATGAAATGAACACATTTTTCTCCAAAACTATAACAGATGCAAGCTTGTCCTGTTTGGTGGAGATGATATTTAATAAAATAAGTAGAAATCCACTAAAAGTTTTGTTTGGTTATCTTGCAATCCCGAGATAATCGTCTCCATGCTCCAAATCTATTTTAAAGCCATTTTTAAGGCATTTCGCGCATACATGAAATGAACACATTTTTCTCCAAAACTATAACAGATGCAAGCTTGTCCTGTTTGGTGGAGATGATATTTAATAAAATAAGTAGAAATCCACTAAAAGTTTTGTTTGGTTATCTTGCAATCCCGAGATAATCGTCTCCATGCTCCAAATCCATTTTAAAGCCATTTTTAAGGCATTTCGCGCATACATGAAATGAACACATTTTTCTCCAAAACTATAACAGATGCAAGCTTGTCCTGTTTGGTGGAGATGATATTTAATAAAATAAGTAGAAATCCACTAAAAGTTTTGTTTGGTTATCTTGCAATCCCGAGATAATCGTCTCCATGCTCCAAATCCATTTTAAAGCCATTTTTAAGGCATTTCGCGCATACATGAAATGAACACATTTTTCTCCAAAACTTTAACAGATGCAAGCTTGTCCTGTTTGGTGGAGATGATATTTAATAAAATAAGTAGAAATCCACTAAAAGTTTTGTTTGGTTATCTTGCAATCCCGAGATAATCGTCTCCATGCTCCAAATCCATTTTAAAGCCATTTTTAAGGCATTTCGCGCATACATGAAATGAACACATTTTTCTCCAAAACTATAACAGATGCAAGCTTGTCCTGTTTGGTGGAGATGATATTTAATAAAATAAGTAGAAATCCACTAAAAGTTTTGTTTGGTTATCTTGCAATCCCGAGATAATCGTCTCCATGCTCCAAATCCATTTTAAAGCCATTTTTAAGGCATTTCGCGCATACATGAAATGAACACATTTTTCTCCAAAACTATAACAGATGCAAGCTTGTCCTGTTTGGTGGAGATAATATTTAATAAAATAAGTAGAAATCTACTAAAAGTTTCGTTTGTTTATATTGCCATCCTGAGATAATCGTCTCCATGCTCCAAATCCATTTTAAAGCCATTTTTAAGGCATTTTGCGCATACATGAAATGAACACATTTTTCTCCAAAACTATAACAGATGCAAGCTTGTCCTGTTTGGTGGAGATGATATTTAATAAAATAAGTAGAAATCCACTAAAAGTTTTGTTTGGTTATCTTGCAATCCCGAGATAATCGTCTCCATGCTCCAAATCCATTTTAAAGCCATTTTTAAGGCATTTCGCGCATACATGAAATGAACACATTTTTCTCCAAAACTATAACAGATGCAAGCTTGTCCTGTTTGGTGGAGATGATATTTAATAAAATAAGTAGAAATCCACTAAAAGTTTTGTTTGGTTATCTTGCAATCCCGAGATAATCGTCTCCATGCTCCAAATCCATTTTAAAGCCATTTTTAAGGCATTTCGCGCATACATGAAATGAACACATTTTTCTCCAAAACTATAACAGATGCAAGCTTGTCCTGTTTGGTGGAGATGATATTTAATAAAATAAGTAGAAATCCACTAAAAGTTTTGTTTGGTTATCTTGCAATCCCGAGATAATCGTCTCCATGCTCCAAATCCATTTTAAAGCCATTTTTAAGGCATTTCGCGCATACATGAAATGAACACATTTTTCTCCAAAACTATAACAGATGCAAGCTTGTCCTGTTTGGTGGAGATGATATTTAATAAAATAAGTAGAAATCCACTAAAAGTTTTGTTTGGTTATATTGCAATCCCGAGATAATCGTCTCCATGCTCCAAATCCATTTTAAAGCCATTTTTAAGGCATTTCGCGCATACATGAAATGAACACATTTTTCTCCAAAACTATAACAGATGCAAGCTTGTCCTGTTTGGTGGAGATGATATTTAATAAAATAAGTAGAAATCCACTAAAAGTTTTGTTTGGTTATCTTGCAATCCCGAGATAATCGACTCCATGCTCCAAATCCATTTTAAAGCCATTTTTAAGGCATTTCGCGCATACATGAAATGATTACATTTTTCTCCAAAACTATAACAGATGCAAGCTTGTCCTGTTTGGTGGAGATGATATTTAATAAAATAAGTAGAAATCCACTAAAAGTTTTGTTTGGTTATCTTGCAATCCCGAGATAATCGTCTCCATGCTCCAAATCCATTTTAAAGCCATTTTTAAGGCATTTCGCGCATACATGAAATGAACACATTTTTCTCCAAAACTATAACAGATGCAAGCTTGTCCTGTTTGGTGGAGATGATATTTAATAAAATAAGTAGAAATCCACTAAAAGTTTTGTTTGGTTATCTTGCAATCCCGAGATAATCGTCTCCATGCTCCAAATCCATTTTAAAGCCATTTTTAAGGCATTTCGCGCATACATGAAATGAACACATTTTTCTCCAAAACTATAACAGATGCAAGCTTGTCCTGTTTGGTGGAGATGATATTTAATAAAATAAGTAGAAATCCACTAAAAGTTTTGTTTGGTTATCTTGCAATCCCGAGATAATCGTCTCCATGCTCCAAATCCATTTTAAAGCCATTTTTAAGGCATTTCGCGCATACATGAAATGAACACATTTTTCTCCAAAACTATAACAGATGCAAGCTTGTCCTGTTTGGTGGAGATGATATTTAATAAAATAAGTAGAAATCCACTAAAAGTTTTGTTTGGTTATCTTGCAATCCCGAGATAATCGTCTCCATGCTCCAAATCCATTTTAAAGCCATTTCAAAGGCATTTTGCGCATACATGAAATTAACACATTTTTCTCCAAAACTATAACACATGCAAGCTTGTCCTGTTTGGTGGAGATGATATTTAATAAAATAAGTAGAAATCCACTAAAAGTTTTGTTTGGTTATCTTGCAATCCCGAGATAATCGTCTCCATGCTCCAAATCCATTTTAAAGCCATTTTTAAGGCATTTCGCGCATACATGAAATGAACACATTTTTCTCCAAAACTATAACAGATGCAAGCTTGTCCTGTTTGGTGGAGATGATATTTAATAAAATAAGTAGAAATCCACTAAAAGTTTTGTTTGGTTATCTTGCAATCCCGAGATAATCGTCTCCATGCTCCAAATCCATTTTAAAGCCATTTTTAAGGCATTTCGCGCATACATGAAATGAACACATTTTTCTCCAAAACTATAACAGATGCAAGCTTGTCCTGTTTGGTGGAGATGATATTTAATAAAATAAGTAGAAATCCACTAAACGTTTTGTTTGGTTATCTTGCAATCCCGAGATAATCGTCTCCATGCTCCAAATCCATTTTAAAGCCATTTTTAAGGCATTTCGCGCATACATGAAATGAACACATTTTTCTCCAAAACTATAACAGATGCAAGCTTGTCCTGTTTGGTGGAGATGATATTTAATAAAATAAGTAGAAATCCACTAAAAGTTTTGTTTGGTTATATTGCAATCCCGAGATAATCGTCTCCATGCTCCAAATCCATTTTAAAGCCATTTTTAAGGCATTTCGCGCATACATGAAATGAACACATTTTTCTCCAAAACTATAACAGATGCAAGCTTGTCCTGTTTGGTGGAGATGATATTTAATAAAATAAGTAGAAATCCACTAAAAGTTTTGTTTGGTTATCTTGCAATCCCGAGATAATCGTCTCCATGCTCCAAATCCATTTTAAAGCCATTTTTAAGGCATTTCGCGCATACATGAAATGAACACATTTTTCTCCAAAACTATAACAGATGCAAGCTTGTCCTGTTTGGTGGAGATGATATTTAATAAAATAAGTAGAAATCCACTAAAAGTTTTGTTTGGTTATCTTGCAATCCCGAGATAATCGTCTCCATGCTCCAAATCCATTTTAAAGCCATTTTTAAGGCATTTCGCGCATACATGAAATGAACACATTTTTCTCCAAAACTTTAACAGATGCAAGCTTGTCCTGTTTGGTGGAGATGATATTTAATAAAATAAGTAGAACTCCACTAAAAGTTTTGTTTGGTTATCTTGCAATCCCGAGATAATCGTCTCCATGCTCCAAATCCATTTTAAAGCCATTTTTAAGGCATTTCGCGCATACATGAAATGAACACATTTCTCTCCAAAACTATAACAGATGCAAGCTTGTCCTGTTTGGTGGAGATAATATTTAATAAAATAAGTAGAAATCTACTAAAAGTTTCGTTTGTTTATATTGCCATCCTGAGATAATCGTCTCCATGCTCCAAATCCATTTTAAAGCCATTTTTAAGGCATTTTGCGCATACATGAAATGAACACATTTTTCTCCAAAACTATAACACATGCAAGCTTGTCCTGTTTGGTGGAGATGATATTTAATAAAATAAGTAGAACTCCACTAAAAGTTTTGTTTGGTTATCTTGCAATCCCGAGATAATCGTCTCCATGCTCCAAATCCATTTTAAAGCCATTTTTAAGGCATTTCGCGCATACATGAAATGAACACATTTTTCTCCAAAACTATAACAGATGCAAGCTTGTCCTGTTTGGTGGAGATAATATTTAATAAAATAAGTAGAAATCTACTAAAAGTTTCGTTTGTTTATATTGCCATCCTGAGATAATCGTCTCCATGCTCCAAATCCATTTTAAAGCCATTTTTAAGGCATTTTGCGCATACATGAAATGAACACATTTTTCTCCAAAACTATAACACATGCAAGCTTGTCCTGTTTGGTGGAGATGATATTTAATAAAATAAGTAGAAATCCACTAAAAGTTTTGTTTGGTTATCTTGCAATCCCGAGATAATCGTCTCCATGCCCCAAATCCATTTTAAAGCCATTTTTAAGGCATTTCGCGCATACATGAAATGAACACATTTTTCTCCAAAACTATAACAGATGCAAGCTTGTCCTGTTTGGTGGAGATGATATTTAATAAAATAAGTAGAAATCCACTAAAAGTTTTGTTTGGTTATCTTGCAATCCCGAGATAATCGTCTCCATGCTCCAAATCCATTTTAAAGCCATTTTTAAGGCATTTCGCGCATACATGAAATGAACACATTTTTCTCCAAAACTATAACAGATGCAAGCTTGTCCTGTTTGGTGGAGATGATATTTAATAAAATAAGTAGAAATCCACTAAAAGTTTTGTTTGGTTATCTTGCAATCCCGAGATAATCGTCTCCATGCTCCAAATCCATTTTAAAGCCATTTTTAAGGCATTTCGCGCATACATGAAATGAACACATTTTTCTCCAAAACTATAACAGATGCAAGCTTGTCCTGTTTGGTGGAGATGATATTTAATAAAATAAGTAGAAATCCACTAAAAGTTTTGTTTGGTTATCTTGCAATCCCGAGATAATCGTCTCCATGCTCCAAATCCATTTTAAAGCCATTTTTAAGGCATTTCGCGCATACATGAAATGAACACATTTTTCTCCAAAACTATAACAGATGCAAGCTTGTCCTGTTTGGTGGAGATGATATTTAATAAAATAAGTAGAAATCCACTAAAAGTTTTGTTTGGTTATCTTGCAATCCCGAGATAATCGTCTCCATGCTCCAAATCCATTTTAAAGCCATTTTTAAGGCATTTCGCGCATACATGAAATGAACACATTTTTCTCCAAAACTATAACAGATGCAAGCTTGTCCTGTTTGGTGGAGATGATATTTAATAAAATAAGTAGAAATCCACTAAAAGTTTTGTTTGGTTATCTTGCAATCCCGAGATAATCGTCTCCATGCTCCAAATCCATTTTAAAGCCATTTTTAAGGCATTTCGCGCATACATGAAATGAACACATTTTTCTCCAAAACTATAACAGATGCAAGCTTGTCCTGTTTGGTGGAGATGATATTTAATAAAATAAGTAGAAATCCACTAAAAGTTTTGTTTGGTTATCTTGCAATCCCGAGATAATCGTCTCCATGCTCCAAATCCATTTTAAAGCCATTTTTAAGGCATTTCGCGCATACATGAAATGAACACATTTTTCTCCAAAACTATAACAGATGCAAGCTTGTCCTGTTTGGTGGAGATGATATTTAATAAAATAAGTAGAAATCCACTAAAAGTTTTGTTTGGTTATCTTGCAATCCCGAGATAATCGTCTCCATGCTCCAAATCCATTTTAAAGCCATTTTTAAGGCATTTCGCGCATACATGAAATGAACACATTTTTCTCCAAAACTATAACAGATGCAAGCTTGTCCTGTTTGGTGGAGATGATATTTAATAAAATAAGTAGAAATCCACTAAAAGTTTTGTTTGGTTATCTTGCAATCCCGAGATAATCGTCTCCATGCTCCAAATCCATTTTAAAGCCATTTTTAAGGCATTTCGCGCATACATGAAATGAACACATTTTTCTCCAAAACTATAACAGATGCAAGCTTGTCCTGTTTGGTGGAGATGATATTTAATAAAATAAGTAGAAATCCACTAAAAGTTTTGTTTGGTTATATTGCAATCCCGAGATAATCGTCTCCATGCTCCAAATCCATTTTAAAGCCATTTTTAAGGCATTTCGCGCATACATGAAATGAACACATTTTTCTCCAAAACTATAACAGATGCAAGCTTGTCCTGTTTGGTGGAGATGATATTTAATAAAATAAGTAGAAATCCACTAAAAGTTTTGTTTGGTTATCTTGCAATCCCGAGATAATCGTCTCCATGCTCCAAATCCATTTTAAAGCCATTTTTAAGGCATTTCGCGCATACATGAAATGAACACATTTTTCTCCAAAACTATAACAGATGCAAGCTTGTCCTGTTTGGTGGAGATGATATTTAATAAAATAAGTAGAAATCCACTAAAAGTTTTGTTTGGTTATCTTGCAATCCCGAGATAATCGTCTCCATGCTCCAAATCCATTTTAAAGCCATTTTTAAGGCATTTCGCGCATACATGAAATGAACACATTTTTCACCAAAACTTTAACAGATGCAAGCTTGTCCTGTTTGGTGGAGATGATATTTAATAAAATAAGTAGAAATCCACTAAAAGTTTTGTTTGGTTATCTTGCAATCCCGAGATAATCGTCTCCATGCTCCAAATCCATTTTAAAGCCATTTTTAAGGCATTTCGCGCATACATGAAATGAACACATTTTTCTCCAAAACTATAACAGATGCAAGCTTGTCCTGTTTGGTGGAGATGATATTTAATAAAATAAGTAGAAATCCACTAAAAGTTTTGTTTGGTTATCTTGCAATCCCGAGATAATCGTCTCCATGCTCCAAATTAATTTTAAAGCCATTTTTAAGGCATTTCGCGCATACATGAAATGAACACATTTTTCTCCAAAACTATAACAGATGCAAGCTTGTCCTGTTTGGTGGAGATGATATTTAATAAAATAAGTAGAAATCCACTAAAAGTTTTGTTTGGTTATCTTGCAATCCCGAGATAATCGTCTCCATGCTCCAAATCCATTTTAAAGCCATTTTTAAGGCATTTCGCGCATACATGAAATGAACACATTTTTCTCCAAAACTATAACAGATGCAAGCTTGTCCTGTTTGGTGGAGATGATATTTAATAAAATAAGTAGAAATCCACTAAAAGTTTTGTTTGGTTATCTTGCAATCCCGAGATAATCGTCTCCATGCTCCAAATCCATTTTAAAGCCATTTTTAAGGCATTTCGCGCATACATGAAATGAACACATTTTTCTCCAAAACTATAACAGATGCAAGCTTGTCCTGTTTGGTGGAGATGATATTTAATAAAATAAGTAGAAATCCACTAAAAGTTTTGTTTGGTTATCTTGCAATCCCGAGATAATCGTCTCCATGCTCCAAATCCATTTTAAAGCAATTTTTAAGGCATTTCGCGCATACATGAAATGAACACATTTTTCTCCAAAACTATAACAGATGCAAGCTTGTCCTGTTTGGTGGAGATGACATTTAATAAAATAAGTAGAAATCCACTAAAAGTTTTGTTTGGTTATCTTGCAATCCCGAGATAATCGTCTCCATGCTCCAAATCCATTTTAAAGCCATTTTTAAGGCATTTCGCGCATACATGAAATGAACACATTTTTCTCCAAAACTATAACAGATGCAAGCTTGTCCTGTTTGGTGGAGATGATATTTAATAAATTAAGTAGAAATCCACTAAAAGTTTTGTTTGGTTATATTGCAATCCCGAGATAATCGTCTCCATGCTCCAAATCCATTTTAAAGCCATTTTTAAGGCATTTCGCGCATACATGAAATCAACACATTTTTCTCCAAAACTATAACAGATGCAAGCTTGTCCTGTTTGGTGGAGATGATATTTAATAAAATAAGTAGAAATCCACTAAAAGTTTTGTTTGGTTATCTTGCAATCCCGAGATAATCGTCTCCATGCTCCAAATCCATTTTAAAGCCATTTTTAAGGCATTTCGCGCATACATGAAATGAACACATTTTTCTCCAAAACTATAACAGATGCAAGCTTGTCGTGTTTGGTGGAGATGATATTTAATAAAATAAGTAGAAATCCACTAAAAGTTTTGTTTGGTTATCTTGCAATCCCGAGATAATCGTCTCCATGCTCCAAATCCATTTTAAAGCCATTTTTAAGGCATTTCGCGCATACATGAAATGAACACATTTTTCTCCAAAACTATAACAGTTGCAAGCTTGTCCTGTTTGGTGGAGATGATATTTAATAAAATAAGTAGAAATCCACTAAAAGTTTTGTTTGGTTATCTTGCAATCCCGAGATAATCGTCTCCATGCTCCAAATCCATTTTAAAGCCATTTTTAAGGCATTTCGCGCATACATGAAATGAACACATTTTTCTCCAAAACTATAACACATGCAAGCTTGTCCTGTTTGGTGGAGATGATATTTAATAAAATAAGTAGAAATCCACTAAAAGTTTTGTTTGGTTATCTTGCAATCCCGAGATAATCGTCTCCATGCTCCAAATTAATTTTAAAGCCATTTTTAAGGCATTTCGCGCATACATGAAATGAACACATTTTTCTCCAAAACTATAACAGATGCAAGCTTGTCCTGTTTGGTGGAGATGATATTTAATAAAATAAGTAGAAATCCACTAAAAGTTTTGTTTGGTTATCTTGCAATCCCGAGATAATCGTCTCCATGCTCCAAATCCATTTTAAAGTCATTTTTAAGGCATTTCGCGCATACATGAAATGAACACATTTTTCTCCAAAACTATAACAGATGCAAGCTTGTCCTGTTTGGTGGAGATGATATTTAATAAAATAAGTAGAAATCCACTAAAAGTTTTGTTTGGTTATCTTGCAATCCCGAGATAATCGTCTCCATGCTCCAAATCCATTTTAAAGCCATTTTTAAGGCATTTCGCGCATACATGAAATGAACACATTTTTCTCCAAAACTATAACAGATGCAAGCTTGTCCTGTTTGGTGGAGATGACATTTAATAAAATAAGTAGAAATCCACTAAAAGTTTTGTTTGGTTATCTTGCAATCCCGAGATTATCGTCTCCATGCTCCAAATCCATTTTAAAGCCATTTTTAAGGCATTTCGCGCATACATGAAATGAACACATTTTTCTCCAAAACTATAACAGATGCAAGCTTGTCCTGTTTGGTGGAGATGATATTTAATAAATTAAGTAGAAATCCACTAAAAGTTTTGTTTGGTTATATTGCAATCCCGAGATAATCGTCTCCATGCTCCAAATCCATTTTAAAGCCATTTTTAAGGCATTTCGCGCATACATGAAATGAACACATTTTTCTCCAAAACTATAACAGATGCAAGCTTGTCCTGTTTGGTGGAGATGATATTTAATAAAATAAGTAGAAATCCACTAAAAGTTTTGTTTGGTTATCTTGCAATCCCGAGATAATCGTCTCCATGCTCCAAATCCATTTTAAAGCCATTTTTAAAGGCATTTCGCGCATACATGAAATGAACACATTTTTCTCCAAAACTATAACAGATGCAAGCTTGTCGTGTTTGGTGGAGATGATATTTAATAAAATAAGTAGAAATCCACTAAAAGTTTTGTTTGGTTATCTTGCAATCCCGAGATAATCGTCTCCATGCTCCAAATCCATTTTAAAGCCATTTTTAAGGCATTTCGCGCATACATGAAATGAACACATTTTTCTCCAAAACTATAACAGATGCAAGCTTGTCCTGTTTGGTGGAGATGATATTTAATAAAATAAGTAGAAATCCACTAAAAGTTTTGTTTGGTTATCTTGCAATCCCGAGATAATCGTCTCCATGCTCCAAATCCATTTTAAAGCCATTTTTAAGGCATTTCGCGCATACATGAAATGAACACATTTTTCTCCAAAACTATAACAGATGCAAGCTTGTCCTGTTTGGTGGAGATGATATTTAATAAAATAAGTAGAAATCCACTAAAAGTTTTGTTTGGTTATCTTGCAATCCCGAGATAATCGTCTCCATGCTCCAAATCCATTTTAAAGCCATTTCAAAGGCATTTTGCGCATACATGAAATGAACACATTTTTCTCCAAAACTATAACACATGCAAGCTTGTCCTGTTTGGTGGAGATGATATTTAATAAAATAAGTAGAAATCCACTAAAAGTTTTGTTTGGTTATCTTGCAATCCCGAGATAATCGTCTCCATGCTCCAAATTTATTTTAAAGCCATTTTTAAGGCATTTCGCGCATACATGAAATGAACACATTTTTCTCCAAAACTATAACAGATGCAAGCTTGTCCTGTTTGGTGGAGATGATATTTAATAAAATAAGTAGAAATCCACTAAAAGTTTTGTTTGGTTATCTTGCAATCCCGAGATAATCGTCTCCATGCTCCAAATCCATTTTAAAGCCATTTTTAAGGCATTTCGCGCATACATGAAATGAACACATTTTTCTCCAAAACTATAACAGATGCAAGCTTGTCCTGTTTGGTGGAGATGATATTTAATAAAATAAGTAGAAATCCACTAAAAGTTTTGTTTGGTTATCTTGCAATCCCGAGATAATCGTCTCCATGCTCCAAATCCATTTTAAAGCCATTTTTAAGGCATTTCGCGCATACATGAAATGAACACATTTTTCTCCAAAACTATAACAGATGCAAGCTTGTCCTGTTTGGTGGAGATGATATTTAATAAAATAAGTAGAAATCCACTAAAAGTTTTGTTTGGTTATATTGCAATCCCGAGATAATCGTCTCCATGCTCCAAATCCATTTTAAAGCCATTTTTAAGGCATTTCGCGCATACATGAAATGAACACATTTTTCTCCAAAACTATAACAGATGCAAGCTTGTCCTGTTTGGTGGAGATGATATTTAATAAAATAAGTAGAAATCCACTAAAAGTTTTGTTTGGTTATCTTGCAATCCCGAGATAATCGTCTCTATGCTCCAAATCCATTTTAAAGCCATTTTTAAGGCATTTCGCGCATACATGAAATGAACACATTTTT
Source organism: Anomaloglossus baeobatrachus (assembly GCF_048569485.1). Lineage (NCBI taxonomy): Eukaryota > Metazoa > Chordata > Amphibia > Anura > Aromobatidae > Anomaloglossus > Anomaloglossus baeobatrachus. The sequence continues at coordinate 161,677 of NW_027441899.1, forward strand.
CTCCAAAACTATAACAGATGCAAGCTTGTCCTGTTTGGTGGAGATGATATTTAATAAAATAAGTAGAAATCCACTAAAAGTTTTGTTTGGTTATCTTGCAATCCCGAGATAATCGTCTCCATGCTCCAAATCCATTTTAAAGCCATTTTTAAGGCATTTCGCGCATACATGAAATGAACACATTTTTCTCCAAAACTATAACAGATGCAAGCTTGTCCTGTTCGGTGGAGATGATATTTAATAAAATAAGTAGAAATCCACTAAAAGTTTTGTTTGGTTATCTTGCAATCCCGAGATAATCGTCTCCATGCTCCAAATCCATTTTAAAGCCATTTTTAAGGCATTTCGCGCATACATGAAATGAACACATTTTTCTCCAAAACTATAACAGATGCAAGCTTGTCCTGTTTGGTGGAGATGATATTTAATAAAATAAGTAGAAATCCACTAAAAGTTTTGTTTGGTTATCTTGCAATCCCGAGATAATCGTCTCCATGCTCCAAATCCATTTTAAAGCCATTTCAAAGGCATTTTGCGCATACATGAAATGAACACATTTTTCTCCAAAACTATAACAGATGCAAGCTTGTCCTGTTTGGTGGAGATGATATTTAATAAAATAAGTAGAAATCCACTAAAAGTTTTGTTTGGTTATCTTGCAATCCCGAGATAATCGTCTCCATGCTCCAAATCCATTTTAAAGCCATTTCAAAGGCATTTTGCGCATACATGAAATTAACACATTTTTCTCCAAAACTATAACACATGCAAGCTTGTCCTGTTTGGTGGAGATGATATTTAATAAAATAAGTAGAAATCCACTAAAAGTTTTGTTTGGTTATCTTGCAATCCCGAGATAATCGTCTCCATGCTCCAAATCCATTTTAAAGCCATTTTTAAGGCATTTCGCGCATACATGAAATGAACAAATTTTTCTCCAAAACTATAACAGATGCAAGCTTGTCCTGTTTGGTGGAGATGATATTTAATAAAATAAGTAGAAATCCACTAAACGTTTTGTTTGGTTATCTTGCAATCCCGAGATAATCGTCTCCATGCTCCAAATCCATTTTAAAGCCATTTTTAAGGCATTTCGCGCATACATGAAATGAACACATTTTTCTCCAAAACTATAACAGATGCAAGCTTGTCCTGTTTGGTGGAGATGATATTTAATAAAATAAGTAGAAATCCACTAAAAGTTTTGTTTGGTTATATTGCAATCCCGAGATAATCGTCTCCATGCTCCAAATCCATTTTAAAGCCATTTTTAAGGCATTTCGCGCATACATGAAATGAACACATTTTTCTCCAAAACTATAACAGATGCAAGCTTGTCCTGTTTGGTGGAGATGATATTTAATAAAATAAGTAGAAATCCACTAAAAGTTTTGTTTGGTTATCTTGCAATCCCGAGATAATCGTCTCCATGCTCCAAATCCATTTTAAAGCCATTTTTAAGGCATTTCGCGCATACATGAAATGAACACATTTTTCTCCAAAACTATAACAGATGCAAGCTTGTCCTGTTTGGTGGAGATGATATTTAATAAAATAAGTAGAAATCCACTAAAAGTTTTGTTTGGTTAACTTGCAATCCCGAGATAATCGTCTCCATGCTCCAAATCCATTTTAAAGCCATTTTTAAGGCATTTCGCGCATACATGAAATGAACACATTTTTCTCCAAAACTATAACAGATGCAAGCTTGTCCTGTTTGGTGGAGATAATATTTAATAAAATAAGTAGAAATCTACTAAAAGTTTCGTTTGTTTATATTGCCATCCTGAGATAATCGTCTCCATGCTCCAAATCCATTTTAAAGCCATTTCAAAGGCATTTTGCGCATACATGAAATGAACACATATTTCTCCAAAACTATAACACATGCAAGCTTGTCTTGTTTGGTGGAGATGATATTTAATAAAATAAGTAGAAATCCACTAAAAGTTTTGTTTGGTTATCTTGCAATCTCGAGATAATCGTCTCCATGCTCCAAATCCATTTTAAAGCCATTTTTAAGGCATTTCGCGCATACATGAAATGAACACATTTTTCTCCAAAACTATAACAGATGCAAGCTTGTCCTGTTTGGTGGAGATAATATTTAATAAAATAAGTAGAAATCTACTAAAAGTTTCGTTTGTTTATATTGCCATCCTGAGATAATCGTCTCCATGCTCCAAATCCATTTTAAAGCCATTTCAAAGGCATTTTGCGCATACATGAAATGAACACATTTTTCTCCAAAACTATAACACATGCAAGCTTGTCCTGTTTGGTGGAGATGATATTTAATAAAATAAGTAGAAATCCACTAAAAGTTTTGTTTGGTTATCTTGCAATCCCGAGATAATCGTCTCCATGCTCCAAATCCATTTTAAAGCCATTTTTAAGGCATTTCGCGCATACATGAAATGAACACATTTTTCTCCAAAACTATAACAGATGCAAGCTTGTCCTGTTTGGTGGAGATGATATTTAATAAAATAAGTAGAAATCCACTAAAAGTTTTGTTTGGTTATCTTGCAATCCCGAGATAATCGTCTCCATGCTCCAAATCCATTTTAAAGCCATTTTTAAGGCATTTCGCGCATACATGAAATGAACACATTTTTCTCCAAAACTATAACAGATGCAAGCTTGTCCTGTTTGGTGGAGATGATATTTAATAAAATAAGTAGAAATCCACTAAAAGTTTTTGTTTGGCTATCTTGCAATCCCGAGATAATCGTCTCCATGCTCCAAATCCATTTTAAAGCCATTTTTAAGGCATTTCGCGCATACATGAAATGAACACATTTTTCTCCAAAACTATAACAGATGCAAGCTTGTCCTGTTTGGTGGAGATGATATTTAATAAAATAAGTAGAAATCCACTAAAAGTTTTGTTTGGTTATCTTGCAATCCCGAGATAATCGTCTCCATGCTCCAAATCCATTTTAAAGCCATTTTTAAGGCATTTCGCGCATACATGAAATGAACACATTTTTCTCCAAAACTATAACAGATGCAAGCTTGTCCTGTTTGGTGGAGATAATATTTAATAAAATAAGTAGAAATCTACTAAAAGTTTCGTTTGTTTATATTGCCATCCTGAGATAATCGTCTCCATGCTCCAAATCCATTTTAAAGCCATTTTTAAGGCATTTCGCGCATACATGAAATGAACACATTTTTCTCCAAAACTATAACAGATGCAAGCTTGTCCTGTTTGGTGGAGATAATATTTAATAAAATAAGTAGAAATCTACTAAAAGTTTCGTTTGTTTATATTGCCATCCTGAGATAATCGTCTCCATGCTCCAAATCCATTTTAAAGCCATTTCAAAGGCATTTTGCGCATACATGAAATGAACACATTTTTCTCCAAAACTATAACAGATGCAAGCTTGTCCTGTTTGGTGGAGATGATATTTAATAAAATAAGTAGAAATCCACTAAAAGTTTTGTTTGGTTATCTTGCAATCCCGAGATAATCGTCTCCATGCTCCAAATCCATTTTAAAGCCATTTTTAAGGCATTTCGCGCATACATGAAATGAACACATTTTTCTCCAAAACTATAACAGATGCAAGCTTGTCCTGTTTGGTGGAGATAATATTTAATAAAATAAGTAGAAATCTACTAAAAGTTTCGTTTGTTTATATTGCCATCCTGAGATAATCGTCTCCATGCTCCAAATCCATTTTAAAGCCATTTTTAAGGCATTTCGCGCATACATGAAATGAACACATTTTTCTCCAAAACTATAACAGATGCAAGCTTGTCCTGTTTGGTGGAGATGATATTTAATAAAATAAGTAGAAATCCACTAAAAGTTTTGTTTGGTTATCTTGCAATCCCGAGATAATCGTCTCCATGCTCCAAATCCATTTTAAAGCCATTTCAAAGGCATTTTGCGCACACATGAAATGAACACATTTTTCTCCAAAACTATAACAGATGCAAGCTTGTCCTGTTTGGTGGAGATGATATTTAATAAAATAAGTAGAAATCCACTAAAAGTTTTGTTTGGTTATCTTGCAATCCCGAGATAATCGTCTCCATGCTCCAAATCCATTTTAAAGCCATTTTTAAGGCATTTCGCGCATACATGAAATGAACACATTTTTCTCCAAAACTATAACAGATGCAAGCTTGTCCTGTTTGGTGGAGATAATATTTAATAAAATAAGTAGAAATCTACTAAAAGTTTCGTTTGTTTATATTGCCATCCTGAGATAATCGTCTCCATGCTCCAAATCCATTTTAAAGCCATTTCAAAGGCATTTTGCGCATACATGAAATGAACACATTTTTCTCCAAAACTATAACACATGCAAGCTTGTCCTGTTTGGTGGAGATGATATTTAATAAAATAAGTAGAAATCCACTAAAAGTTTTGTTTGGTTATCTTGCAATCCCGAGATAATCGTCTCCATGCTCCAAATCCATTTTAAAGCCATTTTTAAGGCATTTCGCGCATACATGAAATGAACACATTTTTCTCCAAAACTATAACAGATGCAAGCTTGTCCTGTTTGGTGGAGATGATATTTAATAAAATAAGTAGAAATCCACTAAACGTTTTGTTTGGTTATCTTGCAATCCCGAGATAATCGTCTCCATGCTCCAAATCCATTTTAAAGCCATTTTTAAGGCATTTCGCGCATACATGAAATGAACACATTTTTCTCCAAAACTATAACAGATGCAAGCTTGTCCTGTTTGGTGGAGATGATATTTAATAAAATAAGTAGAAATCCACTAAAAGTTTTTGTTTGGTTATCTTGCAATCCCGAGATAATCGTCTCCATGCTCCAAATCCATTTTAAAGCCATTTTTAAGGCATTTCGCGCATACATGAAATGAACACATTTTTCTCCAAAACTATAACAGATGCAAGCTTGTCCTGTTTGGTGGAGATGATATTTAATAAAATAAGTAGAAATCCACTAAAAGTTTTGTTTGGTTATCTTGCAATCCCGAGATAATCGTCTCCATGCTCCAAATCCATTTTAAAGCCATTTTTAAGGCATTTCGCGCATACATGAAATGAACACATTTTTCTCCAAAACTATAACAGATGCAAGCTTGTCCTGTTTGGTGGAGATAATATTTAATAAAATAAGTAGAAATCTACTAAAAGTTTCGTTTGTTTATATTGCCATCCTGAGATAATCGTCTCCATGCTCCAAATCCATTTTAAAGCCATTTTTAAGGCATTTCGCGCATACATGAAATGAACACATTTTTCTCCAAAACTATAACAGATGCAAGCTTGTCCTGTTTGGTGGAGATGATATTTAATAAAATAAGTAGAAATCCATTAAAAGTTTTGTTTGGTTATCTTGCAATCCCGAGATAATCGTCTCCATGCTCCAAATCCATTTTAAAGCCATTTTTAAGGCATTTCGCGCATACATGAAATGAACACATTTTTCTCCAAAACTATAACAGATGCAAGCTTGTCCTGTTTGGTGGAGATGATATTTAATAAAATAAGTAGAAATCCACTAAAAGTTTTGTTTGGTTATATTGCAATCCCGACATAATCGTCTCCATGCTCCAAATCCATTTTAAAGCCATTTTTAAGGCATTTCGCGCATACATGAAATGAACACATTTTTCTCCAAAACTATAACAGATGCAAGCTTGTCCTGTTTGGTGGAGATGATATTTAATAAAATAAGTAGAAATCCACTAAAAGTTTTGGTTATCTTGCAATCCCGAGATAATCGTCTCCATGCTCCAAATCCATTTTAAAGCCATTTTTAAGGCATTTCGCGCATACATGAAATGAACACATTTTTCTCCAAAACTATAACAGATGCAAGCTTGTCCTGTTTGGTGGAGATAATATTTAATAAAATAAGTAGAAATCTACTAAAAGTTTCGTTTGTTTATATTGCCATCCTGAGATAATCGTCTCCATGCTCCAAATCCATTTTAAAGCCATTTCAAAGGCATTTTGCGCATACATGAAATAAACACATTTTTCTCCAAAACTATAACACATGCAAGCTTGTCCTGTTTGGTGGAGATGATATTTAATAAAATAAGTAGAAATCCACTAAAAGTTTTGTTTGGTTATCTTGCAATCCCGAGATAATCGTCTCCATGCTCCAAATCCATTTTAAAGCTATTTTTAAGGCATTTCGCGCATACATGAAATGAACACATTTTTCTCCAAAACTATAACAGATGCAAGCTTGTCCTGTTTGGTGGAGATGATATTTAATAAAATAAGTAGAAATCCACTAAAAGTTTTGTTTGGTTATCTTGCAATCCCGAGATAATCGTCTCCATGCTCCAAATCCATTTTAAAGCCATTTTTAAGGCATTTCGCGCATACATGAAATGAACACATTTTTCTCCAAAACTATAACAGATGCAAGCTTGTCCTGTTTGGTGGAGATGATATTTAATAAAATAAGTATAAATCCACTAAAAGTTTTGTTTGGTTATCTTGCAATCCCGAGATAATCGTCTCCATGCTCCAAATCCATTTTAAAGCCATTTTTAAGGCATTTCGCGCATACATGAAATGAACACATTTTTCTCCAAAACTATAACAGATGCAAGCTTGTCCTGTTTGGTGGAGATGATATTTAATAAAATAAGTAGAAATCCACTAAAAGTTTTGTTTGGTTATCTTGCAATCCCGAGATAATCGTCTCCATGCTCCAAATCCATTTTAAAGCCATTTCAAAGGCATTTTGCGCATACATGAAATGAACACATTTTTCTCCAAAACTATAACACATGCAAGCTTGTCCTGTTTGGTGGAGATGATATTTAATAAAATAAGTAGAAATCCACTAAAAGTTTTGTTTGGTTATCTTGCAATCCCGAGATAATCGTCTCCATGCTCCAAATCCATTTTAAAGCCATTTTTAAGGCATTTCGCGCATACATGAAATGAACACATTTTTCTCCAAAACTATAACAGATGCAAGCTTGTCCTGTTTGGTGGAGATGATATTTAATAAAATAAGTAGAAATCCACTAAAAGTTTTGTTTGGTTATCTTGCAATCCCGAGATAATCGTCTCCATGCTCCAAATCCATTTTAAAGCCATTTTTAAGGCATTTCGCGCATACATGAAATGAACACATTTTTCTCCAAAACTATAACAGATGCAAGCTTGTCCTGTTTGGTGGAGATGATATTTAATAAAATAAGTATAAATCCACTAAAAGTTTTGTTTGGTTATCTTGCAATCCCGAGATAATCGTCTCCATGCTCCAAATCCATTTTAAAGCCATTTTTAAGGCATTTCGCGCATACATGAAATGAACACATTTTTCTCCAAAACTATAACAGATGCAAGCTTGTCCTGTTTGGTGGAGATGATATTTAATAAAATAAGTAGAAATCCACTAAAAGTTTTGTTTGGTTATCTTGCAATCCCGAGATAATCGTCTCCATGCTCCAAATCCATTTTAAAGCCATTTCAAAGGCATTTTGCGCATACATGAAATGAACACATTTTTCTCCAAAACTATAACACATGCAAGCTTGTCCTGTTTGGTGGAGATGATATTTAATAAAATAAGTAGAAATCCACTAAAAGTTTTGTTTGGTTATCTTGCAATCCCGAGATAATCGTCTCCATGCTCCAAATCCATTTTAAAGCCATTTTTAAGGCATTTCGCGCATACATGAAATGAACACATTTTTCTCCAAAACTATAACACATGCAAGCTTGTCCTGTTTGGTGGAGATGATATTTAATAAAATAAGTAGAAATCCACTAAACGTTTTGTTTGGTTATCTTGCAATCCCGAGATAATCGTCTCCATGCTCCAAATCCATTTTAAAGCCATTTTTAAGGCATTTCGCGCATACATGAAATGAACACATTTTTCTCCAAAACTATAACAGATGCAAGCTTGTCCTGTTTGGTGGAGATGATATTTAATAAAATAAGTAGAAATCCACTAAAAGTTTTGTTTGGTTATATTGCAATCCCGAGATAATCGTCTCCATGCTCCAAATCCATTTTAAAGCCATTTTTAAGGCATTTCGCGCATACATGAAATGAACACATTTTTCTCCAAAACTATAACAGATGCAAGCTTGTCCTGTTTGGTGGAGATGATATTTAATAAAATAAGTAGAAATCCACTAAAAGTTTTGTTTGGTTATCTTGCAATCCCGAGATAATCGTCTCCATGCTCCAAATCCATTTTAAAGCCATTTTTAAGGCATTTCGCGCATACATGAAATGAACACATTTTTCTCCAAAACTATAACAGATGCAAGCTTGTCCTGTTTGGTGGAGATGATATTTAATAAAATAAGTATAAATCCACTAAAAGTTTTGTTTGGTTATCTTGCAATCCCGAGATAATCGTCTCCATGCTCCAAATCCATTTTAAAGCCATTTTTAAGGCATTTCGCGCATACATGAAATGAACACATTTTTCTCCAAAACTATAACAGATGCAAGCTTGTCCTGTTTGGTGGAGATGATATTTAATAAAATAAGTAGAAATCCACTAAAAGTTTTGTTTGGTTATCTTGCAATCCCGAGATAATCGTCTCCATGCTCCAAATCCATTTTAAAGCCATTTCAAAGGCATTTTGCGCATACATGAAATGAACACATTTTTCTCCAAAACTATAACACATGCAAGCTTGTCCTGTTTGGTGGAGATGATATTTAATAAAATAAGTAGAAATCCACTAAAAGTTTTGTTTGGTTATCTTGCAATCCCGAGATAATCGTCTCCATGCTCCAAATCCATTTTAAAGCCATTTTTAAGGCATTTCGCGCATACATGAAATGAACACATTTTTCTCCAAAACTATAACACATGCAAGCTTGTCCTGTTTGGTGGAGATGATATTTAATAAAATAAGTAGAAATCCACTAAACGTTTTGTTTGGTTATCTTGCAATCCCGAGATAATCGTCTCCATGCTCCAAATCCATTTTAAAGCCATTTTTAAGGCATTTCGCGCATACATGAAATGAACACATTTTTCTCCAAAACTATAACAGATGCAAGCTTGTCCTGTTTGGTGGAGATGATATTTAATAAAATAAGTAGAAATCCACTAAAAGTTTTGTTTGGTTATATTGCAATCCCGAGATAATCGTCTCCATGCTCCAAATCCATTTTAAAGCCATTTTTAAGGCATTTCGCGCATACATGAAATGAACACATTTTTCTCCAAAACTATAACAGATGCAAGCTTGTCCTGTTTGGTGGAGATGATATTTAATAAAATAAGTAGAAATCCACTAAAAGTTTTGTTTGGTTATCTTGCAATCCCGAGATAATCGTCTCCATGCTCCAAATCCATTTTAAAGCCATTTTTAAGGCATTTCGCGCATACATGAAATGAACACATTTTTCTCCAAAACTATAACAGATGCAAGCTTGTCCTGTTTGGTGGAGATGATATTTAATAAAATAAGTAGAAATCCACAAAAAGTTTTGTTTGGTTATCTTGCAATCCCGAGATAATCGTCTCCATGCTCCAAATCCATTTTAAAGCCATTTTTAAGGCATTTCGCGCATACATGAAATGAACACATTTTTCTCCAAAACTATAACAGATGCAAGCTTGTCCTGTTTGGTGGAGATGATATTTAATAAAATAAGTAGAAATCCACTAAAAGTTTTGTTTGGTTATCTTGCAATCCCGAGATAATCGTCTCCATGCTCCAAATCCATTTTAAAGCCATTTTTAAGGCATTTCGCGCATACATGAAATGAACACATTTTTCTCCAAAACTATAACAGATGCAAGCTTGTCCTGTTTGGTGGAGATGATATTTAATAAAATAAGTAGAAATCCACTAAAAGTTTTGTTTGGTTATCTTGCAATCCCGAGATAATCGTCTCCATGCTCCAAATCCATTTTAAAGCCATTTTTAAGGCATTTCGCGCATACATGAAATGAACACATTTTTCTCCAAAACTATAACAGATGCAAGCTTGTCCTGTTTGGTGGAGATAATATTTAATAAAATAAGTAGAAATCTACTAAAAGTTTTGTTTGTTTATATTGCCATCCTCAGATAATCGTCTCCATGCTCCAAATCCATTTTAAAGCCATTTCAAAGGCATTTTGCGCATACATGAAATGAACACATTTTTCTCCAAAACTATAACAGATGCAAGCTTGTCCTGTTTGGTGGAGATGATATTTAATAAAATAAGTAGAAATCCACAAAAAGTTTTGTTTGGTTATCTTGCAATCCCGAGATAATCGTCTCCATGCTCCAAATCCATTTTAAAGCCATTTTTAAGGCATTTCGCGCATACATGAAATGAACACATTTTTCTCCAAAACTATAACAGATGCAAGCTTGTCCTGTTTGGTGGAGATGATATTTAATAAAATAAGTAGAAATCCACTAAAAGTTTTGTTTGGTTATCTTGCAATCCCGAGATAATCGTCTCCATGCTCCAAATCCATTTTAAAGCCATTTTAAGGCATTTCGCGCATACATGAAATGAACACATTTTTCTCCAAAACTATAACAGATGCAAGCTTGTCCTGTTTGGTGGAGATGATATTTAATAAAATAAGTAGAAATCCACTAAAAGTTTTGTTTGGTTATCTTGCAATCCCGAGATAATCGTCTCCATGCTCCAAATCCATTTTAAAGCCATTTTTAAGGCATTTCGCGCATACATGAAATGAACACATTTTTCTCCAAAACTATAACAGATGCAAGCTTGTCCTGTTTGGTGGAGATGACATTTAATAAAATAAGTAGAAATCCACTAAAAGTTTTGTTTGGTTATCTTGCAATCCCGAGATTATCGTCTCCATGCTCCAAATCCATTTTAAAGCCATTTTTAAGGCATTTCGCGCATACATGAAATGAACACATTTTTCTCCAAAACTATAACAGATGCAAGCTTGTCCTGTTTGGTGGAGATGATATTTAATAAATTAAGTAGAAATCCACTAAAAGTTTTGTTTGGTTATATTGCAATCCCGAGATAATCGTCTCCATGCTCCAAATCCATTTTAAAGCCATTTTTAAGGCATTTCGCGCATACATGAAATGAACACATTTTTCTCCAAAACTATAACAGATGCAAGCTTGTCCTGTTTGGTGGAGATGATATTTAATAAAATAAGTAGAAATCCACTAAAAGTTTTGTTTGGTTATCTTGCAATCCCGAGATAATCGTCTCCATGCTCCAAATCCATTTTAAAGCCATTTTTAAGGCATTTCGCGCATACATGAAATGAACACATTTTTCTCCAAAACTATAACAGATGCAAGCTTGTCGTGTTTGGTGGAGATGATATTTAATAAAATAAGTAGAAATCCACTAAAAGTTTTGTTTGGTTATCTTGCAATCCCGAGATAATCGTCTCCATGCTCCAAATCCATTTTAAAGCCATTTTTAAGGCATTTCGCGCATACATGAAATGAACACATTTTTCTCCAAAACTATAACAGATGCAAGCTTGTCCTGTTTGGTGGAGATGATATTTAATAAAATAAGTAGAAATCCACTAAAAGTTTTGTTTGGTTATCTTGCAATCCCGAGATAATCGTCTCCATGCTCCAAATCCATTTTAAAGCCATTTTTAAGGCATTTCGCGCATACATGAAATGAACACATTTTTCTCCAAAACTATAACACATGCAAGCTTGTCCTGTTTGGTGGAGATGATATTTAATAAAATAAGTAGAAATCCACTAAAAGTTTTGTTTGGTTATCTTGCAATCCCGAGATAATCGTCTCCATGCTCCAAATCCATTTTAAAGCTATTTTTAAGGCATTTCGCGCATACATGAAATGAACACATTTTTCTCCAAAACTATAACAGATGCAAGCTTGTCCTGTTTGGTGGAGATGATATTTAATAAAATAAGTAGAAATCCACTAAAAGTTTTGTTTGGTTATCTTGCAATCCCGAGATAATCGTCTCCATGCTCCAAATCCATTTTAAAGCCATTTTTAAGGCATTTCGCGCATACATGAAATGAACACATTTTTCTCCAAAACTATAACAGATGCAAGCTTGTCCTGTTTGGTGGAGATGATATTTAATAAAATAAGTAGAAATCCACTAAAAGTTTTGTTTGGTTATCTTGCAATCCCGAGATAATCGTCTCCATGCTCCAAATCCATTTTAAAGCCATTTCAAAGGCATTTTGCGCATACATGAAATGAACACATTTTTCTCCAAAACTATAACACATGCAAGCTTGTCCTGTTTGGTGGAGATGATATTTAATAAAATAAGTAGAAATCCACTAAAAGTTTTGTTTTGTTATCTTGCAATCCCGAGATAATCGTCTCCATGCTCCAAATCCATTTTAAAGCCATTTTTAAGGCATTTCGCGCATACATGAAATGAACACATTTTTCTCCAAAACTATAACAGATGCAAGCTTGTCCTGTTTGGTGGAGATGATATTTAATAAAATAAGTAGAAATCCACTAAAAGTTTTGTTTGGTTATCTTGCAATCCCGAGATAATCGTCTCCATGCTCCAAATCCATTTTAAAGCCATTTTTAAGGCATTTCGCGCATACATGAAATGAACACATTTTTCTCCAAAACTATAACAGATGCAAGCTTGTCCTGTTTGGTGGAGATGATATTTAATAAAATAAGTAGAAATCCACTAAAAGTTTTGTTTGGTTATCTTGCAATCCCGAGATAATCGTCTCCATGCTCCAAATCCATTTTAAAGCCATTTTTAAGGCATTTCGCGCATACATGAAATGAACACATTTTTCTCCAAAACTATAACAGATGCAAGCTTGTCCTGTTTGGTGGAGATGATATTTAATAAAATAAGTAGAAATCCACTAAAAGTTTTGTTTGGTTATATTGCAATCCCGAGATAATCGTCTCCATGCTCCAAATCCATTTTAAAGCCATTTTTAAGGCATTTCGCGCATACATGAAATGAACACATTTTTCTCCAAAACTATAACAGATGCAAGCTTGTCCTGTTTGGTGGAGATGATATTTAATAAAATAAGTAGAAATCCACTAAAAGTTTTGTTTGGTTATCTTGCAATCCCGAGATAATCGTCTCCATGCTCCAAATCCATTTTAAAGCCATTTTAAGGCATTTCGCGCATACATGAAATGAACACATTTTTCTCCAAAACTATAACAGATGCAAGCTTGTCCTGTTTGGTGGAGATGATATTTAATAAAATAAGTAGAAATCCACTAAAAGTTTTGTTTGGTTATCTTGCAATCCCGAGATAATCGTCTCCATGCTCCAAATCCATTTTAAAGCCATTTTTAAGGCATTTCGCGCATACATGAAATGAACACATTTTTCTCCAAAACTATAACAGATGCAAGCTTGTCCTGTTTGGTGGAGATGACATTTAATAAAATAAGTAGAAATCCACTAAAAGTTTTGTTTGGTTATCTTGCAATCCCGAGATTATCGTCTCCATGCTCCAAATCCATTTTAAAGCCATTTTTAAGGCATTTCGCGCATACATGAAATGAACACATTTTTCTCCAAAACTATAACAGATGCAAGCTTGTCCTGTTTGGTGGAGATGATATTTAATAAATTAAGTAGAAATCCACTAAAAGTTTTGTTTGGTTATATTGCAATCCCGAGATAATCGTCTCCATGCTCCAAATCCATTTTAAAGCCATTTTTAAGGCATTTCGCGCATACATGAAATGAACACATTTTTCTCCAAAACTATAACAGATGCAAGCTTGTCCTGTTTGGTGGAGATGATATTTAATAAAATAAGTAGAAATCCACTAAAAGTTTTGTTTGGTTATCTTGCAATCCCGAGATAATCGTCTCCATGCTCCAAATCCATTTTAAAGCCATTTTTAAGGCATTTCGCGCATACATGAAATGAACACATTTTTCTCCAAAACTATAACAGATGCAAGCTTGTCGTGTTTGGTGGAGATGATATTTAATAAAATAAGTAGAAATCCACTAAAAGTTTTGTTTGGTTATCTTGCAATCCCGAGATAATCGTCTCCATGCTCCAAATCCATTTTAAAGCCATTTTTAAGGCATTTCGCGCATACATGAAATGAACACATTTTTCTCCAAAACTATAACAGATGCAAGCTTGTCCTGTTTGGTGGAGATGATATTTAATAAAATAAGTAGAAATCCACTAAAAGTTTTGTTTGGTTATCTTGCAATCCCGAGATAATCGTCTCCATGCTCCAAATCCATTTTAAAGCCATTTTTAAGGCATTTCGCGCATACATGAAATGAACACATTTTTCTCCAAAACTATAACACATGCAAGCTTGTCCTGTTTGGTGGAGATGATATTTAATAAAATAAGTAGAAATCCACTAAAAGTTTTGTTTGGTTATCTTGCAATCCCGAGATAATCGTCTCCATGCTCCAAATCCATTTTAAAGCCATTTTTAAGGCATTTCGCGCATACATGAAATGAACACATTTTTCTCCAAAACTATAACAGATGCAAGCTTGTCCTGTTTGGTGGAGATGATATTTAATAAAATAAGTAGAAATCCACTAAAAGTTTTGTTTGGTTATCTTGCAATCCCGAGATAATCGTCTCCATGCTCCAAATCCATTTTAAAGCCATTTTTAAGGCATTTCGCGCATACATGAAATGAACACATTTTTCTCCAAAACTATAACAGATGCAAGCTTGTCCTGTTTGGTGGAGATGATATTTAATAAAATAAGTAGAAATCCACTAAAAGTTTTGTTTGGTTATCTTGCAATCCCGAGATAATCGTCTCCATGCTCCAAATCCATTTTAAAGCCATTTCAAAGGCATTTTGCGCATACATGAAATGAACACATTTTTCTCCAAAACTATAACACATGCAAGCTTGTCCTGTTTGGTGGAGATGATATTTAATAAAATAAGTAGAAATCCACTAAAAGTTTTGTTTTGTTATCTTGCAATCCCGAGATAATCGTCTCCATGCTCCAAATCCATTTTAAAGCCATTTTTAAGGCATTTCGCGCATACATGAAATGAACACATTTTTCTCCAAAACTATAACAGATGCAAGCTTGTCCTGTTTGGTGGAGATGATATTTAATAAAATAAGTAGAAATCCACTAAAAGTTTTGTTTGGTTATCTTGCAATCCCGAGATAATCGTCTCCATGCTCCAAATCCATTTTAAAGCCATTTTTAAGGCATTTCGCGCATACATGAAATGAACACATTTTTCTCCAAAACTATAACAGATGCAAGCTTGTCCTGTTTGGTGGAGATGATATTTAATAAAATAAGTAGAAATCCACTAAAAGTTTTGTTTGGTTATCTTGCAATCCCGAGATAATCGTCTCCATGCTCCAAATCCATTTTAAAGCCATTTTTAAGGCATTTCGCGCATACATGAAATGAACACATTTTTCTCCAAAACTATAACAGATGCAAGCTTGTCCTGTTTGGTGGAGATGATATTTAATAAAATAAGTAGAAATCCACTAAAAGTTTTGTTTGGTTATATTGCAATCCCGAGATAATCGTCTCCATGCTCCAAATCCATTTTAAAGCCATTTTTAAGGCATTTCGCGCATACATGAAATGAACACATTTTTCTCCAAAACTATAACAGATGCAAGCTTGTCCTGTTTGGTGGAGATGATATTTAATAAAATAAGTAGAAATCCACTAAAAGTTTTGTTTGGTTATCTTGCAATCCCGAGATAATCGTCTCTATGCTCCAAATCCATTTTAAAGCCATTTTTAAGGCATTTCGCGCATACATGAAATGAACACATTTTTCTCCAAAACTATAACAGATGCAAGCTTGTCCTGTTTGGTGGAGATGATATTTAATAAAATAAGTAGAAATCCACTAAATGTTTTGTTTGGTTATCTTGCAATCCCGAGATAATCGTCTCCATGCTCCAAATCCATTTTAAAGCCATTTTTAAGGCATTTCGCGCATACATGAAATGAACACATTTTTCTCCAAAACTATAACAGATGCAAGCTTGTCCTGTTCGGTGGAGATGATATTTAATAAAATAAGTAGAAATCCACTAAAAGTTTTGTTTGGTTATCTTGCAATCCCGAGATAATCGTCTCCATGCTCCAAATCTATTTTAAAGCCATTTTTAAGGCATTTCGCGCATACATGAAATGAACACATTTTTCTCCAAAACTATAACAGATGCAAGCTTGTCCTGTTTGGTGGAGATGATATTTAATAAAATAAGTAGAAATCCACTAAAAGTTTTGTTTGGTTATCTTGCAATCCCGAGATAATCGTCTCCATGCTCCAAATCCATTTTAAAGCCATTTCAAAGGCATTTTGCGCATACATGAAATGAACACATTTTTCTCCAAAACTATAACACATGCAAGCTTGTCCTGTTTGGTGGAGATGATATTTAATAAAATAAGTAGAAATCCACTAAAAGTTTTGTTTGGTTATCTTGCAATCCCGAGATAATCGCCTCCATGCTCCAAATCCATTTTAAAGCCATTTTTAAGGCATTTCGCGCATACATGAAATGAACACATTTTTCTCCAAAACTATAACAGATGCAAGCTTGTCCTGTTTGGTGGAGATAATATTTAATAAAATAAGTAGAAATCTACTAAAAGTTTCGTTTGTTTATATTGCCATCCTGAGATAATCGTCTCCATGCTCCAAATCCATTTTAAAGCCATTTCAAAGGCATTTTGCGCATACATGAAATGAACACATTTTTCTCCAAAACTATAACACATGCAAGCTTGTCCTGTTTGGTGGAGATGATATTTAATAAAATAAGTAGAAATCCACTAAAAGTTTTGTTTGGTTATCTTGCAATCCCGAGATAATCGTCTCCATGCTCCAAATCCATTTTAAAGCCATTTTTAAGGCATTTCGCGCATACATGAAATGAACACATTTTTCTCCAAAACTATAACAGATGGAAGCTTGTCCTGTTTGGTGGAGATGATATTTAATAAAATAAGTAGAAATCCACTAAAAGTTTTGTTTGGTTATCTTGCAATCCCGAGATAATCGTCTCCATGCTCCAAATCCATTTTAAAGCCATTTTTAAGGCATTTCGCGCATACATGAAATGAACACATTTTTCTCCAAAACTATAACAGATGCAAGCTTGTCCTGTTTGGTGGAGATGATATTTAATAAAATAAGTAGAAATCCACTAAAAGTTTTGTTTGGTTATCTTGCAATCCCGAGATAATCGTCTCCATGCTCCAAATCCATTTTAAAGTCATTTTTAAGGCATTTCGCGCATACATGAAATGAACACATTTTTCTCCAAAACTATAACAGATGCAAGCTTGTCCTGTTTGGTGGAGATGATATTTAATAAAATAAGTAGAAATCCACTAAAAGTTTTGTTTGGTTATCTTGCAATCCCGAGATAATCGTCTCCATGCTCCAAATCCATTTTAAAGCCATTTCAAAGGCATTTTGCGCATACATGAAATGAACACATTTTTCTCCAAAACTATAACACATGCAAGCTTGTCCTGTTTGGTGGAGATGATATTTAATAAAATAAGTAGAAATCCACTAAAAGTTTTGTTTGGTTATCTTGCAATCCCGAGATAATCGTCTCTATGCTCCAAATCCATTTTAAAGCCATTTTTAAGGCATTTCGCGCATACATGAAATGAACACATTTTTCTCCAAAACTATAACAGATGCAAGCTTGTCCTGTTTGGTGGAGATGATATTTAATAAAATAAGTAGAAATCCACTAAAAGTTTTGTTTGGTTATCTTGCAATCCCGAGATAATCGTCTCCATGCTCCAAATCCATTTTAAAGCCATTTTTAAGGCATTTCGCGCATACATGAAATGAACACATTTTTCTCCAAAACTATAACAGATGCAAGCTTGTCCTGTTTGGTGGAGATGATATTTAATAAAATAAGTAGAAATCCACTAAAAGTTTTGTTTGGTTATCTTGCAATCCCGAGATAATCGTCTCCATGCTCCAAATCCATTTTAAAGCCATTTTTAAGGCATTTCGCGCATACATGAAATGAACACATTTTTCTCCAAAACTATAACAGATGCAAGCTTGTCCTGTTTGGTGGAGATGATATTTAATAAAATAAGTAGAAATCCACTAAAAGTTTTGTTTGGTTATATTGCAATCCCGAGATAATCGTCTCCATGCTCCAAATCCATTTTAAAGCCATTTTTAAGGCATTTCGCGCATACATGAAATGAACACATTTTTCTCCAAAACTATAACAGATGCAAGCTTGTCCTGTTTGGTGGAGATAATATTTAATAAAATAAGTAGAAATCTACTAAAAGTTTCGTTTGTTTATATTGCCATCCTGAGATAATCGTCTCCATGCTCCAAATCCATTTTAAAGCCATTTCAAAGGCATTTTGCGCATACATGAAATGAACACATATTTCTCCAAAACTATAACACATGCAAGCTTGTCTTGTTTGGTGGAGATGATATTTAATAAAATAAGTAGAAATCCACTAAAAGTTTTGTTTGGTTATCTTGCAATCCCGAGATAATCGTCTCCATGCTCCAAATCCATTTTAAAGCCATTTTTAAGGCATTTCGCGCATACATGAAATGAACACATTTTTCTCCAAAACTATAACAGATGCAAGCTTGTCCTGTTTGGTGGAGATAATATTTAATAAAATAAGTAGAAATCTACTAAAAGTTTCGTTTGTTTATATTGCCATCCTGAGATAATCGTCTCCATGCTCCAAATCCATTTTAAAGCCATTTCAAAGGCATTTTGCGCATACATGAAATGAACACATTTTTCTCCAAAACTATAACACATGCAAGCTTGTCCTGTTTGGTGGAGATGATATTTAATAAAATAAGTAGAAATCCACTAAAAGTTTTGTTTGGTTATCTTGCAATCCCGAGATAATCGTCTCCATGCTCCAAATCCATTTTAAAGCCATTTTTAAGGCATTTCGCGCATACATGAAATGAACACATTTTTCTCCAAAACTATAACAGATGCAAGCTTGTCCTGTTTGGTGGAGATGATATTTAATAAAATAAGTAGAAATCCACTAAAAGTTTTGTTTGGTTATCTTGCAATCCCGAGATAATCGTCTCCATGCTCAAAATCCATTTTAAAGCCATTTTTAAGGCATTTCGCGCATACATGAAATGAACACATTTTTCTCCAAAACTATAACAGATGCAAGCTTGTCCTGTTTGGTGGAGATGATATTTAATAAAATAAGTAGAAATCCACTAAAAGTTTTTGTTTGGTTATCTTGCAATCCCGGGATAATCGTCTCCATGCTCCAAATCCATTTTAAAGCCATTTTTAAGGCATTTCGCGCATACATGAAATGAACACATTTTTCTCCAAAACTATAACAGATGCAAGCTTGTCCTGTTTGGTGGAGATGATATTTAATAAAATAAGTAGAAATCCACTAAACGTTTTGTTTGGTTATCTTGCAATCCCGAGATAATCGTCCCCATGCTCCAAATCCATTTTAAAGCCATTTTTAAGGCATTTCGCGCATACATGAAATGAACACATTTTTCTCCAAAACTATAACAGATGCAAGCTTGTCCTGTTTGGTGGAGATAATATTTAATAAAATAAGTAGAAATCTACTAAAAGTTTCGTTTGTTTATATTGCCATCCTGAGATAATCGTCTCCATGCTCCAAATCCATTTTAAAGCCATTTTTAAGGCATTTCGCGCATACATGAAATGAACACATTTTTCTCCAAAACTATAACAGATGCAAGCTTGTCCTGTTTGGTGGAGATGATATTTAATAAAATAAGTAGAAATCCACTAAAAGTTTTGTTTGGTTATCTTGCAATCCCGAGATAATCGTCTCCATGCTCCAAATCCATTTTAAAGCCATTTCAAAGGCATTTTGCGCATACATGAAATGAACACATTTTTCTCCAAAACTATAACAGATGCAAGCTTGTCCTGTTTGGTGGAGATGATATTTAATAAAATAAGTAGAAATCCACTAAAAGTTTTGTTTGGTTATCTTGCAATCCCGAGATAATCGTCTCCATGCTCCAAATCCATTTTAAAGCCATTTTTAAGGCATTTCGCGCATACATGAAATGAACACATTTTTCTCCAAAACTATAACAGATGCAAGCTTGTCCTGTTTGGTGGAGATAATATTTAATAAAATAAGTAGAAATCTACTAAAAGTTTCGTTTGTTTATATTGCCATCCTGAGATAATCGTCTCCATGCTCCAAATCCATTTTAAAGCCATTTTTAAGGCATTTCGCGCATACATGAAATGAACACATTTTTCTCCAAAACTATAACAGATGCAAGCTTGTCCTGTTTGGTGGAGATGATATTTAATAAAATAAGTAGAAATCCACTAAAAGTTTTGTTTGGTTATCTTGCAATCCCGAGATAATCGTCTCCATGCTCCAAATCCATTTTAAAGCCATTTCAAAGGCATTTTGCGCATACATGAAATGAACACATTTTTCTCCAAAACTATAACAGATGCAAGCTTGTCCTGTTTGGTGGAGATGATATTTAATAAAATAAGTAGAAATCCACTAAAAGTTTTGTTTGGTTATCTTGCAATCCCGAGATAATCGTCTCCATGCTCCAAATCCATTTTAAAGCCATTTTTAAGGCATTTCGCGCATACATGAAATGAACACATTTTTCTCCAAAACTATAACAGATGCAAGCTTGTCCTGTTTGGTGGAGATAATATTTAATAAAATAAGTAGAAATCTACTAAAAGTTTCGTTTGTTTATATTGCCATCCTGAGATAATCGTCTCCATGCTCCAAATCCATTTTAAAGCCATTTCAAAGGCATTTTGCGCATACATGAAATGAACACATTTTTCTCCAAAACTATAACACATGCAAGCTTGTCCTGTTTGGTGGAGATGATATTTAATAAAATAAGTAGAAATCCACTAAAAGTTTTGTTTGGTTATCTTGCAATCCCGAGATAATCGTCTCCATGCTCCAAATCCATTTTAAAGCCATTTTTAAGGCATTTCGCGCATACATGAAATGAACACATTTTTCTCCAAAACTATAACAGATGCAAGCTTGTCCTGTTTGGTGGAGATGATATTTAATAAAATAAGTAGAAATCCACTAAAAGTTTTGTTTGGTTATCTTGCAATCCCGAGATAATCGTCTCCATGCTCCAAATCCATTTTAAAGCCATTTTTAAGGCATTTCGCGCATACATGAAATGAACACATTTTTCTCCAAAACTATAACAGATGCAAGCTTGTCCTGTTTGGTGGAGATGATATTTAATAAAATAAGTAGAAATCCACTAAAAGTTTTGTTTGGTTATATTGCAATCCCGAGATAATCGTCTCCATGCTCCAAATCCATTTTAAAGCCATTTTTAAGGCATTTCGCGCATACATGAAATGAACACATTTTTCTCCAAAACTATAACAGATGCAAGCTTGTCCTGTTTGGTGGAGATGATATTTAATAAAATAAGTAGAAATCCACTAAAAGTTTTGTTTGGTTATCTTGCAATCCCGAGATAATCGTCTCCATGCTCCAAATCCATTTTAAAGCCATTTTTAAGGCATTTCGCGCATACATGAAATGAACACATTTTTCTCCAAAACTATAACAGATGCAAGCTTGTCCTGTTTGGTGGAGATAATATTTAATAAAATAAGTAGAAATCTACTAAAAGTTTCGTTTGTTTATATTGCCATCCTGAGATAATCGTCTCCATGCTCCAAATCCATTTTAAAGCCATTTCAAAGGCATTTTGCGCATACATGAAATAAACACATTTTTCTCCAAAACTATAACACATGCAAGCTTGTCCTGTTTGGTGGAGATGATATTTAATAAAATAAGTAGAAATCCACTAAAAGTTTTGTTTGGTTATCTTGCAATCCCGAGATAATCGTCTCCATGCTCCAAATCCATTTTAAAGCTATTTTTAAGGCATTTCGCGCATACATGAAATGAACACATTTTTCTCCAAAACTATAACAGATGCAAGCTTGTCCTGTTTGGTGGAGATGATATTTAATAAAATAAGTAGAAATCCACTAAAAGTTTTGTTTGGTTATCTTGCAATCCCGAGATAATCGTCTCCATGCTCCAAATCCATTTTAAAGCCATTTTTAAGGCATTTCGCGCATACATGAAATGAACACATTTTTCTCCAAAACTATAACAGATGCAAGCTTGTCCTGTTTGGTGGAGATGATATTTAATAAAATAAGTATAAATCCACTAAAAGTTTTGTTTGGTTATCTTGCAATCCCGAGATAATCGTCTCCATGCTCCAAATCCATTTTAAAGCCATTTTTAAGGCATTTCGCGCATACATGAAATGAACACATTTTTCTCCAAAACTATAACAGATGCAAGCTTGTCCTGTTTGGTGGAGATGATATTTAATAAAATAAGTAGAAATCCACTAAAAGTTTTGTTTGGTTATCTTGCAATCCCGAGATAATCGTCTCCATGCTCCAAATCCATTTTAAAGCCATTTCAAAGGCATTTTGCGCATACATGAAATGAACACATTTTTCTCCAAAACTATAACACATGCAAGCTTGTCCTGTTTGGTGGAGATGATATTTAATAAAATAAGTAGAAATCCACTAAAAGTTTTGTTTGGTTATCTTGCAATCCCGAGATAATCGTCTCTATGCTCCAAATCCATTTTAAAGCCATTTTTAAGGCATTTCGCGCATACATGAAATGAACACATTTTTCTCCAAAACTATAACAGATGCAAGCTTGTCCTGTTTGGTGGAGATGATATTTAATAAAATAAGTAGAAATCCACTAAAAGTTTTGTTTGGTTATCTTGCAATCCCGAGATAATCGTCTCCATGCTCCAAATCCATTTTAAAGCCATTTTTAAGGCATTTCGCGCATACATGAAATGAACACATTTTTCTCCAAAACTATAACAGATGCAAGCTTGTCCTGTTTGGTGGAGATGATATTTAATAAAATAAGTAGAAATCCACTAAAAGTTTTGTTTGGTTATCTTGCAATCCCGAGATAATCGTCTCCATGCTCCAAATCCATTTTAAAGCCATTTCAAAGGCATTTTGCGCATACATGAAATGAACACATTTTTCTCCAAAACTATAACACATGCAAGCTTGTCCTGTTTGGTGGAGATGATATTTAATAAAATAAGTAGAAATCCACTAAAAGTTTTGTTTGGTTATCTTGCAATCCCGAGATAATCGTCTCCATGCTCCAAATCCATTTTAAAGCCATTTTTAAGGCATTTCGCGCATACATGAAATGAACACATTTTTCTCCAAAACTATAACACATGCAAGCTTGTCCTGTTTGGTGGAGATGATATTTAATAAAATAAGTAGAAATCCACTAAACGTTTTGTTTGGTTATCTTGCAATCCCGAGATAATCGTCTCCATGCTCCAAATCCATTTTAAAGCCATTTTTAAGGCATTTCGCGCATACATGAAATGAACACATTTTTCTCCAAAACTATAACAGATGCAAGCTTGTCCTGTTTGGTGGAGATGATATTTAATAAAATAAGTAGAAATCCACTAAAAGTTTTGTTTGGTTATATTGCAATCCCGAGATAATCGTCTCCATGCTCCAAATCCATTTTAAAGCCATTTTTAAGGCATTTCGCGCATACATGAAATGAACACATTTTTCTCCAAAACTATAACAGATGCAAGCTTGTCCTGTTTGGTGGAGATGATATTTAATAAAATAAGTAGAAATCCACTAAAAGTTTTGTTTGGTTATCTTGCAATCCCGAGATAATCGTCTCCATGCTCCAAATCCATTTTAAAGCCATTTTTAAGGCATTTCGCGCATACATGAAATGAACACATTTTTCTCCAAAACTATAACAGATGCAAGCTTGTCCTGTTTGGTGGAGATGATATTTAATAAAATAAGTATAAATCCACTAAAAGTTTTGTTTGGTTATCTTGCAATCCCGAGATAATCGTCTCCATGCTCCAAATCCATTTTAAAGCCATTTTTAAGGCATTTCGCGCATACATGAAATGAACACATTTTTCTCCAAAACTATAACAGATGCAAGCTTGTCCTGTTTGGTGGAGATGATATTTAATAAAATAAGTAGAAATCCACTAAAAGTTTTGTTTGGTTATCTTGCAATCCCGAGATAATCGTCTCCATGCTCCAAATCCATTTTAAAGCCATTTCAAAGGCATTTTGCGCATACATGAAATGAACACATTTTTCTCCAAAACTATAACACATGCAAGCTTGTCCTGTTTGGTGGAGATGATATTTAATAAAATAAGTAGAAATCCACTAAAAGTTTTGTTTGGTTATCTTGCAATCCCGAGATAATCGTCTCCATGCTCCAAATCCATTTTAAAGCCATTTTTAAGGCATTTCGCGCATACATGAAATGAACACATTTTTCTCCAAAACTATAACACATGCAAGCTTGTCCTGTTTGGTGGAGATGATATTTAATAAAATAAGTAGAAATCCACTAAACGTTTTGTTTGGTTATCTTGCAATCCCGAGATAATCGTCTCCATGCTCCAAATCCATTTTAAAGCCATTTTTAAGGCATTTCGCGCATACATGAAATGAACACATTTTTCTCCAAAACTATAACAGATGCAAGCTTGTCCTGTTTGGTGGAGATGATATTTAATAAAATAAGTAGAAATCCACTAAAAGTTTTGTTTGGTTATATTGCAATCCCGAGATAATCGTCTCCATGCTCCAAATCCATTTTAAAGCCATTTTTAAGGCATTTCGCGCATACATGAAATGAACACATTTTTCTCCAAAACTATAACAGATGCAAGCTTGTCCTGTTTGGTGGAGATGATATTTAATAAAATAAGTAGAAATCCACTAAAAGTTTTGTTTGGTTATCTTGCAATCCCGAGATAATCGTCTCCATGCTCCAAATCCATTTTAAAGCCATTTTTAAGGCATTTCGCGCATACATGAAATGAACACATTTTTCTCCAAAACTATAACAGATGCAAGCTTGTCCTGTTTGGTGGAGATGATATTTAATAAAATAAGTAGAAATCCACAAAAAGTTTTGTTTGGTTATCTTGCAATCCCGAGATAATCGTCTCCATGCTCCAAATCCATTTTAAAGCCATTTTCAAGGCATTTCGCGCATACATGAAATGAACACATTTTTCTCCAAAACTATAACAGATGCAAGCTTGTCCTGTTTGGTGGAGATGATATTTAATAAAATAAGTAGAAATCCACTAAAAGTTTTGTTTGGTTATCTTGCAATCCCGAGATAATCGTCTCCATGCTCCAAATCCATTTTAAAGCCATTTTTAAGGCATTTCGCGCATACATGAAATGAACACATTTTTCTCCAAAACTATAACAGATGCAAGCTTGTCCTGTTTGGTGGAGATGATATTTAATAAAATAAGTAGAAATCCACTAAAAGTTTTGTTTGGTTATCTTGCAATCCCGAGATAATCGTCTCCATGCTCCAAATCCATTTTAAAGCCATTTTTAAGGCATTTCGCGCATACATGAAATGAACACATTTTTCTCCAAAACTATAACAGATGCAAGCTTGTCCTGTTTGGTGGAGATAATATTTAATAAAATAAGTAGAAATCTACTAAAAGTTTTGTTTGTTTATATTGCCATCCTCAGATAATCGTCTCCATGCTCCAAATCCATTTTAAAGCCATTTCAAAGGCATTTTGCGCATACATGAAATGAACACATTTTTCTCCAAAACTATAACACATGCAAGCTTGTCCTGTTTGGTGGAGATGATATTTAATAAAATAAGTAGAAATCCACTAAAAGTTTTGTTTGGTTATCTTGCAATCCCGAGATAATCGTCTCCATGCTCCAAATCCATTTTAAAGCCATTTTTAAGGCATTTCGCGCATACATGAAATGAACACATTTTTCTCCAAAACTATAACAGATGCAAGCTTGTCCTGTTTGGTGGAGATGATATTTAATAAAATAAGTAGAAATCCACTAAAAGTTTTATTTGGTTATCTTGCAATCCCGAGATAATCGTCTCCATGCTCCAAATCCATTTTAAAGCCATTTTTAAGGCATTTCGCGCATACATGAAATGAACACATTTTTCTCCAAAACTATAACAGATGCAAGCTTGTCCTGTTTGGTGGAGATGATATTTAATAAAATAAGTAGAAATCCACTAAAAGTTTTGTTTGGTTATCTTGCAATCCCGAGATAATCGTCTCCATGCTCCAAATCCATTTTAAAGCCATTTTTAAGGCATTTCGCGCATACATGAAATGAACACATTTTTCTCCAAAACTATAACAGATGCAAGCTTGTCCTGTTTGGTGGAGATGATATTTAATAAAATAAGTAGAAATCCACTAAAAGTTTTGTTTGGTTATCTTGCAATCCCGAGATAATCGTCTCCATGCTCCAAATCCATTTTAAAGCCATTTTTAAGGCATTTCGCGCATACATGAAATGAACACATTTTTCTCCAAAACTATAACAGATGCAAGCTTGTCCTGTTTGGTGGAGATGATATTTAATAAAATAAGTAGAAATCCACTAAAAGTTTTGTTTGGTTATATTGCAATCCCGAGATAATCGTCTCCATGCTCCAAATCCATTTTAAAGCCATTTTTAAGGCATTTCGCGCATACATGAAATGAACACATTTTTCTCCAAAACTATAACAGATGCAAGCTTGTCCTGTTTGGTGGAGATGATATTTAATAAAATAAGTAGAAATCCACTAAAAGTTTTGTTTGGTTATCTTGCAATCCCGAGATAATCGTCTCCATGCTACAAATCCATTTTAAAGCCATTTTTAAGGCATTTCGCGCATACATGAAATGAACACATTTTTCTCCAAAACTATAACAGATGCAAGCTTGTCCTGTTTGGTGGAGATGATATTTAATAAAATAAGTAGAAATCCACTAAAAGTTTTGTTTGGTTATCTTGCAATCCCGAGATAATCGTCTCCATGCTCCAAATCCATTTTAAAGCCATTTTTAAGGCATTTCGCGCATACATGAAATGAACACATTTTTCTCCAAAACTATAACAGATGCAAGCTTGTCCTGTTTGGTGGAGATGATATTTAATAAAATAAGTAGAAATCCACTAAAAGTTTTGTTTGGTTATCTTGCAATCCCGAGATAATCGTCTCCATGCTCCAAATCCATTTTAAAGCCATTTTTAAGGCATTTCGCGCATACATGAAATGAACACATTTTTCTCCAAAACTATAACAGATGCAAGCTTGTCCTGTTTGGTGGAGATAATATTTAATAAAATAAGTAGAAATCTACTAAAAGTTTCGTTTGTTTATATTGCCATCCTGAGATAATCGTCTCCATGCCCCAAATCCATTTTAAAGCCATTTCAAAGGCATTTTGCGCATACATGAAATGAACACATTTTTCTCCAAAACTATAACACATGCAAGCTTGTCCTGTTTGGTGGAGATGATATTTAATAAAATAAGTAGAAATCCACTAAAAGTTTTGTTTGGTTATCTTGCAATCCCGAGATAATCGTCTCCATGCTCCAAATCCATTTTAAAGCCATTTTTAAGGCATTTCGCGCATACATGAAATGAACACATTTTTCTCCAAAACTATAACAGATGCAAGCTTGTCCTGTTTGGTGGAGATGATATTTAATAAAATAAGTAGAAATCCACTAAAAGTTTTGTTTGGTTATCTTGCAATCCCGAGATAATCGTCTCCATGCTCCAAATCCATTTTAAAGCCATTTTTAAGGCATTTCGCGCATACATGAAATGAACACATTTTTCTCCAAAACTATAACAGATGCAAGCTTGTCCTGTTTGGTGGAGATGATATTTAATAAAATAAGTAGAAATCCACTAAAAGTTTTGTTTGGTTATCTTGCAATCCCGAGATAATCGTCTCCATGCTCCAAATCCATTTTAAAGCCATTTTTAAGGCATTTCGCGCATACATGAAATGAACACATTTTTCTCCAAAACTATAACAGATGCAAGCTTGTCCTGTTTGGTGGAGATGATATTTAATAAAATAAGTAGAAATCCACTAAAAGTTTTGTTTGGTTATATTGCAATCCCGAGATAATCGTCTCCATGCTCCAAATCCATTTTAAAGCCATTTTTAAGGCATTTCGCGCATACATGAAATGAACACATTTTTCTCCAAAACTATAACAGATGCAAGCTTGTCCTGTTTGGTGGAGATGATATTTAATAAAATAAGTAGAAATCCACTAAACGTTTTGTTTGGTTATCTTGCAATCCCGAGATAATCGTCTCCATGCTTCAAATCCATTTTAAAGCCATTTTTAAGGCATTTCGCGCATACATGAAATGAACACATTTTTCTCCAAAACTATAACAGATGCAAGCTTGTCCTGTTTGGTGGAGATGATATTTAATAAAATAAGTAGAAATCCACTAAAAGTTTTGTTTGGTTATCTTGCAATCCCGAGATAATCGTCTCCATGCTCCAAATCCATTTTAAAGCCATTTTTAAGGCATTTCGCGCATACATGAAATGAACACATTTTTCTCCAAAACTATAACACATGCAAGCTTGTCCTGTTTGGTGGAGATGATATTTAATAAAATAAGTAGAAATCCACTAAAAGTTTTGTTTGGTTATCTTGCAATCCCGAGATAATCGTCTCCATGCTCCAAATCCATTTTAAAGCCATTTTTAAGGCATTTCGCGCATACATGAAATGAACACATTTTTCTCCAAAACTATAACAGATGCAAGCTTGTCCTGTTTGGTGGAGATGATATTTAATAAAATAAGTAGAAATCCACTAAAAGTTTTGTTTGGTTATCTTGCAATCCCGAGATAATCGTCTCCATGCTCCAAATCCATTTTAAAGCCATTTTTAAGGCATTTCGCGCATACATGAAATGAACACATTTTTCTCCAAAACTATAACAGATGCAAGCTTGTCCTGTTTGGTGGAGATGATATTTAATAAAATAAGTAGAAATCCACTAAAAGTTTTGTTTGGTTATCTTGCAATCCCGAGATAATCGTCTCCATGCTCCAAATCCATTTTAAAGCCATTTTTAAGGCATTTCGCGCATACATGAAATGAACACATTTTTCTCCAAAACTATAACAGATGCAAGCTTGTCCTGTTTGGTGGAGATGATATTTAATAAAATAAGTAGAAATCCACTAAAAGTTTTGTTTGGTTATATTGCAATCCCGAGATAATCGTCTCCATGCTCCAAATCCATTTTAAAGCCATTTTTAAGGCATTTCGCGCATACATGAAATGAACACATTTTTCTCCAAAACTATAACAGATGCAAGCTTGTCCTGTTTGGTGGAGATGATATTTAATAAAATAAGTAGAAATCCACTAAACGTTTTGTTTGGTTATCTTGCAATCCCGAGATAATCGTCTCCATGCTTCAAATCCATTTTAAAGCCATTTTTAAGGCATTTCGCGCATACATGAAATGAACACATTTTTCTCCAAAACTATAACAGATGCAAGCTTGTCCTGTTTGGTGGAGATGATATTTAATAAAATAAGTAGAAATCCACTAAAAGTTTTGTTTGGTTATCTTGCAATCCCGAGATAATCGTCTCCATGCTCCAAATCCATTTTAAAGCCATTTTTAAGGCATTTCGCGCATACATGAAATGAACACATTTTTCTCCAAAACTATAACAGATGCAAGCTTGTCCTGTTTGGTGGAGATGATATTTAATAAAATAAGTAGAAATCCACTAAAAGTTTTGTTTGGTTATCTTGCAATCCCGAGATAATCGTCTCCATGCTCCAAATCCATTTTAAAGCCATTTTTAAGGCATTTCGCGCATACATGAAATGAACACATTTTTCTCCAAAACTATAACAGATGCAAGCTTGTCCTGTTTGGTGGAGATAATATTTAATAAAATAAGTAGAAATCTACTAAAAGTTTCGTTTGTTTATATTGCCATCCTGAGATAATCGTCTCCATGCTCCAAATCCATTTTAAAGCCATTTTAAAGGCATTTTGCGCATACATGAAATGAACACATTTTTCTCAAAAACTATAACACATGCAAGCTTGTCCTGTTTGGTGGAGATGATATTTAATAAAATAAGTAGAAATCCACTAAAAGTTTTGTTTGGTTATCTTGCAATCCCGAAATAATCGTCTCCATGCTCCAAATCCATTTTAAAGCCATTTTTAAGGCATTTCGCGCATACATGAAATGAACACATTTTTCTCCAAAACTATAACAGATGCAAGCTTGTCCTGTTTGGTGGAGATGATATTTAATAAAATAAGTAGAAATCCACTAAAAGTTTTGTTTGGTTATCTTGCAATCCCGAGATAATCGTCTCCATGCTCCAAATCAATTTTAAAGCCATTTTTAAGGCATTTCGCGCATACATGAAATGAACACATTTTTCTCCAAAACTATAACAGATGCAAGCTTGTCCTGTTTGGTGGAGATAATATTTAATAAAATAAGTAGAAATCTACTAAAAGTTTCGTTTGTTTATATTGCCATCCTGAGATAATCGTCTCCATGCTCCAAATCCATTTTAAAGCCATTTCAAAGGCATTTTGCGCATACATGAAATGAACACATTTTTCTCCAAAACTATAACACATGCAAGCTTGTCCTGTTTGGTGGAGATGATATTTAATAAAATAAGTAGAAATCCACTAAAAGTTTTGTTTGGTTATCTTGCAATCCCGAGATAATCGTCTCCATGCTCCAAATCCATTTTAAAGCCATTTTTAAGGCATTTCGCGCATACATGAAATGAACACATTTTTCTCCAAAACTATAACAGATGCAAGCTTGTCCTGTTTGGTGGAGATGATATTTAATAAAATAAGTAGAAATCCACTAAAAGTTTTGTTTGGTTATCTTGCAATCCCGAGATAATCGTCTCCATGCTCCAAATCCATTTTAAAGCCATTTTTAAGGCATTTCGCGCATACATGAAATGAACACATTTTTCTCCAAAACTATAACAGATGCAAGCTTGTCCTGTTTGGTGGAGATGATATTTAATAAAATAAGTAGAAATCCACTAAAAGTTTTGTTTGGTTATCTTGCAATCCCGAGATAATCGTCTCCATGCTCCAAATCCATTTTAAAGCCATTTTTAAGGCATTTCGCGCATACATGAAATGAACACATTTTTCTCCAAAACTATAACAGATGCAAGCTTGTCCTGTTTGGTGGAGATGATATTTAATAAAATAAGTAGAAATCCACTAAAAGTTTTGTTTGGTTATCTTGCAATCCCGAGATAATCGTCTCCATGCTCCAAATCCATTTTAAAGCCATTTTTAAGGCATTTCGCGCATACATGAAATGAACACATTTTTCTCCAAAACTATAACAGATGCAAGCTTGTCCTGTTTGGTGGAGATAATATTTAATAAAATAAGTAGAAATCTACTAAAAGTTTCGTTTGTTTATATTGCCATCCTGAGATAATCGTCTCCATGCTCCAAATCCATTTTAAAGCCATTTTTAAGGCATTTCGCGCATACATGAAATGAACACATTTTTCTCCAAAACTATAACAGATGCAAGCTTGTCCTGTTTGGTGGAGATGATATTTAATAAAATAAGTAGAAATCCACTAAAAGTTTTGTTTGGTTATCTTGCAATCCCGAGATAATCGTCTCCATGCTCCAAATCCATTTTAAAGCCATTTTTAAGGCATTTCGCGCATACATGAAATGAACACATTTTTCTCCAAAACTATAACAGATGCAAGCTTGTCCTGTTTGGTGGAGATGATATTTAATAAAATAAGTAGAAATCCACTAAAAGTTTTGTTTGGTTATATTGCAATCCCGAGATAATCGTCTCCATGCTCCAAATCCATTTTAAAGCCATTTTTAAGGCATTTCGCGCATACATGAAATGAACACATTTTTCTCCAAAACTATAACAGATGCAAGCTTGTCCTGTTTGGTGGAGATGATATTTAATAAAATAAGTAGAAATCCACTAAAAGTTTTGTTTGGTTATCTTGCAATCCCGAGATAATCGTCTCCATGCACCAAATCCATTTTAAAGCCATTTTTAAGGCATTTCGCGCATACATGAAATGAACACATTTTTCTCCAAAACTATAACAGATGCAAGCTTGTCCTGTTTGGTGGAGATAATATTTAATAAAATAAGTAGAAATCTACTAAAAGTTTCGTTTGTTTATATTGCCATCCTGAGATAATCGTCTCCATGCTCCAAATCCATTTTAAAGCCATTTCAAAGGCATTTTGCGCATACATGAAATGAACACATTTTTCTCCAAAACTATAACACATGCAAGCTTGTCTTGTTTGGTGGAGATGATATTTAATAAAATAAGTAGAAATCCACTAAAAGTTTTGTTTGGTTATCTTGCAATCCCGAGATAATCGTCTCCATGCTCCAAATCCATTTTAAAGCCATTTTTAAGGCATTTCGCGCATACATGAAATGAACACATTTTTCTCCAAAACTATAACAGATGCAAGCTTGTCCTGTTTGGTGGAGATGATATTTAATAAAATAAGTAGAAATCCACTAAAAGTTTTGTTTGGTTATCTTGCAATCCCGAGATAATCGTCTCCATGCTCCAAATCCATTTTAAAGCCATTTTTAAGGCATTTCGCGCATACATGAAATGAACACATTTTTCTCCAAAACTATAACAGATGCAAGCTTGTCCTGTTTGGTGGAGATGATATTTAATAAAATAAGTAGAAATCCACTAAAAGTTTTGTTTGGTTATCTTGCAATCCCGAGATAATCGTCTCCATGCTCCAAATCCATTTTAAAGCCATTTTTAAGGCATTTCGCGCATACATGAAATGAACACATTTTTCTCCAAAACTATAACAGATGCAAGCTTGTCCTGTTTGGTGGAGATGATATTTAATAAAATAAGTAGAAATCCACTAAAAGTTTTGTTTGGTTATCTTGCAATCCCGAGATAATCGTCTCCATGCTCCAAATCCATTTTAAAGCCATTTCAAAGGCATTTTGCGCATACATGAAATTAACACATTTTTCTCCAAAACTATAACACATGCAAGCTTGTCCTGTTTGGTGGAGATGATATTTAATAAAATAAGTAGAAATCCACTAAAAGTTTTGTTTGGTTATCTTGCAATCCCGAGATAATCGTCTCCATGCACCAAATCCATTTTAAAGCCATTTTTAAGGCATTTCGCGCATACATGAAATGAACACATTTTTCTCCAAAACTATAACAGATGCAAGCTTGTCCTGTTTGGTGGAGATAATATTTAATAAAATAAGTAGAAATCTACTAAAAGTTTCGTTTGTTTATATTGCCATCCTGAGATAATCGTCTCCATGCTCCAAATCCATTTTAAAGCCATTTCAAAGGCATTTTGCGCATACATGAAATGAACACATTTTTCTCCAAAACTATAACACATGCAAGCTTGTCTTGTTTGGTGGAGATGATATTTAATAAAATAAGTAGAAATCCACTAAAAGTTTTGTTTGGTTATCTTGCAATCCCGAGATAATCGTCTCCATGCTCCAAATCCATTTTAAAGCCATTTTTAAGGCATTTCGCGCATACATGAAATGAACACATTTTTCTCCAAAACTATAACAGATGCAAGCTTGTCCTGTTTGGTGGAGATGATATTTAATAAAATAAGTAGAAATCCACTAAAAGTTTTGTTTGGTTATCTTGCAATCCCGAGATAATCGTCTCCATGCTCCAAATCCATTTTAAAGCCATTTTTAAGGCATTTCGCGCATACATGAAATGAACACATTTTTCTCCAAAACTATAACAGATGCAAGCTTGTCCTGTTTGGTGGAGATGATATTTAATAAAATAAGTAGAAATCCACTAAAAGTTTTGTTTGGTTATCTTGCAATCCCGAGATAATCGTCTCCATGCTCCAAATCCATTTTAAAGCCATTTTTAAGGCATTTCGCGCATACATGAAATGAACACATTTTTCTCCAAAACTATAACAGATGCAAGCTTGTCCTGTTTGGTGGAGATGATATTTAATAAAATAAGTAGAAATCCACTAAAAGTTTTGTTTGGTTATCTTGCAATCCCGAGATAATCGTCTCCATGCTCCAAATCCATTTTAAAGCCATTTCAAAGGCATTTTGCGCATACATGAAATTAACACATTTTTCTCCAAAACTATAACACATGCAAGCTTGTCCTGTTTGGTGGAGATGATATTTAATAAAATAAGTAGAAATCCACTAAAAGTTTTGTTTGGTTATCTTGCAATCCCGAGATAATCGTCTCCATGCTCCAAATCCATTTTAAAGCCATTTTTAAGGCATTTCGCGCATACATGAAATGAACACATTTTTATCCAAAACTATAACAGATGCAAGCTTGTCCTGTTTGGTGGAGATGATATTTAATAAAATAAGTAGAAATCCACTAAAAGTTTTGTTTGGTTATCTTGCAATCCCGAGATAATCGTCTCCATGCTCCAAATCCATTTTAAAGCCATTTTTAAGGCATTTCGCGCATACATGAAATGAACACATTTTTCTCCAAAACTATAACAGATGCAAGCTTGTCCTGTTTGGTGGAGATGATATTTAATAAAATAAGTAGAAATCCACTAAAAGTTTTGTTTGGTTATCTTGCAATCCCGAGATAATCGTCTCCATGCTCCAAATCCATTTTAAAGCCATTTTTAAGGCATTTCGCGCATACATGAAATGAACACATTTTTCTCCAAAACTATAACAGATGCAAGCTTGTCCTGTTTGGTGGAGATGATATTTAATAAAATAAGTAGAAATCCACTAAAAGTTTTGTTTGGTTATCTTGCAATCCCGAGATAATCGTCTCCATGCTCCAAATCCATTTTAAAGCCATTTTTAAGGCATTTCGCGCATACATGAAATGAACACATTTTTCTCCAAAACTATAACAGATGCAAGCTTGTCCTGTTTGGTGGAGATGATATTTAATAAAATAAGTAGAAATCCACTAAAAGTTTTGTTTGGTTATCTTGCAATCCCGAGATAATCGTCTCCATGCTCCAAATCCATTTTAAAGCCATTTTTAAGGCATTTCGCGCATACATGAAATGAACACATTTTTCTCCAAAACTATAACAGATGCAAGCTTGTCCTGTTTGGTGGAGATGATATTTAATAAAATAAGTAGAAATCCACTAAAAGTTTTGTTTGGTTATCTTGCAATCCCGAGATAATCGTCTCCATGCTCCAAATCCATTTTAAAGCCATTTTTAAGGCATTTCGCGCATACATGAAATGAACACATTTTTCTCCAAAACTATAACAGATGCAAGCTTGTCCTGTTTGGTGGAGATAATATTTAATAAAATAAGTAGAAATCTACTAAAAGTTTCGTTTGTTTATATTGCCATCCTGAGATAATCGTCTCCATGCTCCAAATCCATTTTAAAGCCATTTCAAAGGCATTTTGCGCATACATGAAATGAACACATTTTTCTCCAAAACTATAACACATGCAAGCTTGTCCTGTTTGGTGGAGATGATATTTAATAAAATAAGTAGAAATCCACTAAAAGTTTTGTTTGGTTATCTTGCAATCCCGAGATAATCGTCTCCATGCTCCAAATCCATTTTAAAGCCATTTTTAAGGCATTTCGCGCATACATGAAATGAACACATTTTTCTCCAAAACTATAACAGATGCAAGCTTGTCCTGTTTGGTGGAGATGATATTTAATAAAATAAGTAGAAATCCACTAAAAGTTTTGTTTGGTTATCTTGCAATCCCGAGATAATCGTCTCCATGCTCCAAATCCATTTTAAAGCCTTTTTAAGGCATTTCGCGCATACATGAAATGAACACATTTTTCTCCAAAACTATAACAGATGCAAGCTTGTCCTGTTTGGTG
This sequence comes from Anomaloglossus baeobatrachus, assembly GCF_048569485.1. Lineage (NCBI taxonomy): Eukaryota > Metazoa > Chordata > Amphibia > Anura > Aromobatidae > Anomaloglossus > Anomaloglossus baeobatrachus. Next base: position 197,430 of record NW_027441899.1, read on the forward strand.
GAGATAATATTTAATAAAATAAGTAGAAATCTACTAAAAGTTTCGTTTTTTTATATTGCCATCCTGAGATAATCGTCTCCATGCTCCAAATCCATTTTAAAGCCATTTCAAAGGCATTTTGCGCATACATGAAATGAACACATTTTTCTCCAAAACTATAACACATGCAAGCTTGTCCTGTTTGGTGGAGATGATATTTAATAAAATAAGTAGAAATCCACTAAAAGTTTTGTTTGGTTATCTTGCAATCCCGAGATAATCGTCTCCATGCTCCAAATCCATTTTAAAGCCATTTTTAAGGCATTTCGCGCATACATGAAATGAACACATTTTTCTCCAAAACTATAACAGATGCAAGCTTGTCCTGTTTGGTGGAGATGATATTTAATAAAATAAGTAGAAATCCACTAAAAGTTTTGTTTGGTTATCTTGCAATCCCGAGATAATCGTCTCCATGCTCCAAATCCATTTTAAAGCCATTTTTAAGGCATTTCGCGCATACATGAAATGAACACATTTTTCTCCAAAACTATAACAGATGCAAGCTTGTCCTGTTTGGTGGAGATAATATTTAATAAAATAAGTAGAAATCTACTAAAAGTTTCGTTTGTTTATATTGCCATCCTGAGATAATCGTCTCCATGCTCCAAATCCATTTTAAAGCCATTTCAAAGGCATTTTGCGCATACATGAAATGAACACATTTTTCTCCAAAACTATAACACATGCAAGCTTGTCCTGTTTGGTGGAGATGATATTTAATAAAATAAGTAGAAATCCACCAAAAGTTTTGTTTGGTTATCTTGCAATCCCGAGATAATCGTCTCCATGCTCCAAATCCATTTTAAAGCCATTTTTAAGGCATTTCGCGCATACATGAAATGAACACATTTTTCTCCAAAACTATAACAGATGCAAGCTTGTCCTGTTTGGTGGAGATGATATTTAATAAAATAAGTAGAAATCCACTAAAAGTTTTGTTTGGTTATCTTGCAATCCCGAGATAATCGTCTCCATGCTCCAAATCCATTTTAAAGCCATTTTTAAGGCATTTCGCGCATACATGAAATGAACACATTTTTCTCCAAAACTATAACAGATGCAAGCTTGTCCTGTTTGGTGGAGATGATATTTAATAAAATAAGTAGAAATCCACTAAAAGTTTTGTTTGGTTATCTTGCAATCCCGAGATAATCGTCTCCATGCTCCAAATCCATTTTAAAGCCATTTTTAAGGCATTTCGCGCATACATGAAATGAACACATTTTTCTCCAAAACTATAACAGATGCAAGCTTGTCCTGTTTGGTGGAGATGATATTTAATAAAATAAGTAGAAATCCACTAAAAGTTTTGTTTGGTTATATTGCAATCCCGAGATAATCGTCTCCATGCTCCAAATCCATTTTAAAGCCATTTTTAAGGCATTTCGCGCATACATGAAATGAACACATTTTTCTCCAAAACTATAACAGATGCAAGCTTGTCCTGTTTGGTGGAGATGATATTTAATAAAATAAGTAGAAATCCACTAAAAGTTTTGTTTGGTTATCTTGCAATCCCGAGATAATCGTCTCCATGCTCCAAATCCATTTTAAAGCCATTTTTAAGGCATTTCGCGCATACATGAAATGAACACATTTTTCTCCAAAACTATAACAGATGCAAGCTTGTCCTGTTTGGTGGAGATAATATTTAATAAAATAAGTAGAAATCTACTAAAAGTTTCGTTTGTTTATATTGCCATCCTGAGATAATCGTCTCCATGCTCCAAATCCATTTTAAAGCCATTTCAAAGGCATTTTGCGCATACAGGAAATGAACACATTTTTCTCCAAAACTATAACACATGCAAGCTTGTCCTGTTTGGTGGAGATGATATTTAATAAAATAAGTAGAAATCCACTAAAAGTTTTGTTTGGTTATCTTGCAATCCCGAGATAATCGTCTCCATGCTCCAAATCCATTTTAAAGCCATTTTTAAGGCATTTCGCGCATACATGAAATGAACACATTTTTTTCCAAAACTATAACAGATGCAAGCTTGTCCTGTTTGGTGGAGATGATATTTAATAAAATAAGTAGAAATCCACTAAAAGTTTTGTTTGGTTATCTTGCAATCCCGAGATAATCGTCTCCATGCTCCAAATCCATTTTAAAGCCATTTTTAAGGCATTTCGCGCATACATGAAATGAACACATTTTTCTCCAAAACTATAACAGATGCAAGCTTGTCCTGTTTGGTGGAGATGATATTTAATAAAATAAGTAGAAATCCACTAAAAGTTTTGTTTGGTTATCTTGCAATCCCGAGATAATCGTCTCCATGCTCCAAATCCATTTTAAAGCCATTTTTAAGGCATTTCGCGCATACATGAAATGAACACATTTTTCTCCAAAACTATAACAGATGCAAGCTTGTCCTGTTTGGTGGAGATGATATTTAATAAAATAAGTAGAAATCCACTAAAAGTTTTGTTTGGTTATCTTCAAATCCGAGATAATCGTCTCCATGCTCCAAATCCATTTTAAAGCCATTTCAAAGGCATTTTGCGCATACATGAAATGAACACATTTTTCTCCAAAACTATAACACATGCAAGCTTGTCCTGTTTGGTGGAGATGATATTTAATAAAATAAGTAGAAATCCACTAAAAGTTTTGTTTGGTTATCTTGCAATCCCGAGATAATCGTCTCCATGCTCCAAATCCATTTTAAAGCCATTTTTAAGGCATTTCGCGCATACATGAAATGAACACATTTTTCTCCAAAACTATAACAGATGCAAGCTTGTCCTGTTTGGTGGAGATGATATTTAATAAAATAAGTAGAAATCCACTAAAAGTTTTGTTTGGTTATCTTGCAATCCCGAGATAATCGTCTCCATGCTCCAAATCCATTTTAAAGCCATTTTTAAGGCATTTCGCGCATACATGAAATGAACACATTTTTCTCCAAAACTATAACAGATGCAAGCTTGTCCTGTTTGGTGGAGATGATATTTAATAAAATAAGTAGAAATCCACTAAACGTTTTGTTTGGTTATCTTGCAATCCCGAGATAATCGTCTCCATGCTCCAAATCCATTTTAAAGCCATTTTTAAGGCATTTCGCGCATACATGAAATGAACACATTTTTCTCCAAAACTATAACAGATGCAAGCTTGTCCTGTTTGGTGGAGATGATATTTAATAAAATAAGTAGAAATCCACTAAAAGTTTTGTTTGGTTATATTGCAATCCCGAGATAATCGTCTCCATGCTCCAAATCCATTTTAAAGCCATTTTTAAGGCATTTCGCGCATACATGAAATGAACACATTTTTCTCCAAAACTATAACAGATGCAAGCTTGTCCTGTTTGGTGGAGATGATATTTAATAAAATAAGTAGAAATCCACTAAAAGTTTTGTTTGGTTATCTTGCAATCCGGAGATAATCGTCTCCATGCTCCAAATCCATTTTAAAGCCATTTTTAAGGCATTTCGCGCATACATGAAATGAACACATTTTTCTCCAAAACTATAACAGATGCAAGCTTGTCCTGTTTGGTGGAGATGATATTTAATAAAATAAGTAGAAATCCACTAAAAGTTTTGTTTGGTTATCTTGCAATCCCGAGATAATCGTCTCCATGCTCCAAATCCATTTTAAAGCCATTTTTAAGGCATTTCGCGCATACATGAAATGAACACATTTTTCTCCAAAACTATAACAGATGCAAGCTTGTCCTGTTTGGTGGAGATAATATTTAATAAAATAAGTAGAAATCTACTAAAAGTTTCGTTTTTTTATATTGCCATCCTGAGATAATCGTCTCCATGCTCCAAATCCATTTTAAAGCCATTTCAAAGGCATTTTGCGCGTACATGAAATGAACACATTTTTCTCCAAAACTATAACACATGCAAGCTTGTCCTGTTTGGTGGAGATGATATTTAATAAAATAAGTAGAAATCCACTAAAAGTTTTGTTTGGTTATCTTGCAATCCGGAGATAATCGTCTCCATGCTCCAAATCCATTTTAAAGCCATTTTTAAGGCATTTCGCGCATACATGAAATGAACACATTTTTCTCCAAAACTATAACAGATGCAAGCTTGTCCTGTTTGGTGGAGATGATATTTAATAAAATAAGTAGAAATCCACTAAAAGTTTTGTTTGGTTATCTTGCAATCCCGAGATAATCGTCTCCATGCTCCAAATCCATTTTAAAGCCATTTTTAAGGCATTTCGCGCATACATGAAATGAACACATTTTTCTCCAAAACTATAACAGATGCAAGCTTGTCCTGTTTGGTGGAGATGATATTTAATAAAATAAGTAGAAATCCACTAAAAGTTTTGTTTGGTTATCTTGCAATCCCGAGATAATCGTCTCCATGCTCCAAATCCATTTTAAAGCCATTTTTAAGGCATTTCGCGCATACATGAAATGAACACATTTTTCTCCAAAACTATAACAGATGCAAGCTTGTCCTGTTTGGTGGAGATGATATTTAATAAAATAAGTAGAAATCCACTAAAAGTTTTGTTTGGTTATCTTGCAATCCCGAGATAATCGTCTCCATGCTCCAAATCCATTTTAAAGCCATTTTTAAGGCATTTCGCGCATACATGAAATGAACACATTTTTCTCCAAAACTATAACAGATGCAAGCTTGTCCTGTTTGGTGGAGATGATATTTAATAAAATAAGTAGAAATCCACTAAAAGTTTTGTTTGGTTATCTTCAAATCCGAGATAATCGTCTCCATGCTCCAAATCCATTTTAAAGCCATTTCAAAGGCATTTTGCGCATACATGAAATGAACACATTTTTCTCCAAAACTATAACACATGCAAGCTTGTCCTGTTTGGTGGAGATGATATTTAATAAAATAAGTAGAAATCCACTAAAAGTTTTGTTTGGTTATCTTGCAATCCCGAGATAATCGTCTCCATGCTCCAAATCCATTTTAAAGCCATTTTTAAGGCATTTCGCGCATACATGAAATGAACACATTTTTCTCCAAAACTATAACAGATGCAAGCTTGTCCTGTTTGGTGGAGATAATATTTAATAAAATAAGTAGAAATCTACTAAAAGTTTCGTTTTTTTATATTGCCATCCTGAGATAATCGTCTCCATGCTCCAAATCCATTTTAAAGCCATTTCAAAGGCATTTTGCGCGTACATGAAATGAACACATTTTTCTCCAAAACTATAACAGATGCAAGCTTGTCCTATTTGGTGGAGATGATATTTAATAAAATAAGTAGAAATCCACTAAAAGTTTTGTTTGGTTATCTTGCAATCCCGAGATAATCGTCTCCATGCTCCAAATCCATTTTAAAGCCATTTTTAAGGCATTTCGCGCATACATGAAATGAACACATTTTTCTCCAAAACTATAACAGATGCAAGCTTGTCCTGTTTGGTGGAGATGATATTTAATAAAATAAGTAGAAATCCACTAAAAGTTTTGTTTGGTTATCTTGCAATCCCGAGATAATCGTCTCCATGCTCCAAATCCATTTTAAAGCCATTTTTAAGGCATTTCGCGCATACATGAAATTAACACATTTTTCTCCAAAACTATAACAGATGCAAGCTTGTCCTGTTTGGTGGAGATGATATTTAATAAAATAAGTAGAAATCCACCAAAAGTTTTGTTTGGTTATCTTCAAATCCGAGATAATCGTCTCCATGCTCCAAATCCATTTTAAAGCCATTTCAAAGGCATTTTGCGCATACATGAAATGAACACATTTTTCTCCAAAACTATAACACATGCAAGCTTGTCCTGTTTGGTGGAGATGATATTTAATAAAATAAGTAGAAATCCACTAAAAGTTTTGTTTGGTTATCTTGCAATCCCGAGATAATCGTCTCCATGCTCCAAATCCATTTTAAAGCCATTTTTAAGGCATTTCGCGCATACATGAAATGAACACATTTTTCTCCAAAACTATAACAGATGCAAGCTTGTCCTGTTTGGTGGAGATGATATTTAATAAAATAAGTAGAAATCCACTAAAAGTTTTGTTTGGTTATCTTGCAATCCCGAGATAATCGTCTCCATGCTCCAAATCCATTTTAAAGCCATTTTTAAGGCATTTCGCGCATACATGAAATGAACACATTTTTCTCCAAAACTATAACAGATGCAAGCTTGTCCTGTTTGGTGGAGATGATATTTAATAAAATAGGTAGAAATCCACTAAACGTTTTGTTTGGTTATCTTGCAATCCCGAGATAATCGTCTCCATGCTCCAAATCCATTTTAAAGCCATTTTTAAGGCATTTCGCGCATACATGAAATGAACACATTTTTCTCCAAAACTATAACAGATGCAAGCTTGTCCTGTTTGGTGGAGATAATATTTAATAAAATAAGTAGAAATCTACTAAAAGTTTCGTTTGTTTATATTGCCATCCTGAGATAATCGTCTCCATGCTCCAAATCCATTTTAAAGCCATTTCAAAGGCATTTTGCGCATACAGGAAATGAACACATTTTTCTCCAAAACTATAACACATGCAAGCTTGTCCTGTTTGGTGGAGATGATATTTAATAAAATAAGTAGAAATCCACTAAAAGTTTTGTTTGGTTATCTTGCAATCCCGAGATAATCGTCTCCATGCTCCAAATCCATTTTAAAGCCATTTTTAAGGCATTTCGCGCATACATGAAATGAACACATTTTTCTCCAAAACTATAACAGATGCAAGCTTGTCCTGTTTGGTGGAGATGATATTTAATAAAATAAGTAGAAATCCACTAAAAGTTTTGTTTGGTTATCTTGCAATCCCGAGATAATCGTCTCCATGCTCCAAATCCATTTTAAAGCCATTTTTAAGGCATTTCGCGCATACATGAAATGAACACATTTTTCTCCAAAACTATAACAGATGCAAGCTTGTCCTGTTTGGTGGAGATGATATTTAATAAAATAAGTAGAAATCCACTAAAAGTTTTGTTTGGTTATCTTGCAATCCCGAGATAATCGTCTCCATGCTCCAAATCCATTTTAAAGCCATTTTTAAGGCATTTCGCGCATACATGAAATGAACACATTTTTCTCCAAAACTATAACAGATGCAAGCTTGTCCTGTTTGGTGGAGATGATATTTAATAAAATAAGTAGAAATCCACTAAAAGTTTTGTTTGGTTATCTTCAAATCCGAGATAATCGTCTCCATGCTCCAAATCCATTTTAAAGCCATTTCAAAGGCATTTTGCGCATACATGAAATGAACACATTTTTCTCCAAAACTATAACACATGCAAGCTTGTCCTGTTTGGTGGAGATGATATTTAATAAAATAAGTAGAAATCCACTAAAAGTTTTGTTTGGTTATCTTGCAATCCCGAGATAATCGTCTCCATGCTCCAAATCCATTTTAAAGCCATTTTTAAGGCATTTCGCGCATACATGAAATGAACACATTTTTCTCCAAAACTATAACAGATGCAAGCTTGTCCTGTTTGGTGGAGATGATATTTAATAAAATAAGTAGAAATCCACTAAAAGTTTTGTTTGGTTATCTTGCAATCCCGAGATAATCGTCTCCATGCTCCAAATCCATTTTAAAGCCATTTTTAAGGCATTTCGCGCATACATGAAATGAACACATTTTTCTCCAAAACTATAACAGATGCAAGCTTGTCCTGTTTGGTGGAGATGATATTTAATAAAATAAGTAGAAATCCACTAAACGTTTTGTTTGGTTATCTTGCAATCCCGAGATAATCGTCTCCATGCTCCAAATCCATTTTAAAGCCATTTTTAAGGCATTTCGCGCATACATGAAATGAACACATTTTTCTCCAAAACTATAACAGATGCAAGCTTGTCCTGTTTGGTGGAGATGATATTTAATAAAATAAGTAGAAATCCACTAAAAGTTTTGTTTGGTTATATTGCAATCCCGAGATAATCGTCTCCATGCTCCAAATCCATTTTAAAGCCATTTTTAAGGCATTTCGCGCATACATGAAATGAACACATTTTTCTCCAAAACTATAACAGATGCAAGCTTGTCCTGTTTGGTGGAGATGATATTTAATAAAATAAGTAGAAATCCACTAAAAGTTTTGTTTGGTTATCTTGCAATCCGGAGATAATCGTCTCCATGCTCCAAATCCATTTTAAAGCCATTTTTAAGGCATTTCGCGCATACATGAAATGAACACATTTTTCTCCAAAACTATAACAGATGCAAGCTTGTCCTGTTTGGTGGAGATGATATTTAATAAAATAAGTAGAAATCCACTAAAAGTTTTGTTTGGTTATCTTGCAATCCCGAGATAATCGTCTCCATGCTCCAAATCCATTTTAAAGCCATTTTTAAGGCATTTCGCGCATACATGAAATGAACACATTTTTCTCCAAAACTATAACAGATGCAAGCTTGTCCTGTTTGGTGGAGATAATATTTAATAAAATAAGTAGAAATCTACTAAAAGTTTCGTTTTTTTATATTGCCATCCTGAGATAATCGTCTCCATGCTCCAAATCCATTTTAAAGCCATTTCAAAGGCATTTTGCGCGTACATGAAATGAACACATTTTTCTCCAAAACTATAACACATGCAAGCTTGTCCTGTTTGGTGGAGATGATATTTAATAAAATAAGTAGAAATCCACTAAAAGTTTTGTTTGGTTATCTTGCAATCCGGAGATAATCGTCTCCATGCTCCAAATCCATTTTAAAGCCATTTTTAAGGCATTTCGCGCATACATGAAATGAACACATTTTTCTCCAAAACTATAACAGATGCAAGCTTGTCCTGTTTGGTGGAGATGATATTTAATAAAATAAGTAGAAATCCACTAAAAGTTTTGTTTGGTTATCTTGCAATCCCGAGATAATCGTCTCCATGCTCCAAATCCATTTTAAAGCCATTTTTAAGGCATTTCGCGCATACATGAAATGAACACATTTTTCTCCAAAACTATAACAGATGCAAGCTTGTCCTGTTTGGTGGAGATAATATTTAATAAAATAAGTAGAAATCTACTAAAAGTTTCGTTTTTTTATATTGCCATCCTGAGATAATCGTCTCCATGCTCCAAATCCATTTTAAAGCCATTTCAAAGGCATTTTGCGCGTACATGAAATGAACACATTTTTCTCCAAAACTATAACACATGCAAGCTTGTCCTGTTTGGTGGAGATGATATTTAATAAAATAAGTAGAAATCCACTAAAAGTTTTGTTTGGTTATCTTGCAATCCCGAGATAATCGTCTCCATGCTCCAAATCCATTTTAAAGCCATTTTTAAGGCATTTCGCGCATACATGAAATGAACACATTTTTCTCCAAAACTATAACAGATGCAAGCTTGTCCTGTTTGGTGGAGATGATATTTAATAAAATAAGTAGAAATCCACTAAAAGTTTTGTTTGGTTATCTTGCAATCCCGAGATAATCGTCTCCATGCTCCAAATCCATTTTAAAGCCATTTTTAAGGCATTTCGCGCATACATGAAATGAACACATTTTTCTCCAAAACTATAACAGATGCAAGCTTGTCCTGTTTGGTGGAGATGATATTTAATAAAATAAGTAGAAATCCACTAAAAGTTTTGTTTGGTTATCTTGCAATCCCGAGATAATCGTCTCCATGCTCCAAATCCATTTTAAAGCCATTTTTAAGGCATTTCGCGCATACATGAAATGAACACATTTTTCTCCAAAACTATAACAGATGCAAGCTTGTCCTGTTTGGTGGAGATGATATTTAATAAAATAAGTAGAAATCCACTAAAAGTTTTGTTTGGTTATCTTCAAATCCGAGATAATCGTCTCCATGCTCCAAATCCATTTTAAAGCCATTTCAAAGGCATTTTGCGCATACATGAAATGAACACATTTTTCTCCAAAACTATAACACATGCAAGCTTGTCCTGTTTGGTGGAGATGATATTTAATAAAATAAGTAGAAATCCACTAAAAGTTTTGTTTGGTTATCTTGCAATCCCGAGATAATCGTCTCCATGCTCCAAATCCATTTTAAAGCCATTTTTAAGGCATTTCGCGCATACATGAAATGAACACATTTTTCTCCAAAACTATAACAGATGCAAGCTTGTCCTGTTTGGTGGAGATAATATTTAATAAAATAAGTAGAAATCTACTAAAAGTTTCGTTTTTTTATATTGCCATCCTGAGATAATCGTCTCCATGCTCCAAATCCATTTTAAAGCCATTTCAAAGGCATTTTGCGCGTACATGAAATGAACACATTTTTCTCCAAAACTATAACAGATGCAAGCTTGTCCTATTTGGTGGAGATGATATTTAATAAAATAAGTAGAAATCCACTAAAAGTTTTGTTTGGTTATCTTGCAATCCCGAGATAATCGTCTCCATGCTCCAAATCCATTTTAAAGCCATTTTTAAGGCATTTCGCGCATACATGAAATGAACACATTTTTCTCCAAAACTATAACAGATGCAAGCTTGTCCTGTTTGGTGGAGATGATATTTAATAAAATAAGTAGAAATCCACTAAAAGTTTTGTTTGGTTATCTTGCAATCCCGAGATAATCGTCTCCATGCTCCAAATCCATTTTAAAGCCATTTTTAAGGCATTTCGCGCATACATGAAATGAACACATTTTTCTCCAAAACTATAACAGATGCAAGCTTGTCCTGTTTGGTGGAGATGATATTTAATAAAATAAGTAGAAATCCACCAAAAGTTTTGTTTGGTTATCTTCAAATCCGAGATAATCGTCTCCATGCTCCAAATCCATTTTAAAGCCATTTCAAAGGCATTTTGCGCATACATGAAATGAACACATTTTTCTCCAAAACTATAACACATGCAAGCTTGTCCTGTTTGGTGGAGATGATATTTAATAAAATAAGTAGAAATCCACTAAAAGTTTTGTTTGGTTATCTTGCAATCCCGAGATAATCGTCTCCATGCTCCAAATCCATTTTAAAGCCATTTTTAAGGCATTTCGCGCATACATGAAATGAACACATTTTTCTCCAAAACTATAACAGATGCAAGCTTGTCCTGTTTGGTGGAGATGATATTTAATAAAATAGGTAGAAATCCACTAAACGTTTTGTTTGGTTATCTTGCAATCCCGAGATAATCGTCTCCATGCTCCAAATCCATTTTAAAGCCATTTTTAAGGCATTTCGCGCATACATGAAATGAACACATTTTTCTCCAAAACTATAACAGATGCAAGCTTGTCCTGTTTGGTGGAGATGATATTTAATAAAATAAGTAGAAATCCACTAAAAGTTTTGTTTGGTTATATTGCAATCCCGAGATAATCGTCTCCATGCTCCAAATCCATTTTAAAGCCATTTTTAAGGCATTTCGCGCATACATGAAATGAACACATTTTTCTCCAAAACTATAACAGATGCAAGCTTGTCCTGTTTGGTGGAGATGATATTTAATAAAATAAGTAGAAATCCACTAAAAGTTTTGTTTGGTTATCTTGCAATCCGGAGATAATCGTCTCCATGCTCCAAATCCATTTTAAAGCCATTTTTAAGGCATTTCGCGCATACATGAAATGAACACATTTTTCTCCAAAACTATAACAGATGCAAGCTTGTCCTGTTTGGTGGAGATGATATTTAATAAAATAAGTAGAAATCCACTAAAAGTTTTGTTTGGTTATCTTGCAATCCGGAGATAATCGTCTCCATGCTCCAAATCCATTTTAAAGCCATTTTTAAGGCATTTCGCGCATACATGAAATGAACACATTTTTCTCCAAAACTATAACAGATGCAAGCTTGTCCTGTTTGGTGGAGATGATATTTAATAAAATAAGTAGAAATCCACTAAAAGTTTTGTTTGGTTATCTTGCAATCCCGAGATAATCGTCTCCATGCTCCAAATCCATTTTAAAGCCATTTTTAAGGCATTTCGCGCATACATGAAATGAACACATTTTTCTCCAAAACTATAACAGATGCAAGCTTGTCCTGTTTGGTGGAGATAATATTTAATAAAATAAGTAGAAATCTACTAAAAGTTTCGTTTTTTTATATTGCCATCCTGAGATAATCGTCTCCATGCTCCAAATCCATTTTAAAGCCATTTCAAAGGCATTTTGCGCGTACATGAAATGAACACATTTTTCTCCAAAACTATAACACATGCAAGCTTGTCCTGTTTGGTGGAGATGATATTTAATAAAATAAGTAGAAATCCACTAAAAGTTTTGTTTGGTTATCTTGCAATCCGGAGATAATCGTCTCCATGCTCCAAATCCATTTTAAAGCCATTTTTAAGGCATTTCGCGCATACATGAAATGAACACATTTTTCTCCAAAACTATAACAGATGCAAGCTTGTCCTGTTTGGTGGAGATGATATTTAATAAAATAAGTAGAAATCCACTAAAAGTTTTGTTTGGTTATCTTGCAATCCCGAGATAATCGTCTCCATGCTCCAAATCCATTTTAAAGCCATTTTTAAGGCATTTCGCGCATACATGAAATGAACACATTTTTCTCCAAAACTATAACAGATGCAAGCTTGTCCTGTTTGGTGGAGATGATATTTAATAAAATAAGTAGAAATCCACTAAAAGTTTTGTTTGGTTATCTTGCAATCCCGAGATAATCGTCTCCATGCTCCAAATCCATTTTAAAGCCATTTTTAAGGCATTTCGCGCATACATGAAATGAACACATTTTTCTCCAAAACTATAACAGATGCAAGCTTGTCCTGTTTGGTGGAGATGATATTTAATAAAATAAGTAGAAATCCACTAAAAGTTTTGTTTGGTTATCTTGCAATCCCGAGATAATCGTCTCCATGCTCCAAATCCATTTTAAAGCCATTTTTAAGGCATTTCGCGCATACATGAAATGAACACATTTTTCTCCAAAACTATAACAGATGCAAGCTTGTCCTGTTTGGTGGAGATGATATTTAATAAAATAAGTAGAAATCCACTAAAAGTTTTGTTTGGTTATCTTCAAATCCGAGATAATCGTCTCCATGCTCCAAATCCATTTTAAAGCCATTTCAAAGGCATTTTGCGCATACATGAAATGAACACATTTTTCTCCAAAACTATAACACATGCAAGCTTGTCCTGTTTGGTGGAGATGATATTTAATAAAATAAGTAGAAATCCACTAAAAGTTTTGTTTGGTTATCTTGCAATCCCGAGATAATCGTCTCCATGCTCCAAATCCATTTTAAAGCCATTTTTAAGGCATTTCGCGCATACATGAAATGAACACATTTTTCTCCAAAACTATAACAGATGCAAGCTTGTCCTGTTTGGTGGAGATAATATTTAATAAAATAAGTAGAAATCTACTAAAAGTTTCGTTTTTTTATATTGCCATCCTGAGATAATCGTCTCCATGCTCCAAATCCATTTTAAAGCCATTTCAAAGGCATTTTGCGCGTACATGAAATGAACACATTTTTCTCCAAAACTATAACAGATGCAAGCTTGTCCTATTTGGTGGAGATGATATTTAATAAAATAAGTAGAAATCCACTAAAAGTTTTGTTTGGTTATCTTGCAATCCCGAGATAATCGTCTCCATGCTCCAAATCCATTTTAAAGCCATTTTTAAGGCATTTCGCGCATACATGAAATGAACACATTTTTCTCCAAAACTATAACAGATGCAAGCTTGTCCTGTTTGGTGGAGATGATATTTAATAAAATAAGTAGAAATCCACTAAAAGTTTTGTTTGGTTATCTTGCAATCCCGAGATAATCGTCTCCATGCTCCAAATCCATTTTAAAGCCATTTTTAAGGCATTTCGCGCATACATGAAATTAACACATTTTTCTCCAAAACTATAACAGATGCAAGCTTGTCCTGTTTGGTGGAGATGATATTTAATAAAATAAGTAGAAATCCACCAAAAGTTTTGTTTGGTTATCTTCAAATCCGAGATAATCGTCTCCATGCTCCAAATCCATTTTAAAGCCATTTCAAAGGCATTTTGCGCATACATGAAATGAACACATTTTTCTCCAAAACTATAACACATGCAAGCTTGTCCTGTTTGGTGGAGATGATATTTAATAAAATAAGTAGAAATCCACTAAAAGTTTTGTTTGGTTATCTTGCAATCCCGAGATAATCGTCTCCATGCTCCAAATCCATTTTAAAGCCATTTTTAAGGCATTTCGCGCATACATGAAATGAACACATTTTTCTCCAAAACTATAACAGATGCAAGCTTGTCCTGTTTGGTGGAGATGATATTTAATAAAATAAGTAGAAATCCACTAAAAGTTTTGTTTGGTTATCTTGCAATCCCGAGATAATCGTCTCCATGCTCCAAATCCATTTTAAAGCCATTTTTAAGGCATTTCGCGCATACATGAAATGAACACATTTTTCTCCAAAACTATAACAGATGCAAGCTTGTCCTGTTTGGTGGAGATGATATTTAATAAAATAGGTAGAAATCCACTAAACGTTTTGTTTGGTTATCTTGCAATCCCGAGATAATCGTCTCCATGCTCCAAATCCATTTTAAAGCCATTTTTAAGGCATTTCGCGCATACATGAAATGAACACATTTTTCTCCAAAACTATAACAGATGCAAGCTTGTCCTGTTTGGTGGAGATAATATTTAATAAAATAAGTAGAAATCTACTAAAAGTTTCGTTTGTTTATATTGCCATCCTGAGATAATCGTCTCCATGCTCCAAATCCATTTTAAAGCCATTTCAAAGGCATTTTGCGCATACAGGAAATGAACACATTTTTCTCCAAAACTATAACACATGCAAGCTTGTCCTGTTTGGTGGAGATGATATTTAATAAAATAAGTAGAAATCCACTAAAAGTTTTGTTTGGTTATCTTGCAATCCCGAGATAATCGTCTCCATGCTCCAAATCCATTTTAAAGCCATTTTTAAGGCATTTCGCGCATACATGAAATGAACACATTTTTCTCCAAAACTATAACAGATGCAAGCTTGTCCTGTTTGGTGGAGATGATATTTAATAAAATAAGTAGAAATCCACTAAAAGTTTTGTTTGGTTATCTTGCAATCCCGAGATAATCGTCTCCATGCTCCAAATCCATTTTAAAGCCATTTTTAAGGCATTTCGCGCATACATGAAATGAACACATTTTTCTCCAAAACTATAACAGATGCAAGCTTGTCCTGTTTGGTGGAGATGATATTTAATAAAATAAGTAGAAATCCACTAAAAGTTTTGTTTGGTTATCTTGCAATCCCGAGATAATCGTCTCCATGCTCCAAATCCATTTTAAAGCCATTTTTAAGGCATTTCGCGCATACATGAAATGAACACATTTTTCTCCAAAACTATAACAGATGCAAGCTTGTCCTGTTTGGTGGAGATGATATTTAATAAAATAAGTAGAAATCCACTAAAAGTTTTGTTTGGTTATCTTCAAATCCGAGATAATCGTCTCCATGCTCCAAATCCATTTTAAAGCCATTTCAAAGGCATTTTGCGCATACATGAAATGAACACATTTTTCTCCAAAACTATAACACATGCAAGCTTGTCCTGTTTGGTGGAGATGATATTTAATAAAATAAGTAGAAATCCACTAAAAGTTTTGTTTGGTTATCTTGCAATCCCGAGATAATCGTCTCCATGCTCCAAATCCATTTTAAAGCCATTTTTAAGGCATTTCGCGCATACATGAAATGAACACATTTTTCTCCAAAACTATAACAGATGCAAGCTTGTCCTGTTTGGTGGAGATGATATTTAATAAAATAAGTAGAAATCCACTAAAAGTTTTGTTTGGTTATCTTGCAATCCCGAGATAATCGTCTCCATGCTCCAAATCCATTTTAAAGCCATTTTTAAGGCATTTCGCGCATACATGAAATGAACACATTTTTCTCCAAAACTATAACAGATGCAAGCTTGTCCTGTTTGGTGGAGATGATATTTAATAAAATAAGTAGAAATCCACTAAACGTTTTGTTTGGTTATCTTGCAATCCCGAGATAATCGTCTCCATGCTCCAAATCCATTTTAAAGCCATTTTTAAGGCATTTCGCGCATACATGAAATGAACACATTTTTCTCCAAAACTATAACAGATGCAAGCTTGTCCTGTTTGGTGGAGATGATATTTAATAAAATAAGTAGAAATCCACTAAAAGTTTTGTTTGGTTATATTGCAATCCCGAGATAATCGTCTCCATGCTCCAAATCCATTTTAAAGCCATTTTTAAGGCATTTCGCGCATACATGAAATGAACACATTTTTCTCCAAAACTATAACAGATGCAAGCTTGTCCTGTTTGGTGGAGATGATATTTAATAAAATAAGTAGAAATCCACTAAAAGTTTTGTTTGGTTATCTTGCAATCCGGAGATAATCGTCTCCATGCTCCAAATCCATTTTAAAGCCATTTTTAAGGCATTTCGCGCATACATGAAATGAACACATTTTTCTCCAAAACTATAACAGATGCAAGCTTGTCCTGTTTGGTGGAGATGATATTTAATAAAATAAGTAGAAATCCACTAAAAGTTTTGTTTGGTTATCTTGCAATCCCGAGATAATCGTCTCCATGCTCCAAATCCATTTTAAAGCCATTTTTAAGGCATTTCGCGCATACATGAAATGAACACATTTTTCTCCAAAACTATAACAGATGCAAGCTTGTCCTGTTTGGTGGAGATAATATTTAATAAAATAAGTAGAAATCTACTAAAAGTTTCGTTTTTTTATATTGCCATCCTGAGATAATCGTCTCCATGCTCCAAATCCATTTTAAAGCCATTTCAAAGGCATTTTGCGCGTACATGAAATGAACACATTTTTCTCCAAAACTATAACACATGCAAGCTTGTCCTGTTTGGTGGAGATGATATTTAATAAAATAAGTAGAAATCCACTAAAAGTTTTGTTTGGTTATCTTGCAATCCGGAGATAATCGTCTCCATGCTCCAAATCCATTTTAAAGCCATTTTTAAGGCATTTCGCGCATACATGAAATGAACACATTTTTCTCCAAAACTATAACAGATGCAAGCTTGTCCTGTTTGGTGGAGATGATATTTAATAAAATAAGTAGAAATCCACTAAAAGTTTTGTTTGGTTATCTTGCAATCCCGAGATAATCGTCTCCATGCTCCAAATCCATTTTAAAGCCATTTTTAAGGCATTTCGCGCATACATGAAATGAACACATTTTTCTCCAAAACTATAACAGATGCAAGCTTGTCCTGTTTGGTGGAGATAATATTTAATAAAATAAGTAGAAATCTACTAAAAGTTTCGTTTTTTTATATTGCCATCCTGAGATAATCGTCTCCATGCTCCAAATCCATTTTAAAGCCATTTCAAAGGCATTTTGCGCGTACATGAAATGAACACATTTTTCTCCAAAACTATAACACATGCAAGCTTGTCCTGTTTGGTGGAGATGATATTTAATAAAATAAGTAGAAATCCACTAAAAGTTTTGTTTGGTTATCTTGCAATCCCGAGATAATCGTCTCCATGCTCCAAATCCATTTTAAAGCCATTTTTAAGGCATTTCGCGCATACATGAAATGAACACATTTTTCTCCAAAACTATAACAGATGCAAGCTTGTCCTGTTTGGTGGAGATGATATTTAATAAAATAAGTAGAAATCCACTAAAAGTTTTGTTTGGTTATCTTGCAATCCCGAGATAATCGTCTCCATGCTCCAAATCCATTTTAAAGCCATTTTTAAGGCATTTCGCGCATACATGAAATGAACACATTTTTCTCCAAAACTATAACAGATGCAAGCTTGTCCTGTTTGGTGGAGATGATATTTAATAAAATAAGTAGAAATCCACTAAAAGTTTTGTTTGGTTATCTTGCAATCCCGAGATAATCGTCTCCATGCTCCAAATCCATTTTAAAGCCATTTTTAAGGCATTTCGCGCATACATGAAATGAACACATTTTTCTCCAAAACTATAACAGATGCAAGCTTGTCCTGTTTGGTGGAGATGATATTTAATAAAATAAGTAGAAATCCACTAAAAGTTTTGTTTGGTTATCTTCAAATCCGAGATAATCGTCTCCATGCTCCAAATCCATTTTAAAGCCATTTCAAAGGCATTTTGCGCATACATGAAATGAACACATTTTTCTCCAAAACTATAACACATGCAAGCTTGTCCTGTTTGGTGGAGATGATATTTAATAAAATAAGTAGAAATCCACTAAAAGTTTTGTTTGGTTATCTTGCAATCCCGAGATAATCGTCTCCATGCTCCAAATCCATTTTAAAGCCATTTTTAAGGCATTTCGCGCATACATGAAATGAACACATTTTTCTCCAAAACTATAACAGATGCAAGCTTGTCCTGTTTGGTGGAGATAATATTTAATAAAATAAGTAGAAATCTACTAAAAGTTTCGTTTTTTTATATTGCCATCCTGAGATAATCGTCTCCATGCTCCAAATCCATTTTAAAGCCATTTCAAAGGCATTTTGCGCGTACATGAAATGAACACATTTTTCTCCAAAACTATAACAGATGCAAGCTTGTCCTATTTGGTGGAGATGATATTTAATAAAATAAGTAGAAATCCACTAAAAGTTTTGTTTGGTTATCTTGCAATCCCGAGATAATCGTCTCCATGCTCCAAATCCATTTTAAAGCCATTTTTAAGGCATTTCGCGCATACATGAAATGAACACATTTTTCTCCAAAACTATAACAGATGCAAGCTTGTCCTGTTTGGTGGAGATGATATTTAATAAAATAAGTAGAAATCCACTAAAAGTTTTGTTTGGTTATCTTGCAATCCCGAGATAATCGTCTCCATGCTCCAAATCCATTTTAAAGCCATTTTTAAGGCATTTCGCGCATACATGAAATGAACACATTTTTCTCCAAAACTATAACAGATGCAAGCTTGTCCTGTTTGGTGGAGATGATATTTAATAAAATAAGTAGAAATCCACCAAAAGTTTTGTTTGGTTATCTTCAAATCCGAGATAATCGTCTCCATGCTCCAAATCCATTTTAAAGCCATTTCAAAGGCATTTTGCGCATACATGAAATGAACACATTTTTCTCCAAAACTATAACACATGCAAGCTTGTCCTGTTTGGTGGAGATGATATTTAATAAAATAAGTAGAAATCCACTAAAAGTTTTGTTTGGTTATCTTGCAATCCCGAGATAATCGTCTCCATGCTCCAAATCCATTTTAAAGCCATTTTTAAGGCATTTCGCGCATACATGAAATGAACACATTTTTCTCCAAAACTATAACAGATGCAAGCTTGTCCTGTTTGGTGGAGATGATATTTAATAAAATAGGTAGAAATCCACTAAACGTTTTGTTTGGTTATCTTGCAATCCCGAGATAATCGTCTCCATGCTCCAAATCCATTTTAAAGCCATTTTTAAGGCATTTCGCGCATACATGAAATGAACACATTTTTCTCCAAAACTATAACAGATGCAAGCTTGTCCTGTTTGGTGGAGATGATATTTAATAAAATAAGTAGAAATCCACTAAAAGTTTTGTTTGGTTATATTGCAATCCCGAGATAATCGTCTCCATGCTCCAAATCCATTTTAAAGCCATTTTTAAGGCATTTCGCGCATACATGAAATGAACACATTTTTCTCCAAAACTATAACAGATGCAAGCTTGTCCTGTTTGGTGGAGATGATATTTAATAAAATAAGTAGAAATCCACTAAAAGTTTTGTTTGGTTATCTTGCAATCCGGAGATAATCGTCTCCATGCTCCAAATCCATTTTAAAGCCATTTTTAAGGCATTTCGCGCATACATGAAATGAACACATTTTTCTCCAAAACTATAACAGATGCAAGCTTGTCCTGTTTGGTGGAGATGATATTTAATAAAATAAGTAGAAATCCACTAAAAGTTTTGTTTGGTTATCTTGCAATCCCGAGATAATCGTCTCCATGCTCCAAATCCATTTTAAAGCCATTTTTAAGGCATTTCGCGCATACATGAAATGAACACATTTTTCTCCAAAACTATAACAGATGCAAGCTTGTCCTGTTTGGTGGAGATAATATTTAATAAAATAAGTAGAAATCTACTAAAAGTTTCGTTTTTTTATATTGCCATCCTGAGATAATCGTCTCCATGCTCCAAATCCATTTTAAAGCCATTTCAAAGGCATTTTGCGCGTACATGAAATGAACACATTTTTCTCCAAAACTATAACACATGCAAGCTTGTCCTATTTGGTGGAGATGATATTTAATAAAATAAGTAGAAATCCACTAAAAGTTTTGTTTGGTTATCTTGCAATCCCGAGATAATCGTCTCCATGCTCCAAATCCATTTTAAAGCCATTTTTAAGGCATTTCGCGCATACATGAAATGAACACATTTTTCTCCAAAACTATAACAGATGCAAGCTTGTCCTGTTTGGTGGAGATGATATTTAATAAAATAAGTAGAAATCCACTAAAAGTTTTGTTTGGTTATCTTGCAATCCCGAGATAATCGTCTCCATGCTCCAAATCCATTTTAAAGCCATTTTTAAGGCATTTCGCGCATACATGAAATGAACACATTTTTCTCCAAAACTATAACAGATGCAGTCTCCGAAGAGTGCTCAAATGACATGGCAACAGCATGGGGAAGACCCCTTGAAGCATTTATCACTCAAAAGTCACAGCTGTGAATAATTTTGTCCGCGTTTTATGCCATTTTTACGGACTCACCAGAAAACCTTCCAAAATGACACCAAAATGATTTTTCATAGCGGAAATGTTAAGGGCACATACCCAATAGTGAGATAGAGCTAATGTATGTTACTTTTTGAGATCAATACATGAAAGATTTTACGTAAAACATTGTGTGGCACTCCGATGTCCCTGAGAAGAGACGTACATAAAGGCCTCTGAGTCTAATGTGCCCATTTTGAGGAACTGAGTCTTTGTAGTATTTTCCTTTGCCAGGGCAGTCCAAAATTGTGAGGTTCACCAATGCCCCTGCATACAGACGTGCATGATGGCCTGTAAACCTGAAGTGCCCATTGTAAGGAAGTGGGTCTATTGTAGTATAGCCCTTAGGCAGGGCAGCCAAAAATTGGGAGGCTCCACGTTGTCCCTGGATAGAGACGTGCATGAGGGCCTCAAAACATTAAGTGTCCAGTGTCAGGAAGTGGGTGTATTATAGTCGTGGTTATGCAACGCGGGGACGGCACACCGGGAGAAATAGTGGCGGCTGGGGACCGAGTAACGTGGGACAGCTGCCGCCATCAGGTCGCGGAATGCTTCTGTCTCCACCAGCCTAAAAGGCAACATTTCCAGCGCAAGCAGTCGCGAAATGTTAGCATTTAGAACTGTGGCATGTGGGGTGTTGGCAGTGTATTTGCGCCTGCGTTCAAAGGTTTGCTGAATGGATAACTGAACGCTGCGCTGGGACAAGGACGTGCTTGATGATGGTGTTATTTCTGAGTAGGCAACTGCAGGTGCAGGACCGGAGGAGGCTTGTTCGCAGGCAGCATGGACAGGGGATTGGCTCGCATGCACAACCAGCGAAGACGTAGCAGTGACATTAGCAAGCACTGCTCCTCGACTCTGTTGTACTTCCCACAAAGTCGGGTGCTTGGCTGACATGTGCCTGATCATGCTGGTGGTGGTCAGGCTTCTAGTTTTGGTACCCCTGCTGATGCTGGCACGGCAGGTGTTGCAAATGGCCTTTTTAGAATCATCTGGATCCAACTTAAAAAACTGCCAGACTCGGGAAGACCTAACATTTGTACAGGCACCTTGTGTCGTGTTGTTGTTCCGGGGAACGGTTGCCTGACTTCTGCCTGGAGCCACCACCCTGCTTCTTACTGCCTGTTGGGATGCTACGCCTCCCTCCCCCTGTGCACTGCTGTCCTCGCTCTGCATATCCTCCTGCCAGGTTGGGTCAGTTACTGGATCATCCACCACGTCGTCTTCCTCTTCCGCACCCTGCTCCTCCTCCTGACTTCCTGACAATTGTGTCTCATCATCGTCCACCCCTTGTTGAGACACGTTGCCAACTTCGTGAGAACGTGGCTGCTCAAATATTTGGCCATCTGTACATACGATCTCCTCATGACCCACTTCAACATGAGCTGGCGAGAGGCCAGAATGTGCGAATGGAAACGTGAACAGCTCTTCCGAGTGTCCAAGTGTGGGATCATTAATGTCCGAGGACGTGTACTCAGCCTTGTGGTAGGAAGGAGGATCAGGTTCTGAAATGTGCGGTGCAGTATCACGGCTACTGACACTTGACCGTGTGGAAGACAGAGTGTTTGTGGTGGTGCCAATCTGACTGGAAGCATTATCCGCTATCCAACTAACAACCTGTTGACACTGGTCTTGGTTCAAGAGCGGTGTACTGCTGCGGTCCCCAAGAATTTGGGACAGGACGTGCGAGCGACTAGATGTGGCCCTTTGTTGTGGCAAAATTAGAGCTTGCCCACGACCTCGGCCTCTGCCTGCACCACCATCACGTCCACTTCCTTGTTCCTTGCCAACGCCCTTGCGCATTTTGCAATTCTGTGCTGACGTGTATTCACTAGACTTGGGCGTTATATCAAAGTTTGTGCAAATTGTGCACCTGTACGCTGCCACCGACAGGCACACACGTGCGGTTTTTAAATGCAAGCACGGACGCACTAAGAACCTAACAGGTTTTAGGAGCAAAAATTAATGATGAGAACTCTGACACTATCAGCCACTGCTGACTGACGTGTATTATACACTACACTTGTGCGTTATATAATAGTTTGGTAAAAACGCACACAAGTGCACCTGTACGCTGCCACCGACAGGCACACACGTGCGGTTTTTAAATGCAAGCACGGACGCACTAAGAACCTAACAGGTTTTAGGAGCAAAAATTAATGACGAGAACTCTGACACTATCAGCCACTGCTGACTGACGTGTATTATACACTACACTTGTGCGTTATATAATAGTTTGGTAAAAACGCACACAAGTGCACCTGTACGCTGCCACCGACAGGCACACACGTGCGGTTTTTAAATGCAAGCACGGACGCACTAAGAACCTAACACAGGTTTTAGGAGCAAAAATTAATGACGAGAACTCTGACACTATCAGCCACTGCTGACTGACGTGTATTATACACTACACTTGTGCGTTTTATAATAGTTTGGTAAAAACGCACACAAGTGCACCTGTACGCTGCCACCGACAGGCACACACGTGCGGTTTTTAAATGCAAGCACGGACGCACTAAGAACCTAACACAGGTTTTAGGAGCAAAAATTAATGACGAGAACTCTGACACTATCAGCCACTGCTGACTGACGTGTATTATACACTACACTTGTGCGTTATATAATAGTTTGGTAAAAACGCACACAAGTGCACCTGTACGCTGCCACCGACAGGCACACACGTGCGGTTTTTAAATGCAAGCACGGACGCACTAAGAACCTAACAGGTTTTAGGAGCGACAATTGCTGAGAAGTCTGACACTATCAGGACTGTTTTAGACTGTGTACACCAGCCCCAGATATGGTGAAGGCTGGTATACGGTCACCACTAGGAATGGCTATATACCCTGCCTGCCTGCCTGCCTGTATACTGCTACAATAGTCCTGACAAGGACTCTTTTGGTCACTAGCCTGTATTCCAACCTGGCTATACCCTGCCTGTATACAGCAACAATAGTCCTGAGAAGGACTCTGCTACTGTACTCCGACCTGGCTATACCCTGCCTGCCTGTATACAACTAGAATAGTCCTGAGAAGGACTTTTGGTCACACTGTTTGCAGCCCTGCTACGGAAATAGCTATAAAGGGCCGCAAACCTTTCCCTGAAGCAGCGACCCTCTCCCTGCACTGACTGTCTGGATAGCTGTGAGCAGAGCACAGCGCGCCCGCCGGTATAAAGGCTCGGTCACGCTGTGCAGGCCGGCCAATCACTGCAATTCCACAACTAACAGGGCTGTGGCATTGCAGTGGTCTGCCAGCCAATCCCTGCATGAGGGCTGGCTCTCAAAAGAGCGCCAACATGCAGGGATGAAGACCACGAGTACAGCACGAGTATCGCGAGATTACTCGGTCCCCGTCGAGTAGACCGAGTACAGTGATACTCGTGCGAGTACCGAGTAGTAACAAGCATGCTCGCTCATCACTATTTATTAGTAAAATGGCTTACACTCCCCTTTTTCTCACTTTTTTCTTCACTACTTTTATAAAGAAATTTTTCCTTTCTTTATTCTTAATGCAATTTTATATAGCAACACCACCATTTTTTGCCACGAACATAATTTTTCTTGTCCGTCATCCCGTTCACCCTTACAGGGTTGTGGACAGATGCACTTGTCACTACACTTCTAAGACTCAATACAGGGTCTGGAGCTCAATGCTCCCTTTTTGTTTTTTTTTTCTTCTTTTTTTTCTTTTTTTCATTTTGTCCTTCTTCTTCTTCTTTTTCTGATTTTTGTCTCAAAAAGCTGATGAAATTTGAAACACTATACCCCAGTGATTTTATAAATGTTTCTCAATATATCACTTGAGAACTTTTATGGCCGGTATTGTAACAGTTGACCATCCCGGCAGTATTTGAAATACAGCAGTCAGTCCTCTGACGTAGCTCCATATGTGTATATATAGAGGTTCTTCCTCCTTTGATTGCATACTGTTCTTTTTTTGCCCTGATGAAGGAGACAGTGATCTCTGAAACACATTGACCGGAAAAAAGAATAAAGAGATGAAATAATTAACATCAGTTTCCTTTGGTGACAGCGCGGCACGCACCCGATTTTCCTCCTATACGTTATTGCTCTTCTACTAGGGGCTGCGGCTGTCGCCATTTGTAACGTGCATTTAGGGGTTGTGACTGGCACAACCTTAATAGGTGAGTGCAACTACTATTAATTATTTGTTACCTTACCAGGTAAGACCCTAATTTGTGCGTCTGCTCCAGAGTTATTTCCCTGATTATTAATATCTGACAGGCAGTGATTGATCCTGCATTCTCACCTTCCTCTCTGTTGCACATTCTTATTGTTCCTATATGCTCTCTATTTCCATCAGACTTTTTTTGTCCTTCGGTGGGGCTCTAACATATGTGCACCATTTATTATTTATTTTTATGGATTCCTTTCTTTTTTCATGCTAGCGTTCATTATGCAGTAGTCATTCATGATATATCTTATATTTGTGAATCCATTAGGGCTCTATATGTCTGGTGCATCACATTGGGTCTTTTCAGTGCACAATAGGCACCTTTTTCTGTTATGCTCTGCTGCCACCTTATGGACATCCTATCAGTGATGCCAGAAAAAAATGGACATGTCTCCGTGCAGCAATCACGGACACGCGGGTACGCCGCACGGAGACACGTGCAGTGAAAAATCACTGATGTGTGAGCAGACCCATTCATTATAATGGATCTGCGTATCTCAGTGATTCTGTTATGTTTAAAAAAAAGCACAAACGTACCAGAATCACTGACGTGTGAAACAGGCCTTATAGTGTTTTGATTTATGTATGTATTATACAACTTCTGTGGATCTTGTATGAGTGACTTTTCTTCATTTTATTGGATTGTTTTAAAATATTGAAATAAAGTCACGCTTCCTATGCATCCTTTTGTATTCTGATTGGCTACTATAATACAGTTTTTAGGCACTGAGATCGATACCAGAGGCATGGTCTTCCGCTTACCAGAGGATAAGCTCAAAAGGCTAAGGGACATAATAGAAGGGTTTAGTGCTGTTAATAAGGTGGCATTAAGATAAATGAAATATATCTTCTCGGTCTTCTCGTTTTCTTGCTGAGTTGTGCCAATGGACAGAGTTTTTTCTAGACATTTGCTATTGGAAACTCAGGGAACCAAAGCTCCTGGATAGAGTTGAGCGCGGTTCGTGGTTCGTGGTTCTCCAGTTCTAGGCTCGAGTGATTTTGGGGCATGTTCTAGATCGAACTAGAACTCGAGCTTTTTGCAAAAGCTCGATAGTTCTAGAAACGCTCGAGAACGGTTCTAGCAGCCAAAAAACAGCTAAATCATAGCTTGGTTTCTGCTGTAATAGTGTAAGTCACTCTGTGAATCAAACTATTATCACATTTCAGTGTATAGTGTGCGTGAACAGCGCCTTCAGATCACTGCTGTTTCTATAATGGCGATCGCCATTTTTTTTTTTTTTTTCTTGTCTTCCTTCCCTAAGTGCGCGCGTCTTGTGGGGCGGGCCAGCATGTCAGCCAATCACAGACACACACACAGCTAAGTTGACTTTGAGCCAGAGAAGCAACGGCATGTGTGATAGGATCTGCATGTCACATGTCCCTGCATTATAAAACCGGACATTTTCTTCACGGACGCCATTATCTGCCTTCTGCGTCTTTGGTGTCAGACATCACTGTCGCAGCTCCGTCCTCCTGAGTCCTATAGCCGATACAGCTGTATGCGCTGCATACACAGCGTTAGACAGCATAGGGAGAGCACTTTATAGCAGTCCTTTTAAGGGCTCAAACCGGCAGGGTCAGAGAGCCATAGGTGACAGGTCCTGCAAACAGCAACAGCATCTGTGTAGCCAAGGTCAGGGATTTCCTCCCTGTATTTCACCATTAGGAGGGAATAGAAAGGCAGGCTTCCATTCCTCTACCCAGAGCACCACAATCCTGCCACTGTACCCTCCTGTCCTCTGCACACTCCAACTCATTATACCTAAGCCATTATACTAGCAAACACTCAGTGTACCTAGTGGCATCCTATCTGTGGCTATTGGACTTTGCTATAGTCCCACTAGTGCAAAGACATTTGCAGAGGACGTCTGCCTGCATTGCACACTCCAACTTTTTTAAACTAAGCAATTTTACTAGCAAACACTCAGTGTACCTAGTGGCATCCTATACGTGGCTATTGGACTTTGCTATAGTCCCACTAAAGCCAAGACATTTGCAGAGCGCATCTGCCTGCGTTGCACACTCCAACTAATTTTAACTTAGCCATTATACTAGCAAACACTCAGTGTACCTAGTGGCATCCTATACGTGGCTATTGGACTTTGCTATAGTCCCACTAGTGCCAAGACATTTGCAGAGCGCATCTGCCTGCGTTGCACACTCCAACTAATTATAAGTAAGCCATTATACTAGCAAACACTCAGTGTACCTAGTGGCATCCTATCTGTGGCTATTGGACTTTGCTATAGTCCCACTAGTGCAAAGACATTTGCAGAGCACGTCTGCCTGCATTGCACACTCCAACTTTTTTAAACTAAGCAATTTTACTAGCAAACACTCAGTGTACCTAGTGGCATCCTATACGTGGCTATTGGACTTTGCTATAGTCCCACTAGTGCCAAGACATTTGCAGAGCGCATCTGCCTGCGTTGCACACTCCAACTAATTATAAGTAAGCCATTATACTAGCAAACACTCAGTGTACCTAGTGGCATCCTATCTGTGGCTATTGGACTTTGCTATAGTCCCACTAGTGCCAAGACATTTGCAGAGCGCATCTGCCTGCGTTGCACACTCCAACAAATTATAAGTAAGCCATTATACTAGCAAACACTCAGTGTACCTAGTGGCATCCTATACGTGGCTATTGGACCTTGCTATAGTCCCACTAGTGCCAAGACATTTGCAGAGCGCATCTGCCTGCGTTGCACACTCCAACTAATTATAAGTAAGCCATTATACTAGCAAACACTCAGTGTACCTAGTGGCATCCTATACGTGGCTATTGGACCTTGCTATAGTCCCACTAGTGCCAAGACATTTGCAGAGCGCATCTGCCTGCGTTGCACACTCCAACTAATTATAAGTAAGCCATTATACTAGCAAACACTCAGTGTACCTAGTGGCATCCTATCTGTGGCTATTGGACTTTGCTATAGTCCCACTAGTGCCAAGACATTTGCAGAGCGCATCTGCCTGCGTTGCACACTCCAACTAATTATAAGTAAGCCATTATACTAGCAAACACTCAGTGTACCTAGTGGCATCCTATACGTGGCTATTGGACCTTGCTATAGTCCCACTAGTGCCAAGACATTTGCAGAGCGCATCTGCCTGCGTTGCACACTCCAACTAATTATAAGTAAGCCATTATACTAGCAAACACTCAGTGTACCTAGTGGCATCCTATACGTGGCTATTGGACCTTGCTATAGTCCCACTAGTGCCAAGACATTTGCAGAGCGCATCTGCCTGCGTTGCACACTCCAACTAATTATAAGTAAGCCATTATACTAGCAAAAACTCAGTGTACCTAGTGGCATCCTATCTGTGGCTATTGGACTTTGCTATAGTCCCACTAGTGCAAAGACATTTGCAGAGCACGTCTGCCTGCATTGCACACTCCAACTTTTTTAAACTAAGCAATTTTACTAGCAAACACTCAGTGTACCTAGTGGCATCCTATACGTGGCTATTGGACTTTGCTATAGTCCCACTAGTGCCAAGACATTTGCAGAGCGCATCTGCCTGCGTTGCACACTCCAACTAATTTTAACTTAGCCATTATACTAGCAAACACTCAGTGTACCTAGTGGCATCCTATACGTGGCTATTGGACTTTGCTATAGTCCCACTAGTGCCAAGACATTTGCAGAGTGCATCTGCCTGCGTTGCACACTCCAACTAATTATAAGTAAGCCATTATACTAGCAAACACTCAGTGTACCTAGTGGCATCCTATACGTGGCTATTGGACTTTGCTATAGTCCCACTAGTGCCAAGACATTTGCAGAGCGCATCTGCCTGCGTTGCACACTCCAACTAATTATAAGTAAGCCATTATACTAGCAAACACTCAGTGTACCTAGTGGCATCCTATACGTGGCTATTGGACCTTGCTATAGTCCCACTAGTGCCAAGACATTTGCAGAGCGCATCTGCCTGCGTTGCACACTCCAACTAATTATAAGTAAGCCATTATACTAGCAAAAACTCAGTGTACCTAGTGGCATCCTATCTGTGGCTATTGGACTTTGCTATAGTCCCACTAGTGCAAAGACATTTGCAGAGCACGTCTGCCTGCATTGCACACTCCAACTTTTTTAAACTAAGCAATTTTACTAGCAAACACTCAGTGTACCTAGTGGCATCCTATACGTGGCTATTGGACTTTGCTATAGTCCCACTAGTGCCAAGACATTTGCAGAGCGCATCTGCCTGCGTTGCACACTCCAACTAATTTTAACTTAGCCATTATACTAGCAAACACTCAGTGTACCTAGTGGCATCCTATACGTGGCTATTGGACTTTGCTATAGTCCCACTAGTGCCAAGACATTTGCAGAGCACGTCTGCCTGCATTGCACACTCCAACTTTTTTAAACTAAGCAATTTTACTAGCAAACACTCAGTGTACCTAGTGGCATCCTATACGTGGCTATTGGACTTTGCTATAGTCCCACTAGTGCCAAGACATTTGCAGAGCGCATCTGCCTGCGTTGCACACTCCAACTAATTTTAACTTAGCCATTATACTAGCAAACACTCAGTGTACCTAGTGGCATCCTATACGTGGCTATTGGACTTTGCTATAGTCCCACTAGTGCCAAGACATTTGCAGAGTGCATCTGCCTGCGTTGCACACTCCAACTAATTATAAGTAAGCCATTATACTAGCAAACACTCAGTGTACCTAGTGGCATCCTATACGTGGCTATTGGACTTTGCTATAGTCCCACTAGTGCCAAGACATTTGCAGAGCGCATCTGCCTGCGTTGCACACTCCAACTAATTATAAGTAAGCCATTATACTAGCAAACACTCAGTGTACCTAGTGGCATCCTATACGTGGCTATTGGACCTTGCTATAGTCCCACTAGTGCCAAGACATTTGCAGAGCGCATCTGCCTGCGTTGCACACTCCAACTAATTATAAGTAAGCCATTATACTAGCAAAAACTCAGTGTACCTAGTGGCATCCTATCTGTGGCTATTGGACTTTGCTATAGTCCCACTAGTGCAAAGACATTTGCAGAGCACGTCTGCCTGCATTGCACACTCCAACTTTTTTAAACTAAGCAATTTTACTAGCAAACACTCAGTGTACCTAGTGGCATCCTATACGTGGCTATTGGACTTTGCTATAGTCCCACTAGTGCCAAGACATTTGCAGAGCGCATCTGCCTGCGTTGCACACTCCAACTAATTTTAACTTAGCCATTATACTAGCAAACACTCAGTGTACCTAGTGGCATCCTATACGTGGCTATTGGACTTTGCTATAGTCCCACTAGTGCCAAGACATTTGCAGAGCGCATCTGCCTGCGTTGCACACTCCAACTAATTATAAGTAAGCCATTATACTAGCAAACACTCAGTGTACCTAGTGGCATCCTATACGTGGCTATTGGACCTTGCTATAGTCCCACTAGTGCCAAGACATTTGCAGAGCGCATCTGCCTGCGTTGCACACTCCAACTAATTATAAGTAAGCCATTATACTAGCAAACACTCAGTGTACCTAGTGGCATCCTATACGTGGCTATTGGACTTTGCTATAGTCCCACTAGTGCCAAGACATTTGCAGAGCGCATCTGCCTGCGTTGCACACTCCAACTAATTATAAGTAAGCCATTATACTAGCAAACACTCAGTGTACCTAGTGGCATCCTATACGTGGCTATTGGACCTTGCTATAGTTCCACTAGTGCCAAGACATTTGCAGAGCGCATCTGCCTGCGTTGCACACTCCAACTAATTATAAGTAAGCCATTATACTAGCAAACACTCAGTGTACCTAGTGGCATCCTATCTGTGGCTATTGGACTTTGCTATAGTCCCACTAGTGCCAAGACATTTGCAGAGCGCATCTGCCTGCGTTGCACACTCCAACTAATTATAAGTAAGCCATTATACTAGCAAACACTCAGTGTACCTAGTGGCATCCTATACGTGGCTATTGGACTTTGCTATAGTCCCACTAGTGCCAAGACATTTGCAGAGCGCATCTGCCTGCGTTGCACACTCCAACTAATTATAAGTAAGCCATTATACTAGCAAACACTCAGTGTACCTAGTGGCATCCTATACGTGGCTATTGGACTTTGCTATAGTCCCACTAGTGCCAAGACATTTGCAGAGCGCATCTGCCTGCGTTGCACACTCCAACTAATTATAAGTAAGCCATTATACTAGCAAACACTCAGTGTACCTAGTGGCATCCTATACGTGGCTATTGGACTTTGCTATAGTCCCACTAGTGCCAAGACATTTGCAGAGCGCATCTGCCTGCGTTGCACACTCCAACTAATTTTAACTTAGCCATTATACTAGCAAACACTCAGTGTACCTAGTGGCATCCTATACGTGGCTATTGGACTTTGCTATAGTCCCACTAGTGCCAAGACATTTGCAGAGCGCATCTGCCTGCGTTGCACACTCCAACTCATTATAACTAAGTTGCATTGTCAGGGATATTTATTCTTTATTATTCTGCTGTTAATAAAGCTAGACCACCACTGCAATCTTCACCACCTCTCAATTTTTACTACCACATTTTCAGTCCACAATCTTGTCGCAATCAACATGAGTGGCAAAATGACAGATGCTGGTGGAAAGGGGAAGAGGCGTGGTGGAAAAGGCAAAAAAGGTTTTGTCTGTGGGGAAAGTGGCAAAGCTCCATTATCATCTGCTGAAGATAGACCATCTACCAGCAAAAGTAAGATGTCTACTACTTACCGTGGACAATCCGATGTGCTCTCTTTTTTACGGACACGAACAACAGGAAGAAAGGTAGATGATGGGCAAAAAAGGAAAATGCTTGAATGGATCTCAAGTGGTCCAACAAATGCCCTCTCAGCCACTTCAAGTACCGCATCCAAAAAACACCAGTCCTCTGAGTTGTCATCCCAATCACACTTGATTTCTCCCAGCTCTGAAGTCTCCATCAGCCCTGCACAGTATGGTGGAACTGAGATGGCTGAGTCTGCAGAGCTGTTCAGTCACACTATAGCCTGGGAATCAGAGGTCTGCTCCCAAGCTACAGTGAGTACAGAACAGGAAATGGTCTGCAGTGATGCCCAGAACCTTTGTGACTCTGATTCAGGCCGTGAGGACCAAGTTTCTGAGCATAATGTTGACCCTTTGTCACAAACTGTAACACCTGTGGTTATAGACAATGAGGAACATACTGATGAAGATGAGACGCAGATACCCGATTGGGATGACAACTTAAATATTCGGTCAGGGCAAGAAGAGGCTCGGTCTGAGGGGGAGGGGAGTGCAAACACAACAATTGATGATGGAGTTCTAGATCCCACCTACTGTCAACCCCCAGTCAGGCACTCGAGGAGGTCAACAGAGGCGGTGGAGGAGGATGCAACCGACGACGAAGTTACCTTGCGCCTTCCTGGACAGAGTCGGAGCACTGGTAGCACGTCTACAACTGCATCCTCAGCCACCACTCTGCCTATGAGCATTATTCGGGGTGGATCAACAGGTCGCATGGCCTCTAAGCCTTGCCTAGCCTGGTCCTTTTTTGACATAGAAAAAGATCGCCCAAATCATGTGATATGTAAAATTTGTCATGATTCTCTTAGTAGAGGTCAAAACCTCAGCAGTTTGACAACTTCTTCCATGAATCGTCACATCAACAGTCCGGAACCGATGGAGCGAGAGGACGGGTCACCACAGGGATCAGAGATGGTACGGACTGACGGGATGGCAGATAGTCAGCGTTCGGGGTTCGGGAATCGGCAGGACCGGATGGCGAGGCAGGAGCGGCTCTAGAAGAGAGATAGGTAAGTATATCACAGAGACACAAGGAGACCTGACTCCTAGCTTAGGAAACACGAAGAACAGGCCCCGCCCACTTGTGCGTGATTCCTTCTGCGCAGTGAGAACGCTGGTGGCCTGACCAGGCAGGCTTGGGGCGGAGGTGGAGGACCCAGATGAGGTGGAGGATGCAGAAGCTGTGGCGGAACTTGGACAGACAGAGGATTGACACACAAGTCGTGGGGACGGCAAGACTTGTGCAGCAGACCCTTCACCATCTATCACCATAGTTACCCAGTGCCCAGTCAGCGACATGTAACGTCCCTGTCCATGCTTACTGGTCCAAGTATCGGTGGTGAAATGCACCCGTTCACACACAGAGTTTCTCAAGGAAGCGGTGATGTTGTTTGCGACATGCTGGTTTAGCGCGGGCACACCTTTCTTAGAGAAGTAGTGGCGACTAGGCATCTGGTACTGGGGCACAGCGACAGACATAAGGTCTCTAAAATCCTGTGTGTCCACTAGGCGGAAAGGCAGCATTTCGGTAGCCAACAGCTTACAGAGGGATAGAGTCAACCTCTTAGCTTTGTCATGGGTCGGAGGAAGTGGCCTTTTATTTGACCACATCTGAGGGACAGAGATCTGGCTGCTGTGTGTAGACGGTGTTGAGTAGGGTGTCCCTGGAAAAATGCAGGTTTGTGAGGAAAGTGCAGGCGGAGACATGATGTTGCCTTCATCCAACGTTGGTGCTATCGATGTCTGAGAGAGCTGTACACACTCACTTGTTTCCCCTTCCAAACCAACTGACGACCTTACAAGCAAACTGCCTGTTGCGGTTACAGTGGTGGAAGTTTGGCGTGGAAAAACAGGTGTGACAGCTGTCCCCACAGTCCTAGAAGATGAAGAGCGCGCGGATGCACTGGAAGGTGCGGGCGGTGGATGGTTCGCTCTTGCAGCATTGCAGCACAGTGAGCTTCCCACCGGGACCTATGATATTTATTCATGTGACGATTCATGGAAGAAGTTGTCAAACTGCTGAGGTTTTGACCTCTACTAAGAGAATCATGACAAATTTTACATATCACATGATTTGGGCGATCTTTTTCTATGTCAAAAAAGGACCAGGCTAGGCAAGGCTTAGAGGCCATGCGACCTGTTGATCCACCCCGAATAATGCTCATAGGCAGAGTGGTGGCTGAGGATGCAGTTGTAGACGTGCTACCAGTGCTCCGACTCTGTCCAGGAAGGCGCAAGGTAACTTCGTCGTCGGTTGCATCCTCCTCCACCGCCTCTGTTGACCTCCTCGAGTGCCTGACTGGGGGTTGACAGTAGGTGGGATCTAGAACTTCATCATCAATTGTTGTGTTTGCACTCCCCTCCCCCTCAGACCGAGCCTCTTCTTGCCCTGACCGAATATTTAAGTTGTCATCCCAATCGGGTATCTGCGTCTCATCTTCATCAGTATGTTCCTCATTGTCTATAACCACAGGTGTTACAGTTTGTGACAAAGGGTCAACATTATGCTCAGAAACTTGGTCCTCACGGCCTGAATCAGAGTCACAAAGGTTCTGGGCATCACTGCAGACCATTTCCTGTTCTGTACTCACTGTAGCTTGGGAGCAGACCTCTGATTCCCAGGCTATAGTGTGACTGAACAGCTCTGCAGACTCAGCCATCTCAGTTCCACCATACTGTGCAGGGCTGATGGAGACTTCAGAGCTGGGAGAAATCAAGTGTGATTGGGATGACAACTCAGAGGACTGGTGTTTTTTGGATGCGGTACTTGAAGTGGCTGAGAGGGCACTTGTTGGACCACTTGAGATCCATTCAAGCATTTTCCTTTTTTGCCCATCATCTACCTTTCTTCCTGTTGTTCGTGTCCGTAAAAAAGGGAGCACATTGGATTGTCCACGGTAAGTAGTAGACATCTTACTTTTGCTGGTAGATGGTCTATCTTCAGCAGATGATAATGGAGCTTTGCCACTTTCCCCACAGACAAAACCTTTTTTGCCTTTTCCACCACGCCTCTTCCCCTTTCCACCAGCATCTGTCATTTTGCCACTCATGTTGATTGCGACAAGATTGTGGACTGAAAATGTGGTAGTAAAAATTGAGAGGTGGTGAAGATTGCAGTGGTGGTCTAGCTTTATTAACAGCAGAATAATAAAGAATAAATATCCCTGACAATGCAACTTAGTTATAATGAGTTGGAGTGTGCAACGCAGGCAGATGCGCTCTGCAAATGTCTTGGCACTAGTGGGACTATAGCAAAGTCCAATAGCCACGTATAGGATGCCACTAGGTACACTGAGTGTTTGCTAGTATAATGGCTAAGTTAAAATTAGTTGGAGTGTGCAACGCAGGCAGATGCGCTCTGCAAATGTCTTGGCACTAGTGGGACTATAGCAAAGTCCAATAGCCACGTATAGGATGCCACTAGGTACACTGAGTGTTTGCTAGTATAATGGCTTACTTATAATAAGTTGGAGTGTGCAACGCAGGCAGATGCGCTGTGCAAATGTCTTGGCACTAGTGGGACTATAGCAAAGTCCAATAGCCACGTATAGGATGCCACTAGGTACACTGAGTGTTTGCTAGTATAATGGCTAAGTTAAAATTAGTTGGAGTGTGCAACGCAGGCAGATGCGCTCTGCAAATGTCTTGGCACTAGTGGGACTATAGCAAAGTCCAATAGCCACGTATAGGATGCCACTAGGTACACTGAGTGTTTGCTAGTATAATGGCTTACTTATAATTAGTTGGAGTGTGCAACGCAGGCAGATGCGCTCTGCAAATGTCTTGGCACTAGTGGGACTATAGCAAAGTCCAATAGCCAGGTATAGGATGCCACTAGGTACACTGAGTGTTTGCTAGTATAATGGCTTACTTATAATTAGTTGGAGTGTGCAACGCAGGCAGATGCGCTCTGCAAATGTCTTGGCACTAGTGGGACTATAGCAAAGTCCAATAGCCACAGATAGGATGCCACTAGGTACACTGAGTGTTTGCTAGTATAATGGCTTACTTATAATTAGTTGGAGTGTGCAACGCAGGCAGATGCGCTCTGCAAATGTCTTGGCACTAGTGGGACTATAGCAAGGTCCAATAGCCACGTATAGGATGCCACTAGGTACACTGAGTGTTTGCTAGTATAATGGCTTACTTATAATTAGTTGGAGTGTGCAACGCAGGCAGATGCGCTCTGCAAATGTCTTGGCACTAGTGGGACTATAGCAAAGTCCAATAGCCACGTATAGGATGCCACTAGGTACACTGAGTGTTTGCTAGTATAATGGCTTACTTATAATTAGTTGGAGTGTGCAACGCAGGCAGATGCGCTCTGCAAATGTCTTGGCACTAGTGGGACTATAGCAAGGTCCAATAGCCACGTATAGGATGCCACTAGGTACACTGAGTGTTTGCTAGTATAATGGCTTACTTATTAGTTGGAGTGTGCAACGCAGGCAGATGCGCTCTGCAAATGTCTTGGCACTAGTGGGACTATAGCAAAGTCCAATAGCCACGTATAGGATGCCACTAGGTACACTGAGTGTTTGCTAGTATAATGGCTAAGTTAAAATTAGTTGGAGTGTGCAACGCAGGCAGATGCGCTCTGCAAATGTCTTGGCACTAGTGGGACTATAGCAAAGTCCAATAGCCACGTATAGGATGCCACTAGGTACACTGAGTGTTTGCTAGTAAAATTGCTTAGTTTAAAAAAGTTGGAGTGTGCAATGCAGGCAGACGTGCTCTGCAAATGTCTTTGCACTAGTGGGACTATAGCAAAGTCCAATAGCCACAGATAGGATGTCACTAGGTACACTGAGTTTTTGCTAGTATAATGGCTTACTTATAATTAGTTGGAGTGTGCAACGCAGGCAGATGCGCTCTGCAAATGTCTTGGCACTAGTGGGACTATAGCAAGGTCCAATAGCCACGTATAGGATGCCACTAGGTACACTGAGTGTTTGCTAGTATAATGGCTTACTTATAATTAGTTGGAGTGTGCAACGCAGGCAGATGCGCTCTGCAAATGTCTTGGCACTAGTGGGACTATAGCAAGGTCCAATAGCCACGTATAGGATGCCACTAGGTACACTGAGTGTTTGCTAGTATAATGGCTTACTTATAATTAGTTGGAGTGTGCAACGCAGGCAGATGCGCTCTGCAAATGTCTTGGCACTATTGGGACTATAGCAAAGTCCAATAGCCACAGATAGGATGCCACTAGGTACACTGAGTGTTTGCTAGTATAATGGCTTACTTATAATTAGTTGGAGTGTGCAACGCAGGCAGATGCGCTCTGCAAATGTCTTGGCACTAGTGGGACTATAGCAAGGTCCAATAGCCACGTATAGGATGCCACTAGGTACACTGAGTGTTTGCTAGTATAATGGCTTACTTATAATTAGTTGGAGTGTGCAACGCAGGCAGATGCGCTCTGCAAATGTCTTGGCACTAGTGGGACTATAGCAAGGTCCAATAGCCACGTATAGGATGCCACTAGGTACACTGAGTGTTTGCTAGTATAATGGCTTACTTATAATTAGTTGGAGTGTGCAACGCAGGCAGATGCGCTCTGCAAATGTCTTGGCACTAGTGGGACTATAGACTATAGCAAAGTCCAATAGCCACAGATAGGATGCCACTAGGTACACTGAGTGTTTGCTAGTATAATGGCTTACTTATAATTAGTTGGAGTGTGCAACGCAGGCAGATGCGCTCTGCAAATGTCTTGGCACTAGTGGGACTATAGCAAAGTCCAATAGCCACGTATAGGATGCCACTAGGTACACTGAGTGTTTGCTAGTAAAATTGCTTAGTTTAAAAAAGTTGGAGTGTGCAATGCAGGCAGACGTGCTCTGCAAATGTCTTTGCACTAGTGGGACTATAGCAAAGTCCAATAGCCACAGATAGGATGCCACTAGGTACACTGAGTGTTTGCTAGTATAATGGCTTACTTATAATTAGTTGGAGTGTGCAACGCAGGCAGATGCGCTCTGCAAATGTCTTGGCACTAGTGGGACTATAGCAAAGTCCAATAGCCACGTATAGGATGCCACTCGGTACACTGAGTGTTTGCTAGTAAAATTGCTTAGTTTAAAAAAGTTGGAGTGTGCAATGCAGGCAGACGTGCTCTGCAAATGTCTTTGCACTAGTGGGACTATAGCAAAGTCCAATAGCCACAGATAGGATGCCACTAGGTACACTGAGTGTTTGCTATTATAATGGCTTACTTATAATTAGTTGGAGTGTGCAACGCAGGCAGATGCGCTCTGCAAATGTCTTGGCACTAGTGGGACTATAGCAAAGTCCAATAGCCACGTATAGGATGCCACTAGGTACACTGAGTGTTTGCTAGTAAAATTGCTTAGCTTAAAAAAGTTGGAGTGTGCAATGCAGGCAGACGTGCTCTGCAAATGTCTTTGCACTAGTGGGACTATAGCAAAGTCCAATAGCCACAGATAGGATGCCACTAGGTACACTGAGTGTTTGCTAGTATAATGGCTTAGTTATAATGAGTTGGAGTGTGCAGAGGACAGGAGGGTACAGTGGCAGGATTGTGGTGCTCTGGGTAGAGGAATGGAAGCCTGCCTTTCTATTTCCTCCTAATGGTGAAATGCAGGGAGGAAATCCCTGACCTTGGCTACACAGATGCTGTTGCTGTTTGCAGGACCTGTCACCTATGGCTCTCTGACCCTGCCGGTTTGAGCCCTTAAAAGGACTGCTATAAAGTGCTCTCCCTATGCTGTCTAACGCTGTGTATGCAGCGCATACAGCTGTATCGGCTATAGGACTCAGGAGGACGGAGCTGCGACAGTGATGTCTGACACCAAAGACGCAGAAGGCAGATAATGGCGTCCGTGAAGAAAATGTCCGGTTTTATAATGCAGGGACATGTGACATGCAGATCCTATCACACATGCCGTTGCTTCTCTGGCTCAAAGTCAACTTAGCTGTGTGTGTGTCTGTGATTGGCTGATATGCTGGCCCGCCCCACAAGACGCGCGCACTTAGGGAAGGAAGACAAGAAAAAAAAAAAAAAATGGCGATCGCCATTATAGAAGCAGCAGTGATCTGAAGGCGCTGTTCACGCACACTATACACTGAAATGTGCTAATAGTTTGATTCACAGAGTGACTTACACTATTACAGCAGAAACCAAGCTATGATTTAGCTGTTTTTTGGCTGCTAGAACCGTTCTCGAACGTTTCTAGAACTATCGAGCTTTTGCAAAAAGCTCGAGTTCTAGTTCGATCTAGAACATGCCCCAAAATCACTCGAGCCTAGAACTGGAGAACCACGAACCACGAACCGCGCTCAACTCTATCCAGGAGCTTTGGTTCCCTGAGTTTCCAATAGCAAATGTCTAGAAAAACTCTGTCCATTGGCACAACTCAGCAAGAAAACGAGAAGACCGAGAAGATATATTTCATTTATCTTAATGCCACCTTATTAATAGAGTTGAGCGCGGTTCGTGGTTCATGGTCCGGTAATGAACTCTTTGGCCCTGGCCCTGATGTGGGGGTCCCATATAGACCACAGGGCATCAGGTGTCCTCCCAAATGGCTTGCAGAGGCCCACACCTATGACTTGTCACCGCATTATTGATGCTCAGACGATGACTGGTGAGGTGTTTGGGTCATGGCAGCCATGAGGTCATCATTGAAGTTGCGTTTCCAAATAGGACGCTAGTTATGCCACTCATGACGTGTCACTCTACTTTTGTCTCCAGGAGGTGCATTGTGGTTCACCCTGGTTTGGGGCGGACCCAGGTTATAAAAGGGGCTGGAGCCAACAAGGAGGTGCGCAGTCTTCTATTATGCTCCGAAAGAGCACACCTCCATGTGTTGAACCCATTGCGGCTTTAGGCCAGAGGTAGGCAGGGATCGGGTGGTGGATGCAGGCCACCACCACAGTTGGTAACGCAGAACGGTTAAGACCAGCTCCTGTCCTAACAGTCCTGCTTGTGCAGCCCAGTGGCATTAACAGGCCTGCTGCTGCTGATGCGCCTGCTGTCCACAGGTGTGGCCCCTACGCACACGGTCAGCGTACTCAATGGCCCCTGTGTTGTTAACAGGGAGTTCCTGGGCTGGGTGGGCATGTGGACCCTGTGACGCTAACAGGGCTCACAGTCTCCAGATCCGAATGGCGTCTAACTCGGTTCAGGCTACTATTAGTTTCATAGCCACACAGCTCTGTATCCTCCACCAAACCTTCAAGTTGCCAACCTCTCCTTTTCCAACTGGGAGCACGGTGGACACTGACTGCTGATGGGGATATATACCTTTCTCTTTCTTTTCTTATTAATTTTCGTTATATAGCGGTCACAGATTATATACCACTTTATCCAAATCTGCCAGTCCCACTGTAACAGATGTTGTTTCTTCAGCAAATGTTACAGTTGCTTAACCACCAAATCCACGGACCAAAACTTTTTTCCCCTTTCCAACACACCTGTTCCCCTTTCCAACAGCATCTGTCCTTTTTCAACTCATTTTGGGATATGACCAAAAGTGCAACTGTGCAGGGACACCGTACTCAACGCCATCTCAGCACAGCAGCCATCCCTCGGTCCCTCCGATGTGGACAAGTAAAAGACCATTTCCTCCTATCCATGACAAAGCGTTGAGATTCACTCTGTGCAGCACTGGTGTTTAGTGGACAAGTAGATCTAAGATTGCGTACCACATTCTGCAGATACTCCTGTATACGTGCGTCTATTTCTATGGCAGGAATTAGTTCGCCAAATTTTGTCTTGTACCGGGGATCTAACAGTGTGGCAACCCAGTATTCAGGATTAGTTCAAATTCATACAATCCGAGGGTCATGTAGGTAGTGCAGCAAGAAGGCGCTCATGTGTCTTGTGCATCCAGGAGGACCAAGTCCTTGGTGTGTTGGTGGCAGAGAGGTGAGAATCGTGCATCCTTCCTCTGCCCTCTACCCACAACCTCGCACAACCGAAATGTGAGCAAGCTCTCACTCATCTGCTGAGTCTTCCATGCCCATCGCCAGTTCGTCCTCCATTTCTTCATGGGCTCCTGCACTTTCATCAACACTTTTTGCTGATACTATGCGCCCTTGTTAATCCCTCTCCCTCACCATGAATGCCGCATAGGTGCCGCTGACCATCTGGACCTCGTAGATCTTGTTATCCCTTCCGCATATGACTCCTCCTGTACTTCCTCCCCTTCCTCTTGTCCCAACACCTGACTCAGAATAATAATTACAGTGTGCTCCATCATGTAGATGACCAGAATTGTCACGCTGAGAATGACATTGCCAGTGCTAAACATCTTCGTCGACATTTCAAAACTGTGTAGCAGGGTGCATAGGTCCTTGATCTGACACCACTCCAGCAGCGTGATCTGCACCACCTCTGGATCAAGTTATCCCAGGCTATATGTCTTACCGTATTTCAGCAGGGCTCTGCGGTGCTGCCACACACGCTGCAACATGTGCAGATTCCAATTCCTGCGTGTCGAAACATCGCATTTACGGCGTTTAACTGCCAGACCCTAAGACTTCTGGAGTGATGAAAGTTGTTGAGCTGCTGTGTGCGCACGATGGAAGTGAGCACATAGCGAGCGTGCCCACTGCACAAGGCCATGTAGGCCGTGATGGTGTTTTAAAAATTGCTGGCGAATTCGGTTCAACACGTGAGCCCTAAAAGGCACGTGTGTCACATTGCCCAGAGGATGGCCCGCAGCCAGGTTTGCATCATTGCCGCACACGGCTGTTAAGTCACCAACGGAGTCCGCTCCGTCAATTTGTACTCCGGTCGCCAGGTGACAACGTGTTCCTTTCATGAATAGTGCTGATGATGGGAGAGTAGTCGATGCCAGCGGCGCAGGTGGACGCAGGTTATGCTATGAACCTCTGGTTAATTTTACCCCCAGTTCAGTTTTATGATTTTGTGTGCTTGTTACCTGACTACTTTTCCTGCTTGCTGTTTATGTACCTTTTTGGCCGATACGCATTTTACCTCTGCTTGTTTTCTGATTCTTTTCTGGCCGTCCCATTCTGTTCCTGTTCCTCAATTAATGTTTTGACCCTGCCTGACTACTATTCTCTGTAATAGCGGTGTGACTCACATTTCCCATACATTTCAAAGTAAAGCTTTGACCGCCTGATGGCATTGAGCTCTGCTGCCAGCATAGTAAGGAGGTGTGTGGTAGTCCTTGTGCGCAGTTGCAAGGAAGGGTGGCCTGACCACACAGGGTTTGCGCCAAGGTAGAGGACCCACACGAGGTTGAAGAGGCAGAAGCAGTGTATTAACTTCTACATACAGAACAAGGATTGAAACAACTCGTGGGGACGGCAAGACTTGTACAGCAGACCCTTCTCCATCTCTCACCATAGTTTGCCAGTGCCCAGTCAGTGACATGTAATGACCCTGTCTATGCTTACTGGTCCAAGTATCTGTGTTGAAATGCACCCTGTCGCACACAGATTTTCTCAAGGAAGTGGTGATGTTGTGTGCGACATGCTGGTGTAGCGCGGGCATGCTTTTCTTGGAGAAGCAGTGGTGATTGGGCATGTGGTACTGGGGCACAGCGACAGACATAAGGTCTGTAAAATCCTGTGTGTCCACTACGCGTAAAGGCAGCATTTCGGTAGCCAACAGCTTACAGAGGGATAGAGTCAACCACTTAGCTTTGTCATGGGTCGCAGTAAGTGGCCTTTTATTTGACCACATCTGAGGGACAGAGATCTGGCTGCTGTCTGTAGACGGTGTTGAGTAGGGTGTCCCTGGAAAAATGCAGGTTTGTGAGAAAAGTGCAGGCGGAGACATGATGTTGCCTTCATCTTGCCTTCAGATCTGTTCATCTTGTATCATTTTTAAAAAACACAGCAAGCAAGGGTTACTCCAAGCGGAGTCTACCTTTTTTCCCAACATTGGGCACACAGACACCCCATCAGTGGCAGCACTTGTGCCCTAGTTGCAAACAGGATGTTTTGATTTGCATCAAGCACATTCCAAATCCACAAGCATTTACTCTCCCCAGGATGACACAGGGGTAGTAAATTCCTTCTGGATCCATGACTTGTTCATTTTGATGAACGTCAGTCTGTCCACATTGTCACTGGACAGACGCGTGCGCTTATCTGTCAGCACACACCCAGCAGCACTGAAGACACGTTCAGAGACAACGCTGGCAGCTGCACACGACAAAATATCCAAGGCGTAACTGGAGAGCTCTGTCAATTTTTCTAGATTTGA
Organism: Anomaloglossus baeobatrachus; assembly: GCF_048569485.1. Lineage (NCBI taxonomy): Eukaryota > Metazoa > Chordata > Amphibia > Anura > Aromobatidae > Anomaloglossus > Anomaloglossus baeobatrachus. The sequence goes on from NW_027441899.1 coordinate 240,293, forward strand.
AGCCCAAAAGGAGCAAGGCTCCATTTGCAAAGTCATTGCATCGATGTTCATTTGGAGATACTCCTGTATCATCCTCTCCATCCGTTGACTATGTGTCAGACTTGTTGTCTCTGGTGGCCTTGCAAAGGAGGGTCTAAAAAAATTATGAAAAGATTCCATAAAATTGCTGTTACCAGCACCAGATACGGTCCTACTGGTACGGGTAGACTGTTGAAGATGACGATGCCGTCCCATGTTTGTCAAGTTACAACTGGGAGAATCACTCCCTTCACCTGCACGGTTGTTTGGTGTAAAAGCCGAGCTAAGATCGAGTAACAGCTTATGCTGATACTCCAGCATACGTGCGTCCCTTTCTATGGGTGGAATTATGTCACAAAATTTGGACTTGTCCCGGGGATCTAATAGTGTGGCAAGCCAGTAGTCATCATCACTTCTAATTTTGACAATACGAGGGTCATGTTGGAGGTAGTGCAACAAGAAGGCACTCATGTGTCTTGCGCAGCCATGCGGACCAAGTCCACGCTGTGTTTGTGGCATAGAGGTGCTAAACGTTCTTTCTTCCTCTGTCATCTACCCCCAACCTCTTTCAACTGAAATTTGACCAAGGTCCCCCTCATCTGCTGAGTCTTCCATGTCCATGGACAGTTCGTCCTCCCTATCTTCATGTCCTCCTGCACCTTCCTCAACATCTCGCCTGCTACCATGCGCCCTTGTTGATCCCTGTCCCCCATGGTCCCATGCCTGCCGCGTTGGTGATGATGAACGTCTGGACCTTGGTGATGTTGTTGTGTCTTGCGCATATGAATCCTCCTGTAGTTCCTCCCCTTCCTGTTGTCCCACCCCCTGACTCCGAATAGTGTTTAGCGTGTGCTCCAGCATGTAAATGACTGTAATCGTCATGCTGATAATGGCATTGTCAGCGCTAAACATATTCGTCGCCATGTCGAAACTGTGCAGAACGGTGCATAGGTCCTTGATCTGAGATCACTCCATCAGGGTGATCTGCCCCACTTCTGCATCTCGTTGGCCCAGGCTATACATCATGACGTATTGCACCAGGGCTCGCCGGTGCTGCCACAGTCGCTGTAACATGTGGAGAGTTGAATTCCAGCGTGTCGCCACATCGCATTTCAGGCGATGAACCAGCAGGCCGAAAGACTTCTGGAGCGATGCAAGTCGCTCAGCTGCGGCGGTTGAACGGCGGAAGTGAGCACTGCAGACAGTTTCCGTGCCCTGGTCAGAAGGCCATCTAGGCCGGGATAGTGTGTTAAAAATTGCTGGACAACAAGGTTCAACACGTGAGCCATACAAGGCACGTGTGTCACCTTGCCCAGGCGAAGGGCCGCACCCAGGTTTGCAGCATTGTCGCACACGGCCTTACCAGGCTGCAGGTTGAGTGGAGACAACCATTTATTAAACTCGGACCGCAGAGCTGACCACAACTCCTCAGCTGTGTGACTCTTATTCCCAAGACATGTCAAGCTAAAGACCGCCTGATGCCGTTGCGCTCTGCTGCCAGCATAGTAATGAGGGGTGCGTGATTCCTTCTGCGCAGTGAGAACGCTGGTGGCCTGACCAGGCAGGCTTGGGGCGGAGGTGGAGGACCCAGATGAGGTGGAGGATGCAGAAGCAGTGGCGGAACTTGGACAGACAGAGGATTGACACACAAGTCGTGGGGACGGCAAGACTTGTGCAGCAGACCCTTCACCATCTATCACCATAGTTACCCAGTGCCCAGTCAGCGACATGTAACGTCCCTGTCCATGCTTACTGGTCCAAGTATCGGTGGTGAAATTCACCCGTTCACACACAGAGTTTCTCAAGGAAGCGGTGATATTGTGTGCGACATGCTGGTGTAGCGCGGGCACACCTTTCTTAGAGAAGTAGTGGCGACTAGGCATCTGGTACTGGGGCACAGCGACAGATATAAGGTCTCTAAAATCCTGTGTGTCCACTAGGCGGAAAGGCAGCATTTCTGTAGCCAACAGCTTACAGAGGGATAGAGTCAACTTCTTCGCTTTGTCATGGGTCGAAGGAAGTGGCCTTTTATTTGACCACATCTGAGGGACAGAGATCTGGCTGCTGTGTGTAGACGGTGTTGAGTAGGGTGTCCCTGGAAAAATGCAGCTTTGGGAGGAAAGTGCAGGCGGAGACATGATGTTGCCTTCATCCAAAGTTGGTGCTATCGATGTCTGAGAGAGCTGTACACACTCACTTGTTTCCCCTTCCAAACCAACTGACGACCTACCAAGCAAACTGCCTGTTGCGGTTACAGTGGTGGAAGTTGTGGGTGGAAAAACAGGTGTGACAGCTGTCCCCACAGTCCTAGAAGATGACGAGCGCGCGGATGCCCTGGAAGGGGCAGGCGGTGGATGGTTGGCTCCACTAGGCCGCATTGCAGCACGGTGAGCTTCCCACCAGGCCATATGATATTTATTCATGTGACGATTCATGGAAGAAGTTGTCAAACTGCTGAGGTTTTGACCTCTACTAAGATAACCATGGCAAATGTTACAGATCACATAATTTGGCCGATCTTTTTTTATGTCAAAAAAGGACCAGGCTAGGCAAGGCTTAGAGGCCATGCGACCTGTTGATCCACCCCGAATAATGCTCAGAGGCAGAGTGGTGGCTGAGAATGCAGTTGTAGACGTGCTACCAGTGCTCCGACTGTGTCCAGGAAGGCGCCAGGTTACTTCGACGTCGGTTGCATCCTCCTCCACCGCCTCTATTGACCTCCTCGAGTGTCTGACTGTGGGTTGACAGTAGGTGGGATCTAGAACTTCATCATCAATTGTTGTGTTTGCACTCCCCTCCCCCTCAGACCGAGTTTCTTCTTGCCCTGACCGAATATTTAAGTTGTCATCCCAATCGGGTATCTGCGTCTCATCTTCATCAGTATGTTCCTCATTGCTTATAACCACAGTTGTTGGAAAGGCAGCATTTTGGTAGCCAACAGTTTGCATTTTATGAAAGTCAACCTCCAAGCCATGTCATGCCCTTCTAAAAGCATGTATAACACAGCGAGGGGACTCCAACCACAGTCTCCCTCGTTGCCACTAACTGGGCCACACACACCCCACTTGACTGGCATCGGTTGAGCCCCCTTTTGAAAAAGAAAAAGATGCTTTGCATGAAGCACTCTCAAAAATACGCGTGCCTTTCCCGTCCCCTGGCTGACCCAGGGGAAGAAAAGTCCTCTGAGAGCCATGACTTGTTCATCTTGGTTCTTTTAGAAACACAGCGAGGGGACTCCAACCACAGTCTCCCTCGTTGCCACTCACTGGGCCACACACACCCCACTTGACTGGCATCGGTTGAGCCCCCTTTTGAAAAAGAAAAAGATGCTTTGCATGAAGCACTCTCAAAAATACGCGTGCCTTTCCCGTCCCCTGGCTGACCCCGGGGAAGAAAAGTCCTCTGAGAGCCATGACTTGTTCATCTTGGTTCTTTTAGAAACACAGCGAGGGGACTCCAACCACAGTCTCCCTCGTTGCCACTCACTGGGCCACACACACCCCACTTGACTGGCATCGGTTGAGCCCCCTTTTGAAAAAGAAAAAGATGCTTTGCATGAAGCACTCTCAAAAATACGCGTGCCTTTCCCGTCCCCTGGCTGACCCCGGGGAAGAAAAGTCCTCTGAGAGCCATGACTTGTTCATCTTGGTTCTTTTAGAAACACAGCGAGGGGACTCCAACCACAGTCTCCCTCGTTGCCACTAACTGGGCCACACACACCCCACTTGACTGGCATCGGTTGAGGCCCCTTTTGAAAAAGAAAAAGATGCTTTGCATGAAGCACTCTCAAAAATACGCGTGCCTTTCCCGTCCCCTGGCTGACCCAGGGGAAGAAAAGTCCTCTGAGAGCCATGACTTGTTCATCTTGGTTCTTTTAGAAACACAGCGAGGGGACTCCAACCACAGTCTCCCTCGTTGCCACTCACTGGGCCACACACACCCCACTTGACTGGCATCGGTTGAGCCCCCTTTTGAAAAAGAAAAAGATGCTTTGCATGAAGCACTCTCAAAAATACGCGTGCCTTTCCCGTCCCCTGGCTGACCCCGGGGAAGAAAAGTCCTCTGAGAGCCATGACTTGTTCATCTTGGTTCTTTTAGAAACACAGCGAGGGGACTCCAACCACAGTCTCCCTCGTTGCCACTCACTGGGCCACACACACCCCACTTGACTGGCATCGGTTGAGCCCCCTTTTGAAAAAGAAAAAGATGCTTTGCATGAAGCACTCTCAAAAATACGCGTGCCTTTCCCGTCCCCTGGCTGACCCAGGGGAAGAAAAGTCCTCTGAGAGCCATGACTTGTTCATCTTGGTTCTTTTAGAAACACAGCGAGGGGACTCCAACCACAGTCTCCCTCGTTGCCACTCACTGGGCCACACACACCCCACTTGACTGGCATCGGTTGAGCCCCCTTTTGAAAAAGAAAAAGATGCTTTGCATGAAGCACTCTCAAAAATACGCGTGCCTTTCCCGTCCCCTGGCTGACTCAGGGGAAGAAAAGTCCTCTGAGAGCCATGACTTGTTCATCTTGGTTCTTTTAGAAACACAGCGAGGGGACTCCAACCACAGTCTCCCTCGTTGCCACTCACTGGGCCACACACACCCCACTTGACTGGCATCGGTTGAGCCCCCTTTTGAAAAAGAAAAAGATGCTTTGCATGAAGCACTCTCAAAAATACGCGTGCCTTTCCCGTCCCCTGGCTGACCCAGGGGAAGAAAAGTCCTCTGAGAGCCATGACTTGTTCATCTTGGTTCTTTTAGAAACACAGCGAGGGGACTCCAACCACAGTCTCCCTCGTTGCCACTCACTGGGCCACACACACCCCACTTGACTGGCATCGGTTGAGCCCCCTTTTGAAAAAGAAAAAGATGCTTTGCATGAAGCACTCTCAAAAATACGCGTGCCTTTCCCGTCCCCTGGCTGACCCCGGGGAAGAAAAGTCCTCTGAGAGCCATGACTTGTTCATCTTGGTTCTTTTAGAAACACAGCGAGGGGACTCCAACCACAGTCTCCCTCGTTGCCACTCACTGGGCCACACACACCCCACTTGACTGGCATCGGTTGAGCCCCCTTTTGAAAAAGAAAAAGATGCTTTGCATGAAGCACTCTCAAAAATACGCATGCCTTTCCCGTCCCCTGGCTGACCCAGGGGAAGAAAAGTCCTCTGAGAGCCATGACTTGTTCATCTTGGTTCTTTTAGAAACACAGCGAGGGGACTCCAACCACAGTCTCCCTCGTTGCCACTCACTGGGCCACACACACCCCACTTGACTGGCATCGGTTGAGCCCCCTTTTGAAAAAGAAAAAGATGCTTTGCATGAAGCACTCTCAAAAATACGCGTGCCTTTCCCGTCCCCTGGCTGACCCAGGGGAAGAAAAGTCCTCTGAGAGCCATGACTTGTTCATCTTGGATCTTTTAGAAACACAGCGAGGGGACTCCAACCACAGTCTCCCTCGTTGCCACTCACTGGGCCACACACACCCCACTTGACTGGCATCGGTTGAGCCCCCTTTTGAAAAAGAAAAAGATGCTTTGCATGAAGCACTCTCAAAAATACGCGTGCCTTTCCCGTCCCCTGGCTGACCCCGGGGAAGAAAAGTCCTCTGAGAGCCATGACTTGTTCATCTTGGTTCTTTTAGAAACACAGCGAGGGGACTCCAACCACAGTCTCCCTCGTTGCCACTCACTGGGCCACACACACCCCACTTGACTGGCATCGGTTGAGCCCCCTTTTGAAAAAGAAAAAGATGCTTTGCATGAAGCACTCTCAAAAATACGCGTGCCTTTCCCGTCCCCTGGCTGACCCAGGGGAAGAAAAGTCCTCTGAGAGCCATGACTTGTTCATCTTGGTTCTTTTAGAAACACAGCGAGGGGACTCCAACCACAGTCTCCCTCGTTGCCACTCACTGGGCCACACACACCCCACTTGACTGGCATCGGTTGAGCCCCCTTTTGAAAAAGAAAAAGATGCTTTGCATGAAGCACTCTCAAAAATACGCGTGCCTTTCCCGTCCCCTGGCTGACCCCGGGGAAGAAAAGTCCTCTGAGAGCCATGACTTGTTCATCTTGGTTCTTTTAGAAACACAGCGAGGGGACTCCAACCACAGTCTCCCTCGTTGCCACTCACTGGGCCACACACACCCCACTTGACTGGCATCGGTTGAGCCCCCTTTTGAAAAAGAAAAAGATGCTTTGCATGAAGCACTCTCAAAAATACGCGTGCCTTTCCCGTCCCCTGGCTGACCCAGGGGAAGAAAAGTCCTCTGAGAGCCATGACTTGTTCATCTTGGTTCTTTTAGAAACACAGCGAGGGGACTCCAACCACAGTCTCCCTCGTTGCCACTCACTGGGCCACACACACCCCACTTGACTGGCATCGGTTGAGCCCCCTTTTGAAAAAGAAAAAGATGCTTTGCATGAAGCACTCTCAAAAATACGCGTGCCTTTCCCGTCCCCTGGCTGACCCAGGGGAAGAAAAGTCCTCTGAGAGCCATGACTTGTTCATCTTGGTTCTTTTAGAAACACAGCGAGGGGACTCCAACCACAGTCTCCCTCGTTGCCACTCACTGGGCCACACACACCCCACTTGACTGGCATCGGTTGAGCCCCCTTTTTAAAAAGAAAAAGATGCTTTGCATGAAGCACTCTCAAAAATACGCGTGCCTTTCCCGTCCCCTGGCTGACCCCGGGGAAGAAAAGTCCTCTGAGAGCCATGACTTGTTCATCTTGGTTCTTTTAGAAACACAGCGAGGGGACTCCAACCACAGTCTCCCTCGTTGCCACTCACTGGGCCACACACACCCCACTTGACTGGCATCGGTTGAGCCCCCTTTTGAAAAAGAAAAAGATGCTTTGCATGAAGCACTCTCAAAAATACGCGTGCCTTTCCCGTCCCCTGGCTGACCCCGGGGAAGAAAAGTCCTCTGAGAGCCATGACTTGTTCATCTTGGTTCTTTTAGAAACACAGCGAGGGGACTCCAACCACAGTCTCCCTCGTTGCCACTCACTGGGCCACACACACCCCACTTGACTGGCATCGGTTGAGCCCCCTTTTGAAAAAGAAAAAGATGCTTTGCATGAAGCACTCTCAAAAATACGCGTGCCTTTCCCGTCCCCTGGCTGACCCAGGGGAAGAAAAGTCCTCTGAGAGCCATGACTTGTTCATCTTGGTTCTTTTAGAAACACAGCGAGGGGACTCCAACCACAGTCTCCCTCGTTGCCACTCACTGGGCCACACACACCCCACTTGACTGGCATCGGTTGAGCCCCCTTTTGAAAAAGAAAAAGATGCTTTGCATGAAGCACTCTCAAAAATACGCGTGCCTTTCCCGTCCCCTGGCTGACCCAGGGGAAGAAAAGTCCTCTGAGAGCCATGACTTGTTCATCTTGGTTCTTTTAGAAACACAGCGAGGGGACTCCAACCACAGTCTCCCTCGTTGCCACTCACTGGGCCACACACACCCCACTTGACTGGCATCGGTTGAGCCCCCTTTTGAAAAAGAAAAAGATGCTTTGCATGAAGCACTCTCAAAAATACGCGTGCCTTTCCCGTCCCCTGGCTGACCCAGGGGAAGAAAAGTCCTCTGAGAGCCATGACTTGTTCATCTTGGTTCTTTTAGAAACACAGCGAGGGGACTCCAACCACAGTCTCCCTCGTTGCCACTCACTGGGCCACACACACCCCACTTGACTGGCATCGGTTGAGCCCCCTTTTGAAAAAGAAAAAGATGCTTTGCATGAAGCACTCTCAAAAATACGCGTGCCTTTCCCGTCCCCTGGCTGACCCCGGGGAAGAAAAGTCCTCTGAGAGCCATGACTTGTTCATCTTGGTTCTTTTAGAAACACAGCGAGGGGACTCCAACCACAGTCTCCCTCGTTGCCACTCACTGGGCCACACACACCCCACTTGACTGGCATCGGTTGAGCCCCCTTTTGAAAAAGAAAAAGATGCTTTGCATGAAGCACTCTCAAAAATACGCGTGCCTTTCCCGTCCCCTGGCTGACCCAGGGGAAGAAAAGTCCTCTGAGAGCCATGACTTGTTCATCTTGGTTCTTTTAGAAACACAGCGAGGGGACTCCAACCACAGTCTCCCTCGTTGCCACTCACTGGGCCACACACACCCCACTTGACTGGCATCGGTTGAGCCCCCTTTTGAAAAAGAAAAAGATGCTTTGCATGAAGCACTCTCAAAAATACGCGTGCCTTTCCCGTCCCCTGGCTGACCCCGGGGAAGAAAAGTCCTCTGAGAGCCATGACTTGTTCATCTTGGTTCTTTTAGAAACACAGCGAGGGGACTCCAACCACAGTCTCCTTCGTTGCCACTCACTGGGCCACACACACCCCACTTGACTGGCATCGGTTGAGCCCCCTTTTGAAAAAGAAAAAGATGCTTTGCATGAAGCACTCTCAAAAATACGCGTGCCTTTCCCGTCCCCTGGCTGACCCAGGGGAAGAAAAGTCCTCTGAGAGCCATGACTTGTTCATCTTGGTTCTTTTAGAAACACAGCGAGGGGACTCCAACCACAGTCTCCCTCGTTGCCACTCACTGGGCCACACACACCCCACTTGACTGGCATCGGTTGAGCCCCCTTTTGAAAAAGAAAAAGATGCTTTGCATGAAGCACTCTCAAAAATACGCGTGCCTTTCCCGTCCCCTGGCTGACCCAGGGGAAGAAAAGTCCTCTGAGAGCCATGACTTGTTCATCTTGGTTCTTTTAGAAACACAGCGAGGGGACTCCAACCACAGTCTCCCTCGTTGCCACTCACTGGGCCACACACACCCCACTTGACTGGCATCGGTTGAGCCCCCTTTTGAAAAAGAAAAAGATGCTTTGCATGAAGCACTCTCAAAAATACGCGTGCCTTTCCCGTCCCCTGGCTGACCCAGGGGAAGAAAAGTCCTCTGAGAGCCATGACTTGTTCATCTTGGTTCTTTTAGAAACACAGCGAGGGGACTCCAACCACAGTCTCCCTCGTTGCCACTCACTGGGCCACACACACCCCACTTGACTGGCATCGGTTGAGCCCCCTTTTGAAAAAGAAAAAGATGCTTTGCATGAAGCACTCTCAAAAATACGCGTGCCTTTCCCGTCCCCTGGCTGACCCCGGGGAAGAAAAGTCCTCTGAGAGCCATGACTTGTTCATCTTGGTTCTTTTAGAAACACAGCGAGGGGACTCCAACCACAGTCTCCCTCGTTGCCACTCACTGGGCCACACACACCCCACTTGACTGGCATCGGTTGAGCCCCCTTTTGAAAAAGAAAAAGATGCTTTGCATGAAGCACTCTCAAAAATACGCGTGCCTTTCCCGTCCCCTGGCTGACCCAGGGGAAGAAAAGTCCTCTGAGAGCCATGACTTGTTCATCTTGGTTCTTTTAGAAACACAGCGAGGGGACTCCAACCACAGTCTCCCTCGTTGCCACTCACTGGGCCACACACACCCCACTTGACTGGCATCGGTTGAGCCCCCTTTTGAAAAAGAAAAAGATGCTTTGCATGAAGCACTCTCAAAAATACGCGTGCCTTTCCCGTCCCCTGGCTGACCCCGGGGAAGAAAAGTCCTCTGAGAGCCATGACTTGTTCATCTTGGTTCTTTTAGAAACACAGCGAGGGGACTCCAACCACAGTCTCCCTCGTTGCCACTCACTGGGCCACACACACCCCACTTGACTGGCATCGGTTGAGCCCCCTTTTGAAAAAGAAAAAGATGCTTTGCATGAAGCACTCTCAAAAATACGCGTGCCTTTCCCGTCCCCTGGCTGACCCAGGGGAAGAAAAGTCCTCTGAGAGCCATGACTTGTTCATCTTGGTTCTTTTAGAAACACAGCGAGGGGACTCCAACCACAGTCTCCCTCGTTGCCACTCACTGGGCCACACACACCCCACTTGACTGGCATCGGTTGAGCCCCCTTTTGAAAAAGAAAAAGATGCTTTGCATGAAGCACTCTCAAAAATACGCGTGCCTTTCCCGTCCCCTGGCTGACCCAGGGGAAGAAAAGTCCTCTGAGAGCCATGACTTGTTCATCTTGGTTCTTTTAGAAACACAGCGAGGGGACTCCAACCACAGTCTCCCTCGTTGCCACTCACTGGGCCACACACACCCCACTTGACTGGCATCGGTTGAGCCCCCTTTTGAAAAAGAAAAAGATGCTTTGCATGAAGCACTCTCAAAAATACGCGTGCCTTTCCCGTCCCCTGGCTGACCCCGGGGAAGAAAAGTCCTCTGAGAGCCATGACTTGTTCATCTTGGTTCTTTTAGAAACACAGCGAGGGGACTCCAACCACAGTCTCCCTCGTTGCCACTCACTGGGCCACACACACCCCACTTGACTGGCATCGGTTGAGCCCCCTTTTGAAAAAGAAAAAGATGCTTTGCATGAAGCACTCTCAAAAATACGCGTGCCTTTCCCGTCCCCTGGCTGACCCCGGGGAAGAAAAGTCCTCTGAGAGCCATGACTTGTTCATCTTGGTTCTTTTAGAAACACAGCGAGGGGACTCCAACCACAGTCTCCCTCGTTGCCACTCACTGGGCCACACACACCCCACTTGACTGGCATCGGTTGAGCCCCCTTTTGAAAAAGAAAAAGATGCTTTGCATGAAGCACTCTCAAAAATACGCGTGCCTTTCCCGTCCCCTGGCTGACCCAGGGGAAGAAAAGTCCTCTGAGAGCCATGACTTGTTCATCTTGGTTCTTTTAGAAACACAGCGAGGGGACTCCAACCACAGTCTCCCTCGTTGCCACTCACTGGGCCACACACACCCCACTTGACTGGCATCGGTTGAGCCCCCTTTTGAAAAAGAAAAAGATGCTTTGCATGAAGCACTCTCAAAAATACGCGTGCCTTTCCCGTCCCCTGGCTGACCCAGGGGAAGAAAAGTCCTCTGAGAGCCATGACTTGTTCATCTTGGTTCTTTTAGAAACACAGCGAGGGGACTCCAACCACAGTCTCCCTCGTTGCCACTCACTGGGCCACACACACCCCACTTGACTGGCATCGGTTGAGCCCCCTTTTGAAAAAGAAAAAGATGCTTTGCATGAAGCACTCTCAAAAATACGCGTGCCTTTCCCGTCCCCTGGCTGACCCAGGGGAAGAAAAGTCCTCTGAGAGCCATGACTTGTTCATCTTGGTTCTTTTAGAAACACAGCGAGGGGACTCCAACCACAGTCTCCCTCGTTGCCACTCACTGGGCCACACACACCCCACTTGACTGGCATCGGTTGAGCCCCCTTTTGAAAAAGAAAAAGATGCTTTGCATGAAGCACTCTCAAAAATACGCGTGCCTTTCCCGTCCCCTGGCTGACCCCGGGGAAGAAAAGTCCTCTGAGAGCCATGACTTGTTCATCTTGGTTCTTTTAGAAACACAGCGAGGGGACTCCAACCACAGTCTCCCTCGTTGCCACTCACTGGGCCACACACACCCCACTTGACTGGCATCGGTTGAGCCCCCTTTTGAAAAAGAAAAAGATGCTTTGCATGAAGCACTCTCAAAAATACGCGTGCCTTTCCCGTCCCCTGGCTGACCCCGGGGAAGAAAAGTCCTCTGAGAGCCATGACTTGTTCATCTTGGTTCTTTTAGAAACACAGCGAGGGGACTCCAACCACAGTCTCCCTCGTTGCCACTCACTGGGCCACACACACCCCACTTGACTGGCATCGGTTGAGCCCCCTTTTGAAAAAGAAAAAGATGCTTTGCATGAAGCACTCTCAAAAATACGCGTGCCTTTCCCGTCCCCTGGCTGACCCAGGGGAAGAAAAGTCCTCTGAGAGCCATGACTTGTTCATCTTGGTTCTTTTAGAAACACAGCGAGGGGACTCCAACCACAGTCTCCCTCGTTGCCACTCACTGGGCCACACACACCCCACTTGACTGGCATCGGTTGAGCCCCCTTTTGAAAAAGAAAAAGATGCTTTGCATGAAGCACTCTCAAAAATACGCGTGCCTTTCCCGTCCCCTGGCTGACCCAGGGGAAGAAAAGTCCTCTGAGAGCCATGACTTGTTCATCTTGGTTCTTTTAGAAACACAGCGAGGGGACTCCAACCACAGTCTCCCTCGTTGCCACTCACTGGGCCACACACACCCCACTTGACTGGCATCGGTTGAGCCCCCTTTTGAAAAAGAAAAAGATGCTTTGCATGAAGCACTCTCAAAAATACGCGTGCCTTTCCCGTCCCCTGGCTGACCCCGGGGAAGAAAAGTCCTCTGAGAGCCATGACTTGTTCATCTTGGTTCTTTTAGAAACACAGCGAGGGGACTCCAACCACAGTCTCCCTCGTTGCCACTCACTGGGCCACACACACCCCACTTGACTGGCATCGGTTGAGCCCCCTTTTGAAAAAGAAAAAGATGCTTTGCATGAAGCACTCTCAAAAATACGCGTGCCTTTCCCGTCCCCTGGCTGACCCAGGGGAAGAAAAGTCCTCTGAGAGCCATGACTTGTTCATCTTGGTTCTTTTAGAAACACAGCGAGGGGACTCCAACCACAGTCTCCCTCGTTGCCACTCACTGGGCCACACACACCCCACTTGACTGGCATCGGTTGAGCCCCCTTTTGAAAAAGAAAAAGATGCTTTGCATGAAGCACTCTCAAAAATACGCGTGCCTTTCCCGTCCCCTGGCTGACCCCGGGGAAGAAAAGTCCTCTGAGAGCCATGACTTGTTCATCTTGGTTCTTTTAGAAACACAGCGAGGGGACTCCAACCACAGTCTCCCTCGTTGCCACTCACTGGGCCACACACACCCCACTTGACTGGCATCGGTTGAGCCCCCTTTTGAAAAAGAAAAAGATGCTTTGCATGAAGCACTCTCAAAAATACGCGTGCCTTTCCCGTCCCCTGGCTGACCCAGGGGAAGAAAAGTCCTCTGAGAGCCATGACTTGTTCATCTTGGTTCTTTTAGAAACACAGCGAGGGGACTCCAACCACAGTCTCCCTAGATGCCACTCACTGGGCCACACACACCCCACTTGACTGGCATCGGTTGAGCCCCCTTTTGAAAAAGAAAAAGATGCTTTGCATGAAGCACTCTCAAAAATACGCGTGCCTTTCCCGTCCCCTGGCTGACCCAGGGGAAGAAAAGTCCTCTGAGAGCCATGACTTGTTCATCTTGGTTCTTTTAGAAACACAGCGAGGGGACTCCAACCACAGTCTCCCTCGTTGCCACTCACTGGGCCACACACACCCCACTTGACTGGCATCGGTTGAGCCCCCTTTTGAAAAAGAAAAAGATGCTTTGCATGAAGCACTCTCAAAAATACGCGTGCCTTTCCCGTCCCCTGGCTGACCCCGGGGAAGAAAAGTCCTCTGAGAGCCATGACTTGTTCATCTTGGTTCTTTTAGAAACACAGCGAGGGGACTCCAACCACAGTCTCCCTCGTTGCCACTCACTGGGCCACACACACCCCACTTGACTGGCATCGGTTGAGCCCCCTTTTGAAAAAGAAAAAGATGCTTTGCATGAAGCACTCTCAAAAATACGCGTGCCTTTCCCGTCCCCTGGCTGACCCCGGGGAAGAAAAGTCCTCTGAGAGCCATGACTTGTTCATCTTGGTTCTTTTAGAAACACAGCGAGGGGACTCCAACCACAGTCTCCCTCGTTGCCACTCACTGGGCCACACACACCCCACTTGACTGGCATCGGTTGAGCCCCCTTTTGAAAAAGAAAAAGATGCTTTGCATGAAGCACTCTCAAAAATACGCGTGCCTTTCCCGTCCCCTGGCTGACCCAGGGGAAGAAAAGTCCTCTGAGAGCCATGACTTGTTCATCTTGGTTCTTTTAGAAACACAGCGAGGGGACTCCAACCACAGTCTCCCTCGTTGCCACTCACTGGGCCACACACACCCCACTTGACTGGCATCGGTTGAGCCCCCTTTTGAAAAAGAAAAAGATGCTTTGCATGAAGCACTCTCAAAAATACGCGTGCCTTTCCCGTCCCCTGGCTGACCCAGGGGAAGAAAAGTCCTCTGAGAGCCATGACTTGTTCATCTTGGTTCTTTTAGAAACACAGCGAGGGGACTCCAACCACAGTCTCCCTCGTTGCCACTCACTGGGCCACACACACCCCACTTGACTGGCATCGGTTGAGCCCCCTTTTGAAAAAGAAAAAGATGCTTTGCATGAAGCACTCTCAAAAATACGCGTGCCTTTCCCGTCCCCTGGCTGACCCAGGGGAAGAAAAGTCCTCTGAGAGCCATGACTTGTTCATCTTGGTTCTTTTAGAAACACAGCGAGGGGACTCCAACCACAGTCGCCCTCGTTGCCACTCACTGGGCCACACACACCCCACTTGACTGGCATCGGTTGAGCCCCCTTTTGAAAAAGAAAAAGATGCTTTGCATGAAGCACTCTCAAAAATACGCGTGCCTTTCCCGTCCCCTGGCTGACCCCGGGGAAGAAAAGTCCTCTGAGAGCCATGACTTGTTCATCTTGGTTCTTTTAGAAACACAGCGAGGGGACTCCAACCACAGTCTCCCTCGTTGCCACTCACTGGGCCACACACACCCCACTTGACTGGCATCGGTTGAGCCCCCTTTTGAAAAAGAAAAAGATGCTTTGCATGAAGCACTCTCAAAAATACGCGTGCCTTTCCCGTCCCCTGGCTGACCCCGGGGAAGAAAAGTCCTCTGAGAGCCATGACTTGTTCATCTTGGTTCTTTTAGAAACACAGCGAGGGGACTCCAACCACAGTCTCCCTCGTTGCCACTCACTGGGCCACACACACCCCACTTGACTGGCATCGGTTGAGCCCCCTTTTGAAAAAGAAAAAGATGCTTTGCATGAAGCACTCTCAAAAATACGCGTGCCTTTCCCGTCCCCTGGCTGACCCAGGGGAAGAAAAGTCCTCTGAGAGCCATGTCCACATTGTCAGTGGACAGACACGTGTGCTTATCTGCCAGCAGACCCACAGCAGCACTGAAGACAGGTTCCGAGAGAACGCTGGCTGCAGGACACGACAAGATCCCCAAGACGTACGTGGCGAGCTCAGGCAATTTATCAAGATTGGAAGCCTAAAATGAGCAGGGCTCAAGTTGCACAATAATGGAATCGATGTTTCCTTGCATATACTCATATATCTGTGTGTCCTCCTCTTTTTCCTTGTCCAGCTCTTTTGTTTTCGCATGAGTATATGTCCTTGTCACTTTCCCATGTGTTGTGAGTTGTTTGTGACCTTTTGGACACCTTTGAGGGTGTTTTCTAGGTGTTTTTCTGTGTTTGTGAATGCCTGCCATTGTTTCCTATGCAGTTCGAGTTCGGTTCGTCGAACGTTCGACGAACCGAACTCGAACGGGAGGTCCGTTCGGCGAACCAACCTCGAGCCGAACCGCGACCGGTTCGCTCATCTCTACTTATTAACAGCACTAAACCCTTCTATTATGTCCCTTAGCCTTTTGAGCTTATCCTCTGGTAAGCGGAAGACCATGCCTCTGGTATCGATCTCAGTGCCTAAAAACTGTATTATAGTAGCCAATCAGAATACAAAAGGATGCATAGGAAGCGTGACTTTATTTCAATATTTTAAAACAATCCAATAAAATGAAGAAAAGTCACTCATACAAGATCCACAGAAGTTGTATAATACATACATAAATCAAAACACTATAAGGCCTGTTTCACACGTCAGTGATTCTGGTACGTTTGTGCTTTTTTTTAAACATAACAGAATCACTGAGATACGCAGATCCATTATAATGAATGGGTCTGCTCACACATCAGTGATTTTTCACTGCACGTGTCTCCGTGCGGCGTACCCGCGTGTCCGTGATTGCTGCACGGAGACATGTCCATTTTTTTCTGGCATCACTGATAGGATGTCCATAAGGTGGCAGCAGAGCATAACAGAAAAAGGTGCCTATTGTGCACTGAAAAGACCCAATGTGATGCACCAGACATATAGAGCCCTAATGGATTCACAAATATAAGATATATCATGAATGACTACTGCATAATGAACGCTAGCATGAAAAAAGAAAGGAATCCATAAAAATAAATAATAAATGGTGCACATATGTTAGAGCCCCACCGAAGGACAAAAAAAGTCTGATGGAAATAGAGAGCATATAGGAACAATAAGAATGTGCAACAGAGAGGAAGGTGAGAATGCAGGATCAATCACTGCCTGTCAGATATTAATAATCAGGGAAATAACTCTGGAGCAGACGCACAAATTAGGGTCTTACCTGGTAAGGTAACAAATAATTAATAGTAGTTGCACTCACCTATTAAGGTTGTGCCAGTCACAACCCCTAAATGCACGTTACAAATGGCGACAGCCGCAGCCCCTAGTAGAAGAGCAATAACGTATAGGAGGAAAATCGGGTGCGTGCCGCGCTGTCACCAAAGGAAACTGATGTTAATTATTTCATCTCTTTATTCTTTTTTCCGGTCAATGTGTTTCAGAGATCACTGTCTCCTTCATCAGGGCAAAAAAAGAACAGTATGCAATCAAAGGAGGAAGAACCTCTATATATACACATATGGAGCTACGTCAGAGGACTGACTGCTGTATTTCAAATACTGCCGGGATGGTCAACTGTTACAATACCGGCCATAAAAGTTCTCAAGTGATATATTGAGAAACATTTATAAAATCACTGGGGTATAGTGTTTCAAATTTCATCAGCTTTTTGAGACAAAAATCAGAAAAAGAAGAAGAAGAAGGACAAAATGAAAAAAAGAAAAAAAAGAAGAAAAAAAAAACAAAAAGGGAGCATTGAGCTCCAGACCCTGTATTGAGTCTTAGAAGTGTAGTGACAAGTGCATCTGTCCACAACCCTGTAAGGGTGAACGGGATGACGGACAAGAAAAATTATGTTCGTGGCAAAAAATGGTGGTGTTGCTATATAAAATTGCATTAAGAATAAAGAAAGGAAAAATTTCTTTATAAAAGTAGTGAAGAAAAAAGTGGAAAAAAGGGGAGTGTAAGCCATTTTACTAATAAATAGTGATGAGCGAGCATGCTTGTTACTACTCGGTACTCGCACGAGTATCACTGTACTCGGTCTACTCGACGGGGACCGAGTAATCTCGCGATACTCGTGCTGTACTCGTGGTCTTCATCCCTGCATGTTGGCGCTCTTTTGAGAGCCAGCCCTCATGCAGGGATTGGCTGGCAGACCACTGCAATGCCACAGCCCTGTTAGTTGTGGAATTGCAGTGATTGGCCGGCCTGCACAGCGTGACCGAGCCTTTATACCGGCGGGCGCGCTGTGCTCTGCTCACAGCTATCCAGACAGTCAGTGCAGGGAGAGGGTCGCTGCTTCAGGGAAAGGTTTGCGGCCCTTTATAGCTATTTCCGTAGCAGGGCTGCAAACAGTGTGACCAAAAGTCCTTCTCAGGACTATTCTAGTTGTATACAGGCAGGCAGGGTATAGCCAGGTCGGAGTACAGTAGCAGAGTCCTTCTCAGGACTATTGTTGCTGTATACAGGCAGGGTATAGCCAGGTTGGAATACAGGCTAGTGACCAAAAGAGTCCTTGTCAGGACTATTGTAGCAGTATACAGGCAGGCAGGCAGGCAGGCAGGCAGGGTATATAGCCATTCCTAGTGGTGACCGTATACCAGCCTTCATCATATCTGGGGCTGGTGTACACAGTCTAAAACAGTCCTGATAGTGTCAGATAGTGTCATTAATTTTTGCTCCTAAAACCTGTGTTAGGTTCTTAGTGCGTCCGTGCTTGCATTTAAAAACCGCACGTGTGTGCCTGTCGGTGGCAGCGTACAGGTGCACTTGTGTGCGTTTTTACCAAACTATTATATAACGCACAAGTGTAGTGTATAATACACGTCAGTCAGCAGTGGCTGATAGTGTCAGAGTTCTCGTCATTAATTTTTGCTCCTAAAACCTGTTAGGTTCTTAGTGCGTCCGTGCTTGCATTTAAAAACCGGACGTGTGTGCCTGTCGGTGGCAGCGTACAGGTGCACAATTTGCACAAACTTTGATATAACGCCCAAGTCTAGTGAATACACGTCAGCACAGCATTGCAAAATGCGCAAGGGCGTTGGCAAGGAACAAGGAAGTGGACGTGATGGTGGTGCAGGCAGAGGCCGAGGTCGTGGGCAAGCTCTAATTTTGCCACAACAAAGGGCCACATCTAGTCGCTCGCACGTCCTGTCCCAAATTCTTGGGGACCGCAGCAGTACACCGCTCTTGAACCAAGACCAGTGTCAACAGGTTGTTAGTTGGATAGCGGATAATGCTTCCAGTCAGATTGGCACCACCACAAACACTCTGTCTTCCACACGGTCAAGTGTCAGTAGCCGTGATACTGCACCGCACATTTCAGAACCTGATCCTCCTTCCTACCACAAGGCTGAGTACACGTCCTCGGACATTAATGATCCCACACTTGGACACTCGGAAGAGCTGTTCACGTTTCCATTCGCACATTCTGGCCTCTCGCCAGCTCATGTTGAAGTGGGTCATGAGGAGATCGTATGTACAGATGGCCAAATATTTGAGCAGCCACGTTCTCACGAAGTTGGCAACGTGTCTCAACAAGGGGTGGACGATGATGAGACACAATTGTCAGGAAGTCAGGAGGAGGAGCAGTGTGCGGAAGAGGAAGACGACGTGGTGGATGATCCAGTAACTGACCCAACCTGGCAGGAGGATATGCAGAGCGAGGACAGCAGTGCACAGGGGGAGGGAGGCGTAGCATCCCAACAGGCAGTAAGAAGCAGGGTGGTGGCTCCAGGCAGAAGTCAGGCAACCGTTCCCCGGAACAACAACACGACACAAGGTGCCTGTACAAATGTTAGGTCTTCCCGAGTCTGGCAGTTTTTTAAGTTGGATCCAGATGATTCTAAAAAGGCCATTTGCAACACCTGCCGTGCCAGCATCAGCAGGGGTACCAAAACTAGCAGCCTGACCACCACCAGCATGATCAGGCACATGTCAGCCAAGCACCCGACTTTGTGGGAAGTACAACAGAGTCGAGGAGCAGTGCTTGCTAATGTCACTGCTACGTCTTCGCTGGTTGTGCATGCGAGCCAATCCCCTGTCCATGCTGCCTGCGAACAAGCCTCCTCCGGTCCTGCACCTGCAGTTGCCTACTCAGAAATAACACCATCATCAAGCACGTCCTTGTCCCAGCGCAGCGTTCAGTTATCCATTCAGCAAACCTTTGAACGCAGGCGCAAATACACTGCCAACACCCCACATGCCACAGTTCTAAATGCTAACATTTCGCGACTGCTTGCGCTGGAAATGTTGCCTTTTAGGCTGGTGGAGACAGAAGCATTCCGCGACCTGATGGCGGCAGCTGTCCCACGTTACTCGGTCCCCAGCCGCCACTATTTCTCCCGGTGTGCCGTCCCCGCGTTGCATAACCACGTGTCACAAAACATCACACGTGCCCTGAACAACGCTGTTTCACCCAAAGTCCACCTAACCACAGACACGTGGACAAGTGCTTGTGGGCAAGGCCGCTACATCTCGTTGACGGCACACTGGGTTAATATTGTGGAAGCTGGGACCCAGTCTGAGCGAGGGACGGAACACGTCCTTCCCACACCAAGGTTTGCAGGCCCTACCTCAGTCAGTGTTTCACCCACACTCTACAGCTCCGGAATGTCATGCTCTTCAGCCTCCTCCTCCTCCTGCGCATCCTCATCCACTGTACCCTCCACACCAGTCCCAAGCTGGAAGCACTGCAGCACTGCCTCGGCGAAGCGGCAACAGGCTGTGCTGAAGCTAATCTGCATAGGTGACAAACCCCACAATGCAGAAGAGCTGTGGACAGCTCTGAAACAGCAGGCAGATCACTGGCTCACACCTCTGAACCTAAAGCCAGGAAAGGTCGTGTGTGACAATGGCCGGAACCTGGTGGCGGCTTTGAGGCGAGGCCAGCTGACACATGTTCCATGCGTGGCCCATGTGCTCAACCTCGTGGTTCAGCGGTTTCTAAAGTCATACCCAGAGCTGTCTGATCTGCTGGTAAAAGTTCGCCGCCTGTCTGCACATTTTCGAAAGTCACCTACTGCTTCAGCCGGCCTTGCCGGCTTTTAGCGCAGTTTGCATCTTCCGGCTCACAGACTGGTGTGTGATGTCCCCACGCGTTGGAATTCAACTCTGCACATGTTGGTCAGGATATGTGAGCAGAAGAGGGCAGTTGTTGAGTACCTGCATCACCTAAGCCGTCGGGAAATGGGTCAAACTCCACACATAACACCTGAGGAGTGGAGATGGATGTCCGACCTATGTACCATCCTCCAAAACTTTGAGGACTCCACCAAGATGGTGAGTGGTGATGACGCCATTATTAGCGTCACCATACCGCTACTCTGCCTTCTAAAACGGTCTCTGCTCAAAACCAAACATGATGCATTGCAGGCGGAGCGCGATGAGTTGCAGCAAGAAACAGTAGTGGGTGTGGGTGATAACACACAGCCCAGCCTCGTCTCATCACAACGTGCAGTGGAGGACTATGACGAGGAGGAGGATGAAGACATGGAGCAAATCTCCGGCCAAATTGAGGATATGACATGCACACCAGTCATATCCTCGGTTCAGCGTGGCTGGCCAGAGGACAGGGTAGATGAGGAGGAGGAGGAGGAGGAGGAGGACAGCATGTTCAGTCAACGTGTTGGTCAGGCTACTGAAGTCCTGGCTGTTAAGAGTCTGGCGCACATGGCTGACTTTATGGTAAGCTGCCTGTCTCGTGACCCTCGCGTTAAGAACATCTTGGCCGACAATCATTACTGGTTGGTAACACTGTTAGACCCACGCTACAAGGAGAACTTTATGTCTCTTATTCCCGAGGCGGAGAGGTCAACCAAAATGCAGCAGTTCCGGAAGGCCATAGTCACGGAAGTAGGCAAAGCATTCCCCTCACAAAACGCTAGCGGCATAGGTCAGGAATCAGTGGACAACCAAGGCGTACAGCCGAGAGAGGCACAAGTCCAATCCGCCAGAGGTAGGGGAACAGTCTTTAAGATGTGGGACAGTTTTCTCAGCCCCTCACGTACCACAGCCCCTGAGGTGCGGGGTAGTGCCACAAGAAATCCTAAGTTTGCCCAGATGCTCAAGGAGTACCTTGCAGATCGAACAACTGTACTCCGACATTCCTCTGTGCCTTACAATTATTGGGTATCCAAGGTGGACACGTGGCATGAATTGGCTCTCTACGCCTTGGAAGTCCTGGCCTGCCCTGCCGCTAGCGTTTTGTCAGAGCGTGTTTTTAGTGCCGCAGGTGGAATCATTACAGATAAACGCACCCGCCTGTCAACTGAAAATGCTGACAGGCTGACTCTGATCAAGATGAACAAGGGTTGGATTGGGCCAGACTTCACCACACCACCAGCAAATGAGAGCGGAATTTAAAGTTTGTAACGGGAATTTGCCATGTACCTCCAGTCACCCATGGGTACACACTTCTGGACTTTGGATAATCGCTGGACTGCTCCTCCTTCTCCTCATGCGCCACCATGATGACCGTTACAAGAGTTAGGCCTTTGTTTCAGGTATACCCCCAGTGGTAAATTTTTTCGCCCATTCTTTGCAGAATGGACATTACAACGACAGGAGACCCGCTCCTTTGCAATGGGAACAATGTTTTGAGGCCCTCATGCACGTCTCTATGCAGGGACAACGTGGAGCCTCCCAATTTTTGGCTGCCCTGCCAAAGGGCTATACTATAATACACCCACTTCCTGACAATGGACACTTAATGTTTTGAGACCCTCATGCACGTCTCTATCCAGGGACAACGTGGAGCCTCCCAATTTTTGGCTGCCCTGCCAAAGGGCTATACTACAAAAGACCCACTTCCTGACAATGGACACTTAATGTTTTGAGGCCCTCATGCACGTCTCTATCCAGGGACAACGTGGAGCCTCCCAATTTTTGGCTGCCCTGCCTAAGGGCTATACTATAATACACCCACTTCCTGACAATGGACACTTAATGTTTTGAGGCCCTCATGCACGTCTCTATCCAGGGACAACGTGGAGCCTCCCAATTTTTGGCTGCCCTGCCAAAGGGCTATACTACAAAAGACCCACTTCCTGACAATGGACACTTAATGTTTTGAGGCCCTCATGCACGTCTCTATCCAGGGACAACGTGGAGCCTCCCAATTTTTGGCTGCCCTGCCTAAGGGCTATACTATAATACACCCACTTCCTGACAATGGACACTTAATGTTTTGAGGCCCTCATGCACGTCTCTATCCAGGGACAACGTGGAGCCTCCCAATTTTTGGCTGCCCTGCCAAAGGGCTATACTATAATACACCCACTTCCTGACAATGGACACTTAATGTTTTGAGGCCCTCATGCACGTCTCTATCCAGGGACAACGTGGAGCCTCCCAATTTTTGGCTGCCCTGCCAAAGGGCTATACTACAAAAGACCCACTTCCTTCCAATGGGCACTTCAGGTTTACAGGCCCTCATGCACGTCTCTATCCAGGGACAACGTGGAGCCTCCCAATTTTTGGCTGCCCTGCCTAAGGGCTATACTATAATACACCCACTTCCTGACAATGGACACTTAATGTTTTGAGGCCCTCATGCATGTCTCTATCCAGGGACAACGTGGAGCCTCCCAATTATTGGCTGCCCTGCCAAAGGGCTATACTACAAAAGACCCACTTCCTTCCAATGGGCACTTCAGGTTTACAGGCCCTCATGCACGTCTCTATCCAGGGACAACGTGGAGCCTCCCAATTTTTGGCTGCCCTGCCAAAGGGCTATACTACAAAAGACCCACTTCCTTCCAATGGGCACTTCAGGTTTACAGGCCCTCATGCACGTCTCTATCCAGGGACAACGTGGAGCCTCCCAATTTTTGGCTGCCCTGCCTAAGGGCTATACTATAATACACCCACTTCCTGACACTGGACACTTAATGTTTTGAGGCCCTCATGCACGTCTCTATCCAGGGACAACGTGGAGCCTCCCAATTTTTGGCTGCCCTGCCTAAGGGCTATACTACAATAGACCCACTTCCTTACAATGGGCACTTCAGGTTTACAGGCCATCATGCACGTCTGTATGCAGGGGCATTGGTGAACCTCACAATTTTGGACTGCCCTGGCAAAGGAAAATACTACAAAGACTCAGTTCCTCAAAATGGGCACATTAGACTCAGAGGCCTTTATGTACGTCTCTTCTCAGGGACATCGGAGTGCCACACAATGTTTTACGTAAAATCTTTCATGTATTGATCTCAAAAAGTAACATACATTAGCTCTATCTCACTATTGGGTATGTGCCCTTAACATTTCCGCTATGAAAAATCATTTTGGTGTCATTTTGGAAGGTTTTCTGGTGAGTCCGTAAAAATGGCGTAAAACGCGGACAAAATTATTCACAGCTGTGACTTTTGAGTGATAAATGCTTCAAGGGGTCTTCCCCATGCTGTTGCCATGTCATTTGAGCACTCTTCGGAGACTTTTGTGCCATTTTTAGGGTTTCTACATGCTGCCGGTGGTCATTTCACAAAAATACTCGGGTCTCCCATAGGATAACATTGGGCTCGGTGCTCGGGCCGAGTACACGAGTATCTTGGGAGGCTCGGCCCGAGCTTCGAGCACCCGAGCTTTTTAGTACTCGCTCATCACTACTAATAAACCTAAAAAATAAAAATAAATTGAATAAAAATCATGAATGTTGTGTTATAACAGGAAATTCGGTGTAAGAATGAATATCCGGGATGAGAGTTCAGCGAATGAGTTATAGAAATTGTTACAAAAAGGAGTGTGTACGGTTTATGCGTAAATTTTCAGAATGCGTACATGAAAATTATATGTATGTGAGAATGTCCCCCATGCTTTGTAAAAAGTTATTTATGAAAATGTAAATAAAATATATAAAAATGCCTAATTATTTATAATTTATGAGAAAGATATATATGTATGGAAGAATGTTATAAGGTGTCCAAGAACCATAAAGAAAAAGGGTGCATATATAATGTTAGAGGTCTAGAGTTCCACCAGGCTATATCACCCCTAAAGAAATAGAAAGAAGACCTTACTACCTGTGTACCCCAAAAAAAGCTATATTTCTTAGCCAGGATTATGGTGGAGATATGCACAAGTGAAATAAGAATATAAAGTAATACAATAAGATTATAAAACCAATATGTGTGCATTCATGCACCACCCGGTACGCTACCCTTGCCAAATTGCTCACTCTAGATCCCCACACGATCCATGAAGCCGTTCCCCCGGTCACACCGCCTGCTGCCGGTTCCCACTCATCCCTGGGGGAGTTAGGCGAGTGGTATCGAGAGCTACATGTCGGCACTGATGATACCCCCATACACCACAAGGAAGGGGTATACCGGGTGGTACAGGAGTATGAGCGGGTTTTTAGCAAGCACCCTCTAGATTTTGGGCAGATTAAAGGGGTTCAACACCACATCCCTACCGGTACACACTCCCCTATTAAAGAGAGATACAGGCCTATTCCCCCTGCGCACTACCAATGCGCCAAAGACATGTTGAGGAACATGAAGGAGGCAGGGGTTATTAGGGACAGCTGTAGTCCCTGGGCCGCTCCGTTGGTGCTGGTTAAGAAGAAGGATGGCACCATGCGGATGTGTGTGGATTACCGGAAGATTAACCAGATAACGCATAAGGATGCTTACCCTCTGCCCCGCATCAAAGAGTCCCTGGCCTCGCTGAGAACCGCTAACTACTTCTCCACCCTTGACCTCACCAGCGGGTACTGGCAGGTGGCCGTGGCACCGGAAGACCGAGAGAAGACTGCCTATGGGACCGTTTTGCTGTACTTGGATGATGTGATTGTGTACTCACAGACGTATGAAGCCCACCTGGAGCACCTAGCCGAGGTGTTCGCGTCCCTTGCCAAGTATGGGATGAAGTTGAAGCCCTCAAAGTGTCATCTGCTGAAACCCAGAGTGCAGTACCTAGGACATGTGGTTGGTGCGGAAGGTGTCGCCCCCAACCCCGAGAAGATCACCGCCATCCAAGACTGGCCGAGACCGACCACAGTGAGGGAAGTGAGGCAGTTTCTGGGCCTGGTGGGATATTACCGTCGCTTCATTAAGGGGTACACAAAGATGGCTGCCCCCATGCAAGACCTCCTCGTAGGACAGACCAAGGGTGGTAGATCCCTAGTAGCCCCATTGGTGTGGGAAGAAAAGCATGAGGAATCCTTCCGCCAGCTGAGAACAGCCCTGACCGGAGAGGAAATCCTAGCGTACCCTGACTACAGCCGCCCATTCATCCTCTACACCGACGCCAGCAATGTGGGCTTGGGGGCTGTTCTATCCCAGGTCCAAGACAGAAGGGAAAAGGTAATAGCTTATGCTAGCCGAAAACTCCGACCGACTGAGAGGAACCCTGAGAACTACATCTCCTTCAAGCTTGAGCTCTTGGCACTGGTGTGGGCTATCACCGAGCGGTTCCGCCATTACCTGGCAGCAGCCAAGTTCACCGCGTACACAGACAATAACCTGCTGACCCATCTAGATACGGCCAAGCTGGGCGCGTTGGAACAGCGGTGGGTGACCAGGTTAGCCAACTACGATTTCACCATCAAGTACCGGGCCGGCCGTACCAACGTCAATGCCAATGCACTCTCCCGGATGCCCCACCTGTCGGAAGAGGGGCCAGAGGATGATGACCTCGAAGAGATCGAGTTGCCTGCATTTCACCGGCCATTCACTGAGAAGGTGCACGTCTACCAATAACGGGTGAACCTGGATCCGCTGCCCCGACAGGACTGGCAGGAAGCTCAGGACCAGGCACCTGCTGTCCGCCTGGTCAAGACTCTAGTGGAACAGGGTTCTGCTGGGATAGACCCTGCTGCCCCTGCCGAAGCCCAACGTCTGTGGCAAGAACGGACCCGGCTATACCTACACCAGGGGAAGTTGTATCGCGAGCTGATTAATCCAAAGACTCACGAGAAGATCCGCCAGCTGGTGATTCCCCAGACTAACGTGCCCACCGTCCTGCAAGCATACCATGATGGTGCAGTGCACTTCGGGTGGAAGAAGCTAGAGATGTTGTTAAGAGAGCGGTTCTATTGGAGTGGAATGCGGGAATCTGTGGAGGCCTGGTGCCGAGAATGTGGCCCTTGCGCATTGAGAAGGAAGGACGAGGCCAGCCAGAAGGCACCCCTACACCCGATCATTACACACCAACCGCTGGAGCTGGTTGCCCTTGACCATGTAAAGCTCACCCCCAGCCGAAGTGGGTACACCTACGCTCTGACCATCGTAGACCACTACTCGAGGTTCCTGGTGGTTGTCCCAGTTAAGGGCTTAACCGGCCGCACCGCTGCTAAGGCTTTCCAGGCTTATTTCTGTTGACCGCATTGGTACCCGGAGAGGGTGCTTACCGACCAGGGTCCGGCCTTTGAAGCAGAGGTATTCCAGGAATTCTGCCAGTTGTACGGCTGCAAGAAAATCCGGACCACGCCTTACCACGCCCAAAGCAATGGCATTTGTGAAAAGATGAACCACTTGGTCCTGGGCCTCCTCAAGACGTTACCACTGGAAGAGCGGAACCTGTGGCTGGAGAAGCTACCTGACCTGGTCGATATGTACAACAACATCCCTTCCAGCTCTACGAAATGCACTCCAGCATACCTGATGAGAGCTCGTCCCGGCCGGCTACCAGTGGATCTGGAAATGGGCTTGGAAGCTTCAGAAGCACTCCTGTCGACAGCTGAATGGGACACTCGGCGGAGGACACAGTACCGACAGGTCCAGGAGTATGTTGAAAAGAACTTGTGCCGGAGTCGGGGACAACAGGAGCAGTGCTTCAACAAGAAGGCGCCTGCCGGTTCCTTCCAACCTGGGGATGTAGTGCTGAAGCGGAAAAGAAGGGCCCACAAGCTGGATGATCAATGGGAAAAAACCCCGTATCTAGTCCAGCCCACAGGATGGGAGAATGGGAAGGCCTACCAGATCAGCCGTGACCAGGGGGGGACTTTGGCCACGGTTTCCCGAGACCACCTGAAGAAGTGCCCACCAGCATTGAGAGTAGCGGATGAGGCTCCAGTTCCCAGTCCAGTGGAGAAGGAAAAAGAGGTAATCCACACCATGATGGGTGATTTTCCAGCAGACTGGCCTACACAGAACGGTGCGGTGATCCTTCCAGTGATACTGTTCCCACAACCCGTGGATGAAGAAATGATGGAAACGGTTAACCGCGAGCCAGTGCCCAGGGATGTACCTGTACCCAGCTCCCCTACGCCTCCGCCTGCCCCACATGATAGCAGGGAGGAGGAACTGACTGTTCCCTCTGCCCCACTGCCTGTCACCACTGACACCGGACCCCGAAGGTCCACTCGCCCCAACCTAGGTAGACCCCCACTTAGGTACAGGGAAACTACTCTTTAAAAGGGGGGGGCTTTATGTGTTGAGTGTACCAGTTTGAAAGTTTTAAATGATAAGTAAAGATGATCAACCAAAGAAGTTTACCTGATTGAACCGTGATTAAACCGGCCGTTGCCGGCAACTGTTGTCCCCGTAGGGACTGTGCAACCATTGCGTAAGGAACTGCTTACGGACAAGCCCGAGAACTTGCAGGGCAACCACAAACTTAGTGCAATGTAAATAAAAATGTTTGTTGGCTTGACACCGTTACCGCCTCCGGAGAGGCTGATTTGGGAGGATGGGCCTGGAGGAAAGGGATGGCCTAGGCCCGCCACTACCGTAACCGGTGGCGATCCTCCGGGGGTTCAGGGGTCCCCTTGGACGTGGGCCCCCTGAAAGACACAGAACCCGCTCGGGCAACTTGGTGCTGGACTGGGGTCAAGGGGTGCTGCCCGCTTCTTAGGGGCAGCATCAGGGCCAGGTTGTTTGGGTGGGAGAAGAGCGGAAGCTGTACCGTTGTAAAATGTTTATGATGCTTTTACATGTTTTACCGTTTTATTCTTTTTCAGTTGTGAAAATAAAACCGGTGATGGACGGGCAGCCCGCGGACGGTCTGCATTTTACTATAGGGGAATGTGGCGCCCTGGACAAGCCAGGTCGTCACAGGTACTACACCAACACACTCTACACTCCGGCTAGGCACACCGAAGCTAAACACAAATCCTAGTTGCCTTCCTCCAGGGGCTGATGTCCACACCAGGGGGTGGGCCAGGCGGTTGATCCCACCCACCGAGGAGTTCACAGTCCTGGAGGCGGGAAAAGGAGTCAGATTAGAGATCAGTTTTGGAGTTAGAGAAGTGAAGAGGAGAGGAGACTGACCGTGTCCGGGTGTGTGGCCCGGGCACTCAGCAAGGTTGGCAGACGGTGGTGACCTTCTGCAGGAGAGGCTGATTGGAGTGAACCGTACGGACCGGGGATGGGCGGTGGCCCGCCGGTACCAGATCGGGGAGTGAAGAGAAGCCAGCACCATCCGGCAGGGCCTACGGACCCCGACCAGGCTAGGAGTCGCCGTAAAACCGGTCAAATCCGTTAGCGACAGGAACCTCCAGGGTTTCCCAGCAGTCAAGACCCGATTGAAGGCAACAGCTCACACCGTAGAGGGAAGCACAGTCACCGCCAAGGCTACAGTTCCCAGGGCCAGAGCCTGCGGGCAAAAGGGGCTCCCTCAGCATCCATCCAAGCTGGGGAGCGGGTTACCGGTGGGAAGCCCGCTAGATTTTGGGGGAATAAAAGGGGTCCAACACCACATCACCACAGGTGCACACCCACCCATCAAAGAGAGCTATAAGCCAATACCACCTTCACATTGCCAGTGTACCAAGGACATGTTGAGCAACATGAAGGCGGCTGGGGTTATCCGTGACAGTTGTAGCCTTTGGGCAGCTCTGTTGATCCTGTTAAAAAAGAAGGACGGCACCACTCCCCGTATTGAGGAATCGCTAGCTGCATTGAGAACTGCAAATTATTTTTCTACCCTTGATCTCACTAGTCACTATTGGCAAGTGTCCGTTGCTGAGGCAGACCGGGAGAAGACCGCCTTCGCCACCCCTATGGGTCTCTGCGAGTTCAAAAGCATGCCCTTCGAGCTGTGCAATGCGCCAGGAACCTTCCAGAGGCTGATGGAATGCTGCTTGGGACAAGATTTTAGGGTGTATAAAAAGGGAGATTAGATCCCGTGATCCCAACGTATTGTTACACCTCTATAAATCACTTGTAAGGCTACATCTGGAATATGGGAACCAGTTTTGGGCTCCACATTTTAATAAGGACATTCAGAAGTTAGAGTCAGTTCAAAGGTGGGCAACTAGACTACTACAAGGAATGGAAGGCCTCCCATATGATGACAAGTTGAAAAAGTTATTAAGTGATTATTGGCTGCAATGGGGCTTTCTGGCTGGTGCCAGCCTCTCTTCTTAGCACACAGGAACCACAATCCCTACACCATGCTTCAATGGATTCTCTCATCCCAGCCCAGTAAAACTACATATTTTACACAGTCATAAGCAGCCAAAAGGGATCTATTCTATTCAATTGCAAATGATCTAGATAAGACTGAGAATAAGATACTGCACGGGACATAGCAGAGTTGGTCAAGTTGAGTGGAGATGAGTTTGCTATTTGGCACAGCTTTTTGCATCAATAAAGCAAGTAAAAGGTGTGAAAGATAAAAAAAAGGGTGAAAGTGTGAAAAGTGAATTGGCCAAATTGAGGTGCATATAAAGTTTTTGCTTTCTTTCAATTCACTAATGGGGCTCATTTGAATCAGGTGAATTGAGTTCTGCTTTTGGAAACTGGGTTAAGAAGGGGTGCACCGGTCCTGGAGGTACTGCAATACCAGGTCAATGCGTGCAGTGGACAGAGCAAGATTTTTTCCATCTCCTTGTTCTAAAAATCCATTTAATATATGGTCCCCAGAGAGGGGACGTATCAGATATTAAACTGATAAGAACAGATTTAATTTTTTTTTTTTTCTGTTTATCAGTAGGACTTCAAAATAACAAAGGTGATCGCCTCCCGTTGCCTGGGAACCGTCCAGGCACAAGAGGGCTATGTGTCACCAGAAGGCGCACACACTTCCTCAAGGCCGGCAGACGTGCAATCCCAGGCACCTTCCAGTACCGACCAAGGTAGCGTCCTCCGAAACTACACTTGATCTTAGCCAAAAGGCCGAGAAGCTATAACCCGAATTGGTTACGGCCTTGAGTGGCACCCTGGCCTATACCGGACACATCTTAGGGAGAGGGAGACAAACCCACGCCTACAGAAGACATTTTGTCACCCAAGCCAACCCTTGAAAAGGCTGTTTTGCAGAGCAAAAACAAGAAGAATGGTGCTTTTTGCAGCCGCCGCCCACTGCAATGAATCTGAATAACTCCTCCTTTTGGACACAAGCACCTCCCCTCCCCCTTGCAGTCTTTCCAATTCATGATACAAAAAGACGGACGGACAGGACAGGACAGGACAGGCTGCCTGACTTTCCGTCACTGCCACCCTTTACCATCCTTGCCCGTAGAAAGCCCTTTCATCATCCCCAAACCCTAATCTTTTCCCTTCTCTTCCCAGATGCGTCTCACTCCCTTTCATTAGGAAGTGAGCGCAGCCTTTTCTCCGTTCTGCACATGCGCGACGTTAAACACAAATGCGCAGGCGTGCGTTCCATTACCCTCACTGCATTCCACTCCCATACAGGAAGTGGGCGCAGCTATTACTACGGTCGCACATAAAAGAACCCACGGCCACCACTGCACATAGCTGACTCCACCACAGGACACCCACTTCTACACCAACGCAGGTAAGACAGGATCGGCACCTCTAT
Source organism: Anomaloglossus baeobatrachus (assembly GCF_048569485.1). NCBI lineage: Eukaryota > Metazoa > Chordata > Amphibia > Anura > Aromobatidae > Anomaloglossus > Anomaloglossus baeobatrachus. The sequence goes on from NW_027441899.1 coordinate 270,976, forward strand.
GCTCCCGTTACAATCAGGCTCAGTCACCATGTGATAACGCTCTCAACTCTTTAGTTGCAGGCTCCCCTTGCTTCACCTCCACTGGCTGTGCTGCCATTTCCTCTCCCACCTGGAAGGTATACTTTATTCCACTATTTTCCTGTTTCTCTCTTCCCCCTTTTCCCATAACCTACTTTTATCTGCATTTGTGGGGTATCTATATGCTATTTACATCATAGTTTTATTCATTAATATGGAAGGGAAGAGTGCCCATGAGAGTGTTGAACTGCGGAGAGCAAGAGATTAAGCTGCTCCGATTTGCCACCATTGATAAGCTGTTCTCAGTAGATACACATGCTATCCAAACAGCAGCATCCACCATTGCTTCAGCCCACCCATTCAGTGACAGCTCACCAAGTCAGCCAGAGGAGTGGTGTAAGGAATTACACGTAGGCACTGACTCCACACCTTCACATCACAAGAAGGGGGTCTACAGGCTAGTGCAAGAATACGAGCAAGTCTTCAGCAAACATCCGCTAGACTTTTGAAGAATAAAAGGGGTCAAACACTACATCCCCACAAGTGCACACCCACCCATCAAAGAGAGATATAAGCCAAAACTACCTGCACATTACCAGTGTACCAAGGACATGTTGAGCAACATGAAGGAGGCTGGGGTTATCCGTGACAGTTGTAGCCTCTGGGCAGCTCCGTTGGTCCTGTTAAAGAAGAAGGACAGCACCACTCCCCTGTATTGAGGAATAGCTAGCTGCATTGAGAACTGCAAATTATTTTTCTACCCTTGATCTCACTAGTCGCTATTGGCAAGTGTCCGTTGCTGAGGCAGACCGGGAGAAGACCGCCTTTGCCACCCCGATGGGTCTCTGCGAGTTCAAAAGCATGCCCTTCGAGCTGTGCAATTTGCCAGGAACCTTCCAGAGGCTGATGGAATGCTGCTTGGGACACCGAAACTTTGAAACGGTACTGCTATACCTTTATGATGTTATTGTTTATTCTAAAGCAAACAAGATTTTAGGGTGTATAAAAAGGGAGATTAGATCCGGTGATCCCAACGTATTGTTACCCCTCTATAAATCACTTGTAAGGCCACATCTGGAATATGGGGTAAAGTCCTGAGCAGGTTGATAACCATTGGTTTGAGCATGGTAGGGTGTAGTGCGCATCTTCCTGCATCGGTAAAAGCTGCAGAAGTCCTTGAAGATTTCCGCTTCAAAGGCTGTGCCTTGATCTGTGAGGACTCTCTCTGAGTAGCCATGAGGTCTGCATAAGTGTGCTTGGAAGACCTTCGCTGCAGTATGGGCCATTAGATCTTTGACTTGTACCACAACCATAAATCTCGAGTAGTTGTCTACCATTGTAAGTGCATACGTGAGCTCGCCTCGATATTCTGCAACAAAACTCCCTTTTTCGATTTCAGTTTCAGCAAACACTCCTCTTCCTGTAGAAAATATTTATCATTACCTAAGACAGTCATTCTAATGCATGACAATATTAAGGCAATTTAGTTAAAACTTGTTTTAACTCACCTTTAAGGGGATTGATGTATTTCATGGTCAATCCAGGTTTGTCAGTGATGGCACTGACATAATGTATGGCGTCTTTTTCGGGCGTTATCCTTTGCCTTTTCATTGTGAAAATCCAGTTGCCTATATCAAAGCAAATTCTACTACTTGTAAAGTATGCAGAAAATGAAATGTAGAACATATAACATCAACTGCTTAGGAACGCATCATAGGTTAGTACTTAAAAGGATATTGTCATGTTCTAGTCATAATGCAAGCTGGACATTTTTCATGTTACCCTGTAATCGCCGGCCTGTTCTAATGCTCACAAGCCAAGATATAGGCTCAGCTGCTAAGGCTTCCCTCTGCCTTCTGAATGAAACTTGAATATGTCTGGGTCACTGTGTATATAGCAGGTGCTCAGAAAAAATAAGAGTCAATTCAATAGAAATAGCTCTGGCACACTATAGTGATCAATAACGTAAGAAAAGAACTCTTGGAATGCTGAAAATTCTTTATTTGTGCAAAAGGATAATTCATCCAACGTTTCGACCTTGTTTTTAGGTCTTTATCAAGGATAAAGTTATCTAAGATCATAAAGGGTTACAAAACCATATAAACACGTAATTAGTACATAGTACAACATAACAGTACAATATATTGCTACTTGAGAGTACAATGGGTCAAATGACCATGATGCACATACAAAAAATTTTTCCAAAGCCATAGTGAAAACATTTGTACTGAGGAAAGAAAATTTCTACATGACCTATCTGGAGAAACATTCTGGATCAAACAACCAAAAATAGTCAAGCAGGTAAATACACACCTATATGGATAACAGGATGATATGTGTTCAATTGTATAGCGTCATTGCCATTAAGGTACAAATGGAAAACTTGCAATCCTATATAGTGAAGGAAATGAACACATATCATATCAAAGAACACAGGAACATGGGTGTGAAAAAAACCTCAATGTTTATACTTTGTTCTTTATAATGGTGTGAACATGTATATGTCTCAGTACCTTATGCACTTGAGAATTCTAGTGAGTAGATTATGAAAGCCTATTTCAGAACTGGAATCGGTAAATAATTGTAGGTGGAATCTAAATGAAAAGATGGTACAAGTGTTATCATGACACGTGGGCTATAACACAATGGACCGTGTGACAAAGAAGAAAGGAGAGAAAGAAGAGGAAGAAAATGCAACTACCTGTAACATTACGTGATAGTCACTGGTAAGTATCACTTGACAATTCAAGTGAAAAAGGATTCCTTTATTAAAGGGTTCTCAGTCGCCTCAGGATCATGAAATACTAGGGTAAATGATATGAGAATGGGTAAGAAGCACCACTAAAGGAAATATGAGATGCAGGACATATATCTATAAACCCCTGAACTACATGATAGAAATAAAAAGAAGAAAAAAGAAAAAAAAGAAGAAAGAAGAAGAACACATAGAATGCGGAAAGAGAATGGGTACAACTACCTGAGTTACTGCAGGGAGGCCCCTGGTTGGTATTGTGAGGGTTAGTGGAATTCCTTCACTGAAGGGTTCTCAGTTGCCTCAGGTTCGTGAAAAATGCTATAGACAAATAATGCCCGGAGAAAAGGGGTTCATATACAGCGAATAATGGTAATACAAGGTACATGTGTCACATGTAATAGTATATATATATATATTGTACTAAGCTCTACACCAGAAATAGAAAGTAGTCCCTCTGCCTTCTGTCTAGGTGCCCTGAGTTATGTCCTGTAAACTGTCACAGGGACCCAGACACACATGTGTAGTAGGGGAATATCCCTGCTGAGATGCCAGTGCTAGAGCACTCGTTTGCTGTGGAGTTGAACGCTATGTGAGCAGTTCTTACCTTCAATGAGCAGAAGTCTCTTTTTTCAGATTTCAATATCTCTGTGGGTATCTGGCAGAAATATGGAATACTCTTTACTGCTAAGACCCTGTACACCACTCCCACTAAAGGGGGCTTTACACGCTGCGACATCGCTAATGCGGAGTCGTTGGGGTCACGGAATTTGTGACGCACATCCGGCCGCATTAGCGATGTTGCTGCGTGTGACACCGATGAGCGATTTTGCATCGCTGCAAAAACGTGCAAAATCGCTCATCGGTGACATGGGTCTCCATTCTCGATTATCGTTACTGCAGCAGTAACGATGTAGTTCGTCGCTCCTGCGGCAGCACACATCGCTCCGTGTGACACCGCAGAAACGAGGAACCTCTCCTTACCTGCCTCCCAGCCGCTATGAGGAAGGAAGGAGGTGGGCGGGATGTTCCGGCCACTCATCTCCGCCCCTCCGCTGCTATTGGGCGGTCGCTCAGTGACGTCGCTGTGACGCCGCACGGACCGCCCCCTTAGAAAGGAGGCGGTTCGCCGGTCACAGCGACGTCGCCGGGCAGGTAAGTATGTGTGACGGGTCTGGTCGGTGTTGTGCAGCATGGGCAGCGATTTGCCCGTGTCGCGCAACAGATGGGGGCGGGTATCCACACTAGCGATATCGGGACCGATATCGCAGTGTGTAAAGTAGCCTTTAATAAACTGTGTAAAGGATTTTAAGTAAAAATCCACAATAAACCAGCGCTAGATGGGTTTTTATAATTTTATTAATAGACCACAAATAAAAAATTTTTTGCTATCCTTGTTTCAAGACAGAGTATTTGATAATATACAATACACTGATTATTACTAAAACCAAGGACCACATAAAACAAGGACCACATAAAATAAAAAATGAAAGTAATGAGAATAAAATTCTTTTGTATAACCAATTAACTTCGAGGTGATACAATATTCACATTGATTTAGTTTTACCAGTCTAATGTAATGCCCCGGCCGGTGGCATATATTTTGTTTGGTTAATAATTTAGACTTATACAATGAAAGATGTACTATACCACCCCTGGCTAACTTACAAGTTTTAAGTTGTACAATATAAGTTTGCGACGTTATATTCGCCCCCAGGGCCTGGGGGAATAAACCTCACAACAACTTGACCGCAAAAAACACCCCGGATTTCTCCGTTGATTAGGCTGGAACCGCTATGTACAGGATTGACCTGTTAGACTTCCAGAGCGGACGTTTTGAGGCCAGTGGCCGCGACTAGTGCTGGCTCTGGGGGAGATGTATGGTTACCGACATCCCTCTTTACAGAGCCTTTATAACACTTCACAAGGCCACAAACCAGCCGGTCCCGTATTCTCCCAAATGTACTTTCGAAATCAAGCAGTACGAAGCCACTGAAAGCACCAAGATGTTGGCTGCGGACAACAATAAGATCAGCGGTAACTACTCAGCCTCTCCAGCGGGCAGTCCAGACCGTATCCAGTGTCAGCTGACTGATTCCACACAGGAGGAAGTTGCTTGGCAGGTTAGCACCACACAAGGCTCCGATCCGCTTCCAAACGAGCAATGCAGAACCGCTGGAGGTACCAATGTATCCTGGTTGCAGACAAAGGAAATGTCAGCGGTAACCTCTCAACCTCTCCAGCAGGCAATCCGTACCGTGTCCAGTGGAAGCCGGTTGATTCCACACGAGGGAGAGATTACTTGGCAGGTTATCACCGCACAGGTGAGGTAGGCAAAAACAGAGTCCTGATCCGACGCGCGTTTCGGGGGCGTGTAACGGCCCCCTTCCTCAAGGATAACTCAGCTGTTGCCTAGAGCACTATTTATGCATATATTTAATTGGTTATAATTTGCATAAAATTAAACAATGTTTAAATTCAACCAACATTCAATGACCACTACATATATCAATTTGTGAAAGACCGTTCATAATAGCCATATAATATAATTATGTGCAAAGGTTTTTCTAAAGGTTTTTCTAAAAAGACCTATATATAGCCTTGCTTGTATCATCATATACTGGGAAGACAATGTGTATATATGCATATGCTTTTTTTCAACAATAAATTTAACAAAAGGACATCATAAAGGTGTAATATAAATTTGCTATAATATGAAAAGCCCCTTATATCTACATCAACCTTGGGCAAGTGAAGCACCAATTTATATCATATCAAAGAACACAGGAACATGGGTGTGAGAAAAACCTCAATGTTTATACTTTGTTCTTTATAATGGTGTGAACATGTATATGTCTCAGTACCTTATGAACTTGAGAATTCTAGTGGTAGATGATGAAAGCCTATTCCAGAACTGGAATCGGTAAATAATTGTAGGTGGAATCTAAATGAAAAGATGGTACAAGTGTTATCATGACACGTGGGCTATAACACAATGGACCGTGTGACAAAGAAGAAAGGAGAGAAAGAAGAGGAAGAAAATGGAACTACCTGTAACATTACGTGATAGTCACTGGTAAGTATCACTTGACAATTCAGGTGAAAAAGGATTCCTTTATTAAAGGGTTCTCAGTCGCCTCAGGATCATGAAATACTAGGGTAAATGATATGAGAATGGGTAAGAAGCACCACTAAAGGAAATATGAGATGCAGGACATATATCTATAAACCCCTGAACTACATGATAGAAATAAAAAGAAGAAAAAAGAAAAAAAAGAAGAAAGAAGAACACATAGAATGCGGAAAGAGAATGGGTACAACTACCTGAGTTACTGCAGGGAGGCCCCTGGTAGGTATTGTGAGGGTTAGTGGAATTCCTTCACTGAAGGGTTCTCAGTTGCCTCAGGTTCGTGAAAAATGCTATAGACAAATAATGCCCGGAGAAAAGGGGTTCATATACAGCGAATAATGGTAATACAAGGTACATGTGTCCCATGTAATAGTATAAATATATATATATTGTACTAAGCTCTACACCAGAAATAGAAAGTAGTCCCTCTGCCTTCTGTCTAGGTGCCCTGAGTTATGTCCTGTAAACTGTCACAGTGACCTAGACACACATGTGTAGTAGGGGAATATCCCTGCTGAGATGCCAGTGCTAGAGCACTCGTTTGCTGTGGAGTTGAACGCTATGTGAGCAGTTCTTACCTTCAATGAGCAGAAGTCTCTTTTTTCAGATTTCAATATCTCTGTGGGTATCTGGCAGAAATATGGAATACTCTTTACTGCTAAGACCCTGTACACCACTCCCACTAAAGGGGGCTTTACACGCTGCGACATCGCTAATGCGGAGTCGTTGGGGTCACGGAATTTGTGACGCACATCCGGCCGCATTAGCGATGTTGCTGTGTGTGATACCGATGAGCGATTTTGCATCGTTGCAAAAACGTGCAAAATCGCTCATCGGTGACATGGGTCTCCATTCTCGATTATCGTTACTGCAGCAGTAACGATGTAGTTCGTCGCTCCTGCGGTAGCACACATCGCTCCGTGTGACACCGCAGAAACGAGGAACCTCTCCTTACCTGCCTCCCAGCCGCTATGAGGAAGGAAGGAGGTGGGCGGGATGTTCCGGCCACTCATCTCCGCCCCTCCGCTGCTATTGGGCGGTCGCTCAGTGACGTCGCTGTGACGCCGCACGGACCGCCCCCTTAGAAAGGAGGCGGTTCGCCGGACACAGCGACGTCGCCGGGCAGGTAAGTATGTGTGATGGGTCTGGTCGGTGTTGTGCGGCATGGGCAGCGATTTGCCCGTGTCGCGCAACAGATGGGGGCGGGTACCCACACTAGCGATATCGGGACCGATATCGCAGTGTGTAAAGTAGCCTTTAGTCACATGACCAAGACTGTATCTGTGTCCCTACAACACACTTGAGACAAATGTGTGTGTGAGCCTGCATTGTGGGGTATATATAATATATTATAGAGCTGGGAAGGATCATTCTAAGCAGTGAGCTGTTCCAGTATTTGTAGGAAAATACCCAGTAGAAGCATCAAACACAGCACCAATACCTCCCATCAGTATTCCACCACAGTGCCATGTAACCCATGCCCTACACTCCCATCTACACCAATACTATACAGGCACAAACTAGTATATCTGACTAAAAGCCCCCAAAATATGAAGAACGGCCTATAGTTGAGTGTGGATATAAAATCTATGTGAGCAGAGCTAGAATAGAAATCACTGACCGCATTGAAGTCATTCTGACCATAAATCACCATGATATCAAGGTGAGGAGTTGTGTGTTACTGCTGGGAGGAAAGGGTTAACAGTGGAATATTAAGGTGCATTTCTGTGTGCAGTGTTACTAGTCAATGTAACAATTCAGTATGAGCTGCTCTTGGTGCCGGGGGAGGGAGATGCTCTCCTGAGCAAGATAGATGGGGAATGAACATGATATCTATATAGTGTAAGGCAGGGGGTCTCAAACCAGGTGATCATGTCTGATCAACTGGTTACATTATGTCTGATTACCTTGTCTAACAGTTTTTTCTCCCCTTTCTTTACCTTCCAGGTTCCCATAGTCACGTGAAATATCCCTGTTGCACTTGATTACGGCTCACTATTTACTATAGGATGTCTTATATCTAACATCACACTCTCACCCATCAGCACTCTATAGGTTTGTATAAGGTATGCGCTTACACATCCGGTCCTCCATAGGTATTTCCACTTATGTAACACTATCCCTATGATCACTCATAACTCATACCCTTGTAGTCAATTACAGCCTCCTCTCTCCCCCCTCCCCTTCTCCCTTTCCATCTATAATTTTGCCAGTACAATATTAGTTTACATTAGGCACACACTCACATATTCCTTTCCTTAGTGATTTATTGTAATTCACATTCACATACAATTCTCTATGCCTGCCCCATTACTACATTCATACCTACTTGACCCTATCCTGATACCCCTTGTCTCACCTTGTTGGTCCCTACACCTGTTATCATGTCCTTTCCTGTGTCTGTCTTGTCACACAACACATTTTAGCATATAACTTGTGCTCCTTATTACCTGTCCTGCCTATTAGAATTATGTCCATTATGTCCATGCATGGCCCAATGAATCAAGTCTGTACTTCATATTCATGGTTTAAGCCTTTGGGTTCCAATGTGCCCAGAGTATATATCCAGAAAGATTCCCTTTCTTTGAGCTTCCTAATTCTATTGCCTCCTCTGCGTATGGCTTGGACATGTTCGATGACTTGGAATCTTAATTGGATCACTGTGTGATTATGCGTCACAAAATGGTGTGGGACTGGTAATAGAATCTGCTTACAATGTATTGTTGACTTGTGTTTAGCTCAAAGAAAGAGAATCTTTCTGGATATGTACTCTGGGCACATTAGAACCCAAGGGCTTAAACCGTGAATACGAAGTAAAGACTTGATTCATTTGGCCGTGCACCATGTCACCAAGTGTCCAATTGCATTGTCCAATGGCTCACAATGGTTATGCGTTTTCATTGGATGGATAATCAAAGCCATGTTTTTTTCCTTTCTGTTGGGTTTGTTGTGTGAGTAGCCTATAGGATTAAGTTGGTTACCGCAGGCAGTGGATTTAACTTCCTGTCTTTGGTCCAGTGGTAGATGGATTGTCTGGTCTATGAGCTGTTATTGGTTTGAATGCAGGTGAATGCCCATGGGCTGCTTATGACTGTGTAAAATAGTATTGATTCATGATGGATTTCAGACTACATGTAGATATCTTCAGTCTTTCTATCCACATCATTTAAATGAACATTATCCATGCAGCTTGAAATTCATCCAATAAGAGAAGCAACCTTGTACAACCAATCTGATAAGGGCACAGTATATCCTAAGGGAAGGTTATGGCTATAAAAGGGGACTTCTTGGAGTCACCAGGTTGTTGATGGATGTTGCATGATCTAGTCTAAGCTCTTAGGAGCTGGCTAGGGGATCAGAACCAGGATGCCTTGTGGACTCGGTCTAGGGACTTTGGCTTCAACTAGAGGATCACTTGGCTACATGGCTTCAATCTAGGGGCTCCAATTCCGATTGGAGATCATAACCGCAATCTAGGGATTTCGACTCCGGCTGCCAGGATTATACCATATCATCATACCAGAGACTACTTAAGGAAGAAACCCAGGTTGGACAATTTTGTCACCTGGCTACAGACTTTGCAGACCTCAGCCAGCTTCCTAAATCTGGCGCTATTCTATTGTCGGTGGGTGCCCGACAAATTACACAGCTATGTAAAATTTTGGTTTATGAAACTTCAAATCCAGTGACTGATTATTATGTTTTCTAATGTCCTGATTTAAAAAAAAAAAAAATAAATATTTTTTTTTAACCATCAAATATTGATTTTGTACAATCCATGTGTGAAGTTACATACAAGTGACATGAACAAGAAAAATACTTATTGTAACCAAAAATATTCACAATTTTATATATAAAATACATTTATTTATTGTACAGTCATTCTGCAACTTTATTAGAAATTTATTCTTGCACTTTTTCCTTTTCTCTAGATCCCCCTTTTCTCTTATAGAAGGCCTGTGGATCTTCTCTGTGAAGCATCCGGCAATCATGTTCACGTTTCATTTACTTTGGTATCGTCGTTCCATCTCCTTGATATTCCGATGAAAACCTTCTTGTTCTTCCCACCAGCACCAAGGTTTTCAGACAAGTAGTCCAAATAGGAATGTAAAAAATGTAACTTCAAATTCATTAGACAACCCAAGGCTTTGAAACGTTTCAGCATGTTCTCCACGATGGACTTAAATTTTGATTCTTTGTTGTTACCTAGAAACGTATTTATTGCTTCTTTCAAAGAGTCCCAAGCCCTTTTTTCAACAGTTTTCATTATTGTTTAAAACACGTCATCCTTCATTCATGGGTTTCTGAATATCCGAACCCACAAAAATGCTTTTGTGCTGCCCCTGTGCCAGCAGCCGCCGTTGGTCGGATCCAGACCTTCTAAGAGAGTGGCTCGACCCGGGGGTCTCGCGGACATGTCGAATAAAAGGAGGAATGTAGATGTATGGGCTAGGCCGTATTAAGTTTGTGACGCCACCAACGGTGTGTGGTGAGGTGGGACACCACCGCTGCCGTTATGGGATACCCGGGAGAGATGTAGTGGCAGCTGGATGTTAACCCCTCCGTGTGTAGGGATGATTGCCCCGGGGCCCAGTGTCTTTGTGCAGGGTATGGTGATGGCAAGGGCCGGCGCGCCTGAGCAAGCAGGGGGATGTTTGGTTACTCACAGTAAATGAATCACACGAGTCTTTCGGTAAACCAAAGGTGCTGGTGGCCTGCCGCCCCGGCCGGTTGCATTCAGGTCCCCCACCCAGGCTGGTGGTCGCTGTCCTTTACTCTGCACTTGTTTTTGTGTATGGTGGACTGCCTGGTCTGGAACTCAGGAGTCCGCTCCCGGCTGGATATGGCCTAAGGAGCCGTGCCCGCAGGCGCTGGCCCGTGGGATCTAAGGGCCCTGGCGGTGGCCTTATCCCTATCAGTGGGCTGTTGTCTTCTTTGAGGGACTTTAGGTGGGATAGGACCTATAATCCTGCCCTCAATCATTTAATTAGCTAGGCCGCTGGTTTCGGTCCTGGCTTCAGGGTCCTAGGTGACTAGGGTTTCAGGTCGGCTGTGTGTTTCCTAAGTGAGGAAAGGTGTTGTGCGGGGGCCTATCTGTAACTACCTGGTTTTGCCAGGGCATCACACCTTCCTTCAGACTTGATTCTGACAGTCCCTGAAACTTGGTACACAGGTACTTAAACATCTCTCCTTCTTTCAGTAGCGCTTTCACAAACAGCTTCATCAGTCCAAGCTTACAGTGGAGTGGTGGCAAGAGAACTTTAGGTGGGATCAACTAAGCTTTATGCAACAATGTTCTTGAGTCCCGGTTACAAAGATGTTCTTGTTGGCCAATTTTTTTTGCTCCAGTGAAGAGTCCTAACCTGGCTTTCCAATTCACACAAAAAGCATGTGTTCTGCCTTCTTTTACGTAATGCTGTGAATCTCTAGCATACAGCTAAACCCTAGTTCACATTTCAAATAAACAGACTGTGGAGTTCAATAGCCTTGATTTATTAGCTGGTAACGTGAACTTGATTGCAGTGTACATGGAATATACAGTGAATATAGGAATATCCAAGATGCAGTTGAAGACAGAATACGGTATATCCAAGATACTGTTTTATACGGGTAAAAACTATAACAAGAAAATGATTACAGTCAGTACAGTGTTAATACAGAGTTAACATAGCATAACAGTACATGAGATGCAGTTCTTACGAGAATGTAGGTGAAAGGTCACTGCATCTGCAATACATAGAAATCTTATCTAGACAAACAAGACAGGGATGACACTAAAGGTGTAGAAGTACAATGTACAATGCATTTACTACACTCTTCCATCTAGGATTCTATCACTAACACATGTAATTTGCTTTGCTCACCGGATTACACTAGGCAGGGGTGAATGTACAGAGAGGTAAGTCGGCATGTCCTTTCCTGACAAATCCAAAGAGAAAATGGCTGCAGGCTTCTTCTCAGCTCAGGGAGGCATTCCTTACCCAGAATACATTTAGCCTAAAGGGAAACTCAGCAATTCAAAAGAATAACAATGACCTCTAGGGGTTGTAACAGAAATTTCAATGAATGACTATTAGCAGGCTGCCATGAGGCAGAACAGCATGGGTATTTAATATATCCTCCTTGCTGCCCAAGAAGCAATGAGAACATTTTTAGACCACCACATATTGACCATCCATGCTCCTTGTAGTTAAGTTTCTTGAGAATAAAGTCTAAATTCTCACAGCTTTCTTCCAAGTGCATAGCATGTGTGACGCCCTGGACTAGCCAGGTAGTCACAAACACAAAATCACACACACCCCCTCCCCTGGATAGTCTACATCAGTCACACAAAATCCTTGTTGCCTCCTCCAGGGTCTGATGTCCACACCAGGTGGGGCGGAGCCAGGCGGTTGGCCCCACCCACCGAGGAGTTCACAGGCCTGGAGGCGGGAAAAAGCAGTTAGTTTAGTTTTGTAGTGGAAAGTGAGAGGACAGAAACTGTTAGTGTCTGGGTAGGAGCCCAGGCACTGTCAGCAAGGTCGGCAGACGGTGGTGGCCGTCTGCAGGAGGTGGTACAAGTCAGCTGAACCGTAGGACCGGGGACGGGCGGTGACCCGAGGGGAACTGAACCGGTGAGCGGATCTGTACCAAGCACAAAGGCAGGGCCATTGGACCCTGACCAGGCTAGGAGCCGCCGACAATGGTCAAATCCGAGAGTGACCGGAATCCCAGGGGTTCCCTAACACCCAAGACCCGACAGAAGGCAACCGTCCACACCGTGAGGATAAAAAGCCACCGCCATAGGCTAGAGATCCAAGGGCCAGCGCCTGCGGGCAAACGGGCTCCCTCGGTACGTACACCCCAGCCATCCAGCCTCCCCGTACCGCCACCGGGCCCCGGGATCACCAACCCCTACCCACGGAGGGGGAACCAACATCCTAGCTGCTCCCTGCCATCGCTCCCGGGATCCCCGTCACCAGCAGTGGTGGTGCCCATTATCACCACGACCTGTGGGTGACGTCACTAACTATCTCCCCAAACAAACCACCCCCTTTTCACTCGTGGGCGAGGAGCGCTGCTCGAGTCCCCGGATCTGGCCCTCCGCTCGAGCCACCGAGCAGCAGCAGCAGCAGAAGTCCCCGAACCCGAGCGTAGCGTGCGTGGCCCCTCTGCCCGCGACACATGCCCTACACACACTGAAGAATACTTACTGCCATTGAGCAGTAGCACAGCTTTCAGACTTTTTGGATGAAACAATGACGTGTCTCCACTCGCTCACATTGTACTTAATGTTACATTTTCCATCAGCACAGGAACATCGCTTGAATACACTAGAGCACCATCTTCAGAAAAGTATGGAGGGAATCTTTTCAGAATTCTAACCTTTTGGAAACCTATTGTCACGCTCTCCGGGTCCCCTGCTCTGCCCCCCGGCTCACCTGCCACGCTCCCCGGCTTCCCTGCTTCGCTCCCCGGCTCCTCTGGCAGACATCCCCCGCTCCACGGTCTCCAGCCTCCACCACCTGCGGTCCCCAGGCGGCCCGGTCCCCGCTCCCGGCGCCCGTCGGCAGCCCTGCTCCAGGCCGGCTCCCCTGCTTCCTATACACCGCTCCGTGCCCTGGCTTCTGGCACCCGGGCCTCGCGCATGCGCATTAGGGCGCGCGCGCAGTCATTGACCCTCTCTTAAAAGGCCAGCGTCCACTGACAGGAAATTGAACACACAGGTACAGGGTATAAAGGGGTTTAATGTCCAAGTGGGCGGGGCCTGTTCTTCGTGTTTCCTAAGCTAGGAGTCAGGTCTCCTTGTGTCTCTGTGATATACTTACCTATCTCTCTTCTAGAGCCGCTCCTGCCTCGCCATCCGGTCCTGCCGATTCCCGAACCCCGAACGCTGACTATCTGCCATCCCGTCAGTCCGTACCATCTCTGATCCCTGTGGTGACCCGTCCTCTCGCTCCATCGGTTCCGGACTCTGCCTGACATCTCGGCCTCCGAACCTGAGCTCCGTCACCCGGACTACCATCAGTGACTCCGTGGTCCCAGGGACTTCTCCATTCCACTCTTTTGCACGGACTGTCCTGCTACCCGTAGTGCTCCGGCTACCGGACCCCTTGCCTTCATTAAGGTGTTCGGCCCAGTAGATCCACCTCCTGGGTCTGCCCGTCCACCTGGCCCTAACACCTATAGAATCAGTGTTTGTGAAAAAACTGTACGTGATGATATTTTTTCAATATTTTTACTGAGTCCAATGATCGAAAGTATGAAAAAAATCACATCTTTCAAAAATTTTTACCCTTGGAAACCTGTGTTATTATTACTATGCACGAGCCCTAAATTGTCTGAAAAACAACAAATATGCTGGTTGGATAGACCTTGACCCCACAATTCAACGGCCACAATTAAGGAGAAAAGTGCTAAGAGAGTTAAATTTGCCCCTGAAATAACCCATGATACGGGCCAAGGAGGGACACACCATTTTGATCCGAAAATAGCCCAACACCATGAGAGACGGGCAAATCCGTGAAAAGACAAAGTTCCAAGCTACAACTGACGCAGGATCTACAGCACATACGCCCATTGTAATTGTTCATGATTTCCGGCCACTACGCATTTCAGCCTTCAGGGACCTGGTAATTCGAATGCTATGTCCAGGAGTAGAGATGAGCGAACCGGTCCCGGTTCGGCTCGAGGTCGGTTCGCCGAACGGAGCTCCCGTTCGAGTTCGGCTCGTCGAACGTTCGACGAACCGAACTCGAGCCAATAGGAAACAATGGCAGGCAATCACAAACACAGTAAAACACCTAGAAAACACCCTCAAAGGTGTCCAAAAGGTGACAAACAACTCACAACACAACACAAACACATGGGAAAGTGACAAGGACATATACTCATGCGAAAACAAAACAGCTGGACAAGGAAAAAGAGGAGGACACACAGATATAGGCATGGCACGCCATTCTAAAATCATGTAAAACACCGCAAGGTGACTCCAAGCGGAGTCTCCCTTTTTTCCAAAAATTGGGCCCCACACACACCCACCCCTTCAGTGGCAGCAGTTGTGCCCCAGTTGTACACTTCACAGCTACATTTGCATCAAGCACATTCAAAAATACGCTATTCTTAACCGTCCCCAGGATGACACCGGGGTAGGTAGCAAAGTCTTTCCTGATCCCAGCTCTGTTCATCTTGGCTTCTTTTAAAAACACAGCAAGCAAGGGTTACTCCAAGCGGAGTCTCCCTTTTTTCCAAAAATTGGGCCACACAGACACCCACCCCATCAGTGGCAGCACTTGGGCCCTAGTTGCAAACAGGATGTTTTGATTTGCATCAAGCAAATTCAAAAATACGCCATAATTAACCGTCCCCAGGATGACACCGGGGTAGGTAGCAAAGTCTTTCCTGATCCCAGCTCTGTTCATCTTGGCTTCTTTTAAAAACACAGCAAGCAAGGGTTACTCCAAGCGGAGTCTCCCTTTTTTCCAAAAATTGGGCCACACAGACACCCACCCCATCAGTGGCAGGACTTGGGCCCTAGTTGCAAACAGGATGTTTTGATTTGCATCAAGCACATTCAAAAATACGCCATTCTTATCCGTCCCCAGGATGACACCGGGGTAGGTAGATAAAGTCTTTGCTGACCCATGACTTGTTCATCTTGGCTTCTTTTAAAAACACAGCAAGCAAGGGTTACTCCAAGCGGAGTCTCCCTTTTTTCCAAAAATTGGGCCCCACAGACACCCACCCCATCAATGGCAGCACTTGGGCCCTAGTTGCAAACAGGATGTTTTGATTTGCATCAAGCACATTCAAAAATACGCCATAATTAACCGTCCCCAGGATGACACCGGGGTAGGTAGCAAAGTCTTTCCTGATCCCAGCTCTGTTCATCTTGGCTTCTTTTAAAAACACAGCAAGCAAGGGTTACTCCAAGCGGAGTCTCCCTTTTTTCCAAAAATTGGGCCACACAGACACCCACCCCATCAGTGGCAGCACTTGGGCCCTAGTTGCAAACAGGATGTTTTGATTTGCATCAAGCACATTCAAAAATACGCCATAATTAACCGTCCCCAGGATGACACCGGGGTAGGTAGCAAAGTCTTTCCTGATCCCAGCTCTGTTCATCTTGGCTTCTTTTAAAAACACAGCAAGCAAGGGTTACTCCAAGCGGAGTCTCCCTTTTTTCCAAAAATTGGGCCACACAGACACCCACCCCATCAGTGGCAGCACTTGGGCCCTAGCTGCAAACAGGATGTTTTGATTTGCATCAAGCACATTCAAAAATACGCCATTCTTATCCGTCCCCAGGATGACACCGGGGTAGGTAGATAAAGTCTTTGCTGACCCATGACTTGTTCATCTTGGCTTCTTTTAAAAACACAGCAAGCAAGGGTTACTCCAAGTGGAGTCTCCCTTTTTTCCAAAAATTGGGCCACACAGACACCCACCCCATCAGTGGCAGCACTTGGGCCCTAGTTGCAAACAGGATGTTTTGATTTGCATCAAGCACATTCCAAAATTCGCCATAATTAACCGTCCCCAGGATGACACCGGGGTAGGTAGCAAAGTCTTTCCTGATCCCAGCTCTGTTCATCTTGGCTTCTTTTAAAAACACAGCAAGCAAGGGTTACTCCAAGCGGAGTCTCCCTTTTTTCCAAAAATTGGGCCACACAGACACCCACCCCATCAGTGGCAGCACTTGGGCCCTAGTTGCAAACAGGATGTTTTGATTTGCATCAAGCACATTCAAAAATACGCCATAATTAACCGTCCCCAGGATGACACCGGGGTAGGTAGCAAAGTCTTTCCTGATCCCAGCTCTGTTCATCTTGGCTTCTTTTAAAAACACAGCAAGCAAGGGTTACTCCAAGCGGAGTCTCCCTTTTTTCCAAAAATTGGGCCACACAGACACCCACCCCATCAGTGGCAGCACTTGGGCCCTAGTTGCAAACAGGATGTTTTGATTTGCATCAAGCACATTCAAAAATACGCCATAATTAACCGTCCCCAGGATGACACCGGGGTAGGTAGCAAAGTCTTTCCTGATCCCAGCTCTGTTCATCTTGGCTTCTTTTAAAAACACAGCAAGCAAGGGTTACTCCAAGCGGAGTCTCCCTTTTTTCCAAAAATTGGGCCCCACACACACCCACCCCTTCAGTGGCAGCAGTTGTGCCCCAGTTGTACACTTCACAGCTACATTTGCATCAAGCACATTCAAAAATACGCTATTCTTAACCGTCCCCAGGATGACACCGGGGTAGGTAGCAAAGTCTTTCCTGATCCCAGCTCTGTTCATCTTGGCTTCTTTTAAAAACACAGCAAGCAAGGGTTACTCCAAGCGGAGTCTCCCTTTTTTCCAAAAATTGGGCCACACAGACACCCACCCCATCAGTGGCAGCACTTGGGCCCTAGTTTCAAACAGGATGTTTTGATTTGCATCAAGCACATTCAAAAATACGCCATAATTAACCGTCCCCAGGATGACACCGGGGTAGGTAGCAAAGTCTTTCCTGATCCCAGCTCTGTTCATCTTGGCTTCTTTTAAAAACACAGCAAGCAAGGGTTACTCCAAGCGGAGTCTACCTTTTTTCCAAAAATTGGGCCACACAGACACCCACCCCATCAGTGGCAGCACTTGGGCCCTAGTTGCAAACAGGATGTTTTGATTTGCATCAAGCACATTCAAAAATACGCCATAATTAACCGTCCCCAGGATGACACCGGGGTAGGTAGCAAAGTCTTTCCTGATCCCAGCTCTGTTCATCTTGGCTTCATAGTTCATAGTATCATAGTTTTTAAGGTTGAAGGGAGACTCTAAGTCCATCTAGTTCAACCCGTAGCCTAACATGTTGATCCAGAGGAAGGCAAAAAAACCCCAATGTGGCAAACAAGTTCCAATGGGGAAAAAATTTCCTTCCTGACTCCACATCCGGCAATCAGACTAGTTCCCTGGATCAATACCCTGTCATAAAATCTAATATACATAACTGGTAATATTACATTTTTCAAGAAAGGCATCCAGGCTCTGCTTAAATGTTAGTAGTGAATCACTCATTACAACATCATGCGGCAGAGAGTTCCATAGTCTCACTGCTCGTACAGTAAAGAATCCTCGTCTGTGATTATGATTAAACCTTCTTTCCTCAAGACGTAGCGGATGCCCCCGTGTTCCAGTCGCAGGCCTAGGTGTAAAAAGATCTTTGGAAAGGTCTCTGTACTGTCCCCTCATATATTTATACATTGTGATTAGATCTCCCCTAAGCCTTCGTTTTTCCAGACTAAATAACCCCAAGTTTAATAATCTGTCTTGGTATTGCAGCCCACCCATTCCTCTAATAATCTTGGTCGCTCTTCTCTGCACCCTCTCCAGTTCAGCTATGTCCTTCTTATATATCGGTGACCAGAATTGTACACAGTATTCTAAGTGCGGTCGCACTAGTGACTTGTACAGAGGTAGAAGTATATTTTTTTCATGAACACTTATACCTCTTTTAATACATCCCATTATTTTATTAGCCCTGGCAGCAGCTGCCTGACACTGTCCACTAAAGTGAAGTTTACCATCCACCCATACACCCAAGTCTTTTTCTGTGTCTGTTTTACCCAGTGTTCTACAATTAAGTACATAATCATAAATGTTATTTCCTCTACCCAAGTGCATGACCTTACATTTATCTACATTAAACTTCAATTGCCACTTCTCAGCCCAATCCTCCAATTTACATAAATCTCCCTGTAATATAAAATTATCCTCCTCTGTATTGATTACCCTGCAGAGTTTAGTATCATCTGCAAATATTGAAATTCTACTCCGCATGCCCCCAACAAGGTCATTTATAAATATGTTGAAAAGAAGCGGGCCCAATACTGACCCCTGTGGTACCCCACTATGAACTGAGACCCAGTCCGAGTACGTACCATTAATAACCACCCTTTGTTTCCTATCACTGAGCCAGTTTTTAACCCAGTTACACATATTTTCCCCTATCCCCATTATTCTCATTTTATGTACCAACCTTTTGTGTGGCACCGTATCAAAAGCTTTTGAAAAGTCCATATACACAACATCCACTGCATTTCCCTGGTCCAAGCTTGAACTTACCTCTTCATAGAAGCTGATCAAATTAGTTTGACAGGATCGATCCCTCATAAACCCATGTTGATACTCTGTCATAAGGTTATTTTTCTTGAGATACTCCAGTATAGCATCTCTCAAGAAACCCTCAAGGATTTTACCAACCGTAGAGGTTAAACTTACCGGCCTATAATTTCCTGGCTCAGTTTTTGTCCCCTTTTTGAATATTGGCACCACATTTGCTATGCGCCAGTCCTGCGGTACCGACCCTGTTATTAAGGAATCTGAGAAGATTAAAAATAATGGTCTATCTATCACAGAACTCAATTCCTGTAGTACTCTGGGGTGTATGCCATCCGGGCCCGGAGATTTGTCAACCTTAGTGATTTCGAGGCGGCGGCGTACTTCCTGCTGGGTTAAGCAGGTAATATTCAAGGGTGAATTTATGGCATCACTGGTCATGTCATCTGCCATGGCATTTTCTTGTATAAAAACCGTAGAAAAAAAGTCATTCAGCAGGTTGGCTTTACCCTCATCCCCTTCCACCATTTCACCAAGACTATTTTTAAGGGGGCCAACACTATCGCTTTTCAGTTTTTTACTGTTTATGTAGTTAAAGAATATTTTAGGATTATTTTTACTTTCTCTCGCAATGAGTCTCTCTGTCTCAAACTTAGCTAACTTAATTTGCTTTTTACATATTTTATTTAATTTTCTATAATTATATAATGCCTCATCACTACCTACCCTCTTTAATTCTTTTAAGGCTTTCTGTTTTTCTTTTATTGCTTCCCTTACAGCTCTATTTAGCCATAGGGGTTTCCTCCTATTTCTAGAATGTTTGTTCCCATAGGGTATATTTTCTGCACAAGCCCTATTCAGGATGCTCATAAAAGTCTCCCATTTGCTTTGTGTACTTTTATTACTTAGTACATCATCCCAGTTTATTGCACTAAGATCATCTCTCAACCGTTTAAAATTTGCTTTCCTGAAGTTTAGTGTCCTTGTAGCCCCTCTACTATACATCTTACTAAAGAATACATGAAAACTTATTATTTTGTGATCACTATTCCCCAAGTAACCCCCAACTTGTATATTTGATATGCGGTCTGGCTTATTGGTTAGTACAAGGTCTAGTAGTGCTCCCCCTCTTGTGGGGTCCTGTACCATTTGTGAAAGGTAATTATCTTTCATTGTTATCAAAAATCTATTTCCTTTGCTGGAACTGCAAGTTTCTGTTCCCCAATTTATATCAGGATAGTTAAAGTCCCCCATAATAATTACCTCTCCGAGACTCGCTGCTTTATCAATTTGCTTTATGAGGAGATTCTCTACCTCTTCCATAATATTCGGCGTCTTATAACACACCCCTATCAGTATTTTATTATTCATTCTCCCCCCCCTTATCTCCACCCATAGGGACTCTACATTCTCAGTACCCTCACATATGTTGTCACGCAGGATGGGTTTTAAGGATGATTTTACATATAGACACACACCTCCCCCTCGCTTATTTGTACGGTCATTCCTGAATAGGCTATAACCCTGTAAATTAACAGCCCAGTCATAGCTCTCATCCAGCCATGTCTCTGATATCCCCACTATATCATAATTTTCTTCCAACAATATTAATTCTAATTCCTCCACCTTATTTGTGAGGCTTCGGGCATTAGTGTACATGCACGTTACGTATGACTCTGTACCTATATTCCTGCTTACTGTATTGACTGTCCTAACCCTTCCCCCCGTACAACCCCCAATTTCATTACTTGTGCCCTGGTCACTATCTGCACTACATTCCCCTTCCATAAAGTGAAAACCCTCACCCCCCATTCCTAGTTTAAACACTCCTCCAACCTTCTAGCCATTTTCTGCCCCAGCAGAGCTGCACCCTCCCCATTAAGATGCAGCCCATCCCTAGCATAGAATCTGTAGCCAACTGAAAAGTCGGCCCAATTCTCCAGGAACCCAAAACCCTCTTTCCTACACCAATTCTTGAGCCACCTGTTAACCTCCCTGATCTCTCTTTGCCTCTCTGGTGTGGCTCGTGGCACAGGTAGTATTTCCGAAAATACCACCTTTGAGGTCCATGCTTTAAGCTTACAACCTAATTCCCTGAAATCATCTTTAAGGACCTTCCACCTACCTCTAACTTTGTCATTTGTGCCAATGTGTACAATGACCGCTGGGTCCTCCCCAGCCCCTCCCAGTAATCTGTCAACCCGATCAGCGATATGCCGAACTCGAGCGCCAGGAAGGCTTCTTTTAAAAACACAGCAAGGAAGGGTTACTCCAAGCGGAGTCTCCCTTTTTTCCAAAAATTGGGCCCCACACACACCCACCCCTTCAGTGGCAGCAGTTGTGCCCCAGTTGTACACTTCACAGCTACATTTGCATCAAGCACATTCAAAAATACGCTATTCTTAACCGTCCCCAGGATGACACCGGGGTAGGTAGCAAAGTCTTTCCTGATCCCAGCTCTGTTCATCTTGGCTTCTTTTAAAAACACAGCAAGCAAGGGTTACTCCAAGCGGAGTCTCCCTTTTTTCCAAAAATTGGGCCACACAGACACCCACCCCATCAGTGGCAGCACTTCGGCCCTAGTTGCAAACAGGATGTTTTGATTTGCATCAAGCACATTCAAAAATACACCATAATTAACCGTCCCCAGGATGACACCGGGGTAGGTAGCAAAGTCTTTCCTGATCCCAGCTCTGTTCATCTTGGCTTCTTTTAAAAACACAGCAAGCAAGGGTTACTCCAAGCGGAGTCTCCCTTTTTTCCAAAAATTGGGCCCCACACACACCCACCCCTTCAGTGGCAGCAGTTGTGCCCCAGTTGTACACTTCACAGCTACATTTGCATCAAGCACATTCAAAAATACGCTATTCTTAACCGTCCCCAGGATGACACCGGGGTAGGTAGCAAAGTCTTTCCTGATCCCAGCTCTGTTCATCTTGGCTTCTTTTAAAAACACAGCAAGCAAGGGTTACTCCAAGCGGAGTCTCCCTTTTTTCCAAAAATTGGGCCACACAGACACCCACCCCATCAGTGGCAGCACTTGGGCCCTAGTTGCAAACAGGATGTTTTGATTTGCATCAAGCACATTCAAAAATACGCCATAATTAACCGTCCCCAGGATGACACCGGGGTAGGTAGCAAAGTCTTTCCTGATCCCAGCTCTGTTCATCTTGGCTTCTTTTAAAAACACAGCAAGGAAGGGTTACTCCAAGCGGAGTCTCCCTTTTTTCCAAAAATTGGGCCACACAGACACCCACCCCATCAGTGGCAGCACTTGGGCCCTAGTTGCAAACAGGATGTTTTGATTTGCATCAAGCACATTCAAAAATACGCCATAATTAACCGTCCCCAGGATGACACCGGGGTAGGTAGCAAAGTCTTTCCTGATCCCAGCTCTGTTCATCTTGGCTTCTTTTAAAAACACAGCAAGCAAGGGTTACTCCAAGCGGAGTCTCCCTTTTTTCCAAAAATTGGGCCCCACACACACCCACCCCTTCAGTGGCAGCAGTTGTGCCCCAGTTGTACACTTCACAGCTACATTTGCATCAAGCACATTCAAAAATACGCTATTCTTAACCGTCCCCAGGATGACACCGGGGTAGGTAGCAAAGTCTTTCCTGATCCCAGCTCTGTATATCTTGGCTTCTTTTAAAAACACAGCAAGCAAGGGTTACTCCAAGCGGAGTCTCCCTTTTTTCCAAAAATTGGGCCACACAGACACCCACCCCATCAGTGGCAGCACTTGGGCCCTAGTTGCAAACAGGATGTTTTGATTTGCATCAAGCACATTCCAAATCAACAAGCATTTACTCTCCCCAGGATGACACAGGGGTAGTAAATTCCTTCTGGATCCATGACTTGTTCATTTTGATGAACGTCAGTCTGTCCACATTGTCACTGGACAGACGCGTGCGCTTATCTGTCAGCACACACCCAGCAGCACTGAATACACGTTCAGAGACAACTCTGGCAGCTGGACACGACAAAATCTCCAAGGCGTAACTGGAGAGCTCTGGCCATTTTTCTAGGTTTGAAGCCCAAAAGGAGCAAGGCTCCAGTTGCACAGTCATGGCATCGATGTTCATTTGGAGATACTCCTGTATCATCCTCTCCAGCCGTTGAGTATGTGTCAGACTTGTTGTCTCTGGTGGCCTTGCAAAAGAGGGTCTAAAAAAATTATGAAAAGATTCCATAAAATTGCTGTTACCGGCACCAGATACGGTCCTACTGGTACGGGTAGACTGTTGAAGATGACGAGACCGTCCCATGTTTGTCAAGTTACAACTGGGAGATTCCCTCCCTGCACCTGCACGGTTGTTTGGTGGAAAAGCCGAGCTAAGATCGAGTAACAGCTTCTGCTGATACTCCTGCATACGTGCGTCCCTTTCTATGGCTGGAATTATGTCACAAAATTTGGACTTGTACCGGGGATCTAATAGTGTGGCAATCCAGTAGTCATCATCACTTCTAATTTTGACAATACGACTGTCATGTTGGAGGTAGTGCAACAAAAAGGCACTCATGTGTCTTGCGCAGCCATGCGGACCAAGTCCACGCTGTGTTTGTGGCATAGAGGTGCTACCCGTTCTTTCTTCCTCTGACATCTCCCCCCAACCTCTTTCAACTGAAATTTGACCAAGGTCTCCCTCATCCGCTGAGTCTTCCATGTCCATGGACAGTTCGTCCTCCATTTCTTCATGTTCTCCTGCACCTTGCTCAACATTTCGCCTGCTACTATGCGCCCTTGTCGATCCCTGTTCCCCATGGTCCCATGCCTGCTGCGTTGGTGATGATGAACGTCTGGACCTTGGTGATGTTGTTGTCCCTTGCGCATATGAATCCTCCTGTAGTTCCTCCCCTTCATGTTGTCCCACCCCCTGACTCCGAATAGTGTTTAGCGTGTGCTCCAGCATGTAAATGACTGGAATCGTCATGCTGATAATGGCATTGTCAGAGCTAAACATATTCGTCGCCATGTCGAAACTGTGCAGAAGGGTGCATAGGTCCTTGATCTGAGACCACTCCATCAGGGTGATCTGCCCCACCTCTGCATCTCGTTGGCCCAGGCTATACGTCATGACGTATTGCACCAGGGCTCTGCGGTGCTGCCACAGTCGCTGTAACATGTGGAGAGTTGAATTCCAGCGTGTCGCCACATCGCATTTCAGGCGATGAACCGGCAGGCCGAAAGACTTCTGGAGCGATGCAAGTCGCTCTGCTGCGGCGCTTGAACGGCGGAAGTGAGCTGACAGTTTTCGTGCCCTGTTCAGAAGGCCATCTAGGCCGGGATAGTGTGTTAAAAATTGCTGGACGACAAGGTTCAGCACGTGAGCCATACAAGGTACGTGTGTCACAATGCCCAGGCGAAGTGCCGCACCCAGGTTTGCAGCATTGTCGCACACGGCCTTACCAGGCTGCAGGTTGAGTGGAGACAACCATTTATTAAACTCGGACCGCAGAGCTGACCACAACTCCTCAGCTGTGTGACTCTTATTCCCAAGACATGTCAAGCTAAAGACCGCCTGATGCCGTTGCGCTCTGCTGCCAGCATAGTAATGAGGCGTGCGTGATTCCTTCTGCGCAGTGAGAACGCTGGTGGCCTGACAAGGCAGGCTTGGGGCGGAGGTGGAGGACCCAGATGAGGTGGAGGATGCAGAAGCTGTGGCGGAACTTGGACAGACAGAGGATTGACACACAAGTCGTGGGGACGGCAAGACTTGTGCAGCAGACCCTTCACCATCTATCACCATAGTTACCCAGTGCCCAGTCAGCGACATGTAACGTCCCTGTCCATGCTTACTGGTCCAAGTATCGGTGGTGAAATGCACCCGTTCACATACAGAGTTTCTCAAGGAAGCGGTGATGTTGTGTGCGACATGCTGGTGTAGCGCGGGCACACCTTTCTTAGAGAAGTAGTGGCGACTAGGCATCTGGTACTGGGGCACAGCGACAGACATAAGGTCTCTAAAATCCTGTGTGTCCACTAGGCGGAAAGGCAGCATTTCGGTAGCCAACAGCTTACAGAGGGATAGAGTCAACCTCTTAGCTTTGTCATGGGTCGGAGGAAGTGGCCTTTTATTTGACCACATCTGAGGGACAGAGATCTGGCTGCTGTGTATAGACGGTGTTGAGTAGGGTGTCCCTGGAAAAATGCAGGTTTGTGAGGAAAGTGCAGGCGGAGACATGATGTTGCCTTCATCCAACGTTGGTGCTATCGATGTCTGAGAGAGCTGTACACACTCACTTGTTTCCCCTTCCAAACCAACTGACGACCTTACAAGCAAACTGCCTGTTGCGGTTACAGTGGTGGAAGTTTGGCGTGGAAAAACAGGTGTGACAGCTGTCCCCACAGTCCTAGAAGATGAAGAGCGCGCGGATGCACTGGAAGGGGCGGGCGGTGGATGGTTCGCTCTTGCAGCATTGCAGCACAGTGAGCTTCCCACCGGGACCTATGATATTTATTCATGTGACGATTCATGGAAGAAGTTGTCAAACTGCTGAGGTTTTGACCTCTACTAAGAGAATCATGACAAATTTTACATATCACATGATTTGGGCGATCTTTTTCTATGTCAAAAAAGGACCAGGCTAGGCAAGGCTTAGAGGCCATGCGACCTGTTGATCCACCCCGAATAATGCTCATAGGCAGAGTGGTGGCTGAGGATGCAGTTGTAGACGTGCTACCAGTGCTCCGACTCTGTCCAGGAAGGCGCAAGGTAACTTCGTCGTCGGTTGCATCCTCCTCCACCGCCTCTGTTGACCTCCTCGAGTGCCTGACTGGGGGTTGACAGTAGGTGGGATCTAGAACTTCATCATCAATTGTTGTGTTTGCACTCCCCTCCCCCTCAGACCGAGCCTCTTCTTGCCCTGACCGAATATTTAAGTTGTCATCCCAATCGGGTATATGCGTCTCATCTTCATCAGTATGTTCCTCATTGTCTATAACCACAGGTGTTACAGTTTGTGACAAAGGGTCAACATTATGCTCAGAAACTTGGTCCTCACGGCCTGAATCAGAGTCACAAAGGTTCTGGGCATCACTGCAGACCATTTCCTGTTCTGTACTCACTGTAGCTTGGGAGCAGACCTCTGATTCCCAGGCTATAGTGTGACTGAACAGCTCTGCAGACTCAGCCATCTCAGTTCCACCATACTGTGCAGGGCTGATGGAGACTTCAGAGCTGGGAGAAATCAAGTGTGATTGGGATGACAACTCAGAGGACTGGTGTTTTTTGGATGCGGTACTTGAAGTGGCTGAGAGGGCACTTGTTGGACCACTTGAGATCCATTCAAGCATTTTCCTTTTTTGCCCATCATCTACCTTTCTTCCTGTTGTTCGTGTCCGTAAAAAAGGGAGCACATCGGATTGTCCACGGTAAGTAGTAGACATCTTACTTTTGCTGGTAGATGGTCTATCTTCAGCAGATGATAATGGAGCTTTGCCACTTTCCCCACAGACAAAACCTTTTTTGCCTTTTCCACCACGCCTCTTCCCCTTTCCACCAGCATCTGTCATTTTGCCACTCATGTTGATTGCGACAAGATTGTGGACTGAAAATGTGGTAGTAAAAATTGAGAGGTGGTGAAGATTGCAGTGGTGGTCTAGCTTTATTAACAGCAGAATAATAAAGAATAAATATCCCTGACAATGCAACTTAGTTATAATGAGTTGGAGTGTGCAACGCAGGCAGATGCGCTCTGCAAATGTCTTGGCACTAGTGGGACTATAGCAAAGTCCAATAGCCACGTATAGGATGCCACTAGGTACACTGAGTGTTTGCTAGTATAATGGCTAAGTTAAAATTAGTTGGAGTGTGCAACGCAGGCAGATGCGCTCTGCAAATGTCTTGGCACTAGTAGGACTATAGCAAAGTCCAATAGCCACGTATAGGATGCCACTAGGTACACTGAGTGTTTGCTAGTATAATGGCTTACTTATAATTAGTTGGAGTGTGCAACGCAGGCAGATGCGCTCTGCAAATGTCTTGGCACTAGTGGGACTATAGCAAAGTCCAATAGCCACGTATAGGATGCCACTAGGTACACTGACTGTTTGCTAGTATAATGGCTAAGTTAAAATTAGTTGGAGTGTGCAACGCAGGCAGATGCGCTCTGCAAATGTCTTGGCACCAGTGGGACTATAGCAAAGTCCAATAGCCACGTATAGGATGCCACTAGGTACACTGAGTGTTTGCTAGTATAATGGCTTACTTATAATTAGTTGGAGTGTGCAACGCAGGCAGATGCGCTCTGCAAATGTCTTGGCACTAGTGGGACTATAGCAAAGTCCAATAGCCACGTATAGGATGCCACTAGGTACACTGAGTGTTTGCTAGTATAATGGCTTACTTATAATTAGTTGGAGTGTGCAACGCAGGCAGATGCGCTCTGCAAATGTCTTGGCACTAGTGGGACTATAGCAAAGTCCAATAGCCACAGATAGGATGCCACTAGGTACACTGAGTGTTTGCTAGTATAATGGCTTACTTATAATTAGTTGGAGTGTGCAACGCAGGCAGATGCGCTCTGCAAATGTCTTGGCACTAGTGGGACTATAGCAAGGTCCAATAGCCACGTATAGGATGCCACTAGGTACACTGAGTGTTTGCTAGTATAATGGCTTACTTATAATTAGTTGGAGTGTGCAACGCAGGCAGATGCGCTCTGCAAATGTCTTGGCACTAGTGGGACTATAGCAAAGTCCAATAGCCACGTATAGGATGCCACTAGGTACACTGAGTGTTTGCTAGTATAATGGCTTACTTATAATTAGTTGGAGTGTGCAACGCAGGCAGATGCGCTCTGCAAATGTCTTGGCACTAGTGGGACTATAGCAAGGTCCAATAGCCACGTATAGGATGCCACTAGGTACACTGAGTGTTTGCTAGTATAATGGCTTACTTATAATTAGTTGGAGTGTGCAACGCAGGCAGATGCGCTCTGCAAATGTCTTGGCACTAGTGGGACTATAGCAAAGTCCAATAGCCACGTATAGGATGCCACTAGGTACACTGAGTGTTTGCTTGTATAATGGCTAAGTTAAAATTAGTTGGAGTGTGCAACGCAGGCAGATGCGCTCTGCAAATGTCTTGGCACTAGTGGGACTATAGCAAAGTCCAATAGCCACGTATAGGATGCCACTAGGTACACTGAGTGTTTGCTAGTAAAATTGCTTAGTTTAAAAAAGTTGGAGTGTGCAATGCAGGCAGACGTGCTCTGCAAATGTCTTTGCACTAGTGGGACTATAGCAAAGTCCAATAGCCACAGATAGGATGCCACTAGGTACACTGAGTTTTTGCTAGTATAATGGCTTACTTATAATTAGTTGGAGTGTGCAACGCAGGCAGATGCGCTCTGCAAATGTCTTGGCACTAGTGGGACTATAGCAAGGTCCAATAGCCACGTATAGGATGCCACTAGGTACACTGAGTGTTTGCTAGTATAATGGCTTACTTATAATTAGTTGGAGTGTGCAACGCAGGCAGATGCGCTCTGCAAATGTCTTGGCACTAGTGGGACTATAGCAAGGTCCAATAGCCACGTATAGGATGCCACTAGGTACACTGAGTGTTTGCTAGTATAATGGCTTACTTATAATTAGTTGGAGTGTGCAACGCAGGCAGATGCGCTCTGCAAATGTCTTGGCACTAGTGGGACTATAGCAAAGTCCAATAGCCACAGATAGGATGCCACTAGGTACACTGAGTGTTTGCTAGTATAATGGCTTACTTATAATTAGTTGGAGTGTGCAACGCAGGCAGATGCGCTCTGCAAATGTCTTGGCACTAGTGGGACTATAGCAAGGTCCAATAGCCACGTATAGGATGCCACTAGGTACACTGAGTGTTTGCTAGTATAATGGCTTACTTATAATTAGTTGGAGTGTGCAACGCAGGCAGATGCGCTCTGCAAATGTCTTGGCACTAGTGGGACTATAGCAAGGTCCAATAGCCACGTATAGGATGCCACTAGGTACACTGAGTGTTTGCTAGTATAATGGCTTACTTATAATTAGTTGGAGTGTGCAACGCAGGCAGATGCGCTCTGCAAATGTCTTGGCACTAGAGGGACTATAGCAAAGTCCAATAGCCACAGATAGGATGCCACTAGGTACACTGAGTGTTTGCTAGTATAATGGCTTACTTATAATTAGTTGGAGTGTGCAACGCAGGCAGATGCGCTCTGCAAATGTCTTGGCACTAGTGGGACTATAGCAAAGTCCAATAGCCACGTATAGGATGCCACTAGGTACACTGAGTGTTTGCTAGTAAAATTGCTTAGTTTAAAAAAGTTGGAGTGTGCAATGCAGGCAGACGTGCTCTGCAAATGTCTTTGCACTAGTGGGACTATAGCAAAGTCCAATAGCCACAGATAGGATGCCACTAGGTACACTGAGTGTTTGCTAGTATAATGGCTTACTTATAATTAGTTGGAGTGTGCAACGCAGGCAGATGCGCTCTGCAAATGTCTTGGCACTAGTGGGACTATAGCAAAGTCCAATAGCCACGTATAGGATGCCACTAGGTACACTGAGTGTTTGCTAGTAAAATTGCTTAGTTTAAAAAAGTTGGAGTGTGCAATGCAGGCAGACGTGCTCTGCAAATGTCTTTGCACTAGTGGGACTATAGCAAAGTCCAATAGCCACAGATAGGATGCCACTAGGTACACTGAGTGTTTGCTAGTATAATGGCTTACTTATAATTAGTTGGAGTGTGCAACGCAGGCAGATGCGCTCTGCAAATGTCTTGGCACTAGTGGGACTATAGCAAAGTCCAATAGCCACGTATAGGATGCCACTAGGTACACTGAGTATTTGCTAGTATAATGGCTAAGTTAAAATTAGTTGGAGTGTGCAACGCAGGCAGATGCGCTCTGCAAATGTCTTGGCACTAGTGGGACTATAGCAAAGTCCAATAGCCACGTATAGGATGCCACTAGGTACACTGAGTGTTTGCTAGTAAAATTGCTTAGTTTAAAAAAGTTTGAGTGTGCAATGCAGGCAGACGTGCTCTGCAAATGTCTTTGCACTAGTGGGACTATAGCAAAGTCCAATAGCCACAGATAGGATGCCACTAGGTACACTGAGTGTTTGCTAGTATAATGGCTTAGTTATAATGAGTTGGAGTGTGCAGAGGACAGGAGGGTACAGTGGCAGGATTGTGGTGCTCTGGGTAGAGGAATGGAAGCCTGCCTTTCTATTCCCTCCTAATGGTGAAATGCAGGGAGGAAATCCCTGACCTTGGCTACACAGATGCTGTTGCTGTTTGCAGGACCTGTCACCTATGGCTCTCTGACCCTGCCGGTTTGAGCCCTTAAAAGGACTGCTATAAAGTGCTCTCCCTATGCTGTCTAACGCTGTGTATGCAGCGCATACAGCTGTATCGGCTATAGGACTCAGGAGGACGGAGCTGCGACAGTGATGTCTGACACCAAAGACGCAGAAGGCAGATAATGGCGTCCGTGAAGAAAATGTCCGGTTTTATAATGCAGGGACATGTGACATGCAGATCCTATCACACATGCCGTTGCTTCTCTGGCTCAAAGTCAACTTAGCTGTGTGTGTGTCTGTGATTGGCTGACATGCTGGCCCGCCCCACAAGACGCGCGCACTTAGGGAAGGAAGACAAGAAAAAAAAAAAAAAAATGGCGATCGCCATTATAGAAACAGCAGTGATCTGAAGGCGCTGTTCACGCACACTATACACTGAAATGTGATAATAGTTTGATTCACAGAGTGACTTACACTATTACAGCAGAAACCAAGCTATGATTTAGCTGTTTTTTGGCTGCTAGAACCGTTCTCGAACGTTTCTAGAACTATCGAGCTTTTGCAAAAAGCTCGAGTTCTAGTTCGATCTAGAACATGCCCCAAAATCACTCGAGCCTAGAACTGGAGAACCACGAACCACGAACCGCGCTCAACTCTATCCAGGAGCTTTGGTTCCCTGAGTTTCCAATAGCAAATGTCTAGAAAAAACTCTGTCCATTGGCACAACTCAGCAAGAAAACGAGAAGACCGAGAAGATATATTTCATTTATCTTAATGCCACCTTATTAACAGCACTAAACCCTTCTATTATGTCCCTTAGCCTTTTGAGCTTATCCTCTGGTAAGCGGAAGACCATGCCTCTGGTATCGATCTCAGTGCCTAAAAACTGTATTATAGTAGCCAATCAGAATACAAAAGGATGCATAGGAAGCGTGACTTTATTTCAATATTTTAAAACAATCCAATAAAATGAAGAAAAGTCACTCATACAAGATCCACAGAAGTTGTATAATACATACATAAATCAAAACACTATAAGGCCTGTTTCACACGTCAGTGATTCTGGTACGTTTGTGCTTTTTTTTAAACATAACAGAATCACTGAGATACGCAGATCCATTATAATGAATGGGTCTGCTCACACATCAGTGATTTTTCACTGCACGTGTCTCCGTGCGGCGTACCCGCGTGTCCGTGATTGCTGCACGGAGACATGTCCATTTTTTTCTGGCATCACTGATAGGATGTCCATAAGGTGGCAGCAGAGCATAACAGAAAAAGGTGCCTATTGTGCACTGAAAAGACCCAATGTGATGCACCAGACATATAGAGCCCTAATGGATTCACAAATATAAGATATATCATGAATGACTACTGCATAATGAACGCTAGCATGAAAAAAGAAAGGAATCCATAAAAATAAATAATAAATGGTGCACATATGTTAGAGCCCCACCGAAGGACAAAAAAAGTCTGATGGAAATAGAGAGCATATAGGAACAATAAGAATGTGCAACAGAGAGGAAGGTGAGAATGCAGGATCAATCACTGCCTGTCAGATATTAATAATCAGGGAAATAACTCTGGAGCAGACGCACAAATTAGGGTCTTACCTGGTAAGGTAACAAATAATTAATAGTAGTTGCACTCACCTATTAAGGTTGTGCCAGTCACAACCCCTAAATGCACGTTACAAATGGCGACAGCCGCAGCCCCTAGTAGAAGAGCAATAACGTATAGGAGGAAAATCGGGTGCGTGCCGCGCTGTCACCAAAGGAAACTGATGTTAATTATTTCATCTCTTTATTCTTTTTTCCGGTCAATGTGTTTCAGAGATCACTGTCTCCTTCATCAGGGCAAAAAAAAAACAGTATGCAATCAAAGGAGGAAGAACCTCTATATATACACATATGGAGCTACGTCAGAGGACTGACTGCTGTATTTCAAATACTGCCGGGATGGTCAACTGTTACAATACCGGCCATAAAAGTTCTCAAGTGATATATTGAGAAACATTTATAAAATCACTTCGGTATAGTGTTTCAAATTTCATCAGCTTTTTGAGACAAAAATCAGAAAAAGAAGAAGAAGAAGGACAAAATGAAAAAAAGAAAAAAAAGAAGAAAAAAAAAACAAAAAGGGAGCATTGAGCTCCAGACCCTGTATTGAGTCTTAGAAGTGTAGTGACAAGTGCATCTGTCCACAACCCTGTAAGGGTGAACGGGATGACGGACAAGAAAAATTATGTTCGTGGCAAAAAATGGTGGTGTTGCTATATAAAATTGCATTAAGAATAAAGAAAGGAAAAATTTCTTTATAAAAGTAGTGAAGAAAAAAGTGGAAAAAAGGGGAGTGTAAGCCATTTTACTAATAAATAGTGATGAGCGAGCATGCTTGTTACTACTCGGTACTCGCACGAGTATCACTGTACTCGGTCTACTCGACGGGGACCGAGTAATCTCGCGATACTCGTGCTGTACTCGTGGTCTTCATCCCTGCATGTTGGCGCTCTTTTGAGAGCCAGCCCTCATGCAGGGATTGGCTGGCAGACCACTGCAATGCCACAGCCCTGTTAGTTGTGGAATTGCAGTGATTGGCCGGCCTGCACAGCGTGACCGAGCCTTTATACCGGCGGGCGCGCTGTGCTCTGCTCACAGCTATCCAGACAGTCAGTGCAGGGAGAGGGTCGCTGCTTCAGGGAAAGGTTTGCGGCCCTTTATAGCTATTTCCGTAGCAGGGCTGCAAACAGTGTGACCAAAAGTCCTTCTCAGGACTATTCTAGTTGTATACAGGCAGGCAGGGTATAGCCAGGTCGGAGTACAGTAGCAGAGTCCTTCTCAGGACTATTGTTGCTGTATACAGGCAGGGTATAGCCAGGTTGGAATACAGGCTAGTGACCAAAAGAATCCTTGTCAGGACTATTGTAGCAGTATACAGGCAGGCAGGCAGGCAGGCAGGGTATATAGCCATTCCTAGTGGTGACCGTATACCAGCCTTCATCATATCTGGGGCTGGTGTACACAGTCTAAAACAGTCCTGATAGTGTCAGACTTCTCAGCAATTGTCGCTCCTAAAACCTGTTAGGTTCTTAGTGCGTCCGTGCTTGCATTTAAAAACCGCACGTGTGTGCCTGTCGGTGGCAGCGTACAGGTGCACTTGTGTGCGTTTTTACCAAACTATTATATAACGCACAAGTGTAGTGTATAATACACGTCAGTCAGCAGTGGCTGATAGTGTCAGAGTTCTCGTCATTAATTTTTGCTCCTAAAACGTGTGTTAGGTTCTTAGTGCGTCCGTGCTTGCATTTAAAAACCGCACGTGTGTGCCTGTCGGTGGCAGCGTAAAGGTGCACTTGTGTGCGTTTTTACCAAACTATTATATAACGCACAAGTGTAGTGTATAATACACGTCAGTCAGCAGTGGCTGATAGTGTCAGAGTTCTCGTCATTAATTTTTGCTCCTAAAACCTGTGTTAGGTTCTTAGT
The DNA here is from genome assembly GCF_048569485.1 of Anomaloglossus baeobatrachus. Lineage (NCBI taxonomy): Eukaryota > Metazoa > Chordata > Amphibia > Anura > Aromobatidae > Anomaloglossus > Anomaloglossus baeobatrachus. The sequence continues at coordinate 304,705 of NW_027441899.1, forward strand.
GCGTCCGTGCTTGCATTTAAAAACCGCACGTGTGTGCCTGTCGGTGGCAGCGTACAGGTGCACTTGTGTGCGTTTTTACCAAACTATTATATAACGCACAAGTGTAGTGTATAATACACGTCAGTCAGCAGTGGCTGATAGTGTCAGAGTTCTCGTCATTAATTTTTGCTCCTAAAACCTGTGTTAGGTTCTTAGTGCGTCCGTGCTTGCATTTAAAAACCGCACGTGTGTGCCTGTCAGTGGCAGCGTACAGGTGCACTTGTGTGCGTTTTTACCAAACTATTATATAACGCACAAGTGTAGTGTATAATACACGTCAGTCAGCAGTGGCTGATAGTGTCAGAGTTCTCGTCATTAATTTTTGCTCCTAAAACCTGTTAGGTTCTTAGTGCGTCCGTGCTTGCATTTAAAAACCGCACGTGTGTGCCTGTCGGTGGCAGCGTACAGGTGCACAATTTGCACAAACTTTGATATAACGCCCAAGTCTAGTGAATACACGTCAGCACAGCATTGCAAAATGCGCAAGGGCGTTGGCAAGGAACAAGGAAGTGGACGTGATGGTGGTGCAGGCAGAGGCCGAGGTCGTGGGCAAGCTCTAATTTTGCCACAACAAAGGGCCACATCTAGTCGCTCGCACGTCCTGTCCCAAATTCTTGGGGACCGCAGCAGTACACCGCTCTTGAACCAAGACCAGTGTCAACAGGTTGTTAGTTGGATAGCGGATAATGCTTCCAGTCAGATTGGCACCACCACAAACACTCTGTCTTCCACCATGTCAAGTGTCAGTAGCCGTGATACTGCACCGCACATTTCAGAACCTGATCCTCCTTCCTACCACAAGGCTGAGTACACGTCCTCGGACATTAATGATCCCACACTTGGACACTCGGAAGAGCTGTTCACGTTTCCATTCGCACATTCTGGCCTCTCGCCAGCTCATGTTGAAGTGGGTCATGAGGAGATCGTATGTACAGATGGCCAAATATTTGAGCAGCCACGTTCTCACGAAGTTGGCAACGTGTCTCAACAAGGGGTGGACGATGATGAGACACAATTGTCAGGAAGTCAGGAGGAGGAGCAGGGTGCGGAAGAGGAAGACGACGTGGTGGATGATCCAGTAACTGACCCAACCTGGCAGGAGGATATGCAGAGCGAGGACAGCAGTGCACAGGGGGAGGGAGGCGTAGCATCCCAACAGGCAGTAAGAAGCAGGGTGGTGGCTCCAGGCAGAAGTCAGGCAACCGTTCCCCGGAACAACAACACGACACAAGGTGCCTGTACAAATGTTAGGTCTTCCCGAGTCTGGCAGTTTTTTAAGTTGGATCCAGATGATTCTAAAAAGGCCATTTGCAACACCTGCCGTGCCAGCATCAGCAGGGGTACCAAAACTAGCAGCCTGACCACCACCAGCATGATCAGGCACATGTCAGCCAAGCACCCGACTTTGTGGGAAGTACAACAGAGTCGAGGAGCAGTGCTTGCTAATGTCACTGCTACGTCTTCGCTGGTTGTGCATGCGAGCCAATCCCCTGTCCATGCTGCCTGCGAACAAGCCTCCTCCGGTCCTGCACCTGCAGTTGCCTACTCAGAAATAACACCATCATCAAGCACGTCCTTGTCCCAGCGCAGCGTTCAGTTATCCATTCAGCAAACCTTTGAACGCAGGCGCAAATACATTGCCAACACCCCACATGCCACAGTTCTAAATGCTAACATTTCGCGACTGCTTGCACTGGAAATGTTGCCTTTTAGGCTGGTGGAGACAGAAGCATTCCGCGACCTGATGGCGGCAGCTGTCCCACGTTACTCGGTCCCCAGCCGCCACTATTTCTCCCGGTGTGCCGTCCCCGCGTTGCATAACCACGTGTCACAAAACATCACACGTGCCCTGAACAACGCTGTTTCACCCAAAGTCCACCTAACCACAGACACATGGACAAGTGCTTGTGGGCAAGGCCGCTACATCTCGTTGACGGCACACTGGGTTAATATTGTGGAAGCTGGGACCCAGTCTGAGCGAGGGACGGAACACGTCCTTCCCACACCAAGGTTTGCAGGCCCTACCTCAGTCAGTGTTTCACCCACACTCTACAGCTCCGGAATGCCATGCTCTTCAGCCTCCTCCTCCTCCTGCGCATCCTCATCCACTGTACCCTCCACACCAGTCCCAAGCTGGAAGCACTGCAGCACTGCCTCGGCGAAGCGGCAACAGGCTGTGCTGAAGCTAATCTGCATAGGTGACAAACCCCACAATGCAGAAGAGCTGTGGACGCCAATGGATCATTTCATGTATGCGCGAAATGCCTTAAAAATGACTTTAAAATGGATTTGGAGCATGGAGACGATTATCTCGGGATTGCAAGATAACCAAACAAAACTTTTAGTGGATTTCTACTTATTTTATTAAATATCATCTCCACCAAACAGGACAAGCTTGCATCTGTTATAGTTTTGGAGAAAAATGTGTTCATTTCATGTATGCGCGAAATGCCTTAAAAATGGCTTTAAAATGGATTTGGAGCATGGAGACGATTATCTCGGGATTGCAAGATAACCAAACAAAACTTTTAGTGGATTTCTACTTATTTTATTAAATATCATCTCCACCAAACAGGACAAGCTTGCATCTGTTATAGTTTTGGAGAAAAATGTGTTCATTTCATGTATGCGCGAAATGCCTTAAAAATGGCTTTAAAATGGATTTGGAGCATGGAGATGATTATCTCGGGATTGCAAGATAACGAAACAAAACTTTTAGTGGATTTCTACTTATTTTATTAAATATCATCTCCACCAAACAGGACAAGCTTGCATGTGTTATAGTTTTGGAGAAAAATGTGTTCATTTCATGTATGCGCAAAATGCCTTTGAAATGGCTTTAAAATGGATTTGGAGCATGGAGACGATTATCTCAGGATGGCAATATAAACAAACGAAACTTTTAGTAGATTTCTACTTATTTTATTAAATATTATCTCCACCAAACAGGACAAGCTTGCATCTGTTATAGTTTTGGAGAAAAATGTGTTCATTTCATGTATGCGCGAAATGCCTTAAAAATGGCTTTAAAATGGATTTGGAGCATGGAGACGATTATCTCGGGATTGCAAGATAACCAAACAAAACTTTTAGTGGATTTCTACTTATTTTATTAAATATCATCTCCACCAAACAGGACAAGCTTGCATCTGTTATAGTTTTGGAGAAAAATGTGTTCATTTCATGTATGCGCGAAATGCCTTAAAAATGGCTTTAAAATGGATTTGGAGCATGGAGACGATTATCTCGGGATTGCAAGATAACCAAACAAAACTTTTAGTGGATTTCTACTTATTTTATTAAATATCATCTCCACCAAACAGGACAAGCTTGCATGTGTTATAGTTTTGGAGAAAAATGTGTTCATTTCATGTATGCGCAAAATGCCTTTGAAATGGCTTTAAAATGGATTTGGAGCATGGAGACGATTATCTCAGGATGGCAATATAAACAAACGAAACTTTTAGTAGATTTCTACTTATTTTATTAAATATTATCTCCACCAAACAGGACAAGCTTGCATCTGTTATAGTTTTGGAGAAAAATGTGTTCATTTCATGTATGCGCGAAATGCCTTAAAAATGGCTTTAAAATGGATTTGGAGCATGGAGACGATTATCTCGGGATTGCAAGATAACCAAACAAAACTTTTAGTGGATTTCTACTTATTTTATTAAATATCATCTCCACCAAACAGGACAAGCTTGCATCTGTTATAGTTTTGGAGAAAAATGTGTTCATTTCATGTATGCGCGAAATGCCTTAAAAATGGCTTTAAAATGGATTTGGAGCATAAAGACGATTATCTCGGGATTGCAAGATAACCAAACAAAACTTTTAGTGGATTTCTACTTATTTTATTAAATATCATCTCCACCAAACAGGACAAGCTTGCATGTGTTATAGTTTTGGAGAAAAATGTGTTCATTTCATGTATGCGCAAAATGCCTTTGAAATGGCTTTAAAATGGATTTGGAGCATGGAGACGATTATCTCAGGATGGCAATATAAACAAACGAAACTTTTAGTAGATTTCTACTTATTTTATTAAATATTATCTCCACCAAACAGGACAAGCTTGCATCTGTTATAGTTTTGGAGAAAAATGTGTTCATTTCATGTATGCGCGAAATGCCTTAAAAATGGCTTTAAAATGGATTTGGAGCATGGAGACGATTATCTCGGGATTGCAAGATAACCAAACAAAACTTTTAGTGGATTTCTACTTATTTTATTAAATATCATCTCCACCAAACAGGACAAGCTTGCATCTGTTATAGTTTTGGAGAAAAATGTGTTCATTTCATGTATGCGCGAAATGCCTTAAAAATGGCTTTAAAATGGATTTGGAGCATGGAGACGATTATCTCGGGATTGCAAGATAACCAAACAAAACTTTTAGTGGATTTCTACTTATTTTATTAAATATCATCTCCACCAAACAGGACAAGCTTGCATCTGTTATAGTTTTGGAGAAAAATGTGTTCATTTCATGTATGCGCGAAATGCCTTAAAAATGGCTTTAAAATGGATTTGGAGCATGGAGACGATTATCTCGGGATTGCAAGATAACCAAACAAAACTTTTAGTGGATTTCTACTTATTTTATTAAATATCATCTCCACCAAACAGGACAAGCTTGCATCTGTTATAGTTTTGGAGAAAAATGTGTTCATTTCATGTATGCGCGAAATGCCTTAAAAATGGCTTTAAAATGGATTTGGAGCATGGAGACGATTATCTCGGGATTGCAAGATAACCAAACAAAACTTTTAGTGGATTTCTACTTATTTTATTAAATATCATCTCCACCAAACAGGACAAGCTTGCATCTGTTATAGTTTTGGAGAAAAATGTGTTCATTTCATGTATGTGCGAAATGCCTTAAAAATGGCTTTAAAATGGATTTGGAGCATGGAGACGATTATCTCGGGATTGCAATATAACCAAACAAAACTTTTAGTGGATTTCTACTTATTTTATTAAATATCATCTCCACCAAACAGGACAAGCTTGCATCTGTTATAGTTTTGGAGAAAAATGTGTTCATTTCATGTATGCGCGAAATGCCTTAAAAATGGCTTTAAAATGGATTTGGAGCATGGAGACGATTATCTCGGGATTGCAAGATAACCAAACAAAACTTTTAGTGGATTTCTACTTATTTTATTAAATATCATCTCCACCAAACAGGACAAGCTTGCATCTGTTATAGTTTTGGAGAAAAATGTGTTCATTTCATGTATGCGCGAAATGCCTTAAAAATGGCTTTAAAATGGATTTGGAGCATGGAGACGATTATCTCGGGATTGCAAGATAACCAAACAAAACTTTTAGTGGATTTCTACTTATTTTATTAAATATCATCTCCACCAAACAGGACAAGCTTGCATCTGTTATAGTTTTGGAGAAAAATGTGTTCATTTCATGTATGCGCGAAATGCCTTAAAAATGGCTTTAAAATGGATTTGGAGCATGGAGACGATTATCTCGGGATTGCAAGATAACCAAACAAAACTTTTAGTGGATTTCTACTTATTTTATTAAATATCATCTCCACCAAACAGGACAAGCTTGCATGTGTTATAGTTTTGGAGAAAAATGTGTTCATTTCATGTATGCGCAAAATGCCTTTGAAATGGCTTTAAAATGGATTTGGAGCATGGAGACGATTATCTCGGGATTGCAAGATAACCAAACAAAACTTTTAGTAGATTTCTACTTATTTTATTAAATATCATCTCCACCAAACAGGACAAGCTTGCATCTGTTATAGTTTTGGAGAAAAATGTGTTCATTTCATGTATGCGCGAAATGCCTTAAAAATGACTTTAAAATGGATTTGGAGCATGGAGACGATTATCTCGGGATTGCAAGATAACCAAACAAAACTTTTAGTGGATTTCTACTTATTTTATTAAATATCATCTCCACCAAACAGGACAAGCTTGCATCTGTTATAGTTTTGGAGAAAAATGTGTTCATTTCATGTATGCGCGAAATGCCTTAAAAATGGCTTTAAAATGGATTTGGAGCATGGAGACGATTATCTCGGGATTGCAAGATAACCAAACAAAACTTTTAGTGGATTTCTACTTATTTTATTAAATATCATCTCCACCAAACAGGACAAGCTTGCATCTGTTATAGTTTTGGAGAAAAATGTGTTCATTTCATGTATGCGCGAAATGCCTTAAAAATGGCTTTAAAATGGATTTGGAGCATGGAGACGATTATCACGGGATTGCAAGATAACCAAACAAAACTTTTAGTGGATTTCTACTTATTTTATTAAATATCATCTCCACCAAACAGGACAAGCTTGCATGTGTTATAGTTTTGGAGAAAAATGTGTTCATTTCATGTATGCGCAAAATGCCTTTGAAATGGCTTTAAAATGGATTTGGAGCATGGAGACGATTATCTCAGGATGGCAATATAAACAAACGAAACTTTTAGTAGATTTCTACTTATTTTATTAAATATTATCTCCACCAAACAGGACAAGCTTGCATCTGTTATAGTTTTGGAGAAAAATGTGTTCATTTCATGTATGCGCGAAATGCCTTAAAAATGGCTTTAAAATGGATTTGGAGCATGGAGACGATTATCTCGGGATTGCAAGATAACCAAACAAAACTTTTAGTGGATTTCTACTTATTTTATTAAATATCATCTCCACCAAACAGGACAAGCTTGCATGTGTTATAGTTTTGGAGAAAAATGTGTTCATTTCATGTATGCGCAAAATGCCTTTGAAATGGCTTTAAAATAGATTTGGAGCATGGAGACGATTATCTCGGGATTGCAAGATAACCAAACAAAACTTTTAGTGGATTTCTACTTATTTTATTAAATATCATCTCCACCAAACAGGACAAGCTTGCATCTGTTATAGTTTTGGAGAAAAATGTGTTCATTTCATGTATGCGCGAAATGCCTTAAAAATGGCTTTAAAATGGATTTGGAGCATGGAGACGATTATCTCGGGATTGCAAGATAACCAAACAAAACTTTTAGTGGATTTCTACTTATTTTATTAAATATCATCTCCACCAAACAGGACAAGCTTGCATGTGTTATAGTTTTGGAGAAAAATGTGTTCATTTCATGTATGCGCAAAATGCCTTTGAAATGGCTTTAAAATGGATTTGGAGCATGGAGACGATTATCTCAGGATGGCAATATAAACAAACGAAACTTTTAGTAGATTTCTACTTATTTTATTAAATATTATCTCCACCAAACAGGACAAGCTTGCATCTGTTATAGTTTTGGAGAAAAATGTGTTCATTTCATGTATGCGCGAAATGCCTTAAAAATGGCTTTAAAATGGATTTGGAGCATGGAGACGATTATCTCGGGATTGCAAGATAACCAAACAAAACTTTTAGTGGATTTCTACTTATTTTATTAAATATCATCTCCACCAAACAGGACAAGCTTGCATCTGTTATAGTTTTGGAGAAAAATGTGTTCATTTCATGTATGCGCGAAATGCCTTAAAAATGGCTTTAAAATGGATTTGGAGCATGGAGACGATTATCTCGGGATTGCAAGATAACCAAACAAAACTTTTAGTGGATTTCTACTTATTTTATTAAATATCATCTCCACCAAACAGGACAAGCTTGCATCTGTTATAGTTTTGGAGAAAAATGTGTTCATTTCATGTATGCGCGAAATGCCTTAAAAATGGCTTTAAAATGGATTTGGAGCATGGAGACGATTATCTCGGGATTGCAAGATAACCAAACAAAACTTTTAGTGGATTTCTACTTATTTTATTAAATATCATCTCCACCAAACAGGACAAGCTTGCATCTGTTATAGTTTTGGAGAAAAATGTGTTCATTTCATGTATGCGCGAAATGCCTTAAAAATGGCTTTAAAATGGATTTGGAGCATGGAGACGATTATCTCGGGATTGCAAGATAACCAAACAAAACTTTTAGTGGATTTCTACTTATTTTATTAAATATCATCTCCACCAAACAGGACAAGCTTGCATCTGTTATAGTTTTGGAGAAAAATGTGTTCATTTCATGTATGTGCGAAATGCCTTAAAAATGGCTTTAAAATGGATTTGGAGCATGGAGACGATTATCTCGGGATTGCAATATAACCAAACAAAACTTTTAGTGGATTTCTACTTATTTTATTAAATATCATCTCCACCAAACAGGACAAGCTTGCATCTGTTATAGTTTTGGAGAAAAATGTGTTCATTTCATGTATGCGCGAAATGCCTTAAAAATGGCTTTAAAATGGATTTGGAGCATGGAGACGATTATCTCGGGATTGCAAGATAACCAAACAAAACTTTTAGTGGATTTCTACTTATTTTATTAAATATCATCTCCACCAAACAGGACAAGCTTGCATCTGTTATAGTTTTGGAGAAAAATGTGTTCATTTCATGTATGCGCGAAATGCCTTAAAAATGGCTTTAAAATGGATTTGGAGCATGGAGACGATTATCTCGGGATTGCAAGATAACCAAACAAAACTTTTAGTGGATTTCTACTTATTTTATTAAATATCATCTCCACCAAACAGGACAAGCTTGCATCTGTTATAGTTTTGGAGAAAAATGTGTTCATTTCATGTATGCGCGAAATGCCTTAAAAATGGCTTTAAAATGGATTTGGAGCATGGAGACGATTATCTCGGGATTGCAAGATAACCAAACAAAACTTTTAGTGGATTTCTACTTATTTTATTAAATATCATCTCCACCAAACAGGACAAGCTTGCATGTGTTATAGTTTTGGAGAAAAATGTGTTCATTTCATGTATGCGCAAAATGCCTTTGAAATGGCTTTAAAATGGATTTGGAGCATGGAGACGATTATCTCGGGATTGCAAGATAACCAAACAAAACTTTTAGTAGATTTCTACTTATTTTATTAAATATCATCTCCACCAAACAGGACAAGCTTGCATCTGTTATAGTTTTGGAGAAAAATGTGTTCATTTCATGTATGCGCGAAATGCCTTAAAAATGACTTTAAAATGGATTTGGAGCATGGAGACGATTATCTCGGGATTGCAAGATAACCAAACAAAACTTTTAGTGGATTTCTACTTATTTTATTAAATATCATCTCCACCAAACAGGACAAGCTTGCATCTGTTATAGTTTTGGAGAAAAATGTGTTCATTTCATGTATGCGCGAAATGCCTTAAAAATGGCTTTAAAATGGATTTGGAGCATGGAGACGATTATCTCGGGATTGCAAGATAACCAAACAAAACTTTTAGTGGATTTCTACTTATTTTATTAAATATCATCTCCACCAAACAGGACAAGCTTGCATCTGTTATAGTTTTGGAGAAAAATGTGTTCATTTCATGTATGCGCGAAATGCCTTAAAAATGGCTTTAAAATGGATTTGGAGCATGGAGACGATTATCTCGGGATTGCAAGATAACCAAACAAAACTTTTAGTGGATTTCTACTTATTTTATTAAATATCATCTCCACCAAACAGGACAAGCTTGCATGTGTTATAGTTTTGGAGAAAAATGTGTTCATTTCATGTATGCGCAAAATGCCTTTGAAATGGCTTTAAAATGGATTTGGAGCATGGAGACGATTATCTCAGGATGGCAATATAAACAAACGAAACTTTTAGTAGATTTCTACTTATTTTATTAAATATTATCTCCACCAAACAGGACAAGCTTGCATCTGTTATAGTTTTGGAGAAAAATGTGTTCATTTCATGTATGCGCGAAATGCCTTAAAAATGGCTTTAAAATGGATTTGGAGCATGGAGACGATTATCTCGGGATTGCAAGATAACCAAACAAAACTTTTAGTGGATTTCTACTTATTTTATTAAATATCATCTCCACCAAACAGGACAAGCTTGCATGTGTTATAGTTTTGGAGAAAAATGTGTTCATTTCATGTATGCGCAAAATGCCTTTGAAATGGCTTTAAAATAGATTTGGAGCATGGAGACGATTATCTCGGGATTGCAAGATAACCAAACAAAACTTTTAGTGGATTTCTACTTATTTTATTAAATATCATCTCCACCAAACAGGACAAGCTTGCATCTGTTATAGTTTTGGAGAAAAATGTGTTCATTTCATGTATGCGCGAAATGCCTTAAAAATGGCTTTAAAATGGATTTGGAGCATGGAGACGATTATCTCGGGATTGCAAGATAACCAAACAAAACTTTTAGTGGATTTCTACTTATTTTATTAAATATCATCTCCACCAAACAGGACAAGCTTGCATGTGTTATAGTTTTGGAGAAAAATGTGTTCATTTCATGTATGCGCAAAATGCCTTTGAAATGGCTTTAAAATGGATTTGGAGCATGGAGACGATTATCTCAGGATGGCAATATAAACAAACGAAACTTTTAGTAGATTTCTACTTATTTTATTAAATATTATCTCCACCAAACAGGACAAGCTTGCATCTGTTATAGTTTTGGAGAAAAATGTGTTCATTTCATGTATGCGCGAAATGCCTTAAAAATGGCTTTAAAATGGATTTGGAGCATGGAGACGATTATCTCGGGATTGCAAGATAACCAAACAAAACTTTTAGTGGATTTCTACTTATTTTATTAAATATCATCTCCACCAAACAGGACAAGCTTGCATCTGTTATAGTTTTGGAGAAAAATGTGTTCATTTCATGTATGCGCGAAATGCCTTAAAAATGGCTTTAAAATGGATTTGGAGCATGGAGACGATTATCTCGGGATTGCAAGATAACCAAACAAAACTTTTAGTGGATTTCTACTTATTTTATTAAATATCATCTCCACCAAACAGGACAAGCTTGCATCTGTTATAGTTTTGGAGAAAAATGTGTTCATTTCATGTATGCGCGAAATGCCTTAAAAATGGCTTTAAAATGGATTTGGAGCATGGAGACGATTATCTCGGGATTGCAAGATAACCAAACAAAACTTTTAGTGGATTTCTACTTATTTTATTAAATATCATCTCCACCAAACAGGACAAGCTTGCATGTGTTATAGTTTTGGAGAAAAATGTGTTCATTTCATGTATGCGCAAAATGCCTTTGAAATGGCTTTAAAATGGATTTGGAGCATGGAGACGATTATCTCAGGATGGCAATATAAACAAACGAAACTTTTAGCATATTTCTACTTATTTTATTAAATATTATCTCCACCAAACAGGACAAGCTTTCATCTGTTATAGTTTTGGAGAAAAATGTGTTCATTTCATGTATGCGCGAAATGCCTTAAAAATTGCTTTAAAATGGATTTGGAGCATGGAGACGATTATCTCGGGATTGCAAGATAACCAAACAAAACTTTTAGTGGATTTCTACTTATTTTATTAAATATCATCTCCACCAAACAGGACAAGCTTGCATCTGTTATAGTTTTGGAGAAAAATGTGTTCATTTCATGTATGCGCGAAATGCCTTAAAAATGGCTTTAAAATGGATTTGGAGCATGGAGACGATTATCTCGGGATTGCAAGATAACCAAACAAAACTTTTAGTGGATTTCTACTTATTTTATTAAATATCATCTCCACCAAACAGGACAAGCTTGCATGTGTTATAGTTTTGGAGAAAAATGTGTTCATTTCATGTATGCGCAAAATGCCTTTGAAATGGCTTTAAAATGGATTTGGAGCATGGAGACGATTATCTCAGGATGGCAATATAAACAAACGAAACTTTTAGTAGATTTCTACTTATTTTATTAAATATTATCTCCACCAAACAGGACAAGCTTGCATCTGTTATAGTTTTGGAGAAAAATGTGTTCATTTCATGTATGCGCGAAATGCCTTAAAAATGGCTTTAAAATGGATTTGAAGCATGGAGACGATTATCTCGGGATTGCAAGATAACCAAACAAAACTTTTAGTGGATTTCTACTTATTTTATTAAATATCATCTCCACCAAACAGGACAAGCTTGCATCTGTTATAGTTTTGGAGAAAAATGTGTTCATTTCATGTATGCGCGAAATGCCTTAAAAATGGCTTTAAAATGGATTTGGAGCATGGAGACGATTATCTCGGGATTGCAAGATAACCAAACAAAACTTTTAGTGGATTTCTACTTATTTTATTAAATATCATCTCCACCAAACAGGACAAGCTTGCATGTGTTATAGTTTTGGAGAAAAATGTGTTCATTTCATGTATGCGCAAAATGCCTTTGAAATGGCTTTAAAATGGATTTGGAGCATGGAGACGATTATCTCAGGATGGCAATATAAACAAACGAAACTTTTAGTAGATTTCTACTTATTTTATTAAATATTATCTCCACCAAACAGGACAAGCTTGCATCTGTTATAGTTTTGGAGAAAAATGTGTTCATTTCATGTATGCGCGAAATGCCTTAAAAATGGCTTTAAAATGGATTTGGAGCATGGAGACGATTATCTCGGGATTGCAAGATAACCAAACAAAACTTTTAGTGGATTTCTACTTATTTTATTAAATATCATCTCCACCAAACAGGACAAGCTTGCATCTGTTATAGTTTTGGAGAAAAATGTGTTCATTTCATGTATGCGCGAAATGCCTTAAAAATGGCTTTAAAATGGATTTGGAGCATGGAGACGATTATCTCGGGATTGCAAGATAACCAAACAAAACTTTTAGTGGATTTCTACTTATTTTATTAAATATCATCTCCACCAAACAGGACAAGCTTGCATCTGTTATAGTTTTGGAGAAAAATGTGTTCATTTCATGTATGCGCGAAATGCCTTAAAAATGGCTTTAAAATGGATTTGGAGCATGGAGACGATTATCTCGGGATTTCAAGATAACCAAACAAAACTTTTAGTGGATTTCTACTTATTTTATTAAATATCATCTCCACCAAACAGGACAAGCTTGCATCTGTTATAGTTTTGGAGAAAAATGTGTTCATTTCATGTATGCGCGAAATGCCTTAAAAATGGCTTTAAAATGGATTTGGAGCATGGAGACGATTATCTCGGGATTGCAAGATAACCAAACAAAACTTTTAGTGGATTTCTACTTATTTTATTAAATATCATCTCCACCAAACAGGACAAGCTTGCATCTGTTATAGTTTTGGAGAAAAATGTGTTCATTTCATGTATGTGCGAAATGCCTTAAAAATGGCTTTAAAATGGATTTGGAGCATGGAGACGATTATCTCGGGATTGCAATATAACCAAACAAAACTTTTAGTGGATTTCTACTTATTTTATTAAATATCATCTCCACCAAACAGGACAAGCTTGCATCTGTTATAGTTTTGGAGAAAAATGTGTTCATTTCATGTATGCGCGAAATGCCTTAAAAATGGCTTTAAAATGGATTTGGAGCATGGAGACGATTATCTCGGGATTGCAAGATAACCAAACAAAACTTTTAGTGGATTTCTACTTATTTTATTAAATATCATCTCCACCAAACAGGACAAGCTTGCATCTGTTATAGTTTTGGAGAAAAATGTGTTCATTTCATGTATGCGCGAAATGCCTTAAAAATGGCTTTAAAATGGATTTGGAGCATGGAGACGATTATCTCGGGATTGCAAGATAACCAAACAAAACTTTTAGTGGATTTCTACTTATTTTATTAAATATCATCTCCACCAAACAGGACAAGCTTGCATCTGTTATAGTTTTGGAGAAAAATGTGTTCATTTCATGTATGCGCGAAATGCCTTAAAAATGGCTTTAAAATGGATTTGGAGCATGGAGACGATTATCTCGGGATTGCAAGATAACCAAACAAAACTTTTAGTGGATTTCTACTTATTTTATTAAATATCATCTCCACCAAACAGGACAAGCTTGCATGTGTTATAGTTTTGGAGAAAAATGTGTTCATTTCATGTATGCGCAAAATGCCTTTGAAATGGCTTTAAAATGGATTTGGAGCATGGAGACGATTATCTCGGGATTGCAAGATAACCAAACAAAACTTTTAGTAGATTTCTACTTATTTTATTAAATATCATCTCCACCAAACAGGACAAGCTTGCATCTGTTATAGTTTTGGAGAAAAATGTGTTCATTTCATGTATGCGCGAAATGCCTTAAAAATGACTTTAAAATGGATTTGGAGCATGGAGACGATTATCTCGGGATTGCAAGATAACCAAACAAAACTTTTAGTGGATTTCTACTTATTTTATTAAATATCATCTCCACCAAACAGGACAAGCTTGCATCTGTTATAGTTTTGGAGAAAAATGTGTTCATTTCATGTATGCGCGAAATGCCTTAAAAATGGCTTTAAAATGGATTTGGAGCATGGAGACGATTATCTCGGGATTGCAAGATAACCAAACAAAACTTTTAGTGGATTTCTACTTATTTTATTAAATATCATCTCCACCAAACAGGACAAGCTTGCATCTGTTATAGTTTTGGAGAAAAATGTGTTCATTTCATGTATGCGCGAAATGCCTTAAAAATGGCTTTAAAATGGATTTGGAGCATGGAGACGATTATCTCGGGATTGCAAGATAACCAAACAAAACTTTTAGTGGATTTCTACTTATTTTATTAAATATCATCTCCACCAAACAGGACAAGCTTGCATGTGTTATAGTTTTGGAGAAAAATGTGTTCATTTCATGTATGCGCAAAATGCCTTTGAAATGGCTTTAAAATGGATTTGGAGCATGGAGACGATTATCTCAGGATGGCAATATAAACAAACGAAACTTTTAGTAGATTTCTACTTATTTTATTAAATATTATCTCCACCAAACAGGACAAGCTTGCATCTGTTATAGTTTTGGAGAAAAATGTGTTCATTTCATGTATGCGCGAAATGCCTTAAAAATGGCTTTAAAATGGATTTGGAGCATGGAGACGATTATCTCGGGATTGCAAGATAACCAAACAAAACTTTTAGTGGATTTCTACTTATTTTATTAAATATCATCTCCACCAAACAGGACAAGCTTGCATGTGTTATAGTTTTGGAGAAAAATGTGTTCATTTCATGTATGCGCAAAATGCCTTTGAAATGGCTTTAAAATAGATTTGGAGCATGGAGACGATTATCTCGGGATTGCAAGATAACCAAACAAAACTTTTAGTGGATTTCTACTTATTTTATTAAATATCATCTCCACCAAACAGGACAAGCTTGCATCTGTTATAGTTTTGGAGAAAAATGTGTTCATTTCATGTATGCGCGAAATGCCTTAAAAATGGCTTTAAAATGGATTTGGAGCATGGAGACGATTATCTCGGGATTGCAAGATAACCAAACAAAACTTTTAGTGGATTTCTACTTATTTTATTAAATATCATCTCCACCAAACAGGACAAGCTTGCATGTGTTATAGTTTTGGAGAAAAATGTGTTCATTTCATGTATGCGCAAAATGCCTTTGAAATGGCTTTAAAATGGATTTGGAGCATGGAGACGATTATCTCAGGATGGCAATATAAACAAACGAAACTTTTAGTAGATTTCTACTTATTTTATTAAATATTATCTCCACCAAACAGGACAAGCTTGCATCTGTTATAGTTTTGGAGAAAAATGTGTTCATTTCATGTATGCGCGAAATGCCTTAAAAATGGCTTTAAAATGGATTTGGAGCATGGAGACGATTATCTCGGGATTGCAAGATAACCAAACAAAACTTTTAGTGGATTTCTACTTATTTTATTAAATATCATCTCCACCAAACAGGACAAGCTTGCATCTGTTATAGTTTTGGAGAAAAATGTGTTCATTTCATGTATGCGCGAAATGCCTTAAAAATGGCTTTAAAATGGATTTGGAGCATGGAGACGATTATCTCGGGATTGCAAGATAACCAAACAAAACTTTTAGTGGATTTCTACTTATTTTATTAAATATCATCTCCACCAAACAGGACAAGCTTGCATCTGTTATAGTTTTGGAGAAAAATGTGTTCATTTCATGTATGCGCGAAATGCCTTAAAAATGGCTTTAAAATGGATTTGGAGCATGGAGACGATTATCTCGGGATTGCAAGATAACCAAACAAAACTTTTAGTGGATTTCTACTTATTTTATTAAATATCATCTCCACCAAACAGGACAAGCTTGCATGTGTTATAGTTTTGGAGAAAAATGTGTTCATTTCATGTATGCGCAAAATGCCTTTGAAATGGCTTTAAAATGGATTTGGAGCATGGAGACGATTATCTCAGGATGGCAATATAAACAAACGAAACTTTTAGTAGATTTCTACTTATTTTATTAAATATTATCTCCACCAAACAGGACAAGCTTTCATCTGTTATAGTTTTGAAGAAAAATGTGTTCATTTCATGTATGCGCGAAATGCCTTAAAAATGGCTTTAAAATGGATTTGGAGCATGGAGACGATTATCTCGGGATTGCAAGATAACCAAACAAAACTTTTAGTGGATTTCCACTTATTTTATTAAATATCATCTCCACCAAACAGGACAAGCTTGCATGTGTTATAGTTTTGGAGAAAAATGTGTTCATTTCATGTATGCGCAAAATGCCTTTGAAATGGCTTTAAAATAGATTTGGAGCATGGAGACGATTATCTCGGGATTGCAAGATAACCAAACAAAACTTTTAGTGGATTTCTACTTATTTTATTAAATATCATCTCCACCAAACAGGACAAGCTTGCATCTGTTATAGTTTTGGAGAAAAATGTGTTCATTTCATGTATGCGCGAAATGCCTTAAAAATGGCTTTAAAATGGATTTGGAGCATGGAGACGATTATCTCGGGATTGCAAGATAACCAAACAAAACTTTTAGTGGATTTCTACTTATTTTATTAAATATCATCTCCACCAAACAGGACAAGCTTGCATCTGTTATAGTTTTGGAGAAAAATGTGTTCATTTCATGTATGCGCGAAATGCCTTAAAAATGGCTTTAAAATGGATTTGGAGCATGGAGACGATTATCTCGGGATTGCAAGATAACCAAACAAAACTTTTAGTGGATTTCTACTTATTTTATTAAATATCATCTCCACCAAACAGGACAAGCTTGCATCTGTTATAGTTTTGGAGAAAAATGTGTTCATTTCATGTATGCGCGAAATGCCTTAAAAATGGCTTTAAAATGGACTTGGAGCATGGAGACGATTATCTCGGGATTGCAAGATAACCAAACAAAACTTTTAGTGGATTTCTACTTATTTTATTAAATATCATCTCCACCAAACAGGACAAGCTTGCATCTGTTATAGTTTTGGAGAAAAATGTGTTCATTTCATGTATGCGCGAAATGCCTTAAAAATGGCTTTAAAATGGATTTGGAGCATGGAGACGATTATCTCGGGATTGCAAGATAACCAAACAAAACTTTTAGTGGATTTCTACTTATTTTATTAAATATCATCTCCACCAAACAGGACGAGCTTGCATCTGTTATAGTTTTGGAGAAAAATGTGTTCATTTCATGTATGCGCGAAATGCCTTAAAAATGGCTTTAAAATGGATTTGGAGCATGGAGACGATTATCTCGGGATTGCAAGATAACCAAACAAAACTTTTAGTGGCTTTCTACTTATTTTATTAAATATCATCTCCACCAAACAGGACAAGCTTGCATGTGTTATAGTTTTGGAGAAAAATGTGTTCATTTCATGTATGCGCAAAATGCCTTTGAAATGGCTTTAAAATGGATTTGGAGCATGGAGACGATTATCTCGGGATTGCAAGATAACCAAACAAAACTTTTAGTGGATTTCTACTTATTTTATTAAATATCATCTCCACCAAACAGGACAAGCTTGCATCTGTTATAGTTTTGGAGAAAAATGTGTTCATTTCATGTATGCGCGAAATGCCTTAAAAATGGCTTTAAAATGGACTTGGAGCATGGAGACGATTATCTCGGGATTGCAAGATAACCAAACAAAACTTTTAGTGGATTTCTACTTATTTTATTAAATATCATCTCCACCAAACAGGACAAGCTTGCATCTGTTATAGTTTTGGAGAAAAATGTGTTCATTTCATGTATGCGCGAAATGCCTTAAAAATGGCTTTAAAATGGATTTGGAGCATGGAGACGATTATCTCGGGATTGCAAGATAACCAAACAAAACTTTTAGTGGATTTCTACTTATTTTATTAAATATCATCTCCACCAAACAGGACAAGCTTGCATCTGTTATAGTTTTGGAGAAAAATGTGTTCATTTCATGTATGTGCGAAATGCCTTAAAAATGGCTTTAAAATGGATTTGGAGCATGGAGACGATTATCTCGGGATTGCAATATAACCAAACAAAACTTTTAGTGGATTTCTACTTATTTTATTAAATATCATCTCCACCAAACAGGACAAGCTTGCATCTGTTATAGTTTTGGAGAAAAATGTGTTCATTTCATGTATGCGCGAAATGCCTTAAAAATGGCTTTAAAATGGATTTGGAGCATGGAGACGATTATCTCGGGATTGCAAGATAACCAAACAAAACTTTTAGTGGATTTCTACTTATTTTATTAAATATCATCTCCACCAAACAGGACAAGCTTGCATCTGTTATAGTTTTGGAGAAAAATGTGTTCATTTCATGTATGCGCGAAATGCCTTAAAAATGGCTTTAAAATGGATTTGGAGCATGGAGACGATTATCTCGGGATTGCAAGATAACCAAACAAAACTTTTAGTGGATTTCTACATATTTTATTAAATATCATCTCCACCAAACAGGACAAGCTTGCATCTGTTATAGTTTTGGAGAAAAATGTGTTCATTTCATGTATGCGCGAAATGCCTTAAAAATGGCTTTAAAATGGATTTGGAGCATGGAGACGATTATCTCGGGATTGCAAGATAACCAAACAAAACTTTTAGTGGATTTCTACTTATTTTATTAAATATCATCTCCACCAAACAGGACAAGCTTGCATGTGTTATAGTTTTGGAGAAAAATGTGTTCATTTCATGTATGCGCAAAATGCCTTTGAAATGGCTTTAAAATGGATTTGGAGCATGGAGACGATTATCTCGGGATTGCAAGATAACCAAACAAAACTTTTAGTAGATTTCTACTTATTTTATTAAATATCATCTCCACCAAACAGGACAAGCTTGCATCTGTTATAGTTTTGGAGAAAAATGTGTTCATTTCATGTATGCGCGAAATGCCTTAAAAATGACTTTAAAATGGATTTGGAGCATGGAGACGATTATCTCGGGATTGCAAGATAACCAAACAAAACTTTTAGTGGATTTCTACTTATTTTATTAAATATCATCTCCACCAAACAGGACAAGCTTGCATCTGTTATAGTTTTGGAGAAAAATGTGTTCATTTCATGTATGCGCGAAATGCCTTAAAAATGGCTTTAAAATGGATTTGGAGCATGGAGACGATTATCTCGGGATTGCAAGATAACCAAACAAAACTTTTAGTGGATTTCTACTTATTTTATTAAATATCATCTCCACCAAACAGGACAAGCTTGCATCTGTTATAGTTTTGGAGAAAAATGTGTTCATTTCATGTATGCGCGAAATGCCTTAAAAATGGCTTTAAAATGGATTTGGAGCATGGAGACGATTATCTCGGGATTGCAAGATAACCAAACAAAACTTTTAGTGGATTTCTACTTATTTTATTAAATATCATCTCCACCAAACAGGACAAGCTTGCATGTGTTATAGTTTTGGAGAAAAATGTGTTCATTTCATGTATGCGCAAAATGCCTTTGAAATGGCTTTAAAATGGATTTGGAGCATGGAGACGATTATCTCAGGATGGCAATATAAACAAACGAAACTTTTAGTAGATTTCTACTTATTTTATTAAATATTATCTCCACCAAACAGGACAAGCTTGCATCTGTTATAGTTTTGGAGAAAAATGTGTTCATTTCATGTATGCGCGAAATGCCTTAAAAATGGCTTTAAAATGGATTTGGAGCATGGAGACGATTATCTCGGGATTGCAAGATAACCAAACAAAACTTTTAGTGGATTTCTACTTATTTTATTAAATATCATCTCCACCAAACAGGACAAGCTTGCATGTGTTATAGTTTTGGAGAAAAATGTGTTCATTTCATGTATGCGCAAAATGCCTTTGAAATGGCTTTAAAATAGATTTGGAGCATGGAGACGATTATCTCGGGATTGCAAGATAACCAAACAAAACTTTTAGTGGATTTCTACTTATTTTATTAAATATCATCTCCACCAAACAGGACAAGCTTGCATCTGTTATAGTTTTGGAGAAAAATGTGTTCATTTCATGTATGCGCGAAATGCCTTAAAAATGGCTTTAAAATGGATTTGGAGCATGGAGACGATTATCTCGGGATTGCAAGATAACCAAACAAAACTTTTAGTGGATTTCTACTTATTTTATTAAATATCATCTCCACCAAACAGGACAAGCTTGCATGTGTTATAGTTTTGGAGAAAAATGTGTTCATTTCATGTATGCGCAAAATGCCTTTGAAATGGCTTTAAAATGGATTTGGAGCATGGAGACGATTATCTCAGGATGGCAATATAAACAAACGAAACTTTTAGTAGATTTCTACTTATTTTATTAAATATTATCTCCACCAAACAGGACAAGCTTGCATCTGTTATAGTTTTGGAGAAAAATGTGTTCATTTCATGTATGCGCGAAATGCCTTAAAAATGGCTTTAAAATGGATTTGGAGCATGGAGACGATTATCTCGGGATTGCAAGATAACCAAACAAAACTTTTAGTGGATTTCTACTTATTTTATTAAATATCATCTCCACCAAACAGGACGAGCTTGCATCTGTTATAGTTTTGGAGAAAAATGTGTTCATTTCATGTATGCGCGAAATGCCTTAAAAATGGCTTTAAAATGGATTTGGAGCATGGAGACGATTATCTCGGGATTGCAAGATAACCAAACAAAACTTTTAGTGGATTTCTACTTATTTTATTAAATATCATCTCCACCAAACAGGACAAGCTTGCATCTGTTATAGTTTTGGAGAAAAATGTGTTCATTTCATGTATGCGCGAAATGCCTTAAAAATGGCTTTAAAATGGATTTGGAGCATGGAGACGATTATCTCGGGATTGCAAGATAACCAAACAAAACTTTTAGTGGATTTCTACTTATTTTATTAAATATCATCTCCACCAAACAGGACAAGCTTGCATGTGTTATAGTTTTGGAGAAAAATGTGTTCATTTCATGTATGCGCAAAATGCCTTTGAAATGGCTTTAAAATGGATTTGGAGCATGGAGACGATTATCTCAGGATGGCAATATAAACAAACGAAACTTTTAGTAGATTTCTACTTATTTTATTAAATATTATCTCCACCAAACAGGACAAGCTTGCATCTGTTATAGTTTTGGAGAAAAATGTGTTCATTTCATGTATGCGCAAAATGCCTTAAAAATGGCTTTAAAATGGATTTGGAGCATGGAGACGATTATCTCGGGATTGCAAGATAACCAAACAAAACTTTTAGTGGATTTCTACTTATTTTATTAAATATCATCTCCACCAAACAGGACAAGCTTGCATCTGTTATAGTTTTGGAGAAAAATGTGTTCATTTCATGTATGCGCGAAATGCCTTAAAAATGGCTTTAAAATGGATTTGGAGCATGGAGACGATTATCTCGGGATTGCAAGATAACCAAACAAAACTTTTAGTGGATTTCTACTTATTTTATTAAATATCATCTCCACCAAACAGGACAAGCTTGCATGTGTTATAGTTTTGGAGAAAAATGTGTTCATAGTATCATAGTATCATAGTTTTAAGGTCGAAGGGAGACTCTAAGTCCATCTAGTTCAACCCGTAGCCTTACATGTTGATCCAGAGGAAGGCAAAAAACCCCAATGTGGCAAACAAGTTCCAATGGGGAAAAAATTTCCTTCCTGACTCCACATCCGGCAATCAGACTAGTTCCCTGGATCAATACCCTGTCATAAAATCTAATATACATAACTGGTTATATTAAATTTTTCAAGAAAGTCATCCAGGCTCTGCTTAAATGTTAGTAGTGAATCACTCATTACAACATCATGCGGCAGAGAGTTCCATAGTCTCACTGCTCGTACAGTAAAGAATCCTCGTCTGTGATTATGATTAAACCTTCTTTTCTCAAGACGTAGCGGATGCCCCCGTGTTCCAGTCGCAGGCCTAGGTGTAAATAGATCTTTGGAAAGGTCTCTGTACTGTCCCCTCATATATTTATACATTGTGATTAGATCTCCCCTAAGCCTTCGTTTTTCCAGACTAAATAACCCCAAGTTTAATAATCTGTCTTCGTATTGCAGCCCCCCCATTCCTCTAATAATCTTGGTCGCTCTTCTTTGCACCCTCTCCAGTTCAGCTATGTCCTTCTTATATATCGGTGACCAGAATTGTACACAGTATTCTAAGTGTGGTCGCACTAGTGACTTGTACAGAGGTAGAACTATATTTTTTTCATGAACACTTATACCTCTTTTAATACATCCCATTATTTTATTAGCCCTGGCAGCAGCTGCCTGACACTGTCCACTAAAGTGAAGTTTACCATCCACCCATACACCCAAGTCTTTTTCTGTGTCTGTTTTACCCAGTGTTCTACAATTAAGTACATAATCATAAATGTTATTTCCTCTACCCAAGTGCATGACCTTACATTTATCTACATTAAACTTCAATTGCCACTTCTCAGCCCAATCCTCCAATTTACATAAATCTCCCTGTAATATAAAATTATCCTCCTCTGTATTGATTACCCTGCAGAGTTTAGTATCATCTGCAAATATTGAAATTCTACTCCGCATGCCCCCAACAAGGTCATTTATAAATATGTTGAAAAGAAGCGGGCCCAATACTGACCCCTGTGGTACCCCACTATGAACTATGTTCATTTCATGTATGCGCAAAATGCCTTTGAAATGGCTTTAAAATGGATTTGGAGCATGGAGACGATTATCTCAGGATGGCAATATAAACAAACGAAACTTTTAGTAGATTTCTACTTATTTTATTAAATATTAACTCCACCAAACAGGACAAGCTTGCATCTGTTATAGTTTTGGAGAAAAATGTGTTCATTTCATGTATGCGCGAAATGCCTTAAAAATGGCTTTAAAATGGATTTGGAGCATGGAGACGATTATCTCGGGATTGCAAGATAACCAAACAAAACTTTTAGTGGATTTCCACTTATTTTATTAAATATCATCTCCACCAAACAGGACAAGCTTGCATGTGTTATAGTTTTGGAGAAAAATGTGTTCATTTCATGTATGCGCAAAATGCCTTTGAAATGGCTTTAAAATAGATTTGGAGCATGGAGACGATTATCTCGGGATTGCAAGATAACCAAACAAAACTTTTAGTGGATTTCTACTTATTTTATTAAATATCATCTCCACCAAACAGGACAAGCTTGCATCTGTTATAGTTTTAAAGAAAAATGTGTTCATTTCATGTATGCGCGAAATGCCTTAAAAATGGCTTTAAAATGGATTTGGAGCATGGAGACGATTATCTCGGGATTGCAAGATAACCAAACAAAACTTTTAGTGGATTTCTACTTATTTTATTAAATATCATCTCCACCAAACAGGACAAGCTTGCATCTGTTATAGTTTTGGAGAAAAATGTGTTCATTTCATGTATGCGCGAAATGCCTTAAAAATGGCTTTAAAATGGATTTGGAGCATGGAGACGATTATCTCGGGATTGCAAGATAACCAAACAAAACTTTTAGTGGATTTCTACTTATTTTATTAAATATCATCTCCACCAAACAGGACAAGCTTGCATGTGTTATAGTTTTGGAGAAAAATGTGTTCATTTCATGTATGCGCAAAATGCCTTTGAAATGGCTTTAAAATGGATTTGGAGCATGGAGACGATTATCTCAGGATGGCAATATAAACAAACGAAACTTTTAGTAGATTTCTACTTATTTTATTAAATATTATCTCCACCAAACAGGACAAGCTTGCATCTGTTATAGTTTTGGAGAAAAATGTGTTCATTTCATGTATGCGCGAAATGCCTTAAAAATGGCTTTAAAATGGATTTGGAGCATGGAGACGATTATCTCGGGATTGCAAGATAACCAAACAAAACTTTTAGTGGATTTCTACTTATTTTATTAAATATCATCTCCACCAAACAGGACAAGCTTGCATCTGTTATAGTTTTGGAGAAAAATGTGTTCATTTCATGTATGCGCGAAATGCCTTAAAAATGGCTTTAAAATGGATTTGGAGCATGGAGACGATTATCTCGGGATTGCAAGATAACCAAACAAAACTTTTAGTGGATTTCTACTTATTTTATTAAATATCTCCACCAAACAGGACAAGCTTGCATCTGTTATAGTTTTGGAGAAAAATGTGTTCATTTCATGTATGCGCGAAATGCCTTAAAAATGGCTTTAAAATGGACTTGGAGCATGGAGACGATTATCTCGGGATTGCAAGATAACCAAACAAAACTTTTAGTGGATTTCTACTTATTTTATTAAATATCATCTCCACCAAACAGGACAAGCTTGCATCTGTTATAGTTTTGGAGAAAAATGTGTTCATTTCATGTATGCGCGAAATGCCTTAAAAATGGCTTTAAAATGGATTTGGAGCATGGAGACGATTATCTCGGGATTGCAATATAACCAAACAAAACTTTTAGTGGATTTCTACTTATTTTATTAAATATCATCTCCACCAAACAGGACAAGCTTGCATCTGTTATAGTTTTGGAGAAAAATGTGTTCATTTCATGTATGCGCGAAATGCCTTAAAAATGGCTTTAAAATGGATTTGGAGCATGGAGACGATTATCTCGGGATTGCAAGATAACCAAACAAAACTTTTAGTGGATTTCTACTTATTTTATTAAATATCATCTCCACCAAACAGGACGAGCTTGCATCTGTTATAGTTTTGGAGAAAAATGTGTTCATTTCATGTATGCGCGAAATGCCTTAAAAATGGCTTTAAAATGGATTTGGAGCATGGAGAAGATTATCTCGGGATTGCAAGATAACCAAACAAAACTTTTAGTGGATTTCTACTTATTTTATTAAATATCATCTCCACCAAACAGGACAAGCTTGCATCTGTTATAGTTTTGGAGAAAAATGTGTTCATTTCATGTATGCGCGAAATGCCTTAAAAATGGCTTTAAAATGGATTTGGAGCATGGAGACGATTATCTCGGGATTGCAAGATAACCAAACAAAACTTTTAGTGGATTTCTACTTATTTTATTAAATATCATCTCCACCAAACAGGACAAGCTTGCATGTGTTATAGTTTTGGAGAAAAATGTGTTAATTTCATGTATGCGCAAAATGCCTTTGAAATGGCTTTAAAATGGATTTGGAGCATGGAGACGATTATCTCGGGATTGCAAGATAACCAAACAAAACTTTTAGTGGATTTCTACTTATTTTATTAAATATCATCTCCACCAAACAGGACAAGCTTGCATCTGTTATAGTTTTGGAGAAAAATGTGTTCATTTCATGTATGCGCAAAATGCCTTAAAAATGGCTTTAAAATGGATTTGGAGCATGGAGACGATTATCTCGGGATTGCAAGATAACCAAACAAAAGTTTTAGTGGATTTCTACTTATTTTATTAAATATCATCTCCACCAAACAGGACAAGCTTGCATCTGTTATAGTTTTCTAGAAAAATGTGTTCATTTCATGTATGCGCGAAATGCCTTAAAAATGGCTTTAAAATGGATTTGGAGCATGGAGACGATTATCTCGGGATTGCAAGATAACCAAACAAAACGTTTAGTGGATTTCTACTTATTTTATTAAATATCATCTCCACCAAACAGGACAAGCTTGCATCTGTTATAGTTTTGGAGAAAAATGTGTTCATTTCATGTATGCGCGAAATGCCTTAAAAATGGCTTTAAAATGGATTTGGAGCATGGAGACGATTATCTCGGGATTGCAAGATAACCAAACAAAACTTTTAGTGGATTTCTACTTATTTTATTAAATATCATCTCCACCAAACAGGACAAGCTTGCGTCTGTTATAGTTTTGGAGAAAAATGTGTTCATTTCATGTATGCGCGAAATGCCTTAAAAATGGCTTTAAAATGGATTTGGAGCATGGAGACGATTATCTCGGGATTGCAATATAACCAAACAAAACTTTTAGTGGATTTCTACTTATTTTATTAAATATCATCTCCACCAAACAGGAAAAGCTTGCATCTGTTATAGTTTTGGAGAAAAATGTGTTCATTTCATGTATGCGCGAAATGCCTTAAAAATGGCTTTAAAATGGATTTGGAGCATGGAGACGATTATCTCGGGATTGCAAGATAACCAAACAAAACTTTTAGTGGATTTCTACTTATTTTATTAAATATCATCTCCACCAAACAGGACAAGCTTGCATCTGTTATAGTTTTGGAGAAAAATGTGTTCATTTCATGTATGCGCGAAATGCCTTAAAAATGGCTTTAAAATGGATTTGGAGCATGGAGACGATTATCTCGGGATTGCAAGATAACCAAACAAAACTTTTAGTGGATTTCTACTTATTTTATTAAATATCATCTCCACCAAACAGGACAAGCTTGCATCTGTTATAGTTTTGGAGAAAAATGTGTTCATTTCATGTATGCGCGAAATGCCTTAAAAATGGCTTTAAAATGGATTTGGAGCATGGAGACGATTATCTCGGGATTGCAAGATAACCAAACAAAACTTTTAGTGGATTTCTACTTATTTTATTAAATATCATCTCCACCAAACAGGACAAGCTTGCATCTGTTATAGTTTTGGAGAAAAATGTGTTCATTTCATGTATGCGCGAAATGCCTTAAAAATGGCTTTAAAATGGATTTGGAGCATGGAGACGATTATCTCGGGATTGCAAGATAACCAAACAAAACGTTTAGTGGATTTCTACTTATTTTATTAAATATCATCTCCACCAAACAGGACAAGCTTGCATGTGTTATAGTTTTGGAGAAAAATGTGTTCATTTCATGTATGCGCAAAATGCCTTTGAAATGGCTTTAAAATGGATTTGGAGCATGGAGACGATTATCTCGGGATTGCAAGATAACCAAACAAAACTTTTAGTGGATTTCTACTTATTTTATTAAATATCATCTCCACCAAACAGGACAAGCTTGCATCTGTTATAGTTTTGGAGAAAAATGTGTTAATTTCATGTATGCGCGAAATGCCTTAAAAATGGCTTTAAAATGGATTTGGAGCATGGAGACGATTATCTCGGGATTGCAAGATAACCAAACAAAACTTTTAGTGGATTTCTACTTATTTTATTAAATATCATCTCCACCAAACAGGACAAGCTTGCATCTGTTATAGTTTTGGAGAAAAATGTGTTCATTTCATGTATGCGCGAAATGCCTTAAAAATGGCTTTAAAATGGATTTGGAGCATGGAGACGATTATCTCGGGATTGCAAGATAACCAAACAAAACGTTTAGTGGATTTCTACTTATTTTATTAAATATCATCTCCACCAAACAGGACAAGCTTGCATCTGTTATAGTTTTGGAGAAAAATGTGTTCATTTCATTTATGCGCGAAATGCCTTAAAAATGGCTTTAAAATGGATTTGGAGCATGGAGACGATTATCTCGGGATTGCAAGATAACCAAACAAAACTTTTAGTGGATTTCTACTTATTTTATTAAATATCATCTCCACCAAACAGGACAAGCTTGCATCTGTTATAGTTTTGGAGAAAAATGTGTACATTTCATGTATGCGCGAAATGCCTTAAAAATGGCTTTAAAATGGATTTGGAGCATGGAGACGATTATCTCGGGATTGCAATATAACCAAACAAAACTTTTAGTGGATTTCTACTTATTTTATTAAATATCATCTCCACCAAACAGGACAAGCTTGCATCTGTTATAGTTTTGGAGAAAAATGTGTTCATTTCATGTATGCGCGAAATGCCTTAAAAATGGCTTTAAAATGGATTTGGAGCATGGAGACGATTATCTCGGAATTGCAAGATAACCAAACAAAACTTTTAGTGGATTTCTACTTATTTTATTAAATATCATCTCCACCAAACAGGACAAGCTTGCATCTGTTATAGTTTTGGAGAAAAATGTGTTCATTTCATGTATGCGCGAAATGCCTTAAAAATGGCTTTAAAATGGATTTGGAGCATGGAGACGATTATCTCGGGATTGCAAGATAACCAAACAAAACTTTTAGTGGATTTCTACTTATTTTATTAAATAGCATCTCCACCAAACAGGACAAGCTTGCATCTGTTATAGTTTTGGAGAAAAATGTGTTCATTTCATGTATGCGCGAAATGCCTTAAAAATGGCTTTAAAATGGATTTGGAGCATGGAGACGATTATCTCGGGATTGCAAGATAACCAAACAAAACTTTTAGTGGATTTCTACTTATTTTATTAAATATCATCTCCACCAAACAGGACAAGCTTGCATCTGTTATAGTTTTGGAGAAAAATGTGTTCATTTCATGTATGCGCGAAATGCCTTAAAAATGGCTTTAAAATGGATTTGGAGCATGGAGACGATTATCTCGGGATTGCAAGATAACCAAACAAAACTTTTAGTGGATTTCTACTTATTTTATTAAATATCATCTCCACCAAACAGGACAAGCTTGCATCTGTTATAGTTTTGGAGAAAAATGTGTTCATTTCATGTATGCGCGAAATGCCTTAAAAATGGCTTTAAAATGGATTTGGAGCATGGAGACGATTATCTCGGGATTGCAAGATAACCAAACAAAACTTTTAGTGGATTTCTACTTATTTTATTAAATATCATCTCCACCAAACAGGACAAGCTTGCATCTGTTATAGTTTTGGAGAAAAATGTGTTCATTTCATGTATGCGCGAAATGCCTTAAAAATGGCTTTAAAATGGATTTGGAGCATGGAGACGATTATCTCGGGATTGCAAGATAACCAAACAAAACTTTTAGTGGATTTCTACTTATTTTATTAAATATCATCTCCACCAAACAGGACAAGCTTGCATCTGTTATAGTTTTGGAGAAAAATGTGTTCATTTCATGTATGCGCGAAATGCCTTAAAAATGGCTTTAAAATGGATTTGGAGCATGGAGACGATTATCTCGGGATTGCAAGATAACCAAACAAAACTTTTAGTGGATTTCTACTTATTTTATTAAATATCATCTCCACCAAACAGGACAAGCTTGCATCTGTTATAGTTTTGGAGAAAAATGTGTTCATTTCATGTATGCGCGAAATGCCTTAAAAATGGCTTTAAAATGGATTTGGAGCATGGAGACGATTTTCTCGGGATTGCAAGATAACCAAACAAAACTTTTAGTGGATTTCTACTTATTTTATTAAATATCATCTCCACCAAACAGGACAAGCTTGCATCTGTTATAGTTTTGGAGAAAAATGTGTTCATTTCATGTATGCGCGAAATGCCTTAAAAATGGCTTTAAAATGGATTTGGAGCATGGAGACGATTATCTCGGGATTGCAATATAACCAAACAAAACTTTTAGTGGATTTCTACTTATTTTATTAAATATCATCTCCACCAAACAGGACAAGCTTGCATCTGTTATAGTTTTGGAGAAAAATGTGTTCATTTCATGTATGCGCGAAATGCCTTAAAAATGGCTTTAAAATGGATTTGGAGCATGGAGACGATTATCTCGGGATTGCAAGATAACCAAACAAAACTTTTAGTGGATTTCTACTTATTTTATTAAATATCATCTCCACCAAACAGGACAAGCTTTACATAATCGTCTCCATGCTCCAAATCCATTTTAAAGCCATTTTTAAGGCATTTCGCGCATACATGAAATGAACACATTTTTCTCCAAAACTATAACAGATGCAAGCTTGTCCTGTTTGGTGGAGATAATATTTAATAAAATAAGTAGAAATCCACTAAAAGTTTTGTTTGGTTATCTTGCAATCCCGAGATAATCGTCTCCATGCTCCAAATCCATTTTAAAGCCATTTTTAAGGCATTTCGCGCATACATGAAATTAACACATTTTTCTCCAAAACTATAACAGATGCAAGCTTGTCCTGTTTGGTGGAGATGATATTTAATAAAATAAGTAGAAATCCACTAAAAGTTTTGTTTGGTTATCTTGCAATCCCGAGACAATCGTCTCCATGCTCCAAATCCATTTTAAAGCCATTTTTAAGGCATTTCGCGCATACATGAAATGAACACATTTTTCTCCAAAACTATAACAGATGCAATCTTGTCCTGTTTGGTGGAGATGATATTTAATAAAATAAGTAGAAATCCACTAAAAGTTTTGTTTGGTTATCTTGCAATCCCGAGATAATCGTCTCCATGCTCCAAATCCATTTTAAAGCCATTTCAAAGGCATTTTGCGCATACATGAAATGAACACATTTTTCTCCAAAACTATAACACATGCAAGCTTGTCCTGTTTGGTGGAGATGATATTTAATAAAATAAGTAGAAATCCACTAAAAGTTTTGTTTGGTTATCTTGCAATCCCGAGATAATCGTCTCCATGCTCCAAATCCATTTTAAAGCCATTTTTAAGGCATTTCGCGCATACATGAAATGAACACATTTTTCTCCAAAACTATAACAGATGCAAGCTTGTCCTGTTTGGTGGAGATGATATTTAATAAAATAAGTAGAAATCCACTAAAAGTTTTGTTTGGTTATCTTGCAATCCCGAGATAATCGTCTCCATGCTCCAAATCCATTTTAAAGCCATTTTTAAGGCATTTCGCGCATACATGAAATGAACACATTTTTCTCCAAAACTATAACAGATGCAAGCTTGTCCTGTTTGGTGGAGATGATATTTAATAAAATAAGTAGAAATCCACTAAAAGTTTTGTTTGGTTATCTTGCAATCCCGAGATAATCGTCTCCATGCTCCAAATCCATTTTAAAGCCATTTTTAAGGCATTTCGCGCATACATGAAATGAACACATTTTTCTCCAAAACTATAACAGATGCAAGCTTGTCCTGTTTGGTGGAGATGATATTTAATAAAATAAGTAGAAATCCACTAAAAGTTTTGTTTGGTTATCTTGCAATCCCGAGACAATCGTCTCCATGCTCCAAATCCATTTTAAAGCCATTTTTAAGGCATTTCGCGCATACATGAAATGAACACATTTTTCTCCAAAACTATAACAGATGCAATCTTGTCCTGTTTGGTGGAGATGATATTTAATAAAATAAGTAGAAATCCACTAAAAGTTTTGTTTGGTTATCTTGCAATCCCGAGATAATCGTCTCCATGCTCCAAATCCATTTTAAAGCCATTTCAAAGGCATTTTGCGCATACATGAAATGAACACATTTTTCTCCAAAACTATAACACATGCAAGCTTGTCCTGTTTGGTGGAGATGATATTTAATAAAATAAGTAGAAATCCACTAAAAGTTTTGTTTGGTTATCTTGCAATCCCGAGATAATCGTCTCCATGCTCCAAATCCATTTTAAAGCCATTTTTAAGGCATTTCGCGCATACATGAAATGAACACATTTTTCTCCAAAACTATAACAGATGCAAGCTTGTCCTGTTTGGTGGAGATGATATTTAATAAAATAAGTAGAAATCCACTAAAAGTTTTGTTTGGTTATCTTGCAATCCCGAGATAATCGTCTCCATGCTCCAAATCCATTTTAAAGCCATTTTTAAGGCATTTCGCGCATACATGAAATGAACACATTTTTCTCCAAAACTATAACAGATGCAAGCTTGTCCTGTTTGGTGGAGATGATATTTAATAAAATAAGTAGAAATCCACTAAAAGTTTTGTTTGGTTATCTTGCAATCCCGAGATAATCGTCTCCATGCTCCAAATCCATTTTAAAGCCATTTTTAAGGCATTTCGCGCATACATGAAATGAACACATTTTTCTCCAAAACTATAACAGATGCAAGCTTGTCCTGTTTGGTGGAGATGATATTTAATAAAATAAGTAGAAATCCACTAAAAGTTTTGTTTGGTTATCTTGCAATCCCGAGATAATCGTCTCCATGCTCCAAATCCATTTTAAAGCCATTTTTAAGGCATTTCGCGCATACATGAAATGAACACATTTTTCTCCAAAACTATAACAGATGCAAGCTTGTCCTGTTTGGTGGAGATGATATTTAATAAAATAAGTAGAAATCCACTAAAAGTTTTGTTTGGTTATTTTGCAATCCCGAGATAATCGTCTCCATGCTCCAAATCCATTTTAAAGCCATTTTTAAGGCATTTCGCGCATACATGAAATGAACACATTTTTCTCCAAAACTATAACAGATGCAAGCTTGTCCTGTTTGGTGGAGATGATATTTAATAAAATAAGTAGAAATCCACTAAAAGTTTTGTTTGGTTATCTTGCAATCCCGAGATAATCGTCTCCATGCTCCAAATCCATTTTAAAGCCATTTTTAAGGCATTTCGCGCATACATGAAATGAACACATTTTTCTCCAAAACTTTAACAGATGCAAGCTTGTCCTGTTTGGTGGAGATGATATTTAATAAAATAAGTAGAAATCCACTAAAAGTTTTGTTTGGTTATCTTGCAATCCCGAGATAATCGTCTCCATGCTCCAAATCCATTTTAAAGCCATTTTTAAGGCATTTCGCGCATACATGAAATGAACACATTTTTCTCCAAAACTATAACAGATGCAAGCTTGTCCTGTTTGGTGGAGATGATATTTAATAAAATAAGTAGAAATCCACTAAAGGTTTTGTTTGGTTATCTTGCAATCCCGAGATAATCGTCTCCATGCTCCAAATCCATTTTAAAGCCATTTTTAAGGCATTTCGCGCATACATGAAATGAACACATTTTTCTCCAAAACTATAACAGATGCAAGCTTGTCCTGTTTGGTGGAGATGATATTTAATAAAATAAGTAGAAATCCACTAAATGTTTTGTTTGGTTATCTTGCAATCCCGAGATAATCGTCTCCATGCTCCAAATCCATTTTAAAGCCATTTTTAAGGCATTTCGCGCATACATGAAATGAACACATTTTTCTCCAAAACTATAACAGATGCAAGCTTGTCCTGTTTGGTGGAGATAATATTTAATAAAATAAGTAGAAATCTACTAAAAGTTTCGTTTGTTTATATTGCCATCCTGAGATAATCGTCTCCATGCTCCAAATCCATTTTAAAGCCATTTTTAAGGCATTTTGCGCATACATGAAATGAACACATTTTTCTCCAAAACTATAACACATGCAAGCTTGTCCTGTTTGGTGGAGATGATATTTAATAAAATAAGTAGAAATCCACTAAAAGTTTTGTTTGGTTATCTTGCAATCCCGAGATAATCGTC
Source organism: Anomaloglossus baeobatrachus (assembly GCF_048569485.1). Classification (NCBI taxonomy): domain Eukaryota; kingdom Metazoa; phylum Chordata; class Amphibia; order Anura; family Aromobatidae; genus Anomaloglossus; species Anomaloglossus baeobatrachus. The sequence continues at coordinate 338,011 of NW_027441899.1, forward strand.
TCCATGCTCCAAATCCATTTTAAAGCCATTTTTAAGGCATTTCGCGCATACATGAAATGAACACATTTTTCTCCAAAACTATAACAGATGCAAGCTTGTCCTGTTTGGTGGAGATGATATTTAATAAAATAAGTAGAAATCCACTAAAAGTTTTGTTTGGTTATCTTGCAATCCCGAGATAATCGTCTCCATGCTCCAAATCCATTTTAAAGCCATTTTTAAGGCATTTCGCGCATACATGAAATGAACACATTTTTCTCCAAAACTATAACAGATGCAAGCTTGTCCTGTTTGGTGGAGATGATATTTAATAAAATAAGTAGAAATCCACTAAAAGTTTTGTTTGGTTATCTTGCAATCCCGAGATAATCGTCTCCATGCTCCAAATCTATTTTAAAGCCATTTCAAAGGCATTTTGCGCATACATGAAATGAACACATTTTTCTCCAAAACTATAACACATGCAAGCTTGTCCTGTTTGGTGGAGATGATATTTAATAAAATAAGTGGAAATCCACTAAAAGTTTTGTTTGGTTATCTTGCAATCCCGAGATAATCGTCTCCATGCTCCAAATCCATTTTAAAGCCATTTTTAAGGCATTTCGCGCATACATGAAATGAACACATTTTTCTCCAAAACTATAACAGATGCAAGCTTGTCCTGTTTGGTGGAGATGATATTTAATAAAATAAGTAGAAATCCACTAAAAGTTTTGTTTGGTTATCTTGCAATCCCGAGATAATCGTCTCCATGCTCCAAATCCATTTTAAAGCCATTTTTAAGGCATTTCGCGCATACATGAAATGAACACATTTTTCTCCAAAACTATAACAGATGCAAGCTTGTCCTGTTTGGTGGAGATGATATTTAATAAAATAAGTAGAAATCCACTAAAAGTTTTGTTTGGTTATCTTGCAATCCCGAGATAATCGTCTCCATGCTCCAAATCCATTTTAAAGCCATTTTTAAGGCATTTCGCGCATACATGAAATGAACACATTTTTCTCCAAAACTATAACAGATGCAAGCTTGTCCTGTTTGGTGGAGATGATATTTAATAAAATAAGTAGAAATCCACTAAAAGTTTTGTTTGGTTATCTTGCAATCCCGAGATAATCGTCTCCATGCTCCAAATCCATTTTAAAGCCATTTTTAAGGCATTTCGCGCATACATGAAATGAACACATTTTTCTCCAAAACTATAACAGATGCAAGCTTGTCCTGTTTGGTGGAGATGATATTTAATAAAATAAGTAGAAATCCACTAAAAGTTTTGTTTGGTTATCTTGCAATCCCGAGATAATCGTCTCCATGCTCCAAATCCATTTTAAAGCCATTTTTAAGGCATTTCGCGCATACATGAAATGAACACATTTTTCTCCAAAACTATAACAGATGCAAGCTTGTCCTGTTTGGTGGAGATGATATTTAATAAAATAAGTAGAAATCCACTAAAGGTTTTGTTTGGTTATCTTGCAATCCCGAGATAATCGTCTCCATGCTCCAAATCCATTTTAAAGCCATTTTTAAGGCATTTCGCGCATACATGAAATGAACACATTTTTCTCCAAAACTATAACAGATGCAAGCTTGTCCTGTTTGGTGGAGATGATATTTAATAAAATAAGTAGAAATCCACTAAAAGTTTTGTTTGGTTATCTTGCAATCCCGAGATAATCGTCTCCATGCTCCAAATCCATTTTAAAGCCATTTTTAAGGCATTTCGCGCATACATGAAATGAACACATTTTTCTCCAAAACTATAACAGATGCAAGCTTGTCCTGTTTGGTGGAGATAATATTTAATAAAATAAGTAGAAATCTACTAAAAGTTTCGTTTGTTTATATTGCCATCCTGAGATAATCGTCTCCATGCTCCAAATCCATTTTAAAGCCATTTTTAAGGCATTTTGCGCATACATGAAATGAACATTTTTCTCCAAAACTATAACACATGCAAGCTTGTCCTGTTTGGTGGAGATGATATTTAATAAAATAAGTAGAAATCCACTAAAAGTTTTGTTTGGTTATCTTGCAATCCCGAGATAATCGTCTCCATGCTCCAAATCCATTTTAAAGCCATTTTTAAGGCATTTCGCGCATACATGAAATGAACACATTTTTCTCCAAAACTATAACAGATGCAAGCTTGTCCTGTTTGGTGGAGATGATATTTAATAAAATAAGTAGAAATCCACTAAAAGTTTTGTTTGGTTATCTTGCAATCCCGAGATAATCGTCTCCATGCTCCAAATCCATTTTAAAGCCATTTCAAAGGCATTTTGCGCATACATGAAATGAACACATTTTTCTCCAAAACTATAACAGATGCAAGCTTGTCCTGTTTGGTGGAGATAATATTTAATAAAATAAGTAGAAATCTACTAAAAGTTTCGTTTGTTTATATTGCCATCCTGAGATAATCGTCTCCATGCTCCAAATCCATTTTAAAGCCATTTTTAAGGCATTTTGCGCATACATGAAATGAACACATTTTTCTCCAAAACTATAACAGATGCAAGCTTGTCCTGTTTGGTGGAGATGATATTTAATAAAATAAGTAGAAATCCACTAAAAGTTTTGTTTGGTTATCTTGCAATCCCGAGATAATCGTCTCCATGCTCCAAATCCATTTTAAAGCCATTTTTAAGGCATTTCGCGCATACATGAAATGAACACATTTTTCTCCAAAACTATAACAGATGCAAGCTTGTCCTGTTTGGTGGAGATGATATTTAATAAAATAAGTAGAAATCCACTAAAAGTTTTGTTTGGTTATCTTGCAATCCCGAGATAATCGTCTCCATGCTCCAAATCCATTTTAAAGCCATTTTTAAGGCATTTCGCGCATACATGAAATGAACACATTTTTCTCCAAAACTATAACAGATGCAAGCTTGTCCTGTTTGGTGGAGATGATATTTAATAAAATAAGTAGAAATCCACTAAAAGTTTTGTTTGGTTATCTTGCAATCCCGAGATAATCGTCTCCATGCTCCAAATCCATTTTAAAGCCATTTTTAAGGCATTTCGCGCATACATGAAATGAACACATTTTTCTTTAAAACTATAACAGATGCAAGCTTGTCCTGTTTGGTGGAGATGATATTTAATAAAATAAGTAGAAATCCACTAAAAGTTTTGTTTGGTTATCTTGCAATCCCGAGATAATCGTCTCCATGCTCCAAATCTATTTTAAAGCCATTTCAAAGGCATTTTGCGCATACATGAAATGAACACATTTTTCTCCAAAACTATAACACATGCAAGCTTGTCCTGTTTGGTGGAGATGATATTTAATAAAATAAGTGGAAATCCACTAAAAGTTTTGTTTGGTTATCTTGCAATCCCGAGATAATCGTCTCCATGCTCCAAATCCATTTTAAAGCCATTTTTAAGGCATTTCGCGCATACATGAAATGAACACATTTTTCTCCAAAACTATAACAGATGCAAGCTTGTCCTGTTTGGTGGAGATGATATTTAATAAAATAAGTAGAAATCCACTAAAAGTTTTGTTTGGTTATCTTGCAATCCCGAGATAATCGTCTCCATGCTCCAAATCCATTTTAAAGCCATTTTTAAGGCATTTCGCGCATGCATGAAATGAACACATTTTTCTCCAAAACTATAACAGATGCAAGCTTGTCCTGTTTGGTGGAGATGATATTTAATAAAATAAGTAGAAATCCACTAAAAGTTTTGTTTGGTTATCTTGCAATCCCGAGATAATCGTCTCCATGCTCCAAATCCATTTTAAAGCCATTTTTAAGGCATTTCGCGCATACATGAAATGAACACATTTTTCTCCAAAACTATAACAGATGCAAGCTTGTCCTGTTTGGTGGAGATGATATTTAATAAAATAAGTAGAAATCCACTAAAAGTTTTGTTTGGTTATCTTGCAATCCCGAGATAATCGTCTCCATGCTCCAAATCCATTTTAAAGCCATTTTTAAGGCATTTCGCGCATACATGAAATGAACACATTTTTCTCCAAAACTATAACAGATGCAAGCTTGTCCTGTTTGGTGGAGATGATATTTAATAAAATAAGTAGAAATCCACTAAAAGTTTTGTTTGGTTATATTGCAATCCCGAGATAATCGTCTCCATGCTCCAAATCCATTTTAAAGCCATTTTTAAGGCATTTCGCGCATACATGAAATGAACACATTTTTCTCCAAAACTATAACAGATGCAAGCTTGTCCTGTTTGGTGGAGATGATATTTAATAAAATAAGTAGAAATCCACTAAAAGTTTTGTTTGGTTATCTTGCAATCCCGAGATAATCGTCTCCATGCTCCAAATCCATTTTAAAGCCATTTTTAAGGCATTTCGCGCATACATGAAATGAACACATTTTTCTCCAAAACTATAACAGATGCAAGCTTGTCCTGTTTGGTGGAGATGATATTTAATAAAATAAGTAGAAATCCACTAAAAGTTTTGTTTGGTTATCTTGCAATCCCGAGATAATCGTCTCCATGCTCCAAATCCATTTTAAAGCCATTTTTAAGGCATTTCGCGCATACATGAAATGAACACATTTTTCTCCAAAACTATAACAGATGCAAGCTTGTCCTGTTTGGTGGAGATGATATTTAATAAAATAAGTAGAAATCCACTAAACGTTTTGTTTGGTTATCTTGCAATCCCGAGATAATCGTCTCCATGCTCCAAATCCATTTTAAAGCCATTTTTAAGGCATTTCGCGCATACATGAAATGAACACATTTTTCTCCAAAACTATAACAGATGCAAGCTTGTCCTGTTTGGTGGAGATGATATTTAATAAAATAAGTAGAAATCCACTAAAAGTTTTGTTTGGTTATATTGCAATCCCGAGATAATCGTCTCCATGCTCCAAATCCATTTTAAAGCCATTTTTAAGGCATTTCGCGCATACATGAAATGAACACATTTTTCTCCAAAACTATAACAGATGCAAGCTTGTCCTGTTTGGTGGAGATGATATTTAATAAAATAAGTAGAAATCCACTAAAAGTTTTGTTTGGTTATCTTGCAATCCCGAGATAATCGTCTCCATGCTCCAAATCCATTTTAAAGCCATTTTTAAGGCATTTCGCGCATACATGAAATGAACACATTTTTCTCCAAAACTATAACAGATGCAAGCTTGTCCTGTTTGGTGGAGATGATATTTAATAAAATAAGTAGAAATCCACTAAAAGTTTTGTTTGGTTATCTTGCAATCCCGAGATAATCGTCTCCATGCTCCAAATCCATTTTAAAGCCAATTTTAAGGCATTTCGCGCATACATGAAATGAACACATTTTTCTCCAAAACTTTAACAGATGCAAGCTTGTCCTGTTTGGTGGAGATGATATTTAATAAAATAAGTAGAAATCCACTAAAAGTTTTGTTTTGTTATCTTGCAATCCCGAGATAATCGTCTCCATGCTCCAAATCCATTTTAAAGCCATTTTTAAGGCATTTCGCGCATACATGAAATGAACACATTTTTCTCCAAAACTATAACAGATGCAAGCTTGTCCTGTTTGGTGGAGATGATATTTAATAAAATAAGTAGAAATCCACTAAAGGTTTTGTTTGGTTATCTTGCAATCCCGAGATAATCGTCTCCATGCTCCAAATCCATTTTAAAGCCATGTTTAAGGCATTTCGCGCATACATGAAATAAACACATTTTTCTCCAAAACTATAACAGATGCAAGCTTGTCCTGTTTGGTGGAGATGATATTTAATAAAATAAGTAGAAATCCACTAAAAGTTTTGTTTGGTTATCTTGCAATCCCGAGAAAATCGTCTCCATGCTCCAAATCCATTTTAAAGCCATTTTTAAGGCATTTCGCGCATACATGAAATGAACACATTTTTCTCCAAAACTATAACAGATGCAAGCTTGTCCTGTTTGGTGGAGATAATATTTAATAAAATAAGTAGAAATCTACTAAAAGTTTCGTTTGTTTATATTGCCATCCTGAGATAATCGTCTCCATGCTCCAAATCCATTTTAAAGCCATTTTTAAGGCATTTTGCGCATACATGAAATGAACACATTTTTCTCCAAAACTATAACACATGCAAGCTTGTCCTGTTTGGTGGAGATGATATTTAATAAAATAAGTAGAAATCCACTAAAAGTTTTGTTTGGTTATCTTGCAATCCCGAGATAATCGTCTCCATGCTCCAAATCCATTTTAAAGCCATTTTTAAGGCATTTCGCGCATACATGAAATGAACACATTTTTCTCCAAAACTATAACAGATGCAAGCTTGTCCTGTTTGGTGGAGATGATATTTAATAAAATAAGTAGAAATCCACTAAAAGTTTTGTTTGGTTATCTTGCAATCCCGAGATAATCGTCTCCATGCTCCAAATCCATTTTAAAGCCATTTTTAAGGCATTTCGCGCATACATGAAATGAACACATTTTTCTCCAAAACTATAACAGATGCAAGCTTGTCCTGTTTGGTGGAGATGATATTTAATAAAATAAGTAGAAATCCACTAAAAGTTTTGTTTGGTTATCTTGCAATCCCGAGATAATCGTCTCCATGCTCCAAATCCATTTTAAAGCCATTTTTAAGGCATTTCGCGCATACATGAAATGAACACATTTTTCTTTAAAACTATAACAGATGCAAGCTTGTCCTGTTTGGTGGAGATGATATTTAATAAAATAAGTAGAAATCCACTAAAAGTTTTGTTTGGTTATCTTGCAATCCCGAGATAATCGTCTCCATGCTCCAAATCTATTTTAAAGCCATTTCAAAGGCATTTTGCGCATACATGAAATGAACACATTTTTCTCCAAAACTATAACACATGCAAGCTTGTCCTGTTTGGTGGAGATGATATTTAATAAAATAAGTGGAAATCCACTAAAAGTTTTGTTTGGTTATCTTGCAATCCCGAGATAATCGTCTCCATGCTCCAAATCCATTTTAAAGCCATTTTTAAGGCATTTCGCGCATACATGAAATGAACACATTTTTCTCCAAAACTATAACAGATGCAAGCTTGTCCTGTTTGGTGGAGATGATATTTAATAAAATAAGTAGAAATCCACTAAAAGTTTTGTTTGGTTATCTTGCAATCCCGAGATAATCGTCTCCATGCTCCAAATCCATTTTAAAGCCATTTTTAAGGCATTTCGCGCATACATGAAATGAACACATTTTTCTCCAAAACTATAACAGATGCAAGCTTGTCCTGTTTGGTGGAGATGATATTTAATAAAATAAGTAGAAATCCACTAAAAGTTTTGTTTGGTTATCTTGCAATCCCGAGATAATCGTCTCCATGCTCCAAATCCATTTTAAAGCCATTTTTAAGGCATTTCGCGCATACATGAAATGAACACATTTTTCTCCAAAACTATAACAGATGCAAGCTTGTCCTGTTTGGTGGAGATGATATTTAATAAAATAAGTAGAAATCCACTAAAAGTTTTGTTTGGTTATATTGCAATCCCGAGATAATCGTCTCCATGCTCCAAATCCATTTTAAAGCCATTTTTAAGGCATTTCGCGCATACATGAAATGAACACATTTTTCTCCAAAACTATAACAGATGCAAGCTTGTCCTGTTTGGTGGAGATGATATTTAATAAAATAAGTAGAAATCCACTAAAAGTTTTGTTTGGTTATCTTGCAATCCCGAGATAATCGTCTCCATGCTCCAAATCCATTTTAAAGCCATTTTTAAGGCATTTCGCGCATACATGAAATGAACACATTTTTCTCCAAAACTATAACAGATGCAAGCTTGTCCTGTTTGGTGGAGATGATATTTAATAAAATAAGTAGAAATCCACTAAAAGTTTTGTTTGGTTATCTTGCAATCCCGAGATAATCGTCTCCATGCTCCAAATCCATTTTAAAGCCATTTTTAAGGCATTTCGCGCATACATGAAATGAACACATTTTTCTCCAAAACTATAACAGATGCAAGCTTGTCCTGTTTGGTGGAGATGATATTTAATAAAATAAGTAGAAATCCACTAAAAGTTTTGTTTGGTTATCTTGCAATCCCGAGATAATCGTCTCCATGCTCCAAATCCATTTTAAAGCCATTTTTAAGGCATTTCGCGCATACATGAAATGAACACATTTTTCTCCAAAACTATAACAGATGCAAGCTTGTCCTGTTTGGTGGAGATGATATTTAATAAAATAAGTAGAAATCCACTAAAAGTTTTGTTTGGTTATCTTGCAATCCCGAGATAATCGTCTCCATGCTCCAAATCCATTTTAAAGCCATTTTTAAGGCATTTCGCGCATACATGAAATGAACACATTTTTCTCCAAAACTATAACAGATGCAAGCTTGTCCTGTTTGGTGGAGATGATATTTAATAAAATAAGTAGAAATCCACTAAAAGTTTTGTTTGGTTATCTTGCAATCCCGAGATAATCGTCTCCATGCTCCAAATCCATTTTAAAGCCATTTTTAAGGCATTTCGCGCATACATGAAATGAACACATTTTTCTCCAAAACTATAACAGATGCAAGCTTGTCCTGTTTGGTGGAGATGATATTTAATAAAATAAGTAGAAATCCACTAAAAGTTTTGTTTGGTTATCTTGCAATCCCGAGATAATCGTCTCCATGCTCCAAATCCATTTTAAAGCCATTTTTAAGGCATTTCGCGCATACATGAAATGAACACATTTTTCTCCAAAACTATAACAGATGCAAGCTTGTCCTGTTTGGTGGAGATGATATTTAATAAAATAAGTAGAAATCCACTAAAAGTTTTGTTTGGTTATATTGCAATCCCGAGATAATCGTCTCCATGCTCCAAATCCATTTTAAAGCCATTTTTAAGGCATTTCGCGCATACATGAAATGAACACATTTTTCTCCAAAACTATAACAGATGCAAGCTTGTCCTGTTTGGTGGAGATGATATTTAATAAAATAAGTAGAAATCCACTAAAAGTTTTGTTTGGTTATCTTGCAATCCCGAGATAATCGTCTCCATGCTCCAAATCCATTTTAAAGCCATTTTTAAGGCATTTCGCGCATACATGAAATGAACACATTTTTCTCCAAAACTATAACAGATGCAAGCTTGTCCTGTTTGGTGGAGATGATATTTAATAAAATAAGTAGAAATCCACTAAAAGTTTTGTTTGGTTATCTTGCAATCCCGAGATAATCGTCTCCATGCTCCAAATCCATTTTAAAGCCATTTTTAAGGCATTTCGCGCATACATGAAATGAACACATTTTTCTCCAAAACTATAACAGATGCAAGCTTGTCCTGTTTGGTGGAGATGATATTTAATAAAATAAGTAGAAATCCACTAAAAGTTTTGTTTGGTTATCTTGCAATCCCGAGATAATCGTCTCCATGCTCCAAATCCATTTTAAAGCCATTTTTAAGGCATTTCGCGCATACATGAAATGAACACATTTTTCTCCAAAACTATAACAGATGCAAGCTTGTCCTGTTTGGTGGAGATGATATTTAATAAAATAAGTAGAAATCCACTAAAAGTTTTGTTTGGTTATCTTGCAATCCCGAGATAATCGTCTCCATGCTCCAAATCCATTTTAAAGCCATTTTTAAGGCATTTCGCGCATACATGAAATGAACACATTTTTCTCCAAAACTATAACAGATGCAAGCTTGTCCTGTTTGGTGGAGATGATATTTAATAAAATAAGTAGAAATCCACTAAAAGTTTTGTTTGGTTATCTTGCAATCCCGAGATAATCGTCTCCATGCTCCAAATCCATTTTAAAGCCATTTTTAAGGCATTTCGCGCATACATGAAATGAACACATTTTTCTCCAAAACTATAACAGATGCAAGCTTGTCCTGTTTGGTGGAGATGATATTTAATAAAATAAGTAGAAATCCACTAAAAGTTTTGTTTGGTTATCTTGCAATCCCGAGATAATCGTCTCCATGCTCCAAATCCATTTTAAAGCCATTTCAAAGGCATTTTGCGCATACATGAAATGAACACATTTTTCTCCAAAACTATAACACATGCAAGCTTGTCCTGTTTGGTGGAGATGATATTTAATAAAATAAGTAGAAATCCACTAAAAGTTTTGTTTGGTTATCTTGCAATCCCGAGATAATCGTCTCCATGCTCCAAATCCATTTTAAAGCCATTTTTAAGGCATTTCGCGCATACATGAAATGAACACATTTTTCTCCAAAACTATAACAGATGCAATCTTGTCCTGTTTGGTGGAGATGATATTTAATAAAATAAGTAGAAATCCACTAAAAGTTTTGTTTGGTTATCTTGCAATCCCGAGATAATCGTCTCCATGCTCCAAATCCATTTTAAAGCCATTTTTAAGGCATTTCGCGCATACATGAAATGAACACATTTTTCTCCAAAACTATAACAGATGCAAGCTTGTCCTGTTTGGTGGAGATGATATTTAATAAAATAAGTAGAAATCCACTAAAAGTTTTGTTTGGTTATCTTGCAATCCCGAGAGAATCGTCTCCATGCTCCAAATCCATTTTAAAGCCATTTTTAAGGCATTTCGCGCATACATGAAATGAACACATTTTTCTCCAAAACTATAACAGATGCAAGCTTGTCCTGTTTGGTGGAGATGATATTTAATAAAATAAGTAGAAATCTACTAAAAGTTTTGTTTGGTTATCTTGCAATCCCGAGATAATCGTCTCCATGCTCCAAATCCATTTTAAAGCCATTTTTAAGGCATTTCGCGCATACATGAAATGAACACATTTTTCTCCAAAACTATAACAGATGCAAGCTTGTCCTGTTTGGTGGAGATGATATTTAATAAAATAAGTAGAAATCCACTAAAAGTTTTGTTTGGTTATCTTGCAATCCCGAGATAATCGTCTCCATGCTCCAAATCCATTTTAAAGCCATTTTTAAGGCATTTCGCGCATACATGAAATGAACACATTTTTCTCCAAAACTATAACAGATGCAAGCTTGTCCTGTTTGGTGGAGATGATATTTAATAAAATAAGTAGAAATCCACTAAAAGTTTTGTTTGGTTATCTTGCAATCCCGAGATAATCGTCTCCATGCTCCAAATCCATTTTAAAGCCATTTCAAAGGCATTTTGCGCATACATGAAATGAACACATTTTTCTCCAAAACTATAACACATGCAAGCTTGTCCTGTTTGGTGGAGATGATATTTAATAAAATAAGTAGAAATCCACTAAAAGTTTTGTTTGGTTATCTTGCAATCCCGAGATAATCGTCTCCATGCTCCAAATCCATTTTAAAGCCATTTTTAAGGCATTTCGCGCATACATGAAATGAACACATTTTTCTCCAAAACTATAACAGATGCAAGCTTGTCCTGTTTGGTGGAGATGATATTTAATAAAATAAGTAGAAATCCACTAAAAGTTTTGTTTGGTTATCTTGCAATCCCGAGATAATCGTCTCCATGCTCCAAATCCATTTTAAAGCCATTTTTAAGGCATTTCGCGCATACATGAAATGAACACATTTTTCTCCAAAACTATAACAGATGCAAGCTTGTCCTGTTTGGTGGAGATGATATTTAATAAAATAAGTAGAAATCCACTAAAAGTTTTGTTTGGTTATCTTGCAATCCCGAGATAATCGTCTCCATGCTCCAAATCCATTTTAAAGCCATTTTTAAGGCATTTCGCGCATACATGAAATGAACACATTTTTCTCCAAAACTATAACAGATGCAAGCTTGTCCTGTTTGGTGGAGATGATATTTAATAAAATAAGTAGAAATCCACTAAAAGTTTTGTTTGGTTATCTTGCAATCCCGAGATAATCGTCTCCATGCTCCAAATCCATTTTAAAGCCATTTTTAAGGCATTTCGCGCATACATGAAATGAACACATTTTTCTCCAAAACTATAACAGATGCAAGCTTGTCCTGTTTGGTGGAGATGATATTTAATAAAATAAGTAGAAATCCACTAAAAGTTTTGTTTGGTTATCTTGCAATCCCGAGATAATCGTCTCCATGCTCCAAATCCATTTTAAAGCCATTTTTAAGGCATTTCGCGCATACATGAAATGAACACATTTTTCTCCAAAACTATAACAGATGCAAGCTTGTCCTGTTTGGTGGAGATGATATTTAATAAAATAAGTAGAAATCCACTAAAAGTTTTGTTTGGTTATCTTGCAATCCCGAGATAATCGTCTCCATGCTCCAAATCCATTTTAAAGCCATTTTTAAGGCATTTCGCGCATACATGAAATGAACACATTTTTCTCCAAAACTATAACAGATGCAAGCTTGTCCTGTTTGGTGGAGATGATATTTAATAAAATAAGTAGAAATCCACTAAAAGTTTTGTTTGGTTATCTTGCAATCCCGAGATAATCGTCTCCATGCTCCAAATCCATTTTAAAGCCATTTTTAAGGCATTTCGCGCATACATGAAATGAACACATTTTTCTCCAAAACTATAACAGATGCAAGCTTGTCCTGTTTGGTGGAGATGATATTTAATAAAATAAGTAGAAATCCACTAAAAGTTTTGTTTGGTTATCTTGCAATCCCGAGATAATCGTCTCCATGCTCCAAATCCATTTTAAAGCCATTTTTAAGGCATTTCGCGCATACATGAAATGAACACATTTTTCTCCAAAACTATAACAGATGCAAGCTTGTCCTGTTTGGTGGAGATGATATTTAATAAAATAAGTAGAAATCCACTAAAAGTTTTGTTTGGTTATCTTGCAATCCCGAGATAATCGTCTCCATGCTCCAAATCCATTTTAAAGCCATTTTTAAGGCATTTCGCGCATACATGAAATGAACACATTTTTCTCCAAAACTATAACAGATGCAAGCTTGTCCTGTTTGGTGGAGATGATATTTAATAAAATAAGTAGAAATCCACTAAAAGTTTTGTTTGGTTATCTTGCAATCCCGAGATAATCGTCTCCATGCTCCAAATCCATTTTAAAGCCATTTTTAAGGCATTTCGCGCATAAATGAAATGAACACATTTTTCTCCAAAACTATAACAGATGCAAGCTTGTCCTGTTTGGTGGAGATGATATTTAATAAAATAAGTAGAAATCCACTAAAAGTTTTGTTTGGTTATCTTGCAATCCCGAGATAATCGTCTCCATGCTCCAAATCCATTTTAAAGCCATTTCAAAGGCATTTTGCGCATACATGAAATGAACACATTTTTCTCCAAAACTATAACACATGCAAGCTTGTCCTGTTTGGTGGAGATGATATTTAATAAAATAAGTAGAAATCCACTAAAAGTTTTGTTTGGTTATCTTGCAATCCCGAGATAATCGTCTCCATGCTCCAAATCCATTTTAAAGCCATTTTTAAGGCATTTCGCGCATACATGAAATGAACACATTTTTCTCCAAAACTATAACAGATGCAAGCTTGTCCTGTTTGGTGGAGATGATATTTAATAAAATAAGTAGAAATCCACTAAAAGTTTTGTTTGGTTATATTGCAATCCCGAGATAATCGTCTCCATGCTCCAAATCCATTTTAAAGCCATTTTTAAGGCATTTCGCGCATACATGAAATGAACACATTTTTCTCCAAAACTATAACAGATGCAAGCTTGTCCTGTTTGGTGGAGATGATATTTAATAAAATAAGTAGAAATCCACTAAAAGTTTTGTTTGGTTATCTTGCAATCCCGAGATAATCGTCTCCATGCTCCAAATCCATTTTAAAGCCATTTTTAAGGCATTTCGCGCATACATGAAATGAACACATTTTTCTCCAAAACTATAACAGATGCAAGCTTGTCTTGTTTGGTGGAGATGATATTTAATAAAATAAGTAGAAATCCACTAAAAGTTTTGTTTGGTTATATTGCAATCCCGAGATAATCGTCTCCATGCTCCAAATCCATTTTAAAGCCATTTTTAAGGCATTTCGCGCATACATGAAATGAACACATTTTTCTCCAAAACTATAACAGATGCAAGCTTGTCCTGTTTGGTGGAGATGATATTTAATAAAATAAGTAGAAATCCACAAAAAGTTTTGTTTGGTTATCTTGCAATCCCGAGATAATCGTCTCCATGCTCCAAATCCATTTTAAAGCCATTTTTAAGGCATTTTGCGCATACATGAAATGAACACATTTTTCTCCAAAACTATAACACATGCAAGCTTGTCCTGTTTGGTGGAGATGATATTTAATAAAATAAGTAGAAATCCACTAAAAGTTTTGTTTGGTTATCTTGCAATCCCGAGATAATCGTCTCCATGCTCCAAATCCATTTTAAAGCCATTTTTAAGGCATTTCGCGCATACATGAAATGAACACATTTTTCTCCAAAACTATAACAGATGCAAGCTTGTCCTGTTTGGTGGAGATGATATTTAATAAAATAAGTAGAAATCCACTAAAAGTTTTGTTTGGTTATCTTGCAATCCCGAGATAATCGTCTCCATGCTCCAAATCCATTTTAAAGCCATTTTTAAGGCATTTCGCGCATACATGAAATGAACACATTTTTCTCCAAAACTATAACAGATGCAAGCTTGTCCTGTTTGGTGGAGATGATATTTAATAAAATAAGTAGAAATCCACTAAAAGTTTTGTTTGGTTATCTTGCAATCCCGAGATAATCGTCTCCATGCTCCAAATCCATTTTAAAGCCATTTTTAAGGCATTTCGCGCATACATGAAATGAACACATTTTTCTCCAAAACTATAACAGATGCAAGCTTGTCCTGTTTGGTGGAGATGATATTTAATAAAATAAGTAGAAATCCACTAAAAGTTTTGTTTGGTTATCTTGCAATCCCGAGATAATCGTCTCCATGCTCCAAATCCATTTTAAAGCCATTTCAAAGGCATTTTGCGCATACATGAAATGAACACATTTTTCTCCAAAACTATAACACATGCAAGCTTGTCCTGTTTGGTGGAGATGATATTTAATAAAATAAGTAGAAATCCACTAAAAGTTTTGTTTGGTTATATTGCAATCCCGAGATAATCGTCTCCATGCTCCAAATCCATTTTAAAGCCATTTTTAAGGCATTTCGCGCATACATGAACACATTTTTCTCCAAAACTATAACAGATGCAAGCTTGTCCTGTTTGGTGGAGATGATATTTAATAAAATAAGTAGAAATCCACTAAAAGTTTTGTTTGGTTATCTTGCAATCCCGAGATAATCGTCTCCATGCTCCAAATCCATTTTAAAGCCATTTTTAAGGCATTTCGCGCATACATGAAATGAACACATTTTTCTCCAAAACTATAACAGATGCAAGCTTGTCCTGTTTGGTGGAGATGATATTTAATAAAATAAGTAGAAATCCACTAAAAGTTTTGTTTGGTTATCTTGCAATCCCGAGATAATCGTCTCCGTGCTCCAAATCCATTTTAAAGCCATTTTTAAGGCATTTCGCGCATACATGAAATGAACACATTTTTCTCCAAAACTATAACAGATGCAAGCTTGTCCTGTTTGGTGGAGATGATATTTAATAAAATAAGGAGAAATCCACTAAAAGTTTTGTTTGGTTCTTGCAATCCCGAGATAATCGTCTCCATGCTCCAAATCCATTTTAAAGCCATTTTTAAGGCATTTCGCGCATACATGAAATGAACACATTTTTCTCCAAAACTATAACAGATGCAAGCTTGTCCTGTTTGGTGGAGATGATATTTAATAAAATAAGTAGAAATTTACTAAAAGTTTTGTTTGGTTATCTTGCAATCTTGAGATAATCGTCTCCATGCTCCAAATCCATTTTAAAGCCATTTTTAAGGCATTTCGCGCATACATGAAATGAACACATTTTTCTCCAAAACTATAACAGATGCAAGCTTGTCCTGTTTGGTGGAGATGATATTTAATAAAATAAGTAGAAATCCACAAAAAGTTTTGTTTGGTTATCTTGCAATCCCGAGATAATCGTCTCCATGCTCCAAATCCAGTTTAAAGCCATTTTTAAGGCATTTCGCGCATACATGAAATGAACACATTTTTCTCCAAAACTATAACAGATGCAAGCTTGTCCTGTTTGGTGGAGATGATATTTAATAAAATAAGTAGAAATCCACTAAAAGTTTTGTTTGGTTATCTTGCAATCCCGAGATAATCGTCTCCATGCTCCAAATCCATTTTAAAGCCATTTTTAAGGCATTTCGCGCATACATGAAATGAACACATTTTTCTCCAAAACTATAACAGATGCAAGCTTGTCCTGTTTGGTGGAGATGATATTTAATAAAATAAGTAGAAATCCACTAAAAGTTTTGTTTGGTTATCTTGCAATCCCGAGATAATCGTCTCCATGCTCCAAATCCATTTTAAAGCCATTTTTAAGGCATTTCGCGCATACATGAAATGAACACATTTTTCTCCAAAACTATAACAGATGCAAGCTTGTCCTGTTTGGTGGAGATGATATTTAATAAAATAAGTAGAAATCCACTAAAAGTTTTGTTTGGTTATCTTGCAATCCCGAGATAATCGTCTCCATGCTCCAAATCCATTTTAAAGCCATTTTTAAGGCATTTCGCGCATACATGAAATGAACACATTTTTCTCCAAAACTATAACAGATGCAAGCTTGTCCTGTTTGGTGGAGATGATATTTAATAAAATAAGTAGAAATCCACTAAAAGTTTTGTTTGGTTATCTTGCAATCCTGAGATAATCGTCTCCATGCTCCAAATCCATTTTAAAGCCATTTTTAAGGCATTTCGCGCATACATGAAATGAACACATTTTTCTCCAAAACTATAACAGATGCAAGCTTGTCCTGTTTGGTGGAGATGATATTTAATAAAATAAGTAGAAATCCACTAAAAGTTTTGTTTGGTTATCTTGCAATCCCGAGATAATCGTCTCCATGCTCCAAATCCATTTTAAAGCCATTTTTAAGGCATTTCGCGCATACATGAAATGAACACATTTTTCTCCAAAACTATAACAGATGCAAGCTTGTCCTGTTTGGTGGAGATGATATTTAATAAAATAAGTAGAAATCCACTAAAAGTTTTGTTTGGTTATCTTGCAATCCCGAGATAATCGTCTCCATGCTCCAAATCCATTTTAAAGCCATTTTTAAGGCATTTCGCGCATACATGAAATGAACACATTTTTCTCCAAAACTATAACAGATGCAAGCTTGTCCTGTTTGGTGGAGATGATATTTAATAAAATAAGTAGAAATCCACTAAAAGTTTTGTTTGGTTATCTTGCAATCCCGAGATAATCGTCTCCATGCTCCAAATCCATTTTAAAGCCATTTTTAAGGCATTTCGCGCATACATGAAATGAACACATTTTTCTCCAAAACTATAACAGATGCAAGCTTGTCCTGTTTGGTGGAGATGATATTTAATAAAATAAGTAGAAATCCACTAAAAGTTTTGTTTGGTTATCTTGCAATCCCGAGATAATCGTCTCCATGCTCCAAATCCATTTTAAAGCCATTTCAAAGGCATTTTGCGCATACATGAAATGAACACATTTTTCTCCAAAACTATAACACATGCAAGCTTGTCCTGTTTGGTGGAGATGATATTTAATAAAATAAGTAGAAATCCACTAAAAGTTTTGTTTGGTTATCTTGCAATCCCGAGATAATCGTCTCCATGCTCCAAATCCATTTTAAAGCCATTTTTAAGGCATTTCGCGCATACATGAAATGAACACATTTTTCTCCAAAACTATAACAGATGCAAGCTTGTCCTGTTTGGTGGAGATGATATTTAATAAAATAAGTAGAAATCCACTAAAAGTTTTGTTTGGTTATCTTGCAATCCCGAGATAATCGTCTCCATGCTCCAAATCCATTTTAAAGCCATTTTTAAGGCATTTCGCGCATACATGAAATGAACACATTTTTCTCCAAAACTATAACAGATGCAAGCTTGTCCTGTTTGGTGGAGATGATATTTAATAAAATAAGTAGAAATCCACTAAAAGTTTTGTTTGGTTATCTTGCAATCCCGAGATAATCGTCTCCATGCTCCAAATCCATTTTAAAGCCATTTTTAAGGCATTTCGCGCATACATGAAATGAACACATTTTTCTCCAAAACTATAACAGATGCAAGCTTTTCCTGTTTGGTGGAGATGATATTTAATAAAATAAGTAGAAATCCACTAAAAGTTTTGTTTGGTTATATTGCAATCCCGAGATAATCGTCTCCATGCTCCAAATCCATTTTAAAGCCATTTTTAAGGCATTTCGCGCATACATGAAATGAACACATTTTTCTCCAAAACTATAACAGATGCAAGCTTGTCCTGTTTGGTGGAGATGATATTTAATAAAATAAGTAGAAATTTACTAAAAGTTTTGTTTGGTTATCTTGCAATCTTGAGATAATCGTCTCCATGCTCCAAATCCATTTTAAAGCCATTTTTAAGGCATTTCGCGCATACATGAAATGAACACATTTTTCTCCAAAACTATAACAGATGCAAGCTTGTCCTGTTTGGTGGAGATGATATTTAATAAAATAAGTAGAAATCCACAAAAAGTTTTGTTTGGTTATCTTGCAATCCCGAGATAATCGTCTCCATGCTCCAAATCCAGTTTAAAGCCATTTTTAAGGCATTTCGCGCATACATGAAATGAACACATTTTTCTCCAAAACTATAACAGATGCAAGCTTGTCCTGTTTGGTGGAGATGATATTTAATAAAATAAGTAGAAATCCACTAAAAGTTTTGTTTGGTTATCTTGCAATCCCGAGATAATCGTCTCCATGCTCCAAATCCATTTTAAAGCCATTTTTAAGGCATTTCGCGCATACATGAAATGAACACATTTTTCTCCAAAACTATAACAGATGCAAGCTTGTCCTGTTTGGTGGAGATGATATTTAATAAAATAAGTAGAAATCCACTAAAAGTTTTGTTTGGTTATCTTGCAATCCCGAGATAATCGTCTCCATGCTCCAAATCCATTTTAAAGCCATTTTTAAGGCATTTCGCGCATACATGAAATGAACACATTTTTCTCCAAAACTATAACAGATGCAAGCTTGTCCTGTTTGGTGGAGATGATATTTAATAAAATAAGTAGAAATCCACTAAAAGTTTTGTTTGGTTATCTTGCAATCCCGAGATAATCGTCTCCATGCTCCAAATCCATTTTAAAGCCATTTTTAAGGCATTTCGCGCATACATGAAATGAACACATTTTTCTCCAAAACTATAACAGATGCAAGCTTGTCCTGTTTGGTGGAGATGATATTTAATAAAATAAGTAGAAATCCACTAAAAGTTTTGTTTGGTTATCTTGCAATCCTGAGATAATCGTCTCCATGCTCCAAATCCATTTTAAAGCCATTTTTAAGGCATTTCGCGCATACATGAAATGAACACATTTTTCTCCAAAACTATAACAGATGCAAGCTTGTCCTGTTTGGTGGAGATGATATTTAATAAAATAAGTAGAAATCCACTAAAAGTTTTGTTTGGTTATCTTGCAATCCCGAGATAATCGTCTCCATGCTCCAAATCCATTTTAAAGCCATTTTTAAGGCATTTCGCGCATACATGAAATGAACACATTTTTCTCCAAAACTATAACAGATGCAAGCTTGTCCTGTTTGGTGGAGATGATATTTAATAAAATAAGTAGAAATCCACTAAAAGTTTTGTTTGGTTATCTTGCAATCCCGAGATAATCGTCTCCATGCTCCAAATCCATTTTAAAGCCATTTTTAAGGCATTTCGCGCATACATGAAATGAACACATTTTTCTCCAAAACTATAACAGATGCAAGCTTGTCCTGTTTGGTGGAGATGATATTTAATAAAATAAGTAGAAATCCACTAAAAGTTTTGTTTGGTTATCTTGCAATCCCGAGATAATCGTCTCCATGCTCCAAATCCATTTTAAAGCCATTTTTAAGGCATTTCGCGCATACATGAAATGAACACATTTTTCTCCAAAACTATAACAGATGCAAGCTTGTCCTGTTTGGTGGAGATGATATTTAATAAAATAAGTAGAAATCCACTAAAAGTTTTGTTTGGTTATCTTGCAATCCCGAGATAATCGTCTCCATGCTCCAAATCCATTTTAAAGCCATTTCAAAGGCATTTTGCGCATACATGAAATGAACACATTTTTCTCCAAAACTATAACACATGCAAGCTTGTCCTGTTTGGTGGAGATGATATTTAATAAAATAAGTAGAAATCCACTAAAAGTTTTGTTTGGTTATCTTGCAATCCCGAGATAATCGTCTCCATGCTCCAAATCCATTTTAAAGCCATTTTTAAGGCATTTCGCGCATACATGAAATGAACACATTTTTCTCCAAAACTATAACAGATGCAAGCTTGTCCTGTTTGGTGGAGATGATATTTAATAAAATAAGTAGAAATCCACTAAAAGTTTTGTTTGGTTATCTTGCAATCCCGAGATAATCGTCTCCATGCTCCAAATCCATTTTAAAGCCATTTTTAAGGCATTTCGCGCATACATGAAATGAACACATTTTTCTCCAAAACTATAACAGATGCAAGCTTGTCCTGTTTGGTGGAGATGATATTTAATAAAATAAGTAGAAATCCACTAAAAGTTTTGTTTGGTTATCTTGCAATCCCGAGATAATCGTCTCCATGCTCCAAATCCATTTTAAAGCCATTTTTAAGGCATTTCGCGCATACATGAAATGAACACATTTTTCTCCAAAACTATAACAGATGCAAGCTTTTCCTGTTTGGTGGAGATGATATTTAATAAAATAAGTAGAAATCCACTAAAAGTTTTGTTTGGTTATATTGCAATCCCGAGATAATCGTCTCCATGCTCCAAATCCATTTTAAAGCCATTTTTAAGGCATTTCGCGCATACATGAAATGAACACATTTTTCTCCAAAACTATAACAGATGCAAGCTTGTCCTGTTTGGTGGAGATGATATTTAATAAAATAAGTAGAAATCCACTAAAAGTTTTGTTTGGTTATCTTGCAATCCCGAGATAATCGTCTCCATGCTCCAAATCCATTTTAAAGCCATTTTTAAGGCATTTCGCGCATACATGAAATGAACACATTTTTCTCCAAAACTATAACAGATGCAAGCTTGTCCTGTTTGGTGGAGATGATATTTAATAAAATAAGTAGAAATCCACTAAAAGTTTTGTTTGGTTATCTTGCAATCCCGAGATAATCGTCTCCATGCTCCAAATCCATTTTAAAGCCATTTTTAAGGCATTTCGCGCATACATGAAATGAACACATTTTTCTCCAAAACTATAACAGATGCAAGCTTGTCCTGTTTGGTGGAGATAATATTTAATAAAATAAGTAGAAATCTACTAAAAGTTTCGTTTGTTTATATTGCCATCCTGAGATAATCGTCTCCATGCTCCAAATCCATTTTAAAGCCATTTCAAAGGCATTTTGCGCATACATGAAATGAACACATTTTTCTCCAAAACTATAACAGATGCAAGCTTGTCCTGTTTGGTGGAGATGATATTTAATAAAATAAGTAGAAATCCACTAAAAGTTTTGTTTGGTTATCTTGCAATCCCGAGATAATCGTCTCCATGCTCCAAATCCATTTTAAAGCCATTTTTAAGGCATTTCGCGCATACATGAAATGAACACATTTTTCTCCAAAACTATAACAGATGCAAGCTTGTCCTGTTTGGTGGAGATGATATTTAATAAAATAAGTAGAAATCCACTAAAAGTTTTGTTTGGTTATCTTGCAATCCCGAGATAATCGTCTCCATGCTCCAAATCCATTTTAAAGCCATTTTTAAGGCATTTCGCGCATACATGAAATGAACACATTTTTCTCCAAAACTATAACAGATGCAAGCTTGTCCTGTTTGGTGGAGATGATATTTAATAAAATAAGTAGAAATCCACTAAAAGTTTTGTTTGGTTATCTTGCAATCCCGAGATAATCGTCTCCATGCTCCAAATCCATTTTAAAGCCATTTTTAAGGCATTTCGCGCATACATGAAATGAACACATTTTTCTCCAAAACTATAACAGATGCAAGCTTGTCCTGTTTGGTGGAGATGATATTTAATAAAATAAGTAGAAATCCACTAAAAGTTTTGTTTGGTTATATTGCAATCCCGAGATAATCGTCTCCATGCTCCAAATCCATTTTAAAGCCATTTTTAAGGCATTTCGCGCATACATGAAATGAACACATTTTTCTCCAAAACTATAACAGATGCAAGCTTGTCCTGTTTGGTGGAGATGATATTTAATAAAATAAGTAGAAATCCACTAAAAGTTTTGTTTGGTTATCTTGCAATCCCGAGATAATCGTCTCCATGCTCCAAATCCATTTTAAAGCCATTTTTAAGGCATTTCGCGCATACATGAAATGAACACATTTTTCTCCAAAACTATAACAGATGCAAGCTTGTCCTGTTTGGTGGAGATGATATTTAATAAAATAAGTAGAAATCCACTAAAAGTTTTGTTTGGTTATCTTGCAATCCCGAGATAATCGTCTCCATGCTCCAAATCCATTTTAAAGCCATTTTTAAGGCATTTCGCGCATACATGAAATGAACACATTTTTCTCCAAAACTATAACAGATGCAAGCTTGTCCTGTTTGGTGGAGATAATATTTAATAAAATAAGTAGAAATCTACTAAAAGTTTCGTTTGTTTATATTGCCATCCTGAGATAATCGTCTCCATGCTCCAAATCCATTTTAAAGCCATTTCAAAGGCATTTTGCGCATACATGAAATGAACACATTTTTCTCCAAAACTATAACAGATGCAAGCTTGTCCTGTTTGGTGGAGATGATATTTAATAAAATAAGTAGAAATCCACTAAAAGTTTTGTTTGGTTATCTTGCAATCCCGAGATAATCGTCTCCATGCTCCAAATCCATTTTAAAGCCATTTTTAAGGCATTTCGCGCATACATGAAATGAACACATTTTTCTCCAAAACTATAACAGATGCAAGCTTGTCCTGTTTGGTGGAGATGATATTTAATAAAATAAGTAGAAATCCACTAAAAGTTTTGTTTGGTTATCTTGCAATCCCGAGATAATCGTCTCCATGCTCCAAATCCATTTTAAAGCCATTTTTAAGGCATTTCGCGCATACATGAAATGAACACATTTTTCTCCAAAACTATAATAGATGCAAGCTTGTCCTGTTCGGTGGAGATGATATTTAATAAAATAAGTAGAAATCCACTAAAAGTTTTGTTTGGTTATCTTGCAATCCCGAGATAATCGTCTCCATGCTCCAAATCCATTTTAAAGCCATTTTTAAGGCATTTCGCGCATACATGAAATGAACACATTTTTCTCCAAAACTATAACAGATGCAAGCTTGTCCTGTTTGGTGGAGATGATATTTAATAAAATAAGTAGAAATCCACTAAAAGTTTTGTTTGGTTATCTTGCAATCCCGAGATAATCGTCTCCATGCTCCAAATCCATTTTAAAGCCATTTCAAAGGCATTTTGCGCATACATGAAATGAACACATTTTTCTCCAAAACTATAACACATGCAAGCTTGTCCTGTTTGGTGGAGATGATATTTAATAAAATAAGTAGAAATCCACTAAAAGTTTTGTTTGGTTATCTTGCAATCCCGAGATAATCGTCTCCATGCTCCAAATCCATTTTAAAGTCATTTTTAAGGCATTTCGCGCATACATGAAATGAACACATTTTTCTCCAAAACTATAACAGATGCAAGCTTGTCCTGCTTGGTGGAGATGATATTTAATAAAATAAGTAGAAATCCACTAAAAGTTTTGTTTGGTTATCTTGCAATCCCGAGATAATCGTCTCCATGCTCCAAATCCATTTTAAAGCCATTTCAAAGGCATTTTGCGCATACATGAAATGAACACATTTTTCTCCAAAACTATAACACATGCAAGCTTGTCCTGTTTGGGTGAGATGATATTTAATAAAATAAGTAGAAATCCACTAAAAGTTTTGTTTGGTTATCTTGCAATCCCGAGATAATCGTCTCCATGCTCCAAATCCATTTTAAAGCCATTTTTAAGGCATTTCGTGCATACATGAAATGAACAAATTTTTCTCCAAAACTATAACAGATGCAAGCTTGTCCTGTTTGGTGGAGATGATATTTAATAAAATAAGTAGAAATCCACTAAAAGTTTTGTTTGGTTATCTTGCAATCCCGAGATAATCGTCTCCATGCTCCAAATCCATTTTAAAGCCATTTTTAAGGCATTTTGCGCATACATGAAATGAACACATTTTTCTCCAAAACTATAACAGATGCAAGCTTGTCCTGTTTGGTGGAGATGATATTTAATAAAATAAGTAGAAATCCACTAAAAGTTTTGTTTGGTTATATTGCAATCCCGAGATAATCGTCTCCATGCTCCAAATCCATTTTAAAGCCATTTCAAAGGCATTTTGCGCATACATGAAATGAACACATTTTTCTCCAAAACTATAACACATGCAAGCTTGTCCTGTTTGGTGGAGATGATATTTAATAAAATAAGTAGAAATCCACTAAAAGTTTTGTTTGGTTATCTTGCAATCCCGAGATAATCGTCTCCATGCTCCAAATCCATTTTAAAGTCATTTTTAAGGCATTTCGCGCATACATGAAATGAACACATTTTTCTCCAAAACTATAACAGATGCAAGCTTGTCCTGCTTGGTGGAGATGATATTTAATAAAATAAGTAGAAATCCACTAAAAGTTTTGTTTGGTTATCTTGCAATCCCGAGATAATCGTCTCCATGCTCCAAATCCATTTTAAAGCCATTTCAAAGGCATTTTGCGCATACATGAAATGAACACATTTTTCTCCAAAACTATAACACATGCAAGCTTGTCCTGTTTGGGTGAGATGATATTTAATAAAATAAGTAGAAATCCACTAAAAGTTTTGTTTGGTTATCTTGCAATCCCGAGATAATCGTCTCCATGCTCCAAATCCATTTTAAAGCCATTTTTAAGGCATTTCGTGCATACATGAAATGAACAAATTTTTCTCCAAAACTATAACAGATGCAAGCTTGTCCTGTTTGGTGGAGATGATATTTAATAAAATAAGTAGAAATCCACTAAAAGTTTTGTTTGGTTATCTTGCAATCCCGAGATAATCGTCTCCATGCTCCAAATCCATTTTAAAGCCATTTTTAAGGCATTTTGCGCATACATGAAATGAACACATTTTTCTCCAAAACTATAACAGATGCAAGCTTGTCCTGTTTGGTGGAGATGATATTTAATAAAATAAGTAGAAATCCACTAAAAGTTTTGTTTGGTTATATTGCAATCCCGAGATAATCGTCTCCATGCTCCAAATCCATTTTAAAGCCATTTTTAAGGCATTTCGCGCATACATGAAATGAACACATTTTTCTCCAAAACTATAACAGATGCAAGCTTGTCCTGTTTGGTGGAGATGATATTTAATAAAATAAGTAGAAATCCACTAAAAGTTTTGTTTGGTTATCTTGCAATCCCGAGATAATCGTCTCCATGCTCCAAATCCATTTTAAAGCCATTTTTAAGGCATTTCGCGCATACATGAAATGAACACATTTTTCTCCAAAACTATAACAGATGCAAGCTTGTCCTGTTTGGTGGAGATGATATTTAATAAAATAAGTAGAAATCCACTAAAAGTTTTGTTTGGTTATCTTGCAATCCCGAGATAATCGTCTCCATGCTCCAAATCCATTTTAAAGCCATTTTTAAGGCATTTCGCGCATACATGAAATGAACACATTTTTCTCCAAAACTATAACAGATGCAAGCTTGTCCTGTTTGGTGGAGATGATATTTAATAAAATAAGTAGAAATCCACTAAAAGTTTTGTTTGGTTATCTTGCAATCCCGAGATAATCGTCTCTATGCTCCAAATCCATTTTAAAGCCATTTTTAAGGCATTTCGCGCATACATGAAATGAACACATTTTTCTCCAAAACTATAACAGATGCAAGCTTGTCCTGTTTGGTGGAGATGATATTTAATAAAATAAGTAGAAATCCACTAAAAGTTTTGTTTGGTTATCTTGCAATCCCGAGATAATCGTCTCCATGCTCCAAATCCATTTTAAAGCCATTTTTAAGGCATTTCGCGCATACATGAAATGAACACATTTTTCTCCAAAACTATAACAGATGCAAGCTTGTCCTGTTTGGTGGAGATGATATTTAATAAAATAAGTAGAAATCCACTAAAAGTTTTGTTTGGTTATCTTGCAATCCCGAGATAATCGTCTCCATGCTCCAAATCCATTTTAAAGCCATTTTTAAGGCATTTCGCGCATACATGAAATGAACACATTTTTCTCCAAAACTATAACAGATGCAAGCTTGTCCTGTTTGGTGGAGATGATATTTAATAAAATAAGTAGAAATCCACTAAAAGTTTTGTTTGGTTATCTTGCAATCCCGAGATAATCGTCTCCATGCTCCAAATCCATTTTAAAGCCATTTTTAAGGCATTTCGCGCATACATGAAATGAACACATTTTTCTCCAAAACTATAACAGATGCAAGCTTGTCCTGTTTGGTGGAGATGATATTTAATAAAATAAGTAGAAATCCACTAAAAGTTTTGTTTGGTTATATTGCAATCCCGAGATAATCGTCTCCATGCTCCAAATCCATTTTAAAGCCATTTTTAAGGCATTTCGCGCATACATGAAATGAACACATTTTTCTCCAAATCTATAACAGATGCAAGCTTGTCCTGTTTGGTGGAGATGATATTTAATAAAATAAGTAGAAATCCACTAAAAGTTTTGTTTGGTTATCTTGCAATCCCGAGATAATCGTCTCCATGCACCAAATCCATTTTAAAGCCATTTTTAAGGCATTTCGCGCATACATGAAATGAACACATTTTTCTCCAAAAATATAACAGATGCAAGCTTGTCCTGTTTGGTGGAGATAATATTTAATAAAATAAGTAGAAATCTACTAAAAGTTTCGTTTGTTTATATTGCCATCCTGAGATAATCGTCTCCATGCTCCAAATCCATTTTAAAGCCATTTCAAAGGCATTTTGCGCATACATGAAATGAACACATTTTTCTCCAAAACTATAACACATGCAAGCTTGTCCTGTTTGGTGGAGATGATATTTAATAAAATAAGTAGAAATCCACTAAAAGTTTTGTTTGGTTATCTTGCAATCCCGAGATAATCGTCTCCATGCTCCAAATCCATTTTAAAGCCATTTTTAAGGCATTTCGCGCATACATGAAATGAACACATTTTTCTCCAAAACTATAACAGATGCAAGCTTGTCCTGTTTGGTGGAGATGATATTTAATAAAATAAGTAGAAATTTACTAAAAGTTTTGTTTGGTTATCTTGCAATCCCGAGATAATCGTCTCCATGCTCCAAATCCATTTTAAAGCCATTTTTAAGGCATTTCGCGCATACATGAAATGAACACATTTTTCTCCAAAACTATAACAGATGCAAGCTTGTCCTGTTTGGTGGAGATGATATTTAATAAAATAAGTAGAAATCCACTAAAAGTTTTGTTTGGTTATCTTGCAATCCCGAGATAATCGTCTCCATGCTCCAAATCCATTTTAAAGCCATTTTTAAGGCATTTCGCGCATACATGAAATGAACACATTTTTCTCCAAAACTATAACAGATGCAAGCTTGTCCTGTTTGGTGGAGATGATATTTAATAAAATAAGTAGAAATCCACTAAAAGTTTTGTTTGGTTATCTTGCAATCCCGAGATAATCGTCTCCATGCTCCAAATCCATTTTAAAGCCATTTCAAAGGCATTTTGCGCATACATGAAATTAACACATTTTTCTCCAAAACTATAACACATGCAAGCTTGTCCTGTTTGGTGGAGATGATATTTAATAAAATAAGTAGAAATCCACTAAAAGTTTTGTTTGGTTATCTTGCAATCCCGAGATAATCGTCTCCATGCTCCAAATCCATTTTAAAGCCATTTTTAAGGCATTTCGCGCATACATGAAATGAACACATTTTTCTCCAAAACTATAACAGATGCAAGCTTGTCCTGTTTGGTGGAGATGATATTTAATAAAATAAGTAGAAATCCACTAAACGTTTTGTTTGGTTATCTTGCAATCCCGAGATAATCGTCTCCATGCTCCAAATCCATTTTAAAGCCATTTTTAAGGCATTTCGCGCATACATGAAATGAACACATTTTTCTCCAAAACTATAACAGATGCAAGCTTGTCCTGTTTGGTGGAGATGATATTTAATAAAATAAGTAGAAATCCACTAAAAGTTTTGTTTGGTTATATTGCAATCCCGAGATAATCGTCTCCATGCTCCAAATCCATTTTAAAGCCATTTTTAAGGCATTTCGCGCATACATGAAATGAACACATTTTTCTCCAAAACTATAACAGATGCAAGCTTGTCCTGTTTGGTGGAGATGATATTTAATAAAATAAGTAGAAATCCACTAAAAGTTTTGTTTGGTTATCTTGCAATCCCGAGATAATCGTCTCCATGCTCAAAATCCATTTTAAAGCCATTTTTAAGGCATTTCGCGCATACATGAAATGAACACATTTTTCTCCAAAACTATAACAGATGCAAGCTTGTCCTGTTTGGTGGAGATGATATTTAATAAAATAAGTAGAAATCCACTAAAAGTTTTGTTTGGTTATCTTGCAATCCCGAGATAATCGTCTCCATGCTCCAAATCCATTTTAAAGCCATTTTTAAGGCATTTCGCGCATACATGAAATGAACACATTTTTCTCCAAAACTATAACAGATGCAAGCTTGTCCTGTTTGGTGGAGATAATATTTAATAAAATAAGTAGAAATCTACTAAAAGTTTCGTTTGTTTATATTGCCATCCTGAGATAATCGTCTCCATGCTCCAAATCCATTTTAAAGCCATTTCAAAGGCATTTTGCGCATACATGAAATGAACACATTTTTCTCCAAAACTATAACACATGCAAGCTTGTCCTGTTTGGTGGAGATGATATTTAATAAAATAAGTAGAAATCCACTAAAAGTTTTGTTTGGTTATCTTGCAATCCCGAGATAATCGTCTCCATGCTCCAAATCCATTTTAAAGCCATTTTTAAGGCATTTCGCGCATACATGAAATGAACACATTTTTCTCCAAAACTATAACAGATGCAAGCTTGTCCTGTTTGGTGGAGATGATATTTAATAAAATAAGTAGAAATCCACTAAAAGTTTTGTTTGGTTATCTTGCAATCCCGAGATAATCGTCTCCATGCTCCAAATCCATTTTAAAGCCATTTTTAAGGCATTTCGCGCATACATGAAATGAACACATTTTTCTCCAAAACTATAACAGATGCAAGCTTGTCCTGTTTGGTGTAGATGATATTTAATAAAATAAGTAGAAATCCACTAAAAGTTTTGTTTGGTTATCTTGCAATCCCGAGATAATCGTCTCCATGCTCCAAATCCATTTTAAAGCCATTTTTAAGGCATTTCGCGCATACATGAAATGAACACATTTTTCTCCAAAGCTATAACAGATGCAAGCTTGTCCTGTTTGGTGGAGATAATATTTAATAAAATAAGTAGAAATCTACTAAAAGTTTCGTTTGTTTATATTGCCATCCTGAGATAATCGTCTCCATGCTCCAAATCCATTTTAAAGCCATTTTTAAGGCATTTCGCGCATACATGAAATGAACACATTTTTCTCCAAAACTATAACAGATGCAAGCTTGTCCTGTTTGGTGGAGATGATATTTATTAAAATAAGTAGAAATCCACTAAAAGTTTTGTTTGGTTATCTTGCAATCCCGAGATAATCGTCTCCATGCTCCAAATCCATTTTAAAGCCATTTTTAAGGCATTTCGCGCATACATGAAATGAACACATTTTTCTCCAAAACTATAACAGATGCAAGCTTGTCCTGTTTGGTGGAGATGATATTTAATAAAATAAGTAGAAATCCACTAAAAGTTTTGTTTGGTTATCTTGCAATCCCGAGATAATCGTCTCCATGCTCCAAATCCATTTTAAAGCCATTTTTAAGGCATTTCGCGCATACATGAAATGAACACATTTTTCTCCAAAACTATAACAGATGCAAGCTTGTCCTGTTTGGTGGAGATGATATTTAATAAAATAAGTAGAAATCCACTAAAAGTTTTGTTTGGTTATCTTGCAATCCCGAGATAATCGTCTCCATGCTCCAAATCCATTTTAAAGCCATTTTTAAGGCATTTCGCGCATACATGAAATGAACACATTTTTCTCCAAAACTATAACAGATGCAAGCTTGTCCTGTTTGGTGGAGATGATATTTA
This sequence comes from Anomaloglossus baeobatrachus, assembly GCF_048569485.1. Lineage (NCBI taxonomy): Eukaryota > Metazoa > Chordata > Amphibia > Anura > Aromobatidae > Anomaloglossus > Anomaloglossus baeobatrachus. Next base: position 368,232 of record NW_027441899.1, read on the forward strand.
ATAAAATAAGTAGAAATCCACTAAAAGTTTTGTTTGGTTATCTTGCAATCCCGAGATAATCGTCTCCATGCTCCAAATCCATTTTAAAGCCATTTTTAAGGCATTTCGCGCATACATGAAATGAACACATTTTTCTCCAAAACTATAACAGATGCAAGCTTGTCCTGTTTGGTGGAGATGATATTTAATAAAATAAGTAGAAATCCACTAAAAGTTTTGTTTGGTTATCTTGCAATCCCGAGATAATCGTCTCCATGCTCCAAATCCATTTTAAAGCCATTTTTAAGGCATTTCGCGCATACATGAAATGAACACATTTTTCTCCAAAACTATAACAGATGCAAGCTTGTCCTGTTTGGTGGAGATGATATTTAATAAAATAAGTAGAAATCCACTAAAAGTTTTGTTTGGTTATCTTGCAATCCCGAGATAATCGTCTCCATGCTCCAAATCCATTTTAAAGCCATTTTTAAGGCATTTCGCGCATACATGAAATGAACACATTTTTCTCCAAAACTATAACAGATGCAAGCTTGTCCTGTTTGGTGGAGATGATATTTAATAAAATAAGTAGAAATCCACTAAAAGTTTTGTTTGGTTATCTTGCAATCCCGAGATAATCGTCTCCATGCTCCAAATCCATTTTAAAGCCATTTTTAAGGCATTTCGCGCATACATGAAATGAACACATTTTTCTCCAAAGCTATAACAGATGCAAGCTTGTCCTGTTTGGTGGAGATAATATTTAATAAAATAAGTAGAAATCTACTAAAAGTTTCGTTTGTTTATATTGCCATCCTGAGATAATCGTCTCCATGCTCCAAATCCATTTTAAAGCCATTTTTAAGGCATTTCGCGCATACATGAAATGAACACATTTTTCTCCAAAACTATAACAGATGCAAGCTTGTCCTGTTTGGTGGAGATGATATTTAATAAAATAAGTAGAAATCCACTAAAAGTTTTGTTTGGTTATCTTGCAATCCCGAGATAATCGTCTCCATGCTCCAAATCCATTTTAAAGCCATTTTTAAGGCATTTCGCGCATACATGAAATGAACACATTTTTCTCCAAAACTATAACAGATGCAAGCTTGTCCTGTTTGGTGGAGATGATATTTAATAAAATAAGTAGAAATCCACTAAAAGTTTTGTTTGGTTATATTGCAATCCCGAGATAATCGTCTCCATGCTCCAAATCCATTTTAAAGCCATTTTTAAGGCATTTCGCGCATACATGAAATGAACACATTTTTCTCCAAAACTATAACAGATGCAAGCTTGTCCTGTTTGGTGGAGATGATATTTAATAAAATAAGTAGAAATCCACTAAAAGTTTTGTTTGGTTATCTTGCAATCCCGAGATAATCGTCTCCATGCTCCAAATCCATTTTAAAGCCATTTTTAAGGCATTTCGCGCATACATGAAATGAACACATTTTTCTCCAAAACTATAACAGATGCAAGCTTGTCCTGTTTGGTGGAGATGATATTTAATAAAATAAGTAGAAATCCACTAAAAGTTTTGTTTGGTTATCTTGCAATCCCGAGATAATCGTCTCCATGCTCCAAATCCATTTTAAAGCCATTTTTAAGGCATTTCGCGCATACATGAAATGAACACATTTTTCTCCAAAACTATAACAGATGCAAGCTTGTCCTGTTTGGTGGAGATGATATTTAATAAAATAAGTAGAAATCCACTAAAAGTTTTGTTTGGTTATCTTGCAATCCCGAGATAATCGTCTCCATGCTCCAAATCCATTTTAAAGCCATTTTTAAGGCATTTCGCGCATACATGAAATGAACACATTTTTCTCCAAAACTATAACAGATGCAAGCTTGTCCTGTTTGGTGGAGATGATATTTAATAAAATAAGTAGAAATCCACTAAAAGTTTTGTTTGGTTATCTTGCAATCCCGAGATAATCGTCTCCATGCTCCAAATCCATTTTAAAGCCATTTTTAAGGCATTTCGCGCATACATGAAATGAACACATTTTTCTCCAAAACTATAACAGATGCAAGCTTGTCCTGTTTGGTGGAGATGATATTTAATAAAATAAGTAGAAATCCACTAAAAGTTTTGTTTGGTTATCTTGCAATCCCGAGATAATCGTCTCCATGCTCCAAATCCATTTTAAAGCCATTTTTAAGGCATTTCGCGCATACATGAAATGAACACATTTTTCTCCAAAACTATAACAGATGCAAGCTTGTCCTGTTTGGTGGAGATGATATTTAATAAAATAAGTAGAAATCCACTAAAAGTTTTGTTTGGTTATCTTGCAATCCCGAGATAATCGTCTCCATGCTCCAAATCCATTTTAAAGCCATTTTTAAGGCATTTCGCGCATACATGAAATGAACACATTTTTCTCCAAAACTATAACAGATGCAAGCTTGTCCTGTTTGGTGGAGATGATATTTAATAAAATAAGTAGAAATCCACTAAAAGTTTTGTTTGGTTATCTTGCAATCCCGAGATAATCGTCTCCATGCTCCAAATCCATTTTAAAGCCATTTTTAAGGCATTTCGCGCATACATGAAATGAACACATTTTTCTCCAAAACTATAACAGATGCAAGCTTGTCCTGTTTGGTGGAGATGATATTTAATAAAATAAGTAGAAATCCACTAAAAGTTTTGTTTGGTTATCTTGCAATCCGGAGATAATCGTCTCCATGCTCCAAATCCATTTTAAAGCCATTTTTAAGGCATTTCGCGCATACATGAAATGAACACATTTTTCTCCAAAACTATAACAGATGCAAGCTTGTCCTGTTTGGTGGAGATGATATTTAATAAAATAAGTAGAAATCCACTAAAAGTTTTGTTTGGTTATCTTGCAATCCCGAGATAATCGTCTCCATGCTCCAAATCCATTTTAAAGCCATTTCAAAGGCATTTTGCGCATACATGAAATGAACACATTTTTCTCCAAAACTATAACACATGCAAGCTTGTCCTGTTTGGTGGAGATGATATTTAATAAAATAAGTAGAAATCCACTAAAAGTTTTGTTTGGTTATCTTGCAATCCCGAGATAATCGTCTCCATGCTCCAAATCCATTTTAAAGCCATTTTTAAGGCATTTCGCGCATACATGAAATGAACACATTTTTCTCCAAAACTATAACAGATGCAAGCTTGTCCTGTTTGGTGGAGATGATATTTAATAAAATAAGTAGAAATCCACTAAAAGTTTTGTTTGGTTATCTTGCAATCCGGAGATAATCGTCTCCATGCTCCAAATCCATTTTAAAGCCATTTTTAAGGCATTTCGCGCATACATGAAATGAACACATTTTTCTCCAAAACTATAACAGATGCAAGCTTGTCCTGTTTGGTGGAGATGATATTTAATAAAATAAGTAGAAATCCACTAAAAGTTTTGTTTGGTTATCTTGCAATCCCGAGATAATCGTCTCCATGCTCCAAATCCATTTTAAAGCCATTTCAAAGGCATTTTGCGCATACATGAAATGAACACATTTTTCTCCAAAACTATAACACATGCAAGCTTGTCCTGTTTGGTGGAGATGATATTTAATAAAATAAGTAGAAATCCACTAAAAGTTTTGTTTGGTTATCTTGCAATCCCGAGATAATCGTCTCCATGCTCCAAATCCATTTTAAAGCCATTTTTAAGGCATTTCGCGCATACATGAAATGAACACATTTTTCTCCAAAACTATAACAGATGCAAGCTTGTCCTGTTTGGTGGAGATGATATTTAATAAAATAAGTAGAAATCCACTAAAAGTTTTGTTTGGTTATATTGCAATCCCGAGATAATCGTCTCCATGCTCCAAATCCATTTTAAAGCCATTTTTAAGGCATTTCGCGCATACATGAAATGAACACATTTTTCTCCAAAACTATAACAGATGCAAGCTTGTCCTGTTTGGTGGAGATGATATTTAATAAAATAAGTAGAAATCCACTAAAAGTTTTGTTTGGTTATCTTGCAATCCCGAGATAATCGTCTCCATGCTCCAAATCCATTTTAAAGCCATTTTTAAGGCATTTCGCGCATACATGAAATGAACACATTTTTCTCCAAAACTATAACAGATGCAAGCTTGTCCTGTTTGGTGGAGATGATATTTAATAAAATAAGTAGAAATCCACTAAAAGTTTTGTTTGGTTATATTGCAATCCCGAGATAATCGTCTCCATGCTCCAAATCCATTTTAAAGCCATTTTTAAGGCATTTCGCGCATACATGAAATGAACACATTTTTCTCCAAAACTATAACAGATGCAAGCTTGTCCTGTTTGGTGGAGATGATATTTAATAAAATAAGTAGAAATCCACAAAAAGTTTTGTTTGGTTATCTTGCAATCCCGAGATAATCGTCTCCATGCTCCAAATCCATTTTAAAGCCATTTTTAAGGCATTTTGCGCATACATGAAATGAACACATTTTTCTCCAAAACTATAACACATGCAAGCTTGTCCTGTTTGGTGGAGATGATATTTAATAAAATAAGTAGAAATCCACTAAAAGTTTTGTTTGGTTATCTTGCAATCCCGAGATAATCGTCTCCATGCTCCAAATCCATTTTAAAGCCATTTTTAAGGCATTTCGCGCATACATGAAATGAACACATTTTTCTCCAAAACTATAACAGATGCAAGCTTGTCCTGTTTGGTGGAGATGATATTTAATAAAATAAGTAGAAATCCACTAAAAGTTTTGTTTGGTTATCTTGCAATCCCGAGATAATCGTCTCCATGCTCCAAATCCATTTTAAAGCCATTTTTAAGGCATTTCGCGCATACATGAAATGAACACATTTTTCTCCAAAACTATAACAGATGCAAGCTTGTCCTGTTTGGTGGAGATGATATTTAATAAAATAAGTAGAAATCCACTAAAAGTTTTGTTTGGTTATCTTGCAATCCCGAGATAATCGTCTCCATGCTCCAAATCCATTTTAAAGCCATTTTTAAGGCATTTCGCGCATACATGAAATGAACACATTTTTCTCCAAAACTATAACAGATGCAAGCTTGTCCTGTTTGGTGGAGATGATATTTAATAAAATAAGTAGAAATCCACTAAAAGTTTTGTTTGGTTATCTTGCAATCCCGAGATAATCGTCTCCATGCTCCAAATCCATTTTAAAGCCATTTCAAAGGCATTTTGCGCATACATGAAATGAACACATTTTTCTCCAAAACTATAACACATGCAAGCTTGTCCTGTTTGGTGGAGATGATATTTAATAAAATAAGTAGAAATCCACTAAAAGTTTTGTTTGGTTATATTGCAATCCCGAGATAATCGTCTCCATGCTCCAAATCCATTTTAAAGCCATTTTTAAGGCATTTCGCGCATACATGAAATGAACACATTTTTCTCCAAAACTATAACAGATGCAAGCTTGTCCTGTTTGGTGGAGATGATATTTAATAAAATAAGTAGAAATCCACTAAAAGTTTTGTTTGGTTATCTTGCAATCCCGAGATAATCGTCTCCATGCTCCAAATCCATTTTAAAGCCATTTTTAAGGCATTTCGCGCATACATGAAATGAACACATTTTTCTCCAAAACTATAACAGATGCAAGCTTGTTCTGTTTGGTGGAGATGATATTTAATAAAATAAGTAGAAATCCACTAAAAGTTTTGTTTGGTTATCTTGCAATCCCGAGATAATCGTCTCCATGCTCCAAATCCATTTTAAAGCCATTTTTAAGGCATTTCGCGCATACATGAAATGAACACATTTTTCTCCAAAACTATAACAGATGCAAGCTTGTCCTGTTTGGTGGAGATGATATTTAATAAAATAAGTAGAAATCCACTAAAAGTTTTGTTTGGTTCTTGCAATCCCGAGATAATCGTCTCCATGCTCCAAATCCATTTTAAAGCCATTTTTAAGGCATTTCGCGCATACATGAAATGAACACATTTTTCTCCAAAACTATAACAGATGCAAGCTTGTCCTGTTTGGTGGAGATGATATTTAATAAAATAAGTAGAAATCCACTAAAAGTTTTGTTTGGTTATCTTGCAATCTTGAGATAATCGTCTCCATGCTCCAAATCCATTTTAAAGCCATTTTTAAGGCATTTCGCGCATACATGAAATGAACACATTTTTCTCCAAAACTATAACAGATGCAAGCTTGTCCTGTTTGGTGGAGATGATATTTAATAAAATAAGTAGAAATCCACAAAAAGTTTTGTTTGGTTATCTTGCAATCCCGAGATAATCGTCTCCATGCTCCAAATCCATTTTAAAGCCATTTTTAAGGCATTTCGCGCATACATGAAATGAACACATTTTTCTCCAAAACTATAACAGATGCAAGCTTGTCCTGTTTGGTGGAGATAATATTTAATAAAATAAGTAGAAATCCACTAAAAGTTTTGTTTGGTTATCTTGCAATCCCGAGATAATCGTCTCCATGCTCCAAATCCATTTTAAAGCCATTTTTAAGGCATTTCGCGCATACATGAAATGAACACATTTTTCTCCAAAACTATAACAGATGCAAGCTTGTCCTGTTTGGTGGAGATGATATTTAATAAAATAAGTAGAAATCCACTAAAAGTTTTGTTTGGTTATCTTGCAATCCCGAGATAATCGTCTCCATGCTCCAAATCCATTTTAAAGCCATTTTTAAGGCATTTCGCGCATACATGAAATGAACACATTTTTCTCCAAAACTATAACAGATGCAAGCTTGTCCTGTTTGGTGGAGATGATATTTAATAAAATAAGTAGAAATCCACTAAAAGTTTTGTTTGGTTATCTTGCAATCCCGAGATAATCGTCTCCATGCTCCAAATCCATTTTAAAGCCATTTTTAAGGCATTTCGCGCATACATGAAATGAACACATTTTTCTCCAAAACTATAACAGATGCAAGCTTGTCCTGTTTGGTGGAGATGATATTTAATAAAATAAGTAGAAATCCACTAAAAGTTTTGTTTGGTTATCTTGCAATCCTGAGATAATCGTCTCCATGCTCCAAATCCATTTTAAAGCCATTTTTAAGGCATTTCGCGCATACATGAAATGAACACATTTTTCTCCAAAACTATAACAGATGCAAGCTTGTCCTGTTTGGTGGAGATGATATTTAATAAAATAAGTAGAAATCCACTAAAAGTTTTGTTTGGTTATCTTGCAATCCCGAGATAATCGTCTCCATGCTCCAAATCCATTTTAAAGCCATTTTTAAGGCATTTCGCGCATACATGAAATGAACACATTTTTCTCCAAAACTATAACAGATGCAAGCTTGTCCTGTTTGGTGGAGATGATATTTAATAAAATAAGTAGAAATCCACTAAAAGTTTTGTTTGGTTATCTTGCAATCCCGAGATAATCGTCTCCATGCTCCAAATCCATTTTAAAGCCATTTTTAAGGCATTTCGCGCATACATGAAATGAACACATTTTTCTCCAAAACTATAACAGATGCAAGCTTGTCCTGTTTGGTGGAGATGATATTTAATAAAATAAGTAGAAATCCACTAAAAGTTTTGTTTGGTTATCTTGCAATCCCGAGATAATCGTCTCCATGCTCCAAATCCATTTTAAAGCCATTTTTAAGGCATTTCGCGCATACATGAAATGAACACATTTTTCTCCAAAACTATAACAGATGCAAGCTTGTCCTGTTTGGTGGAGATGATATTTAATAAAATAAATAGAAATCCACTAAAAGTTTTGTTTGGTTATCTTGCAATCCCGAGATAATCGTCTCCATGCTCCAAATCCATTTTAAAGCCATTTCAAAGGCATTTTGCGCACACATGAAATGAACACATTTTTCTCCAAAACTATAACACATGCAAGCTTGTCCTGTTTGGTGGAGATGATATTTAATAAAATAAGTAGAAATCCACTAAAAGTTTTGTTTGGTTATCTTGCAATCCCGAGATAATCGTCTCCATGCTCCAAATCCATTTTAAAGCCATTTTTAAGGCATTTCGCGCATACATGAAATGAACACATTTTTCTCCAAAACTGTAACAGATGCAAGCTTGTCCTGTTTGGTGGAGATGATATTTAATAAAATAAGTAGAAATCAACTAAAAGTTTTGTTTGGTTATCTTGCAATCCCGAGATAATCGTCTCCATGCTCCAAATCCATTTTAAAGCCATTTTTAAGGCATTTCGCGCATACATGAAATGAACACATTTTTCTCCAAAACTATAACAGATGCAAGCTTGTCCTGTTTGGTTGAGATGATATTTAATAAAATAAGTAGAAATCCACTAAAAGTTTTGTTTGGTTATCTTGCAATCCCGAGATAATCGTCTCCATGCTCCAAATCCATTTTAAAGCCATTTTTAAGGCATTTCGCGCATACATGAAATGAACACATTTTTCTCCAAAACTATAACAGATGCAAGCTTGTCCTGTTTGGTGGAGATGATATTTAATAAAATAAGTAGAAATCCACTAAAAGTTTTGTTTGGTTATATTGCAATCCCGAGATAATCGTCTCCATGCTCCAAATCCATTTTAAAGCCATTTTTAAGGCATTTCGCGCATACATGAAATGAACACATTTTTCTCCAAAACTATAACAGATGCAAGCTTGTCCTGTTTGGTGGAGATGATATTTAATAAAATAAGTAGAAATCCACTAAAAGTTTTGTTTGGTTATCTTGCAATCCCGAGATAATCGTCTCCATGCTCCAAATCCATTTTAAAGCCATTTTTAAGGCATTTCGCGCATACATGAAATGAACACATTTTTCTCCAAAACTATAACAGATGCAAGCTTGTCCTGTTTGGTGGAGATAATATTTAATAAAATAAGTAGAAATCTACTAAAAGTTTCGTTTGTTTATATTGCCATCCTGAGATAATCGTCTCCATGCTCCAAATCCATTTTAAAGCCATTTCAAAGGCATTTTGCGCATACATGAAATGAACACATTTTTCTCCAAAACTATAACAGATGCAAGCTTGTCCTGTTTGGTGGAGATGATATTTAATAAAATAAGTAGAAATCCACTAAAAGTTTTGTTTGGTTATCTTGCAATCCCGAGATAATCGTCTCCATGCTCCAAATCCATTTTAAAGCCATTTTTAAGGCATTTCGCGCATACATGAAATGAACACATTTTTCTCCAAAACTATAACAGATGCAAGCTTGTCCTGTTTGGTGGAGATGATATTTAATAAAATAAGTAGAAATCCACTAAAAGTTTTGTTTGGTTATCTTGCAATCCCGAGATAATCGTCTCCATGCTCCAAATCCATTTTAAAGCCATTTTTAAGGCATTTCGCGCATACATGAAATGAACACATTTTTCTCCAAAACTATAATAGATGCAAGCTTGTCCTGTTCGGTGGAGATGATATTTAATAAAATAAGTAGAAATCCACTAAAAGTTTTGTTTGGTTATCTTGCAATCCCGAGATAATCGTCTCCATGCTCCAAATCCATTTTAAAGCCATTTTTAAGGCATTTCGCGCATACATGAAATGAACACATTTTTCTCCAAAACTATAACAGATGCAAGCTTGTCCTGTTTGGTGGAGATGATATTTAATAAAATAAGTAGAAATCCACTAAAAGTTTTGTTTGGTTATCTTGCAATCCCGAGATAATCGTCTCCATGCTCCAAATCCATTTTAAAGCCATTTCAAAGGCATTTTGCGCATACATGAAATGAACACATTTTTCTCCAAAACTATAACACATGCAAGCTTGTCCTGTTTGGTGGAGATGATATTTAATAAAATAAGTAGAAATCCACTAAAAGTTTTGTTTGGTTATCTTGCAATCCCGAGATAATCGTCTCCATGCTCCAAATCCATTTTAAAGTCATTTTTAAGGCATTTCGCGCATACATGAAATGAACACATTTTTCTCCAAAACTATAACAGATGCAAGCTTGTCCTGCTTGGTGGAGATGATATTTAATAAAATAAGTAGAAATCCACTAAAAGTTTTGTTTGGTTATCTTGCAATCCCGAGATAATCGTCTCCATGCTCCAAATCCATTTTAAAGCCATTTCAAAGGCATTTTGCGCATACATGAAATGAACACATTTTTCTCCAAAACTATAACACATGCAAGCTTGTCCTGTTTGGTGGAGATGATATTTAATAAAATAAGTAGAAATCCACTAAAAGTTTTGTTTGGTTATCTTGCAATCCCGAGATAATCGTCTCCATGCTCCAAATCCATTTTAAAGCCATTTTTAAGGCATTTCGCGCATACATGAAATGAACACATTTTTCTCCAAAACTATAACAGATGCAAGCTTGTCCTGTTTGGTGGAGATGATATTTAATAAAATAAGTAGAAATCCACTAAAAGTTTTGTTTGGTTATCTTGCAATCCCGAGATAATCGTCTCCATGCTCCAAATCCATTTTAAAGCCATTTTTAAGGCATTTCGTGCATACATGAAATGAACACATTTTTCTCCAAAACTATAACAGATGCAAGCTTGTCCTGTTTGGTGGAGATGATATTTAATAAAATAAGTAGAAATCCACTAAAAGTTTTGTTTGGTTATCTTGCAATCCCGAGATAATCGTCTCCATGCTCCAAATCCATTTTAAAGCCATTTTTAAGGCATTTCGCGCATACATGAAATGAACACATTTTTCTCCAAAACTATAACAGATGCAAGCTTGTCCTGTTTGGTGGAGATGATATTTAATAAAATAAGTAGAAATCCACTAAAAGTTTTGTTTGGTTATATTGCAATCCCGAGATAATCGTCTCCATGCTCCAAATCCATTTTAAAGCCATTTTTAAGGCATTTCGCGCATACATGAAATGAACACATTTTTCTCCAAAACTATAACAGATGCAAGCTTGTCCTGTTTGGTGGAGATGATATTTAATAAAATAAGTAGAAATCCACTAAAAGTTTTGTTTGGTTATCTTGCAATCCCGAGATAATCGTCTCCATGCTCCAAATCCATTTTAAAGCCATTTTTAAGGCATTTCGCGCATACATGAAATGAACACATTTTTCTCCAAAACTATAACAGATGCAAGCTTGTCCTGTTTGGTGGAGATGATATTTAATAAAATAAGTAGAAATCCACTAAAAGTTTTGTTTGGTTATCTTGCAATCCCGAGATAATCGTCTCTATGCTCCAAATCCATTTTAAAGCCATTTTTAAGGCATTTCGCGCATACATGAAATGAACACATTTTTCTCCAAAACTATAACAGATGCAAGCTTGTCCTGTTTGGTGGAGATGATATTTAATAAAATAAGTAGAAATCCACTAAAAGTTTTGTTTGGTTATCTTGCAATCCCGAGATAATCGTCTCCATGCTCCAAATCCATTTTAAAGCCATTTTTAAGGCATTTCGCGCATACATGAAATGAACACATTTTTCTCCAAAACTATAACAGATGCAAGCTTGTCCTGTTTGGTGGAGATGATATTTAATAAAATAAGTAGAAATCCACTAAAAGTTTTGTTTGGTTATCTTGCAATCCCGAGATAATCGTCTCCATGCTCCAAATCCATTTTAAAGCCATTTTTAAGGCATTTCGCGCATACATGAAATGAACACATTTTTCTCCAAAACTATAACAGATGCAAGCTTGTCCTGTTTGGTGGAGATGATATTTAATAAAATAAGTAGAAATCCACTAAAAGTTTTGTTTGGTTATATTGCAATCCCGAGATAATCGTCTCCATGCTCCAAATCCATTTTAAAGCCATTTTTAAGGCATTTCGCGCATACATGAAATGAACACATTTTTCTCCAAAACTATAACAGATGCAAGCTTGTCCTGTTTGGTGGAGATGATATTTAATAAAATAAGTAGAAATCCACTAAAAGTTTTGTTTGGTTATCTTGCAATCCCGAGATAATCGTCTCCATGCACCAAATCCATTTTAAAGCCATTTTTAAGGCATTTCGCGCATACATGAAATGAACACATTTTTCTCCAAAACTATAACAGATGCAAGCTTGTCCTGTTTGGTGGAGATAATATTTAATAAAATAAGTAGAAATCTACTAAAAGTTTCGTTTGTTTATATTGCCATCCTGAGATAATCGTCTCCATGCTCCAAATCCATTTTAAAGCCATTTCAAAGGCATTTTGCGCATACATGAAATGAACACATTTTTCTCCAAAACTATAACACATGCAAGCTTGTCCTGTTTGGTGGAGATGATATTTAATAAAATAAGTAGAAATCCACTAAAAGTTTTGTTTGGTTATCTTGCAATCCCGAGATAATCGTCTCCATGCTCCAAATCCATTTTAAAGCCATTTTTAAGGCATTTCGCGCATACATGAAATGAACACATTTTTCTCCAAAACTATAACAGATGCAAGCTTGTCCTGTTTGGTGGAGATGATATTTAATAAAATAAGTAGAAATCCACTAAAAGTTTTGTTTGGTTATCTTGCAATCCCGAGATAATCGTCTCCATGCTCCAAATCCATTTTAAAGCCATTTTTAAGGCATTTCGCGCATACATGAAATGAACACATTTTTCTCCAAAACTATAACAGATGCAAGCTTGTCCTGTTTGGTGGAGATGATATTTAATAAAATAAGTAGAAATCCACTAAAAGTTTTGTTTGGTTATCTTGCAATCCCGAGATAATCGTCTCCATGCTCCAAATCCATTTTAAAGCCATTTTTAAGGCATTTCGCGCATACATGAAATGAACACATTTTTCTCCAAAACTATAACAGATGCAAGCTTGTCCTGTTTGGTGGAGATGATATTTAATAAAATAAGTAGAAATCCACTAAAAGTTTTGTTTGGTTATCTTGCAATCCCGAGATAATCGTCTCCATGCTCCAAATCCATTTTAAAGCCATTTCAAAGGCATTTTGCGCATACATGAAATTAACACATTTTTCTCCAAAACTATAACACATGCAAGCTTGTCCTGTTTGGTGGAGATGATATTTAATAAAATAAGTAGAAATCCACTAAAAGTTTTGTTTGGTTATCTTGCAATCCCGAGATAATCGTCTCCATGCTCCAAATCCATTTTAAAGCCATTTTTAAGGCATTTCGCGCATACATGAAATGAACACATTTTTCTCCAAAACTATAACAGATGCAAGCTTGTCCTGTTTGGTGGAGATGATATTTAATAAAATAAGTAGAAATCCACTAAACGTTTTGTTTGGTTATCTTGCAATCCCGAGAGAATCGTCTCCATGCTCCAAATCCATTTTAAAGCCATTTTTAAGGCATTTCGCGCATACATGAAATGAACACATTTTTCTCCAAAACTATAACAGATGCAAGCTTGTCCTGTTTGGTGGAGATGATATTTAATAAAATAAGTAGAAATCCACTAAAAGTTTTGTTTGGTTATATTGCAATCCCGAGATAATCGTCTCCATGCTCCAAATCCATTTTAAAGCCATTTTTAAGGCATTTCGCGCATACATGAAATGAACACATTTTTCTCCAAAACTATAACAGATGCAAGCTTGTCCTGTTTGGTGGAGATGATATTTAATAAAATAAGTAGAAATCCACTAAAAGTTTTGTTTGGTTATCTTGCAATCCCGAGATAATCGTCTCCATGCTCCAAATCCATTTTAAAGCCATTTTTAAGGCATTTCGCGCATACATGAAATGAACACATTTTTCTCCAAAACTATAACAGATGCAAGCTTGTCCTGTTTGGTGGAGATGATATTTAATAAAATAAGTAGAAATCCACTAAAAGTTTTGTTTGGTTATCTTGCAATCCCGAGATAATCGTCTCCATGCTCCAAATCCATTTTAAAGCCATTTTTAAGGCATTTCGCGCATACATGAAATGAACACATTTTTCTCCAAAACTATAACAGATGCAAGCTTGTCCTGTTTGGTGGAGATAATATTTAATAAAATAAGTAGAAATCTACTAAAAGTTTCGTTTGTTTATATTGCCATCCTGAGATAATCGTCTCCATGCTCCAAATCCATTTTAAAGCCATTTCAAAGGCATTTTGCGCATACATGAAATGAACACATTTTTCTCCAAAACTATAACACATGCAAGCTTGTCCTGTTTGGTGGAGATGATATTTAATAAAATAAGTAGAAATCCACTAAAAGTTTTGTTTGGTTATCTTGCAATCCCGAGATAATCGTCTCCATGCTCCAAATCCATTTTAAAGCCATTTTTAAGGCATTTCGCGCATACATGAAATGAACACATTTTTCTCCAAAACTATAACAGATGCAAGCTTGTCCTGTTTGGTGGAGATGATATTTAATAAAATAAGTAGAAATCCACTAAAAGTTTTGTTTGGTTATCTTGCAATCCCGAGATAATCGTCTCCATGCTCCAAATCCATTTTAAAGCCATTTTTAAGGCATTTCGCGCATACATGAAATGAACACATTTTTCTCCAAAACTATAACAGATGCAAGCTTGTCCTGTTTGGTGGAGATGATATTTAATAAAATAAGTAGAAATCCACTAAAAGTTTTGTTTGGTTATCTTGCAATCCCGAGATAATCGTCTCCATGCTCCAAATCCATTTTAAAGCCATTTTTAAGGCATTTCGCGCATACATGAAATGAACACATTTTTCTCCAAAGCTATAACAGATGCAAGCTTGTCCTGTTTGGTGGAGATAATATTTAATAAAATAAGTAGAAATCTACTAAAAGTTTCGTTTGTTTATATTGCCATCCTGAGATAATCGTCTCCATGCTCCAAATCCATTTTAAAGCCATTTTTAAGGCATTTCGCGCATACATGAAATGAACACATTTTTCTCCAAAACTATAACAGATGCAAGCTTGTCCTGTTTGGTGGAGATGATATTTAATAAAATAAGTAGAAATCCACTAAAAGTTTTGTTTGGTTATCTTGCAATCCCGAGATAATCGTCTCCATGCTCCAAATCCATTTTAAAGCCATTTTTAAGGCATTTCGCGCATACATGAAATGAACACATTTTTCTCCAAAACTATAACAGATGCAAGCTTGTCCTGTTTGGTGGAGATGATATTTAATAAAATAAGTAGAAATCCACTAAAAGTTTTGTTTGGTTATCTTGCAATGCCGAGATAATCGTCTCCATGCTCCAAATCCATTTTAAAGCCATTTTTAAGGCATTTCGCGCATACATGAAATGAACACATTTTTCTCCAAAACTATAACACATGCAAGCTTGTCCTGTTTGGTGGAGATGATATTTAATAAAATAAGTAGAAATCCACTAAAAGTTTTGTTTGGTTATCTTGCAATCCCGAGATAATCGTCTCCATGCTCCAAATCCATTTTAAAGCCATTTTTAAGGCATTTCGCGCATACATGAAATGAACACATTTTTCTCCAAAACTATAACAGATGCAAGCTTGTCCTGTTTGGTGGAGATGATATTTAATAAAATAAGTAGAAATCCACTAAAAGTTTTGTTTGGTTATCTTGCAATCCCGAGATAATCGTCTCCATGCTCCAAATCCATTTTAAAGCCATTTTTAAGGCATTTCGCGCATACATGAAATGAACACATTTTTCTCCAAAACTATAACAGATGCAAGCTTGTCCTGTTTGGTGGAGATGATATTTAATAAAATAAGTAGAAATCCACTAAAAGTTTTGTTTGGTTATATTCCAATCCCGAGATAATCGTCTCCATGCTCCAAATCCATTTTAAAGCCATTTTTAAGGCATTTCGCGCATACATGAAATGAACACATTTTTCTCCAAAACTATAACAGATGCAAGCTTGTCCTGTTTGGTGGAGATGATATTTAATAAAATAAGTAGAAATCCATTAAAAGTTTTGTTTGGTTATCTTGCAATCCCGAGATAATCGTCTCCATGCTCCAAATCCATTTTAAAGCCATTTTAAGGCATTTCGCGCATACATGAAATGAACACATTTTTCTCCAAAACTATAACAGATGCAAGCTTGTCCTGTTTGGTGGAGATGATATTTAATAAAATAAGTAGAAATTTACTAAAAGTTTTGTTTGGTTATCTTGCAATCCCGAGATAATCGTCTCCATGCTCCAAATCCATTTTAAAGCCATTTTTAAGGCATTTCGCGCATACATGAAATGAACACATTTTTCTCCAAAACTTTAACAGATGCAAGCTTGTCCTGTTTGGTGGAGATGATATTTAATAAAATAAGTAGAAATCCACTAAAAGTTTTGTTTGGTTATCTTGCAATCCCGAGATAATCGTCTCCATGCTCCAAATCCATTTTAAAGCCATTTTTAAGGCATTTCGCGCATACATGAAATGAACACATTTTTCTCCAAAACTATAACAGATGCAAGCTTGTCCTGTTTGGTGGAGATGATAGTTAATAAAATAAGTAGAAATCCACTAAAAGTTTTGTTTGGTTATCTTGCAATCCCGAGATAATCGTCTCCATGCTCCAAATCCATTTTAAAGCCATTTTTAAGGCATTTCGTGCATACATGAAATGAACAAATTTTTCTCCAAAACTATAACAGATGCAAGCTTGTCCTGTTTGGTGGAGATGATATTTAATAAAATAAGTAGAAATCCACTAAAAGTTTTGTTTGGTTATCTTGCAATCCCGAGATAATCGTCTCCATGCTCCAAATCCATTTTAAAGCCATTTTTAAGGCATTTCGCGCATACATGAAATGAACACATTTTTCTCCAAAACTATAACAGATGCAAGCTTGTCCTGTTTGGTGGATATGATATTTAATAAAATAAGTAGAAATCCACTAAAAGTTTTGTTTGGTTATATTGCAATCCCGAGATAATCGTCTCCATGCTCCAAATCCATTTTAAAGCCATTTTTAAGGCATTTCGCGCATACATGAAATGAACACATTTTTCTCCAAAACTATAACAGATGCAAGCTTGTCCTGTTTGGTGGAGATGATATTTAATAAAATAAGTAGAAATCCACTAAAAGTTTTGTTTGGTTATCTTGCAATCCCGAGATAATCGTCTCCATGCTCCAAATCCATTTTAAAGCCATTTTTAAGGCATTTCGCGCATACATGAAATGAACACATTTTTCTCCAAAACTATAACAGATGCAAGCTTGTCCTGTTTGGTGGAGATGATATTTAATAAAATAAGTAGAAATCCACTAAAAGTTTTGTTTGGTTATCTTGCAATCCCGAGATAATCGTCTCCATGCTCCAAATCCATTTTAAAGCCATTTTTAAGGCATTTCGCGCATACATGAAATGAACACATTTTTCTCCAAAACTATAACAGATGCAAGCTTGTCCTGTTTGGTGGAGATGATATTTAATAAAATAAGTAGAAATCCACTAAAAGTTTTGTTTGGTTATCTTGCAATCCCGAGATAATCGTCTCCATGCTCCAAATCCATTTTAAAGCCATTTTTAAGGCATTTCGCGCATACATGAAATGAACACATTTTTCTCCAAAACTATAACAGATGCAAGCTTGTCCTGTTTGGTGGAGATGATATTTAATAAAATAAGTAGAAATCCACTAAAAGTTTTGTTTGGTTATCTTGCAATCCCGAGATAATCGTCTCCATGCTCCAAATCCATTTTAAAGCCATTTTTAAGGCATTTCGCGCATACATGAAATGAACACATTTTTCTCCAAAACTATAACAGATGCAAGCTTGTCCTGTTTGGTGGAGATAATATTTAATCAAATAAGTAGAAATCTACTAAAAGTTTCGTTTGTTTATATTGCCATCCTGAGATAATCGTCTCCATGCTCCAAATCCATTTTAAAGCCATTTTTAAGGCATTTCGCGCATACATGAAATGAACACATTTTTCTCCAAAACTATAACAGATGCAAGCTTGTCCTGTTTGGTGGAGATGATATTTAATAAAATAAGTAGAAATCCACTAAAAGTTTTGTTTGGTTATCTTGCAATCCCGAGATAATCGTCTCCATGCTCCAAATCCATTTTAAAGCCATTTTTAAGGCATTTCGCGCATACATGAAATGAACACATTTTTCTCCAAAACTATAACAGATGCAAGCTTGTCCTGTTTGGTGGAGATGATATTTAATAAAATAAGTAGAAATCCACTAAAAGTTTTGTTTGGTTATATTGCAATCCCGAGATAATCGTCTCCATGCTCCAAATCCATTTTAAAGCCATTTTTAAGGCATTTCGCGCATACATGAAATGAACACATTTTTCTCCAAAACTATAACAGATGCAAGCTTGTCCTGTTTGGTGGAGATGATATTTAATAAAATAAGTAGAAATCCACTAAAAGTTTTGTTTGGTTATCTTGCAATCCCGAGATAATCGTCTCCATGCACCAAATCCATTTTAAAGCCATTTTTAAGGCATTTCGCGCATACATGAAATGAACACATTTTTCTCCAAAACTATAACAGATGCAAGCTTGTCCTGTTTGGTGGAGATAATATTTAATAAAATAAGTAGAAATCTACTAAAAGTTTCGTTTGTTTATATTGCCATCCTGAGATAATCGTCTCCATGCTCCAAATCCATTTTAAAGCCATTTCAAAGGCATTTTGCGCATACATGAAATGAACACATTTTTCTCCAAAACTATAACACATGCAAGCTTGTCCTGTTTGGTGGAGATGATATTTAATAAAATAAGTAGAAATCCACTAAAAGTTTTGTTTGGTTATCTTGCAATCCCGAGATAATCGTCTCCATGCTCCAAATCCATTTTAAAGCCATTTTTAAGGCATTTCGCGCATACATGAAATGAACACATTTTTCTCCAAAACTATAACAGATGCAAGCTTGTCCTGTTTGGTGGAGATGATATTTAATAAAATAAGTAGAAATCTACTAAAAGTTTTGTTTGGTTATCTTACAATCCCGAGATAATCGTCTCCATGCTCCAAATCCATTTTAAAGCCATTTTTAAGGCATTTCGCGCATACATGAAATGAACACATTTTTCTCCAAAACTATAACAGATGCAAGCTTGTCCTGTTTGGTGGAGATGATATTTAATAAAATAAGTAGAAATCCACTAAAAGTTTTGTTTGGTTATCTTGCAATCCCGAGATAATCGTCTCCATGCTCCAAATACATTTTAAAGCCATTTTTAAGGCATTTCGCGCATACATGAAATGAACACATTTTTCTCCAAAACTATAACAGATGCAAGCTTGTCCTGTTTGGTGGAGATGATATTTAATAAAATAAGTAGAAATCCACTAAAAGTTTTGTTTGGTTATCTTGCAATCCCGAGATAATCGTCTCCATGCACCAAATCCATTTTAAAGCCATTTTTAAGGCATTTCGCGCATACATGAAATGAACACATTTTTCTCCAAAACTATAACAGATGCAAGCTTGTCCTGTTTGGTGGAGATAATATTTAATAAAAAAAGTAGAAATCTACTAAAAGTTTCGTTTGTTTATATTGCCATCCTGAGATAATCGTCTCCATGCTCCAAATCCATTTTAAAGCCATTTCAAAGGCATTTTGCGCATACATGAAATGAACACATTTTTCTCCAAAACTATAACACATGCAAGCTTGTCCTGTTTGGTGGAGATGATATTTAATAAAATAAGTAGAAATCCACTAAAAGTTTTGTTTGGTTATCTTGCAATCCCGAGATAATCGTCTCCATGCTCCAAATCCATTTTAAAGCCATTTTTAAGGCATTTCGCGCATACATGAAATGAACACATTTTTCTCCAAAACTATAACAGATGCAAGCTTGTCCTGTTTGGTGGAGATGATATTTAATAAAATAAGTAGAAATCTACTAAAAGTTTTGTTTGGTTATCTTGCAATCCCGAGATAATCGTCTCCATGCTCCAAATCCATTTTAAAGCCATTTTTAAGGCATTTCGCGCATACATGAAATGAACACATTTTTCTCCAAAACTATAACAGATGCAAGCTTGTCCTGTTTGGTGGAGATGATATTTAATAAAATAAGTAGAAATCCACTAAAAGTTTTGTTTGGTTATCTTGCAATCTTGAGATAATCGTCTCCATGCTCCAAATCCATTTTAAAGCCATTTTTAAGGCATTTCGCGCATACATGAAATGAACACATTTTTCTCCAAAACTATAACAGATGCAAACTTGTCCTGTTTGGTGGAGATGATATTTAATAAAATAAGTAGAAATCCACTAAAAGTTTTGTTTGGTTATCTTGCAATCCCGAGATAATCGTCTCCATGCTCCAAATCCATTTTAAAGCCATTTCAAAGGCATTTTGCGCATACATGAAATTAACACATTTTTCTCCAAAACTATAACACATGCAAGCTTGTCCTGTTTGGTGGAGATGATATTTAATAAAATAAGTAGAAATCCACTAAAAGTTTTGTTTGGTTATCTTGCAATCCCGAGATAATCGTCTCCATGCTCCAAATCCATTTTAAAGCCATTTTTAAGGCATTTCGCGCATACATGAAATGAACACATTTTTCTCCAAAACTATAACAGATGCAAGCTTGTCCTGTTTGGTGGAGATGATATTTAATAAAATAAGTAGAAATCCACTAAAAGTTTTGTTTGGTTATCTTGCAATCCCGAGATAATCGTCTCCATGCTCCAAATCCATTTTAAAGCCATTTTTAAGGCATTTCGCGCATACATGAAATGAACACATTTTTCTCCAAAACTATAACAGATGCAAGCTTGTCCTGTTTGGTGGAGATGATATTTAATAAAATAAGTAGAAATCCACTAAAAGTTTTGTTTGGTTATATTGCAATCCCGAGATAATCGTCTCCATGCTCCAAATCCATTTTAAAGCCATTTTTAAGGCATTTCGCGCATACATGAAATGAACACATTTTTCTCCAAAACTATAACAGATGCAAGCTTGTCCTGTTTGGTGGAGATGATATTTAATAAAATAAGTAGAAATCCACTAAAAGTTTTGTTTGGTTATCTTGCAATCCCGAGATAATCGTCTCCATGCTCCAAATCCATTTTAAAGCCATTTTTAAGGCATTTCGCGCATACATGAAATGAACACATTTTTCTCCAAAACTATAACAGATGCAAGCTTGTCCTGTTTGGTGGAGATGATATTTAATAAAATAAGTAGAAATCCACTAAAAGTTTTGTTTGGTTATCTTGCAATCCCGAGATAATCGTCTCCATGCTCCAAATCCATTTTAAAGCCATTTTTAAGGCATTTCGCGCATACATGAAATGAACACATTTTTCTCCAAAACTATAACAGATGCAAGCTTGTCCTGTTTGGTGGAGATGATATTTAATAAAATAAGTAGAAATCCACTAAAAGTTTTGTTTGGTTATCTTGCAATCCCGAGATAATCGTCTCCATGTTCCAAATCCATTTTAAAGCCATTTTTAAGGCATTTCGCGCATACATGAAGTGAACACATTTTTCTCCAAAACTATAACAGATGCAAGCTTGTCCTGTTTGGCGGAGATAATATTTAATAAAATAAGTAGAAATCTACTAAAAGTTTCGTTTGTTTATATTGCCATCCTGAGATAATCGTCTCCATGCTCCAAATCCATTTTAAAGCCATTTCAAAGGCATTTTGCGCATACATGAAATGAACACATTTTTCTCCAAAACTATAACACATGCAAGCTTGTCCTGTTTGGTGGAGATGATATTTAATAAAATAAGTAGAAATCCACTAAAAGTTTTGTTTGGTTATCTTGCAATCCCGAGATAATCGTCTCCATGCTCCAAATCCATTTTAAAGCCATTTTTAAGGCATTTCGCGCATACATGAAATGAACACATTTTTCTCCAAAACTATAACAGATGCAAGCTTGTCCTGTTTGGTGGAGATGATATTTAATAAAATAAGTAGAAATCCACTAAAAGTTTTGTTTGGTTATCTTGCAATCCCGAGATAATCGTCTCCATGCTCCAAATCCATTTTAAAGCCATTTTTAAGGCATTTCGCGCATACATGAAATGAACACATTTTTCTCCAAAACTATAACAGATGCAAGCTTGTCCTGTTTGGTGGAGATGATATTTAATAAAATAAGTAGAAATCCACTAAAAGTTTTGTTTGGTTATCTTGCAATCCCGAGATAATCGTCTCCATGCTCCAAATCCATTTTAAAGCCATTTTTAAGGCATTTCGCGCATACATGAAATGAACACATTTTTCTCCAAAGCTATAACAGATGCAAGCTTGTCCTGTTTGGTGGAGATAATATTTAATAAAATAAGTAGAAATCTACTAAAAGTTTCGTTTGTTTATATTGCCATCCTGAGATAATCGTCTCCATGCTCCAAATCCATTTTAAAGCCATTTTTAAGGCATTTCGCGCATACATGAAATGAACACATTTTTCTCCAAAACTATAACAGATGCAAGCTTGTCCTGTTTGGTGGAGATGATATTTAATAAAATAAGTAGAAATCCACTAAAAGTTTTGTTTGGTTATCTTGCAATCCCGAGATAATCGTCTCCATGCTCCAAATCCATTTTAAAGCCATTTTTAAGGCATTTCGCGCATACATGAAATGAACACATTTTTCTCCAAAACTATAACAGATGCAAGCTTGTCCTGTTTGGTGGAGATGATATTTAATAAAATAAGTAGAAATCCACTAAAAGTTTTGTTTGGTTATATTGCAATCCCGAGATAATCGTCTCCATGCTCCAAATCCATTTTAAAGCCATTTTTAAGGCATTTCGCGCATACATGAAATGAACACATTTTTCTCCAAAACTATAACAGATGCAAGCTTGTCCTGTTTGGTGGAGATGATATTTAATAAAATAAGTAGAAATCCACTAAAAGTTTTGTTTGGTTATCTTGCAATCCCGAGATAATCGTCTCCATGCTCCAAATCCATTTTAAAGCCATTTTTAAGGCATTTCGCGCATACATGAAATGAACACATTTTTCTCCAAAACTATAACACATGCAAGCTTGTCCTGTTTGGTGGAGATGATATTTAATAAAATAAGTAGAAATCCACTAAAAGTTTTGTTTGGTTATCTTGCAATCCCGAGATAATCGTCTCCATGCTCCAAATCCATTTTAAAGCCATTTTTAAGGCATTTCGCGCATACATGAAATGAACACATTTTTCTCCAAAACTATAACAGATGCAAGCTTGTCCTGTTTGGTGGAGATGATATTTAATAAAATAAGTAGAAATCCACTAAAAGTTTTGTTTGGTTATCTTGCAATCCCGAGATAATCGTCTCCATGCTCCAAATCCATTTTAAAGCCATTTTTAAGGCATTTCGCGCATACATGAAATGAACACATTTTTCTCCAAAACTATAACAGATGCAAGCTTGTCCTGTTTGGTGGAGATGATATTTAATAAAATAAGTAGAAATCCACTAAAAGTTTTGTTTGGTTATATTGCAATCCCGAGATAATCGTCTCCATGCTCCAAATCCATTTTAAAGCCATTTTTAAGGCATTTCGCGCATACATGAAATGAACACATTTTTCTCCAAAACTATAACAGATGCAAGCTTGTCCTGTTTGGTGGAGATGATATTTAATAAAATAAGTAGAAATCCACTAAAAGTTTTGTTTGGTTATCTTGCAATCCCGAGATAATCGTCTCCATGCTCCAAATCCATTTTAAAGCCATTTTTAAGGCATTTCGCGCATACATGAAATGAACACATTTTTCTCCAAAACTATAACAGATGCAAGCTTGTCCTGTTTGGTGGAGATGATATTTAATAAAATAAGTAGAAATTTACTAAAAGTTTTGTTTGGTTATCTTGCAATCCCGAGATAATCGTCTCCATGCTCCAAATCCATTTTAAAGCCATTTTAAGGCATTTCGCGCATACATGAAATGAACACATTTTTCTCCAAAACTTTAACAGATGCAAGCTTGTCCTGTTTGGTGGAGATGATATTTAATAAAATAAGTAGAAATCCACTAAAAGTTTTGTTTGGTTATCTTGCAATCCCGAGATAATCGTCTCCATGCTCCAAATCCATTTTAAAGCCATTTTTAAGGCATTTCGTGCATACATGAAATGAACACATTTTTCTCCAAAACTATAACAGATGCAAGCTTGTCCTGTTTGGTGGAGATGATATTTAATAAAATAAGTAGAAATCCACTAAAAGTTTTGTTTGGTTATCTTGCAATCCCGAGATAATCGTCTCCATGCTCCAAATCCATTTTAAAGCCATTTTTAAGGCATTTCGCGCATACATGAAATGAACACATTTTTCTCCAAAACTATAACAGATGCAAGCTTGTCCTGTTTGGTGGAGATGATATTTAATAAAATAAGTAGAAATCCACTAAAAGTTTTGTTTGGTTATCTTGCAATCCCGAGATAATCGTCTCCATGCTCCAAATCCATTTTAAAGCCATTTTTAAGGCATTTTGCGCATACATGAAATGAACACATTTTTCTCCAAAACTATAACACATGCAAGCTTGTCCTGTTTGGTGGAGATGATATTTAATAAAATAAGTAGATATCCACTAAAAGTTTTGTTTGGTTATCTTGCAATCCTGAGATAATCGTCTCCATGCTCCAAATCCATTTTAAAGCCATTTTTAAGGCATTTCGCGCATACATGAAATGAACACATTTTTCTCCAAAACTATAACAGATGCAAGCTTGTCCTGTTTGGTGGAGATGATATTTAATAAAATAAGTAGAATTCCACTAAAAGTTTTGTTTGGTTATCTTGCAATCCCGAGATAATCGTCTCCATGCTCCAAATCCATTTTAAAGCCATTTTTAAGGCATTTCGCGCATACATGAAATGAACACATTTTTCTCCAAAACTATAACAGATGCAAGCTTGTCCTGTTTGGTGGAGATGATATTTAATAAAATAAGTAGAAATCTACTAAAAGTTTTGTTTGGTTATCTTGCAATCCCGAGATAATCGTCTCCATGCTCCAAATCCATTTTAAAGCCATTTTTAAGGCATTTCGCGCATACATGAAATGAACACATTTTTCTCCAAAACTATAACAGATGCAAGCTTGTCCTGTTTGGTGGAGATGATATTTAATAAAATAAGTAGAAATCCACTAAAAGTTTTGTTTGGTTATATTGCAATCCCGAGATAATCGTCTCCATGCTCCAAATCCATTTTAAAGCCATTTTTAAGGCATTTCGCGCATACATGAAATGAACACATTTTTCTCCAAAACTATAACAGATGCAAGCTTGTCCTGTTTGGTGGAGATGATATTTCATAAAATAAGTAGAAATCCACTAAAAGTTTTGTTTGGTTATCTTGCAATCCCGAGATAATCGTCTCCATGCTCCAAATCCATTTTAAAGCCATTTTTAAGGCATTTCGCGCATACATGAAATGAACACATTTTTCTCCAAAACTATAACAGATGCAAGCTTGTCCTGTTTGGTGGAGATGATATTTAATAAAATAAGTAGAAATCCACTAAAAGTTTTGTTTGGTTATCTTGCAATCCCGAGATAATCGTCTCCATGCTCCAAATCCATTTTAAAGCCATTTTTAAGGCATTTCGCGCATACATGAAATGAACACATTTTTCTCCAAAACTTTAACAGATGCAAGCTTGTCCTGTTTGGTGGAGATGATATTTAATAAAATAAGTAGAAATCCACTAAAAGTTTTGTTTGGTTATCTTGCAATCCAGAGATAATCGTCTCCATGCTCCAAATCCATTTTAAAGCCATTTTTAAGGCATTTCGCGCATACATGAAATGAACACTTTTTTCTCCAAAACTATAACAGATGCAAGCTTGTCCTGTTTGGTGGAGATGATAATTAATAAAATTAGTAGAAATCCACTAAAAGTTTTGTTTGGTTATCTTGCAATCCCGAGATAATCGTCTCCATGCTCCAAATCCATTTTAAAGCCATTTTTAAGGCATTTCGCGCATACATGAAATGAACACATTTTTCTCCAAAACTATAACAGATGCAAGCTTGTCCTGTTTGGTGGAGATGATATTTAATAAAATAAGTAGAAATCCACTAAAAGTTTTGTTTGGTTATCTTGCAATCCCGAGATAATCGTCTCCATGCTCCAAATCCATTTTAAAGCCATTTTTAAGGCATTTCGCGCATACATGAAATGAACACATTTTTCTCCAAAACTATAACAGATGCAAGCTTGTCCTATTTGGTGGAGATAATATTTAATAAAATAAGTAGAAATCTACTAAAAGTTTCGTTTGTTTATATTGCCATCCTGAGATAATCGTCTCCATGCTCCAAATCCATTTTAAAGCCATTTTTAAGGCATTTTGCGCATACATGAAATGAACACATTTTTCTCCAAAACTATAACAGATGCAAGCTTGTCCTGTTTGGTGGAGATGATATTTAATAAAATAAGTAGAAATCCACTAAAAGTTTTGTTTGGTTATCTTGCAATCCCGAGATAATCGTCTCCATGCTCCAAATCCATTTTAAAGCCATTTTTAAGGCATTTCGCGCATACATGAAATGAACACATTTTTCTCCAAAACTATAACAGATGCAAGCTTGTCCTGTTTGGTGGAGATGATATTTAATAAAATAAGTAGAAATCCACTAAAAGTTTTGTTTGGTTATCTTGCAATCCCGAGATAATCGTCTCCATGCTCCAAATCCATTTTAAAGCCATTTTTAAGGCATTTCGCGCATACATGAAATGAACACATTTTTCTCCAAAACTGTAACAGATGCAAGCTTGTCCTGTTTGGTGGAGATGATATTTAATAAAATAAGTAGAAATCCACTAAAAGTTTTGTTTGGTTATCTTGCAATCCCGAGATAATCGTCTCCATGCTCCAAATCCATTTTAAAGCCATTTTTAAGGCATTTCGCGCATACATGAAATGAACACATTTTTCTCCAAAACTATAACAGATGCAAGCTTGTCCTGTTTGGTGGAGATGATATTTAATAAAATAAGTAGAAATCCACTAAAAGTTTTGTTTGGTTATCTTGCAATCCCGAGATAATCGTCTCCATGCTCCAAATCCATTTTAAAGCCATTTTTAAGGCATTTCGCGCATACATGAAATGAACACATTTTTCTCCAAAACTATAACAGATGCAAGCTTGTCCTGTTTGGTGGAGATGATATTTAATAAAATAAGTAGAAATCCACTAAAAGTTTTGTTTGGTTATCTTGCAATCCCGAGATAATCGTCTCCATGCTCCAAATCCATTTTAAAGCCATTTTTAAGGCATTTCGCGCATACATGAAATGAACACATTTTTCTCCAAAACTATAACAGATGCAAGCTTGTCCTGTTTGGTGGAGATAATATTTAATAAAATAAGTAGAAATCTACTAAAAGTTTTGTTTGTTTATATTGCCATCCTGAGATAATCGTCTCCATGCTCCAAATCCATTTTAAAGCCATTTTTAAGGCATTTCGCGCATACATAAAATGAACACATTTTTCTCCAAAACTATAACAGATGCAAGCTTGTCCTGTTTGGTGGAGATGATATTTAATAAAATAAGTAGAAATCCACTAAAAGTTTTGTTTGGTTATATTGCAATCCCGAGATAATCGTCTCCATGGTCCAAATCCATTTTAAAGCCATTTTTAAGGCATTTCGCGCATACATGAAATTAACACATTTTTCTCCAAAACTATAACAGATGCAAGCTTGTCCTGTTTGGTGGAGATAATATTTAATAAAATAAGTAGAAATCTACTAAAAGTTTCGTTTGTTTATATTGCCATCCTGAGATAATCGTCTCCATGCTCCAAATCCATTTTAAAGCCATTTTTAAGGCATTTTGCGCATACATGAAATGAACA
This sequence comes from Anomaloglossus baeobatrachus, assembly GCF_048569485.1. Lineage (NCBI taxonomy): Eukaryota > Metazoa > Chordata > Amphibia > Anura > Aromobatidae > Anomaloglossus > Anomaloglossus baeobatrachus. The sequence goes on from NW_027441899.1 coordinate 395,844, forward strand.
CATTTTTCTCCAAAACTATAACAGATGCAAGCTTGTCCTGTTTGGTGGAGATGATATTTAAAAAAATAAGTAGAAATCCACTAAAAGTTTTGTTTGGTTATCTTGCAATCCCGAGATAATCGTCTCCATGCTCCAAATCCATTTTAAAGCCATTTTTAAGGCATTTCGCGCATACATGAAATGAACACATTTTTCTCCAAAACTATAACAGATGCAAGCTTGTCCTGTTTGGTGGAGATGATATTTAATAAAATAAGTAGAAATCCACTAAAAGTTTTGTTTGGTTATCTTGCAATCCCGAGATAATCGTCTCCATGCTCCAAATCCATTTTAAAGCCATTTTTAAGGCATTTCGCGCATACATGAAATGAACACATTTTTCTCCAAAACTGTAACAGATGCAAGCTTGTCCTGTTTGGTGGAGATGATATTTAATAAAATAAGTAGAAATCCACTAAAAGTTTTGTTTGGTTATCTTGCAATCCCGAGATAATCGTCTCCATGCTCCAAATCCATTTTAAAGCCATTTTTAAGGCATTTCGCGCATACATGAAATGAACACATTTTTCTCCAAAACTATAACAGATGCAAGCTTGTCCTGTTTGGTGGAGATGATATTTAATAAAATAAGTAGAAATCCACTAAAAGTTTTGTTTGGTTATCTTGCAATCCCGAGATAATCGTCTCCATGCTCCAAATCCATTTTAAAGCCATTTTTAAGGCATTTCGCGCATACATGAAATGAACACATTTTTCTCCAAAACTATAACAGATGCAAGCTTGTCCTGTTTGGTGGAGATGATATTTAATAAAATAAGTAGAAATCCACTAAAAGTTTTGTTTGGTTATCTTGCAATCCCGAGATAATCGTCTCCATGCTCCAAATCCATTTTAAAGCCATTTTTAAGGCATTTCGCGCATACATGAAATGAACACATTTTTCTCCAAAACTATAACAGATGCAAGCTTGTCCTGTTTGGTGGAGATAATATTTAATAAAATAAGTAGAAATCTACTAAAAGTTTTGTTTGTTTATATTGCCATCCTGAGATAATCGTCTCCATGCTCCAAATCCATTTTAAAGCCATTTTTAAGGCATTTCGCGCATACATGAAATGAACACATTTTTCTCCAAAACTATAACAGATGCAAGCTTGTCCTGTTTGGTGGAGATGATATTTAATAAAATAAGTAGAAATCCACTAAAAGTTTTGTTTGGTTATATTGCAATCCCGAGATAATCGTCTCCATGCTCCAAATCCATTTTAAAGCCATTTTTAAGGCATTTCGCGCATACATGAAATTAACACATTTTTCTCCAAAACTATAACAGATGCAAGCTTGTCCTGTTTGGTGGAGATGATATTTAATAAAATAAGTAGAAATCCACTATAAGTTTTGTTTGGTTATCTTGCAATCCCGAGATAATCGTCTCCATGCTCCAAATCCATTTTAAAGCCATTTTTAAGGCATTTCGCGCATACATGAAATGAACACATTTTTCTCCAAAACTATAACAGATGCAAGCTTGTCCTGTTTGGTGGAGATGATATTTAATAAAATAAGTAGAAATCCACTAAAAGTTTTGTTTGGTTATATTGCAATCCCGAGATAATCGTCTCCATGCTCCAAATCCATTTTAAAGCCATTTTTAAGGCATTTCGCGCATACATGAAATGAACACATTTTTCTCCAAAACTATAACAGATGCAAGCTTGTCCTGTTTGGTGGAGATGATATTTAATAAAATAATTAGAAATCCACTAAAAGTTTTGTTTGGTTATCTTGCAATCCCGAGATAATCGTCTCCATGCTCCAAATCCATTTTAAAGCCATTTTTAAGGCATTTCGCGCATACATGAAATGAACACATTTTTCTCCAAAACTATAACAGATGCAAGCTTGTCCTGTTTGGTGGAGATGATATTTAATAAAATAAGTAGAAATCCACTAAAAGTTTTGTTTGGTTATCTTGCAATCCCGAGATAATTGTCTCCATGCTCCAAATCCATTTTAAAGCCATTTTTAAGGCATTTCGCGCATACATGAAATGAACACATTTTTCTCCAAAACTATAACAGATGCAAGCTTGTCCTGTTTGGTGGAGATGATATTTAATAAAATAAGTAGAAATCCACTAAAAGTTTTGTTTGGTTATCTTGCAATCCCGAGATAATCGTCTCCATGCTCCAAATCCATTTTAAAGCCATTTTTAAGGCATTTCGCGCATACATGAAATGAACACATTTTTCTCCAAAACTATAACAGATGCAAGCTTGTCCTGTTTGGTGGAGATGATATTTAATAAAATAAGTAGAAATCCACTAAAAGTTTTGTTTGGTTATCTTGCAATCCCGAGATAATCGTCTCCATGCTCCAAATCCATTTTAAAGCCATTTTTAAGGCATTTCGCGCATACATGAAATGAACACATTTTTCTCCAAAACTATAACAGATGCAAGCTTGTCCTGTTTGGTGGAGATGATATTTAATAAAATAAGTAGAAATCCACTAAAAGTTTTGTTTGGTTATCTTGCAATCCCGAGATAATCGTCTCCATGCTCCAAATCCATTTTAAAGCCATTTTTAAGGCATTTTGCGCATACATGAAATGAACACATTTTTCTCCAAAACTATAACACATGCAAGCTTGTCCTGTTTGGTGGAGATGATATTTAATAAAATAAGTAGAAATCCACTAAAAGTTTTGTTTGGTTATCTTGCAATCCCGAGATAATCGTCTCCATGCTCCAAATCCATTTTAAAGCCATTTTTAAGGCATTTCGCGCATACATGAAATGAACACATTTTTCTCCAAAACTATAACAGATGCAAGCTTGTCCTGTTTGGTGGAGATGATATTTAATAAAATAAGTAGAAATCCACTAAAAGTTTTGTTTGGTTATCTTGCAATCCCGAGATAATCGTCTCCATGCTCCAAATCCATTTTAAAGCCATTTTTAAGGCATTTCGCGCATACATGAAATGAACACATTTTTCTCCAAAACTATAACAGATGCAAGCTTGTCCTGTTTGGTGGAGATGATATTTAATAAAATAAGTAGAAATCCACTAAAAGTTTTGTTTGGTTATCTTGCAATCCCGAGATAATCGTCTCCATGCTCCAAATCCATTTTAAAGCCATTTTTAAGGCATTTCGCGCATACATGAAATGAACACATTTTTCTCCAAAACTATAACAGATGCAAGCTTGTCCTGTTTGGTGGAGATAATATTTAATAAAATAAGTAGAAATCTACTAAAAGTTTTGTTTGTTTATATTGCCATCCTGAGATAATCGTCTCCATGCTCCAAATCCATTTTAAAGCCATTTTTAAGGCATTTCGCGCATACATGAAATGTACACATTTTTCTCCAAAACTATAACAGATGCAAGCTTGTCCTGTTTGGTGGAGATGATATTTAATAAAATAAGTAGAAATCCACTAAAAGTTTTGTTTGGTTATCTTGCAATCCCGAGATAATCGTCTCCATGCTCCAAATCCATTTTAAAGCCATTTTTAAGGCATTTCGCGCATACATGAAATGAACACATTTTTCTCCAAAACTATAACAGATGCAAGCTTGTCCTGTTTGGTGGAGATAATATTTAATAAAATAAGTAGAAATCTACTAAAAGTTTCGTTTGTTTATATTGCCATCCTGAGATAATCGTCTCCATGCTCCAAATCCATTTTAAAGCCATTTTTAAGGCATTTTGCGCATACATGAAATGAACACATTTTTCTCCAAAACTATAACAGATGCAAGCTTGTCCTGTTTGGTGGAGATGATATTTAATAAAATAAGTAGAAATCCACTAAAAGTTTTGTTTGGTTATCTTGCAATCCCGAGATAATCGTCTCCATGCTCCAAATCCATTTTAAAGCCATTTTTAAGGCATTTCGCGCATACATGAAATGAACACATTTTTCTCCAAAACTATAACAGATGCAAGCTTGTCCTGTTTGGTGGAGATGATATTTAATAAAATAAGTAGAAATCCACTAAAAGTTTTGTTTGGTTATCTTGCAATCCCGAGATAATCGTCTCCATGCTCCAAATCCATTTTAAAGCCATTTTTAAGGCATTTCGCGCATACATGAAATGAACACATTTTTCTCCAAAACTGTAACAGATGCAAGCTTGTCCTGTTTGGTGGAGATGATATTTAATAAAATAAGTAGAAATCCACTAAAAGTTTTGTTTGGTTATCTTGCAATCCCGAGATAATCGTCTCCATGCTCCAAATCCATTTTAAAGCCATTTTTAAGGCATTTCGCGCATACATGAAATGAACACATTTTTCTCCAAAACTATAACAGATGCAAGCTTGTCCTGTTTGGTGGAGATGATATTTAATAAAATAAGTAGAAATCCACTAAAAGTTTTGTTTGGTTATCTTGCAATCCCGAGATAATCGTCTCCATGCTCCAAATCCATTTTAAAGCCATTTTTAAGGCATTTCGCGCATACATGAAATGAACACATTTTTCTCCAAAACTATAACAGATGCAAGCTTGTCCTGTTTGGTGGAGATAATATTTAATAAAATAAGTAGAAATCTACTAAAAGTTTCGTTTGTTTATATTGCCATCCTGAGATAATCGTCTCCATGCTCCAAATCCATTTTAAAGCCATTTTTAAGGCATTTTGCGCATACATGAAATGAACACATTTTTCTCCAAAACTATAACAGATGCAAGCTTGTCCTGTTTGGTGGAGATGATATTTAATAAAATAAGTAGAAATCCACTAAAAGTTTTGTTTGGTTATCTTGCAATCCCGAGATAATCGTCTCCATGCTCCAAATCCATTTTAAAGCCATTTTTAAGGCATTTCGCGCATACATGAAATGAACACATTTTTCTCCAAAACTATAACAGATGCAAGCTTGTCCTGTTTGGTGGAGATGATATTTAATAAAATAAGTAGAAATCCACTAAAAGTTTTGTTTGGTTATCTTGCAATCCCGAGATAATCGTCTCCATGCTCCAAATCCATTTTAAAGCCATTTTTAAGGCATTTCGCGCATACATGAAATGAACACATTTTTCTCCAAAACTGTAACAGATGCAAGCTTGTCCTGTTTGGTGGAGATGATATTTAATAAAATAAGTAGAAATCCACTAAAAGTTTTGTTTGGTTATCTTGCAATCCCGAGATAATCGTCTCCATGCTCCAAATCCATTTTAAAGCCATTTTTAAGGCATTTCGCGCATACATGAAATGAACACATTTTTCTCCAAAACTATAACAGATGCAAGCTTGTCCTGTTTGGTGGAGATGATATTTAATAAAATAAGTAGAAATCCACTAAAAGTTTTGTTTGGTTATCTTGCAATCCCGAGATAATCGTCTCCATGCTCCAAATCCATTTTAAAGCCATTTTTAAGGCATTTCGCGCATACATGAAATGAACACATTTTTCTCCAAAACTATAACAGATGCAAGCTTGTCCTGTTTGGTGGAGATGATATTTAATAAAATAAGTAGAAATCCACTAAAAGTTTTGTTTGGTTATCTTGCAATCCCGAGATAATCGTCTCCATGCTCCAAATCCATTTTAAAGCCATTTTTAAGGCATTTCGCGCATACATGAAATGAACACATTTTTCTCCAAAACTATAACAGATGCAAGCTTGTCCTGTTTGGTGGAGATGATATTTAATAAAATAAGTAGAAATCCACTAAAAGTTTTGTTTGGTTATCTTGCAATCCCGAGATAATCGTCTCCATGCTCCAAATCCATTTTAAAGCCATTTTTAAGGCATTTCGCGCATACATGAAATGAACACATTTTTCTCCAAAACTATAACAGATGCAAGCTTGTCCTGTTTGGTGGAGATGATATTTAATAAAATAAGTAGAAATCCACTAAAAGTTTTGTTTGGTTATATTGCAATCCCGAGATAATCGTCTCCATGCTCCAAATCCATTTTAAAGCCATTTTTAAGGCATTTCGCGCATACATGAAATGAACACATTTTTCTCCAAAACTATAACAGATGCAAGCTTGTCCTGTTTGGTGGAGATGATATTTAATAAAATAAGTAGAAATCCACTAAAAGTTTTGTTTGGTTATCTTGCAATCCCGAGATAATCGTCTCCATGCACCAAATCCATTTTAAAGCCATTTTTAAGGCATTTCGCGCATACATGAAATGAACACATTTTTCTCCAAAACTATAACAGATGCAAGCTTGTCCTGTTTGGTGGAGATAATATTTAATAAAATAAGTAGAAATCTACTAAAAGTTTTGTTTGTTTATATTGCCATCCTGAGATAATCGTCTCCATGCTCCAAATCCATTTTAAAGCCATTTTTAAGGCATTTCGCGCATACATGAAATGAACACATTTTTCTCCAAAACTATAACAGATGCAAGCTTGTCCTGTTTGGTGGAGATGATATTTAATAAAATAAGTAGAAATCCACTAAAAGTTTTGTTTGGTTATATTGCAATCCCGAGATAATCGTCTCCATGCTCCAAATCCATTTTAAAGCCATTTTTAAGGCATTTCGCGCATACATGAAATTAACACATTTTTCTCCAAAACTATAACAGATGCAAGCTTGTCCTGTTTGGTGGAGATAATATTTAATAAAATAAGTAGAAATCTACTAAAAGTTTCGTTTGTTTATATTGCCATCCTGAGATAATCGTCTCCATGCTCCAAATCCATTTTAAAGCCATTTTTAAGGCATTTTGCGCATACATGAAATGAACACATTTTTCTCCAAAACTATAACAGATGCAAGCTTGTCCTGTTTGGTGGAGATGATATTTAATAAAATAAGTAGAAATCCACTAAAAGTTTTGTTTGGTTATCTTGCAATCCCGAGATAAGCGTCTCCATGCTCCAAATCCATTTTAAAGCCATTTTTAAGGCATTTCGCGCATACATGAAATGAACACATTTTTCTCCAAAACTATAACAGATGCAAGCTTGTCCTGTTTGGTGGAGATGATATTTAATAAAATAAGTAGAAATCCACTAAAAGTTTTGTTTGGTTATCTTGCAATCCCGAGATAATCGTCTCCATGCTCCAAATCCATTTTAAAGCCATTTTTAAGGCATTTCGCGCATACATGAAATGAACACATTTTTCTCCAAAACTGTAACAGATGCAAGCTTGTCCTGTTTGGTGGAGATGATATTTAATAAAATAAGTAGAAATCCACTAAAAGTTTTGTTTGGTTATCTTGCAATCCCGAGATAATCGTCTCCATGCTCCAAATCCATTTTAAAGCCATTTTTAAGGCATTTCGCGCATACATGAAATGAACACATTTTTCTCCAAAACTATAACAGATGCAAGCTTGTCCTGTTTGGTGGAGATGATATTTAATAAAATAAGTAGAAATCCACTAAAAGTTTTGTTTGGTTATCTTGCAATCCCGAGATAATCGTCTCCATGCTCCAAATCCATTTTAAAGCCATTTTTAAGGCATTTCGCGCATACATGAAATGAACACATTTTTCTCCAAAACTATAACAGATGCAAGCTTGTCCTGTTTGGTGGAGATGATATTTAATAAAATAAGTAGAAATCCACTAAAAGTTTTGTTTGGTTATCTTGCAATCCCGAGATAATCGTCTCCATGCTCCAAATCCATTTTAAAGCCATTTTTAAGGCATTTCGCGCATACATGAAATGAACACATTTTTCTCCAAAACTATAACAGATGCAAGCTTGTCCTGTTTGGTGGAGATAATATTTAATAAAATAAGTAGAAATCTACTAAAAGTTTTGTTTGTTTATATTGCCATCCTGAGATAATCGTCTCCATGCTCCAAATCCATTTTAAAGCCATTTTTAAGGCATTTCGCGCATACATGAAATGAACACATTTTTCTCCAAAACTATAACAGATGCAAGCTTGTCCTGTTTGGTGGAGATGATATTTAATAAAATAAGTAGAAATCCACTAAAAGTTTTGTTTGGTTATATTGCAATCCCGAGATAATCGTCTCCATGCTTCAAATCCATTTTAAAGCCATTTTTAAGGCATTTCGCGCATACATGAAATTAACACATTTTTCTCCAAAACTATAACAGATGCAAGCTTGTCCTGTTTGGTGGAGATGATATTTAATAAAATAAGTAGAAATCCACTAAAAGTTTTGTTTGGTTATCTTGCAATCCCGAGATAATCGTCTCCATGCTCCAAATCCATTTTAAAGCCATTTTTAAGGCATTTCGCGCATACATGAAATGAACACATTTTTCTCCAAAACTATAACAGATGCAAGCTTGTCCTGTTTGGTGGAGATGATATTTAATAAAATAAGTAGAAATCCACTAAAAGTTTTGTTTGGTTATATTGCAATCCCGAGATAATCGTCTCCATGCTCCAAATCCATTTTAAAGCCATTTTTAAGGCATTTCGCGCATACATGAAATGAACACATTTTTCTCCAAAACTATAACAGATGCAAGCTTGTCCTGTTTGGTGGAGATGATATTTAATAAAATAATTAGAAATCCACTAAAAGTTTTGTTTGGTTATCTTGCAATCCCGAGATAATCGTCTCCATGCTCCAAATCCATTTTAAAGCCATTTTTAAGGCATTTCGCGCATACATGAAATGAACACATTTTTCTCCAAAACTATAACAGATGCAAGCTTGTCCTGTTTGGTGGAGATGATATTTAATAAAATAAGTAGAAATCCACTAAAAGTTTTGTTTGGTTATCTTGCAATCCCGAGATAATCGTCTCCATGCTCCAAATCCATTTTAAAGCCATTTTTAAGGCATTTCGCGCATACATGAAATGAACACATTTTTCTAAAAAACTATAACAGATGCAAGCTTGTCCTGTTTGGTGGAGATGATATTTAATAAAATAAGTAGAAATCCACTAAAAGTTTTGTTTGGTTATCTTGCAATCCCGAGATAATCGTCTCCATGCTCCAAATCCATTTTAAAGCCATTTTTAAGGCATTTCGCGCATACATGAAATGAACACATTTTTCTCCAAAACTATAACAGATGCAAGCTTGTCCTGTTTGGTGGAGATGATATTTAATAAAATAAGTAGAAATCCACTAAAAGTTTTGTTTGGTTATCTTGCAATCCCGAGATAATCGTCTCCATGCTCCAAATCCATTTTAAAGCCATTTTTAAGGCATTTCGCGCATACATGAGATGAACACATTTTTCTCCAAAACTATAACAGATGCAAGCTTGTCCTGTTTGGTGGAGATGATATTTAATAAAATAAGTAGAAATCCACTAAAAGTTTTGTTTGGTTATCTTGCAATCCCGAGATAATCGTCTCCATGCTCCAAATCCATTTTAAAGCCATTTTTAAGGCATTTTGCGCATACATGAAATGAACACATTTTTCTCCAAAACTATAACACATGCAAGCTTGTCCTGTTTGGTGGAGATGATATTTAATAAAATAAGTAGAAATCCACTAAAAGTTTTGTTTGGTTATCTTGCAATCCCGAGATAATCGTCTCCATGCTCCAAATCCATTTTAAAGCCATTTTTAAGGCATTTCGCGCATACATGAAATGAACACATTTTTCTCCAAAACTATAACAGATGCAAGCTTGTCCTGTTTGGTGGAGATGATATTTAATAAAATAAGTAGAAATCCACTAAAAGTTTTGTTTGGTTATCTTGCAATCCCGAGATAATCGTCTCCATGCTCCAAATCCATTTTAAAGCCATTTTTAAGGCATTTCGCGCATACATGAAATGAACACATTTTTCTCCAAAACTATAACAGATGCAAGCTTGTCCTGTTTGGTGGAGATGATATTTAATAAAATAAGTAGAAATCCACTAAAAGTTTTGTTTGGTTATCTTGCAATCCCGAGATAATCGTCTCCATGCTCCAAATCCATTTTAAAGCCATTTTTAAGGCATTTCGCGCATACATGAAATGAACACATTTTTCTCCAAAACTATAACAGATGCAAGCTTGTCCTGTTTGGTGGAGATAATATTTAATAAAATAAGTAGAAATCTACTAAAAGTTTTGTTTGTTTATATTGCCATCCTGAGATAATCGTCTCCATGCTCCAAATCCATTTTAAAGCCATTTTTAAGGCATTTCGCGCATACATGAAATGTACACATTTTTCTCCAAAACTATAACAGATGCAAGCTTGTCCTGTTTGGTGGAGATGATATTTAATAAAATAAGTAGAAATCCACTAAAAGTTTTGTTTGGTTATCTTGCAATCCCGAGATAATCGTCTCCATGCTCCAAATCCATTTTAAAGCCATTTTTAAGGCATTTCGCGCATACATGAAATGAACACATTTTTCTCCAAAACTATAACAGATGCAAGCTTGTCCTGTTTGGTGGAGATGATATTTAATAAAATAAGTAGAAATCCACTAAAAGTTTTGTTTGGTTATCTTGCAATCCCGAGATAATCGTCTCCATGCTCCAAATCCATTTTAAAGCCATTTTTAAGGCATTTCGCGCATACATGAAATGAACACATTTTTCTCCAAAACTATAACAGATGCAAGCTTGTCCTGTTTGGTGGAGATGATATTTAATAAAATAAGTAGAAATCCACTAAAAGTTTTGTTTGGTTATCTTGCAATCCCGAGATAATCGTCTCCATGCTCCAAATCCATTTTAAAGCCATTTTTAAGGCATTTCGCGCATACATGAAATGAACACATTTTTCTCCAAAACTATAACAGATGCAAGCTTGTCCTGTTTGGTGGAGATGATATTTAATAAAATAAGTAGAAATCCACTAAAAGTTTTGTTTGGTTATCTTGCAATCCCGAGATAATCGTCTCCATGCTCCAAATCCATTTTAAAGCCATTTTTAAGGCATTTCGCGCATACATGAAATGAACACATTTTTCTCCAAAACTATAACAGATGCAAGCTTGTCCTGTTTGGTGGAGATGATATTTAATAAAATAAGTAGAAATCCACTAAAAGTTTTGTTTGGTTATCTTGCAATCCCGAGATAATCGTCTCCATGCTCCAAATCCATTTTAAAGCCATTTTTAAGGCATTTCGCGCATACATGAAATGAACACATTTTTCTCCAAAACTATAACAGATGCAAGCTTGTCCTGTTTGGTGGAGATGATATTTAATAAAATAAGTAGAAATCCACTAAAAGTTTTGTTTGGTTATCGTGCAATCCCGAGATAATCGTCTCCATGCTCCAAATCCATTTTAAAGCCATTTTTAAGGCATTTCGCGCATACATGAAATGAACACATTTTTCTCCAAAACTATAACACATGCAAGCTTGTCCTGTTTGGTGGAGATGATATTTAATAAAATAAGTAGAAATCCACTAAAAGTTTTGTTTGGTTATCTTGCAATCCCGAGATAATCGTCTCCATGCTCCAAATCCATTTTAAAGCCATTTTTAAGGCATTTCGCGCATACATGAAATGAACACATTTTTCTCCAAAACTATAACAGATGCAAGCTTGTCCTGTTTGGTGGAGATAATATTTAATAAAATAAGTAGAAATCTACTAAAAGTTTTGTTTGTTTATATTGCCATCCTGAGATAATCGTCTCCATGCTCCAAATCCATTTTAAAGCCATTTTTAAGGCATTTCGCGCATACATGAAATGAACACATTTTTCTCCAAAACTATAACAGATGCAAGCTTGTCCTGTTTGGTGGAGATGATATTTAATAAAATAAGTAGAAATCCACTAAAAGTTTTGTTTGGTTATATTGCAATCCCGAGATAATCGTCTCCATGCTTCAAATCCATTTTAAAGCCATTTTTAAGGCATTTCGCGCATACATGAAATTAACACATTTTTCTCCAAAACTATAACAGATGCAAGCTTGTCCTGTTTGGTGGAGATGATATTTAATAAAATAAGTAGAAATCCACTAAAAGTTTTGTTTGGTTATCTTGCAATCCCGAGATAATCGTCTCCATGCTCCAAATCCATTTTAAAGCCATTTTTAAGGCATTTCGCGCATACATGAAATGAACACATTTTTCTCCAAAACTATAACAGATGCAAGCTTGTCCTGTTTGGTGGAGATGATATTTAATAAAATAAGTAGAAATCCACTAAAAGTTTTGTTTGGTTATATTGCAATCCCGAGATAATCGTCTCCATGCTCCAAATCCATTTTAAAGCCATTTTTAAGGCATTTCGCGCATACATGAAATGAACACATTTTTCTCCAAAACTATAACAGATGCAAGCTTGTCCTGTTTGGTGGAGATGATATTTAATAAAATAATTAGAAATCCACTAAAAGTTTTGTTTGGTTATCTTGCAATCCCGAGATAATCGTCTCCATGCTCCAAATCCATTTTAAAGCCATTTTTAAGGCATTTCGCGCATACATGAAATGAACACATTTTTCTCCAAAACTATAACAGATGCAAGCTTGTCCTGTTTGGTGGAGATGATATTTAATAAAATAAGTAGAAATCCACTAAAAGTTTTGTTTGGTTATCTTGCAATCCCGAGATAATCGTCTCCATGCTCCAAATCCATTTTAAAGCCATTTTTAAGGCATTTCGCGCATACATGAAATGAACACATTTTTCTCCAAAACTATAACAGATGCAAGCTTGTCCTGTTTGGTGGAGATGATATTTAATAAAATAAGTAGAAATCCACTAAAAGTTTTGTTTGGTTATCTTGCAATCCCGAGATAATCGTCTCCATGCTCCAAATCCATTTTAAAGCCATTTTTAAGGCATTTCGCGCATACATGAAATGAACACATTTTTCTCCAAAACTATAACAGATGCAAGCTTGTCCTGTTTGGTGGAGATGATATTTAATAAAATAAGTAGAAATCCACTAAAAGTTTTGTTTGGTTATCTTGCAATCCCGAGATAATCGTCTCCATGCTCCAAATCCATTTTAAAGCCATTTTTAAGGCATTTCGCGCATACATGAGATGAACACATTTTTCTCCAAAACTATAACAGATGCAAGCTTGTCCTGTTTGGTGGAGATGATATTTAATAAAATAAGTAGAAATCCACTAAAAGTTTTGTTTGGTTATCTTGCAATCCCGAGATAATCGTCTCCATGCTCCAAATCCATTTTAAAGCCATTTTTAAGGCATTTTGCGCATACATGAAATGAACACATTTTTCTCCAAAACTATAACACATGCAAGCTTGTCCTGTTTGGTGGAGATGATATTTAATAAAATAAGTAGAAATCCACTAAAAGTTTTGTTTGGTTATCTTGCAATCCCGAGATAATCGTCTCCATGCTCCAAATCCATTTTAAAGCCATTTTTAAGGCATTTCGCGCATACATGAAATGAACACATTTTTCTCCAAAACTATAACAGATGCAAGCTTGTCCTGTTTGGTGGAGATGATATTTAATAAAATAAGTAGAAATCCACTAAAAGTTTTGTTTGGTTATCTTGCAATCCCGAGATAATCGTCTCCATGCTCCAAATCCATTTTAAAGCCATTTTTAAGGCATTTCGCGCATACATGAAATGAACACATTTTTCTCCAAAACTATAACAGATGCAAGCTTGTCCTGTTTGGTGGAGATGATATTTAATAAAATAAGTAGAAATCCACTAAAAGTTTTGTTTGGTTATCTTGCAATCCCGAGATAATCGTCTCCATGCTCCAAATCCATTTTAAAGCCATTTTTAAGGCATTTCGCGCATACATGAAATGAACACATTTTTCTCCAAAACTATAACAGATGCAAGCTTGTCCTGTTTGGTGGAGATGATATTTAATAAAATAAGTAGAAATCCACTAAAAGTTTTGTTTGGTTATCTTGCAATCCCGAGATAATCGTCTCCATGCTCCAAATCCATTTTAAAGCCATTTTTAAGGCATTTCGCGCATACATGAAATGAACACATTTTTCTCCAAAACTATAACAGATGCAAGCTTGTCCTGTTTGGTGGAGATGATATTTAATAAAATAAGTAGAAATCCACTAAAAGTTTTATTTGGTTATCTTGCAATCCCGAGATAATCGTCTCCATGCTCCAAATCCATTTTAAAGCCATTTTTAAGGCATTTCGCGCATACATGAAATGAACACATTTTTCTCCAAAACTATAACAGATGCAAGCTTGTCCTGTTTGGTGGAGATGATATTTAATAAAATAAGTAGAAATCCACTAAAAGTTTTGTTTGGTTATCTTGCAATCCCGAGATAATCGTCTCCATGCTCCAAATCCATTTTAAAGCCATTTTTAAGGCATTTCGCGCATACATGAAATGAACACATTTTTCTCCAAAACTATAACAGATGCAAGCTTGTCCTGTTTGGTGGAGATGATATTTAATAAAATAAGTAGAAATCCACTAAAAGTTTTGTTTGGTTATCGTGCAATCCCGAGATAATCGTCTCCATGCTCCAAATCCATTTTAAAGCCATTTTTAAGGCATTTCGCGCATACATGAAATGAACACATTTTTCTCCAAAACTATAACACATGCAAGCTTGTCCTGTTTGGTGGAGATGATATTTAATAAAATAAGTAGAAATCCACTAAAAGTTTTGTTTGGTTATCTTGCAATCCCGAGATAATCGTCTCCATGCTCCAAATCCATTTTAAAGCCATTTTTAAGGCATTTCGCGCATACATGAAATGAACACATTTTTCTCCAAAACTATAACAGATGCAAGCTTGTCCTGTTTGGTGGAGATGATATTTAATAAAATAAGTAGAAATCCACTAAACGTTTTGTTTGGTTATCTTGCAATCCCGAGATAATCGTCTCCATGCTCCAAATCCATTTTAAAGCCATTTTTAAGGCATTTCGCGCATACATGAAATGAACACATTTTTCTCCAAAACTATAACAGATGCAAGCTTGTCCTGTTTGGTGGAGATGATATTTAATAAAATAAGTAGAAATCCACTAAAAGTTTTGTTTGGTTATCTTGCAATCCCGAGATAATCGTCTCCATGCTCCAAATCCATTTTAAAGCCATTTTTAAGGCATTTCGCGCATACATGAAATGAACACATTTTTCTCCAAAACTATAACAGATGCAAGCTTGTCCTGTTTGGTGGAGATAATATTTAATAAAATAAGTAGAAATCTACTAAAAGTTTTGTTTGTTTATATTGCCATCCTGAGATAATCGTCTCCATGCTCCAAATCCATTTTAAAGCCATTTTTAAGGCATTTCGCGCATACATGAAATGTACACATTTTTCTCCAAAACTATAACAGATGCAAGCTTGTCCTGTTTGGTGGAGATGATATTTAATAAAATAAGTAGAAATCCACTAAAAGTTTTGTTTGGTTATATTGCAATCCCGAGATAATCGTCTCCATGCTCCAAATCCATTTTAAAGCCATTTTTAAGGCATTTCGCGCATACATGAAATGAACACATTTTTCTCCAAAACTATAACAGATGCAAGCTTGTCCTGTTTGGTGGAGATGATATTTAATAAAATAAGTAGAAATCCACTAAAAGTTTTGTTTGGTTATCTTGCAATCCCGAGATAATCGTCTCCATGCTCCAAATCCATTTTAAAGCCATTTTTAAGGCATTTCGCGCATACATGAAATGAACACATTTTTCTCCAAAACTATAACAGATGCAAGCTTGTCCTGTTTGGTGGAGATGATATTTAATAAAATAATTAAAAATCCACTAAAAGTTTTGTTTGGTTATCTTGCAATCCCGAGATAATCGTCTCCATGCTCCAAATCCATTTTAAAGCCATTTTTAAGGCATTTCGCGCATACATGAAATGAACACATTTTTCTCCAAAACTATAACAGATGCAAGCTTGTCCTGTTTGGTGGAGATGATATTTAATAAAATAATTAGAAATCCACTAAAAGTTTTGTTTGGTTATCTTGCAATCCCGAGATAATCGTCTCCATGCTCCAAATCCATTTTAAAGCCATTTTTAAGGCATTTCGCGCATACATGAAATGAACACATTTTTCTCCAAAACTATAACAGATGCAATCTTGTCCTGTTTGGTGGAGATGATATTTAATAAAATAAGTAGAAATCCACTAAAAGTTTTGTTTGGTTATATTGCAATCCCGAGATAATCGTCTCCATGCTCCAAATCCATTTTAAAGCCATTTTTAAGGCATTTCGCGCATACATGAAATGAACACATTTTTCTCCAAAACTATAACAGATGCAAGCTTGTCCTGTTTGGTGGAGATGATATTTAATAAAATAAGTAGAAATCCACTAAAAGTTTTGTTTGGTTATCTTGCAATCCCGAGATAATCGTCTCCATGCTCCAAATCCATTTTAAAGCCATTTTTAAGGCATTTCGCGCATACATGAAATGAACACATTTTTCTCCAAAACTATAACAGATGCAAGCTTGTCCTGTTTGGTGGAGATGATATTTAATAAAATAAGTAGAAATCCACTAAAAGTTTTGTTTGGTTATCTTGCAATCCCGAGATAATCGTCTCCATGCTCCAAATCCATTTTAAAGCCATTTTTAAGGCATTTCGCGCATACATGAAATGAACACATTTTTCTCCAAAACTATAACAGATGCAAGCTTGTCCTGTTTGGTGGAGATGATATTTAATAAAATAATTAGAAATCCACTAAAAGTTTTGTTTGGTTATCTTGCAATCCCGAGATAATCGTCTCCATGCTCCAAATCCATTTTAAAGCCATTTTTAAGGCATTTCGCGCATACATGAAATGAACACATTTTTCTCCAAAACTATAACAGATGCAAGCTTGTCCTGTTTGGTGGAGATGATATTTAATAAAATAAGTAGAAATCCACTAAAAGTTTTGTTTGGTTATATTGCAATCCCGAGATAATCGTCTCCATGCTCCAAATCCATTTTAAAGCCATTTTTAAGGCATTTCGCGCATACATGAAATGAACACATTTTTCTCCAAAACTATAACAGATGCAAGCTTGTCCTGTTTGGTGGAGATGATATTTAATAAAATAAGTAGAAATCCACTAAAAGTTTTGTTTGGTTATCTTGCAATCCCGAGATAATCGTCTCCATGCTCCAAATCCATTTTAAAGCCATTTTTAAGGCATTTCGCGCATACATGAAATGAACACATTTTTCTCCAAAACTATAACAGATGCAAGCTTGTCCTGTTTGGTGGAGATGATATTTAATAAAATAAGTAGAAATCCACTAAAAGTTTTGTTTGGTTATCTTGCAATCCCGAGATAATCGTCTCCATGCTCCAAATCCATTTTAAAGCCATTTTTAAGGCATTTCGCGCATACATGAAATGAACACATTTTTCTCCAAAACTATAACAGATGCAAGCTTGTCCTGTTTGGTGGAGATGATATTTAATAAAATAAGTAGAAATCCACTAAAAGTTTTGTTTGGTTATCTTGCAATCCCGAGATAATCGTCTCCATGCTCCAAATCCATTTTAAAGCCATTTTTAAGGCATTTCGCGCATACATGAAATGAACACATTTTTCTCCAAAACTATAACAGATGCCAGCTTGTCCTGTTTGGTGGAGATGATATTTAATAAAATAAGTAGAAATCCACTAAACGTTTTGTTTGGTTATCTTGCAATCCCGAGATAATCGTCTCCATGCTCCAAATCCATTTTAAAGCCATTTTTAAGGCATTTCGCGCATACATGAAATGAACACATTTTTCTCCAAAACTATAACAGATGCAAGCTTGTCCTGTTTGGTGGAGATGATATTTAATAAAATAAGTAGAAATCCACTAAAAGTTTTGTTTGGTTATATTGCAATCCCGAGATAATCGTCTCCATGCTCCAAATCCATTTTAAAGCCATTTTTAAGGCATTTCGCGCATACATGAAATGAACACATTTTTCTCCAAAACTATAACAGATGCAAGCTTGTCCTGTTTGGTGGAGATGATATTTAATAAAATAAGTAGAAATCCACTAAAAGTTTTGTTTGGTTATCTTGCAATCCCGAGATAATCGTCTCCATGCTCCAAATCCATTTTAAAGCCATTTTTAAGG
This sequence comes from Anomaloglossus baeobatrachus, assembly GCF_048569485.1. NCBI lineage: Eukaryota > Metazoa > Chordata > Amphibia > Anura > Aromobatidae > Anomaloglossus > Anomaloglossus baeobatrachus. The sequence goes on from NW_027441899.1 coordinate 413,770, forward strand.
CATTTCGCGCATACATGAAATGAACACATTTTTCTCCAAAACTATAACAGATGCAAGCTTGTCCTGTTTGGTGGAGATGATATTTAATAAAATAAGTAGAAATCCACTAAAAGTTTTGTTTGGTTATCTTGCAATCCCGAGATAATCGTCTCCATGCTCCAAATCCATTTTAAAGCCATTTTTAAGGCATTTCGCGCATACATGAAATGAACACATTTTTCTCCAAAACTATAACAGATGCAAGCTTGTCCTGTTTGGTGGAGATGATATTTAATAAAATAAGTAGAAATCCACTAAAAGTTTTGTTTGGTTATATTGCAATCCCGAGATAATCGTCTCCATGCTCCAAATCCATTTTAAAGCCATTTTTAAGGCATTTCGCGCATACATGAAATGAACACATTTTTCTCCAAAACTATAACAGATGCAAGCTTGTCCTGTTTGGTGGAGATGATATTTAATAAAATAAGTAGAAATCCACTAAAAGTTTTGTTTGGTTATCTTGCAATCCCGAGATAATCGTCTCCATGCTCCAAATCCATTTTAAAGCCATTTTTAAGGCATTTCGCGCATACATGAAATGAACACATTTTTCTCCAAAACTATAACAGATGCAAGCTTGTCCTGTTTGGTGGAGATGATATTTAATAAAATAAGTAGAAATCCACTAAAAGTTTTGTTTGGTTATCTTGCAATCCCGAGATAATCGTCTCCATGCTCCAAATCCATTTTAAAGCCATTTTTAAGGCATTTCGCGCATACATGAAATGAACACATTTTTCTCCAAAACTTTAACAGATGCAAGCTTGTCCTGTTTGGTGGAGATGATATTTAATAAAATAAGTAGAAATCCACTAAAAGTTTTGCTTGGTTATCTTGCAATCCCGAGATAATCGTCTCCATGCTCCAAATCCATTTTAAAGCCATTTTTAAGGCATTTCGCGCATACATGAAATGAACACATTTTTCTCCAAAACTATAACAGATGCAAGCTTGTCCTGTTTGGTGGAGATGATATTTAATAAAATAAGTAGAAATCCACTAAAAGTTTTGTTTGGTTATCTTGCAATCCCGAGATAATCGTCTCCATGCTCCAAATCCATTTTAAAGCCATTTTTAAGGCATTTCGCGCATACATGAAATGAACACATTTTTCTCCAAAACTATAACAGATGCAAGCTTGTCCTGTTTGGTGGAGATGATATTTAATAAAATAAGTAGAAATTCACTAAAAGTTTTGTTTGGTTATCTTGCAATCCCGAGATAATCGTCTCCATGCTCCAAATCCATTTTAAAGCCATTTTTAAGGCATTTCGCGCATACATGAAATGAACACATTTTTCTCCAAAACTATAACAGATGCAAGCTTGTCCTGTTTGGTGGAGATAATATTTAATAAAATAAGTAGAAATCTACTAAAAGTTTCGTTTGTTTATATTGCCATCCTGAGATAATCGTCTCCATGCTCCAAATCCATTTTAAAGCCATTTTTAAGGCATTTTGCGCATACATGAAATGAACACATTTTTCTCCAAAACTATAACACATGCAAGCTTGTCCTGTTTGGTGGAGATGATATTTAATAAAATAAGTAGAAATCCACTAAAAGTTTTGTTTGGTTATCTTGCAATCCCGAGATAATCGTCTCCATGCTCCAAATCCATTTTAAAGCCATTTTTAAGGCATTTCGCGCATACATGAAATGAACACATTTTTCTCCAAAACTATAACAGATGCAAGCTTGTCCTGTTTGGTGGAGATGATATTTAATAAAATAAGTAGAAATCTACTAAAAGTTTCGTTTGTTTATATTGCCATCCTGAGATAATCGTCTCCATGCTCCAAATCCATTTTAAAGCCATTTCAAAGGCATTTTGCGCATACATGAAATGAACACATTTTTCTCCAAAACTATAACACATGCAAGCTTGTCCTGTTTGGTGGAGATGATATTTAATAAAATAAGTAGAAATCCACTAAAAGTTTTGTTTGGTTATCTTGCAATCCCGAGATAATCGTCTCCATGCTCCAAATCCATTTTAAAGCCATTTTTAAGGCATTTCGCGCATACATGAAATGAACACATTTTTCTCCAAAACTATAACAGATGCAAGCTTGTCCTGTTTGGTGGAGATGATATTTAATAAAATAAGTAGAAATCCACTAAAAGTTTTGTTTGGTTATCTTGCAATCCCGAGATAATCGTCTCCATGCTCCAAATCCATTTTAAAGCCATTTTTAAGGCATTTCGCGCATACATCAAATGAACACATTTTTCTCCAAAACTATAACAGATGCAAGCTTGTCCTGTTTGGTGGAGATAATATTTAATAAAATAAGTAGAAATCTACTAAAAGTTTCGTTTGTTTATATTGCCATCCTGAGATAATCGTCTCCATGCTCCAAATCCATTTTAAAGCCATTTCAAAGGCATTTTGCGCATACATGAAATGAACACATTTTTCTCCAAAACTATAACACATGCAAGCTTGTCCTGTTTGGTGGAGATGATATTTAATAAAATAAGTAGAAATCCACTAAAAGTTTTGTTTGGTTATCTTTAGTGATGAGCGAGTACTAAAAAGCTCGGGTGCTCGAAGCTCGGGCCGAGCCTCCCAAGATACTCGTGTACTCGGCCCGAGCAACGAGCCCAATGTTATCCTATGGGAGACCCGAGTATTTTTGTGAAATGACCTCCCGGCAGCATGGAGAAACCCTAAAAATGGCACAAAAGTCTCAGAAGAGTGCTCAAATGACATGGCAACAGCATGGGGAAGACCCCTTGAAGCATTTATCACTCAAAAGTCACAGCTGTGAACAATTTTGTCCGCGTTTTACGCCATTTTTACGGACTCACCAGAAAACCTTCCAAAATGACCCCAAAATGATTTTTCATGGCAGAAATGTTAAGGGCACATACCCAATAGTGAGATAGAGCTGGTGTATGTTACTTTTTGAGATTAATACATGAAAGATTTTACGTGAAAACATTGTGTGGCACTCCGATGTCCCTGAGAAGAGACGTACATGAAGGCCTCTTGAGTCTAATGTGCCCATTTTGAGGAAGTGAGTCTTTGTAGTATTTTCCTTTGCCAGGGCAGTCCAAAATTGTGAGGTTCACCAATGTCCCTGGATAGAGACGTGCATGATGGCCTGTAAACCTGAAGTGCCCATTGTAAGGAAGTGGGTCTATTTTAGTATAGCCCTTTGCCAGGGCAGCCAAAAATTGGGAGGCTCCACATTGTCCCTGGATAGAGACGTGCATGATGGCCTGTAAACCTGAAGTGCCCATTGTAAGGAAGTGGGTGTATTTCAGTATAGCCCTTAGGCAGGGCAGCCAAAAATTGGGAGGCTCCACGTTGTCCCTGGGTAGAGACGTGCATGAGGGCCTCAAAACATTGTTCCCATTGCAAAGGAGCGGGTCTCCTGTCGTTGTAATGTCCATTCTGCAAAGAATGGGCGAAAAAATTTACCACTGGGGGTATACCTGAAACAAAGACCTAACTATTGTAACGGTCATCATGATGGCGCATGAGGAGAAGGAGGAGCAGTCCAGCGATTATCCAAAGTCGAGAAGTGTACCCATGGGTGAGTGGAGGTACATGGCAAACTTTAAACTCCGCTCTCATTTGCTGGTGGTGTGGTGAAGTCTGGCCCAATCCAACCCTTGTTCATCTTTATCAGAGTCAGCCTGTCAGCATTTTCAGTTGACAGGCGGGTGCGTTTATCTGTAATGATTCCACCTGCGGCACTAAAAACACGCTCTGACAAAACGCTAGCAGCAGGGCAGGCCAGGACTTCCAAGGCGTAGAGAGCCAATTCATGCCACGTGTCCAGCTTGGATACCCAATAATTGTAAGGCACAGAGGAATGTCGGAGTACAGTTGTTCGATCTGCAAGGTACTCCTTCAGCATCTGGGCAAACTTAGGATTTCTTGTGGCACTACCCCGCACCTCAGGGGCTGTGGTACGTGAGGGGCTGAGAAAACTGTCCCACATCTTAAAGACTGTTCCCCTACCTCTGGCGGATTGGACTTGTGCCTCTCTCGGCTGTACGCCTCGGTTGTCCACTGATTCCTGACCTATGCCGCTAGCGTTTTGTGAGGGGAATGCTTTGCCTACTTCCGTGAGTATGGCCTTCCGAAACTGCTGCATTTTGGTTGACCTCTCCTCCACGGGAATAAGAGACAAAAAGTTCTCCTTGTAGCGTGGGTCTAACAGTGTTACCAACCAGTAATGATTGTCGGCCAAGATGTTCTTAACGCGAGGGTCACGAGACAGGCAGCTTACCATAAAGTCAGCCATGTGCGCCAGACTCTTAACAGCCAGGACTTCAGTAGCCTGACCAACAAGATGACTGAACATGCTGTCCTCCTCCTCCTCCTCCTCCTCCTCCTCCTCCTCATCTACCCTGTCCTCTGGCCAGCCACGCTGAATCGAGGATATGACTGGTGTGCATGTCATATCCTCAATTTGGCCGGAGAGTTGCTCCATGTCTTCATCCTCCTCCTCGTCATAGTCCTCCACTGCACGTTGTGATGAGACGAGGCTGGGCTGTGTGTTATCACCCACACCCACTACTGTTTCTTGCTGCAACTCATCGCGCTCCGCCTGCAATGCATCATGTTTGTTTTTCAGCAGGGACCGTTTTAGAAGGCAGAGTAGCGGTATGGTGACGCTAATAATGGCGTCATCACCACTCACCATCTTGGTGGAGTCCTCAAAGTTTTGGAGGATGGTACATAGGTCTGACATCCATCTCCACTCCTCAGGTGTTATGTGTGGAGTTTGACCCATTTCCCGACGGCTTAGGTGATGCAGGTACTCAACAACTGCCCTCTTCTGCTCACATATCCTGACCAACATGTGCAGAGTTGAATTCCAACGCGTGGGGACATCACACACCAGTCTGTGAGCCGGAAGATGCAAACGGCGCTGAAAGCCGGCAAGGCCGGCTGAAGCAGTAGGTGACTTTCGAAAATGTGCAGACAGGCGGCGAACTTTTACCAGCAGATCAGACAGCTCTGGGTATGACTTTATAAACCGCTGAACCACGAGGTTGAGCACATGGGCCACGCATGGAACATGTGTCAGCTGGCCTCGACTCAAAGCCGCCACCAGGTTCCGGCCATTGTCACAAACGACCTTTCCTGGCTTTAGGTTCAGAGGTGTGGGCCAGTGATCTGCCTGCTGTTTCAGAGCTGTCCACAGCTCTTCTGCATTGTGGGGTTTGTCACCTATGCAGATTAGCTTCAGCACAGCCTGTTGCCGCTTCGCCGAGGCAGTGCTGCAGTGCTTCCAGCTTGTGACTGGTGTGGAGGGCACAGTGGATGAGGATGCGCAGGAGGAGGAGGAGGCTGAAGAGCATGACATTCCGGAGCTGTAGAGTGTGGGTGAAACACTGACTGAGGTAGGGCCTGCAAACCTTGGTGTGGGAAGGACGTGTTGCGTCCCTCGCTCAGACTGGGTCCCAGCTTCCACAATATTAACCCAGTGTGCCGTCAACGAGATGTAGCGGCCTTGCCCACAAGCACTTGTCCACGTGTCTGTGGTTAGGTGGACCTTGGGTGAAACAGCGTTGTTCAGGGCACGTGTGATGTTTTGTGACACGTGGTTATGCAACGCGGGGACGGCACACCGGGAGAAATAGTGGCGGCTGGGGACCGAGTAACGTGGGACAGCTGCCGCCATCAGGTCACGGAATGCTTCTGTCTCCACCAGCCTAAAAGGCAACATTTCCAGCGCAAGCAGTCGCGAAATGTTAGCATTTAGAACTGTGGCATGTGGGGTGTTGGCAGTGTATTTGCGCCTGCGTTCAAAGGTTTGCTGAATGGATAACTGAACGCTGCGCTGGGACAAGGACGTGCTTGATGATGGTGTTCTTTCTGCGTAGGCAACTGCAGGTGCAGGAGTGGAGGAGGCTTGTTCGCAGGCAGCATGGACAGAGGATTGGCTCGCATGCACAACCAGCGAAGACGTAGCAGTGACATCAGCAAGCACTGCTCCTCGACTCTGTTGTACTTCCCACAAAGTCGGGTGCTTGGCTGACATGTGCCTGATCATGCTGGTGGTGGTCAGGCTGCTAGTTTTGGTACCCCTGCTGATGCTGGCACGGCAGGTGTTGCAAATGGCCTTTTTTGAATCATCTGGATCCAACTTAAAAAACTGCCAGACTCGTGAAGACCTAACATTTGTACAGGCACCTTGTGTCGTCGTGTTGTTCCGGGGAACGGTTGCCTGACTTCTGCCTGGGGCCACCACCCTGCTTCTTACTGCCTGTTGTGATGCTACGCCTCCCTCCCCCTGTGCACTGCTGTCCTCGCTCTGCATATCCTCCTGCCAGGTTGGGTCAGTTACTGGATCATCCACCACGTCGTCTTCCTCTTCCGCACCCTGCTCCTCCTCCTGACTTGCTGACAATTGTGTCTCATCATCGTCCACCACTTGTTGAGACACGTTGCCAACTTCGTGAGAACGTGGCTGCTCAAATATTTGGCCATCTGTACAGACGATCTCCTCATGACCCACTTCAATATGAGCTGGCGAGAGGCCAGAATGTGTGAATGGAAACGTGAACAGCTCTTCCGAGTGTCCAAGTGTGGGATCATTAATGTCCGAGGAGGACGTGTACTCAGCCTGGTGGTAGGAAGGAGGATCAGGTTCAGAAATGTGCGGTGCAGTATCACGGCTACTGACACTTGACCGTGTGGAAGACAGAGTGTTTGTGGTGGTGCCAATCTGACTGGAAGCATTATCCGCTATCCAACTAACAACCTGTTGACACTGGTCTTGGTTCAAGAGCGGTGTACTGCTGCGGTCCCCAAGAATTTGGGACAGGACGTGCGAGCGACTAGATGTGGCCCTTTGTTGTGGCGAAATTAGAGCTTGCCCACGACCTCGGCCTCTGCCTGCACCACCATCACGTCCACTTCCTTGTTCCTTGCCAATGCCCTTGCGCATTTTGCAATGCTGTGCACTGCTGACGTGTATATTCACTACTTGTGCGTTATATCAAAGTTTCTGGAAATTGCACACAAGTGCACCTGTACGCTGCCACCGACAGGCACACACGTGCGGTTTTTAAATGCAAGCACGGACGCAATAATAACCTAACACAGGTTTTAGGAGCAAAAATTAAGAACTCTGACACTATCAGCCACTGCTGACTGACGTGTATTATACACTACACTTGTGCGTTATATAATAGTTTGGTAAACGCACACCAGTGCACCTGTACGCTGCCACCAACAGGCACACACGTGCGGTTTTAAAAACCAAGCACGGACGCAATAATAACCTAACACAGGTTTTAGGAGCAAAAATTAAGAACTCTGACACTATCAGCCACTGCTGACTGACGTGTATTATACACTACACTTGTGCGTTATATAATAGTTTGGTAAACGCACACCAGTGCACCTGTACGCTGCCACCAACAGGCACACACGTGCGGTTTTAAAAACCAAGCACGGACGCAATAATAACCTAACACAGGTTTTAGGAGCAAAAATTAAGAACTCTGACACTATCAGCCACTGCTGACTGACGTGTATTATACACTACACTTGTGCGTTATATAATAGTTTGGTAAACGCACACCAGTGCACCTGTACGCTGCCACCAACAGGCACACACGTGCGGTTTTAAAAACCAAGCACGGACGCAATAATAACCTAACACAGGTTTTAGGAGCAAAAATTAAGAACTCTGACACTATCAGCCACTGCTGACTGACGTGTATTATACACTACACTTGTGCGTTATATAATAGTTTGGTAAACGCACACCAGTGCACCTGTACGCTGCCACCAACAGGCACACACGTGCGGTTTTAAAAACCAAGCACGGACGCAATAATAACCTAACACAGGTTTTAGGAGCAAAAATTAAGAACTCTGACACTATCAGCCACTGCTGACTGACGTGTATTATACACTACACTTGTGCGTTATATAATAGTTTGGTAAACGCACACCAGTGCACCTGTACGCTGCCACCAACAGGCACACACGTGCGGTTTTAAAAACCAAGCACGGACGCAATAATAACCTAACACAGGTTTTAGGAGCAAAAATTAAGAACTCTGACACTATCAGCCACTGCTGACTGACGTGTATTATACACTACACTTGTGCGTTATATAATAGTTTGGTAAACGCACACCAGTGCATCTGTACGCTGCCACCAACAGGCACACACGTGCGGTTTTAAAAACCAAGCACGGACGCAATAATAACCTAACACAGGTTTTAGGAGCAAAAATTAAGAACTCTGACACTATCAGCCACTGCTGACTGACGTGTATTATACACTACACTTGTGCGTTATATAATAGTTTGGTAAACGCACACCAGTGCACCTGTACGCTGCCACCAACAGGCACACACGTGCGGTTTTAAAAACCAAGCACGGACGCAATAATAACCTAACACAGGTTTTAGGAGCAAAAATTAAGAACTCTGACACTATCAGCCACTGCTGACTGACGTGTATTATACACTACACTTGTGCGTTATATAATAGTTTGGTAAACGCACACCAGTGCACCTGTACGCTGCCACCAACAGGCACACACGTGCGGTTTTAAAAACCAAGCACGGACGCATTAATAACCTAACACAGGTTTTAGGAGCAAAAATTAAGAACTCTGACACTATCAGCCACTGCTGACTGACGTGTATTATACACTACACTTGTGCGTTATATAATAGTTTGGTAAACGCACACCAGTGCACCTGTACGCTGCCACCAACAGGCACACACGTGCGGTTTTAAAAACCAAGCACGGACGCAATAATAACCTAACACAGGTTTTAGGAGCAAAAATTAAGAACTCTGACACTATCAGCCACTGCTGACTGACGTGTATTATACACTACACTTGTGCGTTATATAATAGTTTGGTAAACGCACACCAGTGCACCTGTACGCTGCCACCAACAGGCACACACGTGCGGTTTTAAAAACCAAGCACGGACGCAATAATAACCTAACACAGGTTTTAGGAGCAAAAATTAAGAACTCTGACACTATCAGCCACTGCTGACTGACGTGTATTATACACTACACTTGTGCGTTATATAATAGTTTGGTAAACGCACACCAGTGCACCTGTACGCTGCCACCAACAGGCACACACGTGCGGTTTTAAAAACCAAGCACGGACGCAATAATAACCTAACAGGTTTTTTTGGGGAGCGACAATTACAGTACAGACAAGTCAGACACTATCTGGACTGTTTTACACTGTGTACACCAGCCCCAGATATGAAGGCTGGTATACGGTCACCACTACCCTGCCTGCCTGCCTGCCTGTATACTGCTACAATAGTCCTGACAAGGACTCTTTTGGTCACTAGCCTGTATTCAGACCTGGCTATACCCTGCCTGTATATAGCAACAATAGTCCTGAGAAGGACTCTGCTACTGTACGCCGACCTGGCTATACCCTGCCTGCCTGTATACAACTAGAATAGTCCTGAGAAGGACTTTTGGTCACACTGTTTGCAGCCCTGCAACTGAAAAAGCTATAAAGGGCCGCAAAGCTTTCCCTGAATCAGCGACACTCTCCCTACACTCACTGTCAGAATAGCTGTGAGCAGAGCACAGCGCGCCGGCCTATATAAAGGCTCGGTGACGCTGTGCAGGCCGGCCAATCACTGCAATTCCACAACTAACAGGGCTGTGGCATTGCAGTGGTCTGCCAGCCAATCCCTGCATGAGGGCTGGCTCTCAAAAGAGCGCCAACATGCAGAAATGAAGACCACGAGTAAAGCACGAGTATCGCGAGATTACTCGGTCCCCGCCGAGCAGCCCGAGTACAGTGATACTCGTGCGAGTACCGAGTAGTGACAAGCATGCTCGCTCATCACTAGTTATCTTGCAATCCCGAGATAATCGTCTCCATGCTCCAAATCCATTTTAAAGCCATTTTTAAGGCATTTCGCGCATACATGAAATGAACACATTTTTCTCCAAAACTATAACAGATGCAAGCTTGTCCTGTTTGGTGGAGATGATATTTAATAAAATAAGTAGAAATCCACTAAAAGTTTTTTTTGGTTATCTTGCAATCCCGAGATAATCGTCTCCATGCTCCAAATCCATTTTAAAGCCATTTTTAAGGCATTTCGCGCATACATGAAATGAACACATTTTTCTCCAAAACTATAACAGATGCAAGCTTGTCCTGTTTGGTGGAGATAATATTTAATAAAATAAGTAGAAATCTACTAAAAGTTTCGTTTGTTTATATTGCCATCCTCAGATAATCGTCTCCATGCTCCAAATCCATTTTAAAGCCATTTCAAAGGCATTTTGCGCATACATGAAATGAACACATTTTTCTCCAAAACTATAACACATGCAAGCTTGTCCTGTTTGGTGGAGATGATATTTAATAAAACAAGTAGAAATCCACTAAAAGTTTTGTTTGGTTATCTTGCAATCCCGAGATAATCGTCTCCATGCTCCAAATCCATTTTAAAGCCATTTTTAAGGCATTTCGCGCATACATGAAATGAACACATTTTTCTCCAAAACTATAACAGATGCAAGCTTGTCCTGTTTGGTGGAGATGATATTTAATAAAATAAGTAGAAATCCACTAAAAGTTTTGTTTGGTTATCTTGCAATCCCGAGATAATCGTCTCCATGCTCCAAATCCATTTTAAAGCCATTTTTAAGGCATTTCGCGCATACATGAAATGAACACATTTTTCTCCAAAACTATAACAGATGCAAGCTTGTCCTGTTTGGTGGAGATAATATTTAATAAAATAAGTAGAAATCTACTAAAAGTTTCGTTTGTTTATATTGCCATCCTGAGATAATCGTCTCCATGCTCCAAATCCATTTTAAAGCCATTTCAAAGGCATTTTGCGCATACATGAAATGAACACATTTTTCTCCAAAACTATAACACATGCAAGCTTGTCCTGTTTGGTGGAGATGATATTTAATAAAATAAGTAGAAATCCACTAAAAGTTTTGTTTGGTTATCTTGCAATCCCGAGATAATCGTCTCCATGCTCCAAATCCATTTTAAAGCCATTTTTAAGGCATTTCGCGCATACATGAAATGAACACATTTTTCTCCAAAACTATAACAGATGCAAGCTTGTCCTGTTTGGTGGAGATGATATTTAATAAAATAAGTAGAAATCCACTAAAAGTTTTGTTTGGTTATCTTGCAATCCCGAGATAATCGTCTCCATGCCCCAAATCCATTTTAAAGCCATTTTTAAGGCATTTCGCGCATACATGAAATGAACACATTTTTCTCCAAAACTATAACAGATGCAAGCTTGTCCTGTTTGGTGGAGATGATATTTAATAAAATAAGTAGAAATCCACTAAAAGTTTTGTTTGGTTATCTTGCAATCCCGAGATAATCGTCTCCATGCTCCAAATCCATTTTAAAGCCATTTTTAAGGCATTTCGCGCATACATGAAATGAACACATTTTTCTCCAAAACTATAACAGATGCAAGCTTGTCCTGTTTGGTGGAGATGATATTTAATAAAATAAGTAGAAATCCACTAAAAGTTTTGTTTGGTTATCTTGCAATCCCGAGATAATCGTCTCCATGCTCCAAATCCATTTTAAAGCCATTTTTAAGGCATTTCGCGCATACATGAAATGAACACATTTTTCTCCAAAACTATAACAGATGCAAGCTTGTCCTGTTTGGTGGAGATAATATTTAATAAAATAAGTAGAAATCTACTAAAAGTTTCGTTTGTTTATATTGCCATCCTGAGATAATCGTCTCCATGCTCCAAATCCATTTTAAAGCCATTTTTAAGGCATTTCGCGCATACATGAAATGAACACATTTTTCTCCAAAACTATAACAGATGCAAGCTTGTCCTGTTTGGTGGAGATGATATTTAATAAAATAAGTAGAAATCCACTAAAAGTTTTGTTTGGTTATCTTGCAATCCCGAGATAATCGTCTCCATGCTCCAAATCCATTTTAAAGCCATTTTTAAGGCATTTCGCGCATACATGAAATGAACACATTTTTCTCCAAAACTATAACAGATGCAAGCTTGTCCTGTTTGGTGGAGATGATATTTAATAAAATAAGTAGAAATCCACTAAAAGTTTTGTTTGGTTATCTTGCAATCCCGAGATAATCGTCTCCATGCTCCAAATCCATTTTAAAGCCATTTTTAAGGCATTTCGCGCATACATGAAATGAACACATTTTTCTCCAAAACTATAACAGATGCAAGCTTGTCCTGTTTGGTGGAGATGATATTTAATAAAATAAGTAGAAATCCACTAAAAGTTTTGTTTGGTTATCTTGCAATCCCGAGATAATCGTCTCCATGCTCCAAATCCATTTTAAAGCCATTTTTAAGGCATTTCGCGCATACATGAAATGAACACATTTTTCTCCAAAACTATAACAGATGCAAGCTTGTCCTGTTTGGTGGAGATGATATTTAATAAAATAAGTAGAAATCCACTAAAAGTTTTGTTTGGTTATCGTGCAATCCCGAGATAATCGTCTCCATGCTCCAAATCCATTTTAAAGCCATTTTTAAGGCATTTCGCGCATACATGAAATGAACACATTTTTCTCCAAAACTATAACAGATGCAAGCTTGTCCTGTTTGGTGGAGGTGATATTTAATAAAATAAGTAGAAATCCACTAAAAGTTTTGTTTGGTTATCTTGCAATCCCGAGATAATCGTCTCCATGCTCCAAATCCATTTTAAAGCCATTTTTAAGGCATTTCGCGCATACATGAAATGAACACATTTTTCTCCAAAACTTTAACAGATGCAAGCTTGTCCTGTTTGGTGGAGATGATATTTAATAAAATAAGTAGAAATCCACTAAAAGTTTTGTTTGGTTATCTTGCAATCCCGAGATAATCGTCTCCATGCTCCAAATCCATTTTAAAGCCATTTTTAAGGCATTTCGCGCATACATGAAATGAACACATTTTTCTCCAAAACTATAGCAGATGCAAGCTTGTCCTGTTTGGTGGAGATGATATTTAATAAAATAAGTAGAAATCCACTAAAAGTTTTGTTTGGTTATCTTGCAATCCCGAGATAATCGTCTCCATGCTCCAAATCCATTTTAAAGCCATTTTTAAGGCATTTCGCGCATACATGAAATGAACACATTTTTCTCCAAAACTATAACAGATGCAAGCTTGTCCTGTTTGGTGGAGATGATATTTAATAAAATAAGTAGAAATCCACTAAAAGTTTTGTTTGGTTATCTTGCAATCTCGAGATAATCGTCTCCATGCTCCAAATCCATTTTAAAGCCATTTTTAAGGCATTTTGCGCATACATGAAATGAACACATTTTTCTCCAAAACTATAACACATGCAAGCTTGTCCTGTTTGGTGGAGATGATATTTAATAAAATAAGTAGAAATCCACTAAAAGTTTTGTTTGGTTATCTTGCAATCCCGAGATAATCGTCTCCATGCTCCAAATCCATTTTAAAGCCATTTTTAAGGCATTTCGCGCATACATGAAATGAACACATTTTTCTCCAAAACTATAACAGATGCAAGCTTGTCCTGTTTGGTGGAGATGATATTTAATAAAATAAGTAGAAATCCACTAAAAGTTTTGTTTGGTTATCTTGCAATCCCGAGATAATCGTCTCCATGCTCCAAATCCATTTTAAAGCCATTTTTAAGGCATTTCGCGCATACATGAAATGAACACATTTTTCTCCAAAACTATAACAGATGCAAGCTTGTCCTGTTTGGTGGAGATGATATTTAATAAAATAAGTAGAAATCCACTAAAAGTTTTGTTTGGTTATCTTGCAATCCCGAGATAATCGTCTCCATGCTCCAAATCCATTTTAAAGCCATTTTTAAGGCATTTTGCGCATACATGAAATGAACACATTTTTCTCCAAAACTATAACAGATGCAAGCTTGTCCTGTTTGGTGGAGATGATATTTAATAAAATAAGTAGAAATCCACTAAAAGTTTTGTTTGGTTATCTTGCAATCCCGAGATAATCGTCTCCATGCTCCAAATCCATTTTAAAGCCATTTTTAAGGCATTTCGCGCATACATGAAATGAACACATTTTTCTCCAAAACTATAACAGATGCAAGCTTGTCCTGTTTGGTGGAGATGATATTTAATAAAATAAGTAGAAATCCACTAAAAGTTTTGTTTGGTTATCTTGCAATCCCGAGATAATCGTCTCCATGCTCCAAATCCATTTTAAAGCCATTTTTAAGGCATTTTGCGCATACATGAAATGAACACATTTTTCTCCAAAACTATAACACATGCAAGCTTGTCCTGTTTGGTGGAGATGATATTTAATAAAATAAGTATTTTAGTAATAATTTTTTTCTACGGTTTTTATACAAGAAAATGCCATGGCAGATGACATGACCAGTGATACTATAAATTCACACTTGAATATTACCTGCTTAACCCAGCAGGAAGTACGCCGCCGCCTCGAAATCACTAAGGTTGACAAATCTCCGGGCCCGGATGGCATACACCCCAGAGTACTACAGGAATTGAGTTCTGTGATAGATAGACCATTATTTTTAATCTTCTCAGATTCCTTAATAACAGGGTCGGTACCGCAGGACTGGCGCATAGCAAATGTGGTGCCAATATTCAAAAAGGGGACAAAAACTGAGCCGGGAAATTATAGGCCGGTAAGTTTAACCTCTACGGTTGGTAAAATCCTTGAGGGTTTCTTGAGAGATGCTATATTGGAGTATCTCAAGAAAAATAACCTTATGACAGAGTATCAACATGGGTTTATGAGGGATCGATCCTGTCAAACTAATTTGATCAGCTTCTATGAAGAGGTAAGTTCAAGTCTGGACCAGGGAAATGCAGTGGATGTTGTGTATATGGACTTTTCAAAAGCTTTTGATACGGTGCCACACAAAAGGTTGGTACATAAAATGAGAATAATGGGGATAGGGGAAAATATGTGTAACTGGGTTAAAAACTGGCTAAGTGATAGGAAACAAAGGGTGGTTATTAATGGTACGTACTCGGACTGGGTCTCAGTTCATAGTGGGGTACCACAGGGGTCAGTATTGGGCCCACTTCTTTTCAACATATTTATAAATGACCTTGTTGGGGGCATGCGGAGTAGAATTTCAATATTTGCAGATGATACTAAACTCTGCAGGGTAATCAATACAGAGGAGGATAATTTTATATTACAGGGAGATTTATGTAAATTGGAGGATTGGGCTGAGAAGTGGCAATTGAAGTTTAATGTAGATAAATGTAAGGTCATGCACTTGGGTAGAGGAAATAACATTTATGATTATGTACTTAATCGTAGAACACTGGGTAAAACAGACACAGAAAAAGACTTGGGTGTATTGGTGGATGGTAAACTTCACTTTAGTGGACAGTGTCAGGCAGCTTCTGCCAGGGCTAATAAAATAATGGGATGTATTAAAAGAGGTATAAGTGTTCATGAAAAAAATATAGTTCTACCTCTGTACAAGTCACTAGTGCGACCACACTTAGAATACTGTGTACAATTCTGGTCACCGATATATAAGAAGGACATAGCTGAACTGGAGAGGGTGCAGAGAAGAGCCACCAAGATTATTAGAGGAATGGGTGGGCTGCAATACCAAGACAGGTTATTAAACTTGGGGTTATTTAGTTTGGAAAAACGAAGGCTTAGGGGGGATCTAATCACAATGTATAAATATATGAGGGGACAGTACAGAGACCTTTCCAAAGATCTTTTTACACCAAGGCCTGCGACTGGAACACGGGGGCATCCACTACGTCTTGAGGAAAGAAGGTTTAATCATAATCACAGACGAGGATTCTTTACTGTACGAGCAGTGAGACTATGGAACTCTCTGCCACATGATGTTGTAATGAGTGATTCACTACTAACATTTAAGCAGAGCCTGGACGCCTTTCTTGAAAAATGTAATATTACCAGTTATGTATATTAGATTTTATGACAGGGTATTGATCCAGGGAACTAGTCTGATTGCCGGATGTAGAGTCAGGAAGGAAATTTTTTCCCCATTGGAACTTGTTTGCCACATTGGGGGTTTTTTTGCCTTCCTCTGGATCAACATGTTAGGCTACAGGTTGAGCTAGATGGACTTAGAGTCTCCCTTCAACCTTAAAAACTATGATACTATGATACTATAAGTAGAAATCCACTAAAAGTTTTGTTTGGTTATCTTGCAATCCCGAGATAATCGTCTCCATGCTCCAAATCCATTTTAAAGCCATTTTTAAGGCATTTCGCGCATACATGAAATGAACACATTTTTCTCCAAAACTATAACAGATGCAAGCTTGTCCTGTTTGGTGGAGATGATATTTAATAAAATAAGTAGAAATCCACTAAAAGTTTTGTTTGGTTATCTTGCAATCCCGAGATAATCGTCTCCATGCTCCAAATCAATTTTAAAGCCATTTTTAAGGCATTTCGCGCATACATGAAATGAACACATTTTTCTCCAAAACTATAACAGATGCAAGCTTGTCCTGTTTGGTGGAGATGATATTTAATAAAATAAGTAGAAATCCACTAAAAGTTTTGTTTGGTTATCTTGCAATCCCGAGATAATCGTCTCCATGCTCCAAATCCATTTTAAAGCCATTTTTAAGGCATTTCGCGCATACATGAAATGAACACATTTTTCTCCAAAACTATAACAGATGCAAGCTTGTCCTGTTTGGTGGAGATAATATTTAATAAAATAAGTAGAAATCTACTAAAAGTTTCGTTTGTTTATATTGCCATCCTGAGATAATCGTCTCCATGCTCCAAATCCATTTTAAAGCCATTTTTAAGGCATTTCGCGCATACATGAAATGAACACATTTTTCTCCAAAACTATAACAGATGCAAGCTTGTCCTGTTTGGTGGAGATGATATTTAATAAAATAAGTAGAAATCCACTAAAAGTTTTGTTTGGTTATATTGCAATCCCGAGATAATCGTCTCCATGCTCCAAATCCATTTTAAAGCCATTTTTAAGGCATTTCGCGCATACATGAAATGAACACATTTTTCTCCAAAACTATAACAGATGCAAGCTTGTCCTGTTTGGTGGAGATGATATTTAATAAAATAAGTAGAAATCCACTAAAAGTTTTGTTTGGTTATCTTGCAATCCCGAGATAATCGTCTCCATGCTCCAAATCCATTTTAAAGCCATTTTTAAGGCATTTCGCGCATACATGAAATGAACACATTTTTCTCCAAAACTATAACACATGCAAGCTTGTCCTGTTTGGTGGAGATGATATTTAATAAAATAAGTAGAAATCCACTAAAAGTTTTGTTTGGTTATCTTGCAATCCCGAGATAATCGTCTCCATGCTCCAAATCCATTTTAAAGCCATTTTTAAGGCATTTCGCGCATACATGAAATGAACACATTTTTCTCCAAAACTATAACAGATGCAAGCTTGTCCTGTTTGGTGGAGATGATATTTAATAAAATAAGTAGAAATCCACTAAAAGTTTTGTTTGGTTATCTTGCAATCCCGAGATAATCGTCTCCATGCTCCAAATCCATTTTAAAGCCATTTTTAAGGCATTTCGCGCATACATGAAATGAACACATTTTTCTCCAAAACTATAACAGATGCAAGCTTGTCCTGTTTGGTGGAGATGATATTTAATAAAATAAGTAGAAATCCACTAAAAGTTTTGTTTGGTTATCTTGCAATCCCGAGATAATCGTCTCCATGCTCCAAATCCATTTTAAAGCCATTTTTAAGGCATTTCGCGCATACATGAAATGAACACATTTTTCTCCAAAACTATAACAGATGCAAGCTTGTCCTGTTTGGTGGAGATGATATTTAATAAAATAAGTAGAAATCCACTAAAAGTTTTGTTTGGTTATCTTGCAATCCCGAGATAATCGTCTCCATGCTCCAAATCCATTTTAAAGCCATTTTTAAGGCATTTCGCGCATACATGAAATGAACACATTTTTCTCCAAAACTATAACAGATGCAAGCTTGTCCTGTTTGGTGGAGATGATATTTAATAAAATAAGTAGAAATCCACTAAAAGTTTTGTTTGGTTATCTTGCAATCCCGAGATAATCGTCTCCATGCTCCAAATCCATTTTAAAGCCATTTTTAAGGCATTTCGCGCATACATGAAATGAACACATTTTTCTCCAAAACTTTAACAGATGCAAGCTTGTCCTGTTTGGTGGAGATGATATTTAATAAAATAAGTAGAAATCCACTAAAAGTTTTGTTTGGTTATCTTGCAATCCCGAGATAATCGTCTCCATGCTCCAAATCCATTTTAAAGCCATTTTTAAGGCATTTCGCGCATATATGAAATGAACACATTTTTCTCCAAAACTATAACAGATGCAAGCTTGTCCTGTTTGGTGGAGATGATATTTAATAAAATAAGTAGAAATCCACTAAAAGTTTTGTTTGGTTATCTTGCAATCCCGAGATAATCGTCTCCATGCTCCAAATCCATTTTAAAGCCATTTTTAAGGCATTTCGCGCATACATGAAATGAACACATTTTTCTCCAAAACTATAACAGATGCAAGCTTGTCCTGTTTGGTGGAGATGATATTTAATAAAATAAGTAGAAATCCACTAAAAGTTTTGTTTGGTTATCTTGCAATCCCGAGATAATCGTCTCCATGCTCCAAATCCATTTTAAAGCCATTTTTAAGGCATTTTGCGCATACATGAAATGAACACATTTTTCTCCAAAACTATAACACATGCAAGCTTGTCCTGTTTGGTGGAGATGATATTTAATAAAATAAGTAGAAATCCACTAAAAGTTTTGTTTGGTTATCTTGCAATCCCGAGATAATCGTCTCCATGCTCCAAATCCATTTTAAAGCCATTTTTAAGGCATTTCGCGCATACATGAAATGAACACATTTTTCTCCAAAACTATAACAGATGCAAGCTTGTCCTGTTTGGTGGAGATGATATTTAATAAAATAAGTAGAAATCCACTAAAAGTTTTGTTTGGTTATCTTGCAATCCCGAGATAATCGTCTCCATGCTCCAAATCCATTTTAAAGCCATTTTTAAGGCATTTCGCGCATACATGAAATGAACACATTTTTCTCCAAAACTATAACAGATGCAAGCTTGTCCTGTTTGGTGGAGATGATATTTAATAAAATAAGTAGAAATCCACTAAAAGTTTTGTTTGGTTATCTTGCAATCCCGAGATAATCGTCTCCATGCTCCAAATCCATTTTAAAGCCATTTTTAAGGCATTTCGCGCATACATGAAATGAACACATTTTTCTCCAAAACTATAACAGATGCAAGCTTGTCCTGTTTGGTGGAGATGATATTTAATAAAATAAGTAGAAATCCACTAAAAGTTTTGTTTGGTTATATTGCAATCCCGAGATAATCGTCTCCATGCTCCAAATCCATTTTAAAGCCATTTTTAAGGCATTTCGCGCATACATGAAATGAACACATTTTTCTCCAAAACTATAACAGATGCAAGCTTGTCCTGTTTGGTGGAGATGATATTTAATAAAATAAGTAGAAATCCACTAAAAGTTTTGTTTGGTTATATTGCAATCCCGAGATAATCGTCTCCATGCTCCAAATCCATTTTAAAGCCATTTTTAAGGCATTTCGCGCATACATGAAATGAACACATTTTTCTCCAAAACTATAACAGATGCAAGCTTGTCCTGTTTGGTGGAGATGATATTTAATAAAATAAGTAGAAATCCACTAAAATTTTTGTTTGGTTATCTTGCAATCCCGAGATAATCGTCTCCATGCTCCAAATCCATTTTAAAGCCATTTTTAAGGCATTTCGCGCATACATGAAATGAACACATTTTTCTCCAAAACTATAACAGATGCAAGCTTGTCCTGTTTGGTGGAGATGATATTTAATAAAATAAGTAGAAATCCACTAAAAGTTTTGTTTGGTTATCTTGCAATCCCGAGATAATCGTCTCCATGCTCCAAATCCATTTTAAAGCCATTTTTAAGGCATTTCGCGCATACATGAAATGAACACATTTTTCTCCAAAACTATAACAGATGCAAGCTTGTCCTGTTTGGTGGAGATGATATTTAATAAAATAAGTAGAAATCCACTAAAAGTTTTGTTTGGTTATCTTGCAATCCCGAGATAATCGTCTCCATGCTCCAAATCCATTTTAAAGCCATTTTTAAGGCATTTCGCGCATACATGAAATGAACACATTTTTCTCCAAAACTATAACAGATGCAAGCTTGTCCTGTTTGGTGGAGATAATATTTAATAAAATAAGTAGAAATCTACTAAAAGTTTCGTTTGTTTATATTGCCATCCTGAGATAATCGTCTCCATGCTCCAAATCCATTTTAAAGCCATTTTTAAGGCATTTCGCGCATACATGAAATGAACACATTTTTCTCCAAAACTATAACAGATGCAAGCTTGTCCTGTTTGGTGGAGATGATATTTAATAAAATAAGTAGAAATCAACGAAAAGTTTTGTTTGGTTATCTTGGAATCCCGAGATAATCGTATCCATGCTCCAAATCCATTTTAAAGCCATTTTTAAGGCATTTCGCGCATACATGAAATGAACACATTTTTCTCCAAAACTATAACAGATGCAAGCTTGTCCTGTTTGGTGGAGATGATATTTATTAAAATAAGTAGAAATCCACTAAAAGTTTTGTTTGGTTATATTGCAATCCCGAGATAATCGTCTCCATGCTCCAAATCCATTTTAAAGCCATTTTTAAGGCATTTCGCGCATACATGAAATGAACACATTTTTCTCCAAAACTATAACAGATGCAAGCTTGTCCTGTTTGGTGGAGATGATATTTAATAAAATAAGTAGAAATCCACTAAAAGTTTTGTTTGGTTATCTTGCAATCCCGAGATAATCGTCTCCATGCACCAAATCCATTTTAAAGCCATTTTTAAGGCATTTCGCGCATACATGAAATGAACACATTTTTCTCCAAAACTATAACAGATGCAAGCTTGTCCTGTTTGGTGGAGATAATATTTAATAAAATAAGTAGAAATCTACTAAAAGTTTCGTTTGTTTATATTGCCATCCTGAGATAATCGTCTCCATGCTCCAAATCCATTTTAAAGCCATTTCAAAGGCATTTTGCGCATACATGAAATGAACACATTTTTCTCCAAAACTATAACACATGCAAGCTTGTCCTGTTTGGTGGAGATGATATTTAATAAAATAAGTAGAAATCCACTAAAAGTTTTGTTTGGTTATCTTGCAATCCCGAGATAATCGTCTCCATGCTCCAAATCCATTTTAAAGCCATTTTTAAGGCATTTCGCGCATACATGAAATGAACACATTTTTCTCCAAAACTATAACAGATGCAAGCTTGTCCTGTTTGGTGGAGATGATATTTAATAAAATAAGTAGAAATCAACGAAAAGTTTTGTTTGGTTATCTTGGAATCCCGAGATAATCGTATCCATGCTCCAAATCCATTTTAAAACCATTTTTAAGGCATTTCGCGCATACATGAAATGAACACATTTTTCTCCAAAACTATAACAGATGCAAGCTTGTCCTGTTTGGTGGAGATGATATTTAATAAAATAAGTAGAAATCCACTAAAAGTTTTGTTTGGTTATATTGCAATCCCGAGATAATCGTCTCCATGCTCCAAATCCATTTTAAAGCCATTTTTAAGGCATTTCGCGCATACATGAAATGAACACATTTTTCCCAAAAACTATAACAGATGCAAGCTTGTCCTGTTTGGTGGAGATGATATTTAATAAAATAAGTAGAAATCCACTAAAAGTTTTGTTTGGTTATCTTGCAATCCCGAGATAATCGTCTCCATGCACCAAATCCATTTTAAAGCCATTTTTAAGGCATTTCGCGCATACATGAAATGAACACATTTTTCTCCAAAACTATAACAGATGCAAGCTTGTCCTGTTTGGTGGAGATAATATTTAATAAAATAAGTAGAAATCTACTAAAAGTTTCGTTTGTTTATATTGCCATCCTGAGATAATCGTCTCCATGCTCCAAATCCATTTTAAAGCCATTTCAAAGGCATTTTGCGCATACATGAAATGAACACATTTTTCTCCAAAACTATAACACATGCAAGCTTGTCCTGTTTGGTGGAGATGATATTTAATAAAATAAGTAGAAATCCACTAAAAGTTTTGTTTGGTTATCTTGCAATCCCGAGATAATCGTCTCCATGCTCCAAATCCATTTTAAAGCCATTTTTAAGGCATTTCGCGCATACATGAAATGAACACATTTTTCTCCAAAACTATAACAGATGCAAGCTTGTCCTGTTTGGTGGAGATGATATTTAATAAAATAAGTAGAAATCCACTAAAAGTTTTGTTTGGTTATCTTGCAATCCCGAGATAATCGTCTCCATGCTCCAAATCCATTTTAAAGCCATTTTTAAGGCATTTCGCGCATACATGAAATGAACACATTTTTCTCCAAAACTATAACAGATGCAAGCTTGTCCTGTTTGGTGGAGATGATATTTAATAAAATAAGTAGAAATCCACTAAAAGTTTTGTTTGGTTATCTTGCAATCCCGAGATAATCGTCTCCATGCTCCAAATCCATTTTAAAGCCATTTTTAAGGCATTTCGCGCATACATGAAATGAACACATTTTTCTCCAAAACTATAACAGATGCAAGCTTGTCCTGTTTGGTGGAGATGATATTTAATAAAATAAGTAGAAATCCACTAAAAGTTTTGTTTGGTTATTTTGCAATCCCGAGATAATCGTCTCCATGCTCCAAATCCATTTTAAAGCCATTTCAAAGGCATTTTGCGCATACATGAAATTAACACATTTTTCTCCAAAACTATAACACATGCAAGCTTGTCCTGTTTGGTGGAGATGATATTTAATAAAATAAGTAGAAATCCACTAAAAGTTTTGTTTGGTTATCTTGCAATCCCGAGATAATCGTCTCCATGCTCCAAATCCATTTTAAAGCCATTTTTAAGGCATTTCGCGCATACATGAAATGAACACATTTTTCTCCAAAACTATAACAGATGCAAGCTTGTCCTGTTTGGTGGAGATGATATTTAATAAAATAAGTAGAAATCCACTAAAAGTTTTGTTTGGTTATCTTGCAATCCAGAGATAATCGTCTCCATGCTCCAAATCCATTTTAAAGCCATTTTTAAGGCATTTCGCGCATACATGAAATGAACACATTTTTCTCCAAAACTATAACAGATGCAAGCTTGTCCTGTTTGGTGGAGATGATATTTAATAAAATAAGTAGAAATCCACTAAAAGTTTTGTTTGGTTATATTGCAATCCCGAGATAATCGTCTCCATGCTCCAAATCCATTTTAAAGCCATTTTTAAGGCATTTCGCGCATACATGAAATGAACACATTTTTCTCCAAAACTATAACAGATGCAAGCTTGTCCTGTTTGGTGGAGATGATATTTAATAAAATAAGTAGAAATCCACTAAAAGTTTTGTTTGGTTATCTTGCAATCCCGAGATAATCGTCTCCATGCTCCAAATCCATTTTAAAGCCATTTTTAAGGCATTTCGCGCATACATGAAATGAACACATTTTTCTCCAAAACTATAACAGATGCAAGCTTGTCCTGTTTGGTGGAGATGATATTTAATAAAATAAGTAGAAATCCACTAAAAGTTTTGTTTGGTTATCTTGCAATCCGGAGATAATCGTCTCCATGCTCCAAATCCATTTTAAAGCCATTTTTAAGGCATTTCGCGCATACATGAAATGAACACATTTTTCTCCAAAACTATAACAGATGCAAGCTTGTCCTGTTTGGTGGAGATGATATTTAATAAAATAAGTAGAAATCCACTAAAAGTTTTGTTTGGTTATCTTGCAATCCCGAGATAATCGTCTCCATGCTCCAAATCCATTTTAAAGCCATTTTTAAGGCATTTCGCGCATACATGAAATGAACACATTTTTCTCCAAAACTATAACAGATGCAAGCTTGTCCTGTTTGGTGGAGATGATATTTAATAAAATAAGTAGAAATCCACTAAAAGTTTTGTTTGGTTATCTTGCAATCCCGAGATAATCGTCTCCATGCTCCAAATCCATTTTAAAGCCATTTTTAAGGCATTTCGCGCATACATGAAATGAACACATTTTTCTCCAAAACTATAACAGATGCAAGCTTGTCCTGTTTGGTGGAGATAATATTTAATAAAATAAGTAGAAATCTACTAAAAGTTTCGTTTGTTTATATTGCCATCCTGAGATAATCGTCTCCATGCTCCAAATCCATTTTAAAGCCATTTCAAAGGCATTTTGCGCATACATGAAATGAACACATTTTTCTCCAAAACTATAACACATGCAAGCTTGTCCTGTTTGGTGGAGATGATATTTAATAAAATAAGTAGAAATCCACTAAAAGTTTTGTTTGGTTATCTTGCAATCCCGAGATAATCGTCTCCATGCTCCAAATCCATTTTAAAGCCATTTTTAAGGCATTTCGCGCATACATGAAATGAACACATTTTTCTCCAAAACTATAACAGATGCAAGCTTGTCCTGTTTGGTGGAGATGATATTTAATAAAATAAGTAGAAATCCACTAAAAGTTTTGTTTGGTTATCTTGCAATCCCGAGATAATCGTCTCCATGCTCCAAATCCATTTTAAAGCCATTTTTAAGGCATTTCGCGCATACATGAAATGAACACATTTTTCTCCAAAACTATAACAGATGCAAGCTTGTCCTGTTTGGTGGAGATGATATTTAATAAAATAAGTAGAAATCCACTAAAAGTTTTGTTTGGTTATCTTGCAATCCCGAGATAATCGTCTCCATGCTCCAAATCCATTTTAAAGCCATTTTTAAGGCATTTCGCGCATACATGAAATGAACACATTTTTCTCCAAAACTATAACAGATGCAAGCTTGTCCTGTTTGGTGGAGATGATATTTAATAAAATAAGTAGAAATCCACTAAAAGTTTTGTTTGGTTATCTTGCAATCCCGAGATAATCGTCTCCATGCTCCAAATCCATTTTAAAGCCATTTTTAAGGCATTTCGCGCATACATGAAATGAACACATTTTTCTCCAAAACTATAACAGATGCAAGCTTGTCCTGTTTGGTGGAGATGATATTTAATAAAATAAGTAGAAATCCACTAAAAGTTTTGTTTGGTTATCTTGCAATCCGGAGATAATCGTCTCCATGCTCCAAATCCATTTTAAAGCCATTTTTAAGGCATTTCGCGCATACATGAAATGAACACATTTTTCTCCAAAACTATAACAGATGCAAGCTTGTCCTGTTTGGTGGAGATGATATTTAATAAAATAAGTAGAAATCCACTAAAAGTTTTGTTTGGTTATCTTGCAATCCCGAGATAATCGTCTCCATGCTCCAAATCCATTTTAAAGCCATTTTTAAGGCATTTCGCGCATACATGAAATGAACACATTTTTCTCCAAAACTATAACAGATGCAAGCTTGTCCTGTTTGGTGGAGATGATATTTAATAAAATAAGTAGAAATCCACTAAAAGTTTTGTTTGGTTATCTTGCAATCCCGAGATAATCGTCTCCATGCTCCAAATCCATTTTAAAGCCATTTTTAAGGCATTTCGCGCATACATGAAATGAACACATTTTTCTCCAAAACTATAACAGATGCAAGCTTGTCCTGTTTGGTGGAGATAATATTTAATAAAATAAGTAGAAATCTACTAAAAGTTTCGTTTGTTTATATTGCCATCCTGAGATAATCGTCTCCATGCTCCAAATCCATTTTAAAGCCATTTCAAAGGCATTTTGCGCATACATGAAATGAACACATTTTTCTCCAAAACTATAACACATGCAAGCTTGTCCTGTTTGGTGGAGATGATATTTAATAAAATAAGTAGAAATCCACTAAAAGTTTTGTTTGGTTATCTTGCAATCCCGAGATAATCGTCTCCATGCTCCAAATCCATTTTAAAGCCATTTTTAAGGCATTTCGCGCATACATGAAATGAACACATTTTTCTCCAAAACTATAACAGATGCAAGCTTGTCCTGTTTGGTGGAGATGATATTTAATAAAATAAGTAGAAATCCACTAAAAGTTTTGTTTGGTTATCTTGCAATCCCGAGATAATCGTCTCCATGCTCCAAATCCATTTTAAAGCCATTTTTAAGGCATTTCGCGCATACATGAAATGAACACATTTTTCTCCAAAACTATAACAGATGCAAGCTTGTCCTGTTTGGTGGAGATGATATTTAATAAAATAAGTAGAAATCCACTAAAAGTTTTGTTTGGTTATCTTGCAATCCCGAGATAATCGTCTCCATGCTCCAAATCCATTTTAAAGCCATTTTTAAGGCATTTCGCGCATACATGAAATGAACACATTTTTCTCCAAAACTATAACAGATGCAAGCTTGTCCTGTTTGGTGGAGATGATATTTAATAAAATAAGTAGAAATCCACTAAAAGTTTTGTTTGGTTATCTTGCAATCCCGAGATAATCGTCTCCATGCTCCAAATCCATTTTAAAGCCATTTTTAAGGCATTTCGCGCATACATGAAATGATCACATTTTTCTCCAAAACTATAACAGATGCAAGCTTGTCCTGTTTGGTGGAGATAATATTTAATAAAATAAGTAGAAATCTACTAAAAGTTTCGTTTGTTTATATTGCCATCCTGAGATAATCGTCTCCATGCTCCAAATCCATTTTAAAGCCATTTCAAAGGCATTTTGCGCATACATGAAATGAACACATTTTTCTCCAAAACTATAACACATGCAAGCTTGTCCTGTTTGGTGGAGATGATATTTAATAAAATAAGTAGAAATCCACTAAAAGTTTTGTTTGGTTATCTTGCAATCCCGAGATAATCGTCTCCATGCTCCAAATCCATTTTAAAGCCATTTTTAAGGCATTTCGCGCATACATGAAATGAACACATTTTTCTCCAAAACTATAACAGATGCAAGCTTGTCCTGTTTGGTGGAGATGATATTTAATAAAATAAGTAGAAATCCACTAAAAGTTTTGTTTGGTTATCTTGCAATCCCGAGATAATCGTCTCCATGCTCCAAATCCATTTTAAAGCCATTTTAAGGCATTTCGCGCATACATGAAATGAACACATTTTTCTCCAAAACTATAACAGATGCAAGCTTGTCCTGTTTGGTGGAGATGATATTTAATAAAATAAGTAGAAATCCACTAAAAGTTTTGTTTGGTTATCTTGCAATCCCGAGATAATCGTCTCCATGCTCCAAATCCATTTTAAAGCCATTTTTAAGGCATTTCGCGCATACATGAAATGAACACATTTTTCTCCAAAACTATAACAGATGCAAGCTTGTCCTGTTTGGTGGAGATAATATTTAATAAAATAAGTAGAAATCTACTAAAAGTTTCGTTTGTTTATATTGTCATCCTGAGATAATCGTCTCCATGCTCCAAATCCATTTTAAAGCCATTTTTAAGGCATTTCGCGCATACATGAAATGAACACATTTTTCTCCAAAACTATAACAGATGCAAGCTTGTCCTGTTTGGTGGAGATGATATTTAATAAAATAAGTAGAAATCCACTAAAAGTTTTGTTTGGTTATCTTGCAATCCCGAGATAATCGTCTCCATGCTCCAAATCAATTTTAAAGCTATTTTTAAGGCATTTCGCGCATACATGAAATGAACACATTTTTCTCCAAAACTATAACAGATGCAAGCTTGTCCTGTTTGGTGGAGATGATATTTAATAAAATAAGTAGAAATCCACTAAAAGTTTTGTTTGGTTATATTGCAATCCCGAGATAATCGTCTCCATGCTCCAAATCCATTTTAAAGCCATTTTTAAGGCATTTCGCGCATACATGAAATGAACACATTTTTCTCCAAAACTATAACAGATGCAAGCTTGTCCTGTTTGGTGGAGATGATATTTAATAAAATAAGTAGAAATCCACTAAAAGTTTTGTTTGGTTATCTTGCAATCCCGAGATAATCGTCTCCATGCTCCAAATCCATTTTAAAGCCATTTTTAAGGCATTTCGCGCATACATGCAATGAACACATTTTTCTCCAAAACTATAACACATGCAAGCTTGTCCTGTTTGGTGGAGATGATATTTAATAAAATAAGTAGAAATCCACTAAAAGTTTTGTTTGGTTATCTTGCAATCCCGAGATAATCGTCTCCATGCTCCAAATCCATTTTAAAGCCATTTTTAAGGCATTTCGCGCATACATGAAATGAACACATTTTTCTCCAAAACTATAACAGATGCAAGCTTGTCCTGTTTGGTGGAGATGATATTTAATAAAATAAGTAGAAATCCACTAAAAGTTTTGTTTGGTTATCTTGCAATCCCGAGATAATCGTCTCCATGCTCCAAATCCATTTTAAAGCCATTTTTAAGGCATTTTGCGCATACATGAAATGAACACATTTTTCTCCAAAACTATAACACATGCAAGTTTGTCCTGTTTGGTGGAGATGATATTTAATAAAATAAGTAGAAATCCACTAAAAGTTTTGTTTGGTTATCTTGCAATCCCGAGATAATCGTCTCCATGCTCCAAATCCATTTTAAAGCCATTTTTAAGGCATTTCGCGCATACATGAAATGAACACATTTTTCTCCAAAACTATAACAGATGCAAGCTTGTCCTGTTTGGTGGAGATGATATTTAATAAAATAAGTAGAAATCCACTAAAAGTTTTGTTTGGTTATCTTGCAATCCCGAGATAATCGTCTCCATGCTCCAAATCCATTTTAAAGCCATTTTTAAGGCATTTCGCGCATACATGAAATGAACACATTTTTCTCCAAAACTATAACAGATGCAAGCTTGTCCTGTTTGGTGGAGATGATATTTAATAAAATAAGTAGAAATCCACTAAAAGTTTTGTTTGGTTATCTTGCAATCCCGAGATAATCGTCTCCATGCTCCAAATCCATTTTAAAGCCATTTTTAAGGCATTTTGCGCATACATGAAATGAACACATTTTTCTCCAAAACTATAACACATGCAAGTTTGTCCTGTTTGGTGGAGATGATATTTAATAAAATAAGTAGAAATCCACTAAAAGTTTTGTTTGGTTATCTTGCAATCCCGAGATAATCGTCTCCATGCTCCAAATCCATTTTAAAGCCATTTTTAAGGCATTTCGCGCATACATGAAATGAACACATTTTTCTCCAAAACTATAACAGATGCAAGCTTGTCCTGTTTGGTGGAGATGATATTTAATAAAATAAGTAGAAATCCACTAAAAGTTTTGTTTGGTTATCTTGCAATCCCGAGATAATCGTCTCCATGCTCCAAATCCATTTTAAAGCCATTTTTAAGGCATTTCGCGCATACATGAAATGAACACATTTTTCTCCAAAACTATAACAGATGCAAGCTTGTCCTGTTTGGTGGAGATGATATTTAATAAAATAAGTAGAAATCCACTAAAAGTTTTGTTTGGTTATCTTGCAATCCCGAGATAATCGTCTCCATGCTCCAAATCCATTTTAAAGCCATTTTTAAGGCATTTCGCGCATACATGAAATGAACATATTTTTCTCCAAAACTATAACAGATGCAAGTTTGTCCTGTTTGGTGGAGATGATATTTAATAAAATAAGTAGAAATCCACTAAAAGTTTTGTTTGGTTATATTGCAATCCCGAGATAATCGTCTCCATGCTCCAAATCCATTTTAAAGCCATTTTTAAGGCATTTCGCGCATACATGAAATGAACACATTTTTCTCCAAAACTATAACAGATGCAAGCTTGTCCTGTTTGGTGGAGATGATATTTAATAAAATAAGTAGAAATCCACTAAACGTTTTGTTTGGTTATCTTGCAATCCCGAGATAATCGTCTCCATGCTCCAAATCCATTTTAAAGCCATTTTTAAGGCATTTCGCGCATACATGAAATGAACACATTTTTCTCCAAAACTATAACAGATGCAAGCTTGTCCTGTTTGGTGGAGATGATATTTAATAAAATAAGTAGAAATCCACTAAAAGTTTTGTTCGGTTATCTTGCAATCCCGAGATAATCGTCTCCATGCTCCAAATCCATTTTAAAGCCATTTTTAAGGCATTTCGCGCATACATGAAATGAACACATTTTTCTCCAAAACTATAACAGATGCAAGCTTGTCCTGTTTGGTGGAGATAATATTTAATAAAATAAGTAGAAATCCACTAAACGTTTTGTTTGGTTATCTTGCAATCCCGAGATAATCGTCTCCATGCTCCAAATCCATTTTAAAGCCATTTTTAAGGCATTTCGCGCATACATGAAATGAACACATTTTTCTCCAAAACTTTAACAGATGCAAGCTTGTCCTGTTTGGTGGAGATGATATTTAATAAAATAAGTAGAAATCCACTAAAAGTTTTGTTTGGTTATCTTGCAATCCCGAGATAATCGTCTCCATGCTCCAAATCCATTTTAAAGCCATTTTTAAGGCATTTCGCGCATACATGAAATGAACACATTTTTCTCCAAAACTATAACAGATGCAAGCTTGTCCTGTTTGGTGGAGATGATATTTAATAAAATAAGTAGAAATCCACTAAAAGTTTTGTTTGGTTATCTTGCAATCCCGAGATAATCGTCTCCATGCTCCAAATCCATTTTAAAGCCATTTTTAAGGCATTTCGCGCATACATGAAATGAACACATTTTTCTCCAAAACTATAACAGATGCAAGCTTGTCCTGTTTGGTGGAGATGATATTTAATAAAATAAGTAGAAATCCACTAAAAGTTTTGTTTGGTTATCTTGCAATCCCGAGATAATCGTCTCCATGCTCCAAATCCATTTTAAAGCCATTTTTAAGGCATTTTGCGCATACATGAAATGAACACATTTTTCTCCAAAACTATAACACATGCAAGTTTGTCCTGTTTGGTGGAGATGATATTTAATAAAATAAGTAGAAATCCACTAAAAGTTTTGTTTGGTTATCTTGCAATCCCGAGATAATCGTCTCCATGCTCCAAATCCATTTTAAAGCCATTTTTAAGGCATTTCGCGCATACATGAAATGAACACATTTTTCTCCAAAACTATAACAGATGCAAGCTTGTCCTGTTTGGTGGAGATGATATTTAATAAAATAAGTAGAAATCCACTAAAAGTTTTGTTTGGTTATCTTGCAATCCCGAGATAATCGTCTCCATGCTCCAAATCCATTTTAAAGCCATTTTTAAGGCATTTCGCGCATACATGAAATGAACACATTTTTCTCCAAAACTATAACAGATGCAAGCTTGTCCTGTTTGGTGGAGATGATATTTAATAAAATAAGTAGAAATCCACTAAAAGTTTTGTTTGGTTATCTTGCAATCCCGAGATAATCGTCTCCATGCTCCAAATCCATTTTAAAGCCATTTTTAAGGCATTTCGCGCATACATGAAATGAACACATTTTTCTCCAAAACTATAACAGATGCAAGCTTGTCCTGTTTGGTGGAGATGATATTTAATAAAATAAGTAGAAATCCACTAAAAGTTTTGTTTGGTTATATTGCAATCCCGAGATAATCGTCTCCATGCTCCAAATCCATTTTAAAGCCATTTTTAAGGCATTTCGCGCATACATGAAATGAACACATTTTTCTCCAAAACTATAACAGATGCAAGCTTGTCCTGTTTGGTGGAGATGATATTTAATAAAATAAGTAGAAATCCACTAAAAGTTTTGTTTGGTTATCTTGCAATCCCGAGATAATCGTCTCCATGCTCCAAATCCATTTTAAAGCCATTTTTAAGGCATTTCGCGCATACATGAAATGAACACATTTTTCTCCAAAACTATAACAGATGCAAGCTTGTCCTGTTTGGTGGAGATGATATTTAATAAAATAAGTAGAAATCCACTAAAAGTTTTGTTTGGTTATCTTGCAATCCCGAGATAATCGTCTCCATGCTCCAAATCCATTTTAAAGCCATTTTTAGAGCATTTCGCGCATACATGAAATGAACACATTTTCTCCAAAACTTTAACAGATGCAAGCTTGTCCTGTTTGGTGGAGATGATATTTAATAAAATAAGTAGAAATCCACTAAAAGTTTTGTTTGGTTATCTTGCAATCCCGAGATAATCGTCTCCATGCTCCAAATCCATTTTAAAGCCATTTTTAAGGCATTTCGCGCATACATGAAATGAACACATTTTTCTCCAAAACTATAACAGATGCAAGCTTGTCCTGTTTGGTGGAGATGATATTTAATAAAATAAGTAGAAATCCACTAAAAGTTTTGTTTGGTTATCTTGCAATCCCGAGATAATCGTCTCCATGCTCCAAATCCATTTTAAAGCCATTTTTAAGGCATTTCGCGCATACATGAAATGAACACATTTTTCTCCAAAACTATAACAGATGCAAGCTTGTCCTGTTTGGTGGAGATGATATTTAATAAAATAAGTAGAAATCCACTAAAAGTTTTGTTTGGTTATCTTGCAATCCCGAGATAATCGTCTCCATGCTCCAAATCCATTTTAAAGCCATTTTTAAGGCATTTCGCGCATACATGAAATGAACACATTTTTCTCCAAAACTATAACAGATGCAAGCTTGTCCTGTTTGGGGGAGATAATATTTAATAAAATAAGTAGAAATCTACTAAAAGTTTCGTTTGTTTATATTGCCATCCTGAGATAATCGTCTCCATGCTCCAAATCCATTTTAAAGCCATTTCAAAGGCATTTTGCGCATACATGAAATGAACACATTTTTCTCCAAAACTATAACACATGCAAGCTTGTTCTGTTTGGTGGAGATGATATTTAATAAAATAAGTAGAAATCCACTAAAAGTTTTGTTTGGTTATCTTGCAATCCCGAGATAATCGTCTCCATGCTCCAAATCCATTTTAAAGCCATTTTTAAGGCATTTCGCGCATACATGAAATGAACACATTTTTCTCCAAAACTATAACAGATGCAAGCTTGTCCTGTTTGGTGGAGATGATATTTAATAAAATAAGTAGAAATCCACTAAAAGTTTTGTTTGGTTATCTTGCAATCCCGAGATAATCGTCTCCATGCTCCAAATCCATTTTAAAGCCATTTTTAAGGCATTTCGCGCATACATGAAATGAACACATTTTTCTCCAAAACTATAACAGATGCAAGCTTGTCCTGTTTGGTGGAGATAATATTTAATAAAATAAGTAGAAATCTACTAAAAGTTTCGTTTGTTTATATTGTCATCCTGAGATAATCGTCTCCATGCTCCAAATCCATTTTAAAGCCATTTTTAAGGCATTTCGCGCATACATGAAATGAACACATTTTTCTCCAAAACTATAACAGATGCAAGCTTGTCCTGTTTGGTGGAGATGATATTTAATAAAATAAGTAGAAATCCACTAAAAGTTTTGTTTGGTTATCTTGCAATCCCGAGATAATCGTCTCCATGCTCCAAATCAATTTTAAAGCTATTTTTAAGGCATTTCGCGCATACATGAAATGAACACATTTTTCTCCAAAACTATAACAGATGCAAGCTTGTCCTGTTTGGTGGAGATGATATTTAATAAAATAAGTAGAAATCCACTAAAAGTTTTGTTTGGTTATATTGCAATCCCGAGATAATCGACTCCATGCTCCAAATCCATTTTAAAGCCATTTTTAAGGCATTTCGCGCATACATGAAATGAACACATTTTTCTCCAAAACTATAACACATGCAAGCTTGTCCTGTTTGGTGGAGATGATATTTAATAAAATAAGTAGAAATCCACTAAAAGTTTTGTTTGGTTATCTTGCAATCCCGAGATAATCGTCTCCATGCTCCAAATCCATTTTAAAGCCATTTTTAAGGCATTTCGCGCATACATGAAATGAACACATTTTTCTCCAAAACTATAACAGATGCAAGCTTGTCCTGTTTGGTGGAGATGATATTTAATAAAATAAGTAGAAATCCACTAAAAGTTTTCTTTGGTTATCTTGCAATCCCGAGATAATCGTCTCCATGCTCCAAATCCATTTTAAAGCCATTTTTAAGGCATTTTGCGCATACATGAAATGAACACATTTTTCTCCAAAACTATAACACATGCAAGTTTGTCCTGTTTGGTGGAGATGATATTTAATAAAATAAGTAGAAATCCACTAAAAGTTTTGTTTGGTTATCTTGCAATCCCGAGATAATCGTCTCCATGCTCCAAATCCATTTTAAAGCCATTTTTAAGGCATTTCGCGCATACATGAAATGAACACATTTTTCTCCAAAACTATAACAGATGCAAGCTTGTCCTGTTTGGTGGAGATGATATTTAATAAAATAAGTAGAAATCCACTAAAAGTTTTGTTTGGTTATCTTGCAATCCCGAGATAATCGTCTCCATGCTCCAAATCCATTTTAAAGCCATTTTTAAGGCATTTCGCGCATACATGAAATGAACACATTTTTCTCCAAAACTATAACAGATGCAAGCTTGTCCTGTTTGGTGGAGATGATATTTAATAAAATAAGTAGAAATCCACTAAAAGTTTTGTTTGGATATCTTGCAATCCCGAGATAATCGTCTCCATGCTCCAAATCCATTTTAAAGCCATTTTTAAGGCATTTTGCGCATACATGAAATGAACACATTTTTCTCCAAAACTATAACACATGCAAGTTTGTCCTGTTTGGTGGAGATGATATTTAATAAAATAAGTAGAAATCCACTAAAAGTTTTGTTTGGTTATCTTGCAATCCCGAGATAATCGTCTCCATGCTCCAAATCCATTTTAAAGCCATTTTTAAGGCATTTCGCGCATACATGAAATGAACACATTTTTCTCCAAAACTATAACAGATGCAAGCTTGTCCTGTTTGGTGGAGATGATATTTAATAAAATAAGTAGAAATCCACTAAAAGTTTTGTTTGGTTATCTTGCAATCCCGAGATAATCGTCTCCATGCTCCAAATCCATTTTAAAGCCATTTTTAAGGCATTTCGCGCATACATGAAATGAACACATTTTTCTCCAAAACTATAACAGATGCAAGCTTGTCCTGTTTGGTGGAGATGATATTTAATAAAATAAGTAGAAATCCACTAAAAGTTTTGTTTGGTTATCTTGCAATCCCGAGATAATCGTCTCCATGCTCCAAATCCATTTTAAAGCCATTTTTAAGGCATTTCGCGCATACATGAAATGAACACATTTTTCTCCAAAACTATAACAGATGCAAGCTTGTCCTGTTTGGTGGAGATGATATTTAATAAAATAAGTAGAAATCCACTAAAAGTTTTGTTTGGTTATATTGCAATCCCGAGATAATCGTCTCCATGCTCCAAATCCATTTTAAAGCCATTTTTAAGGCATTTTGCGCATACATGAAATGAACACATTTTTCTCCAAAACTATAACAGATGCAAGCTTGTCCTGTTTGGTGGAGATGATATTTAATAAAATAAGTAGAAATCCACTAAACGTTTTGTTTGGTTATCTTGCAATCCCGAGATAATCGTCTCCATGCTCCAAATCCATTTTAAAGCCATTTTTAAGGCATTTCGCGCATACATGAAATGAACACATTTTTCTCCAAAACTATAACAGATGCAAGCTTGTCCTGTTTGGTGGAGATGATATTTAATAAAATAAGTAGAAATCCACTAAAAGTTTTGTTCGGTTATCTTGCAATCCCGAGATAATCGTCTCCATGCTCCAAATCCATTTTAAAGCCATTTTTAAGGCATTTCGCGCATACATGAAATGAACACATTTTTCTCCAAAACTATAACAGATGCAAGCTTGTCCTGTTTGGTGGAGATGATATTTAATAAAATAAGTAGAAATCCACTAAACGTTTTGTTTGGTTATCTTGCAATCCCGAGATAATCGTCTCCATGCTCCAAATCCATTTTAAAGCCATTTTTAAGGCATTTCGCGCATACATGAAATGAACACATTTTTCTCCAAAACTATAACAGATGCAAGCTTGTCCTGTTTGGTGGAGATGATATTTAATAAAATAAGTAGAAATCCACTAAAAGTTTTGTTCGGTTATCTTGCAATCCCGAGATAATCGTCTCCATGCTCCAAATCCATTTTAAAGCCATTTTTAAGGCATTTCGCGCATACATGAAATGAACACATTTTTCTCCAAAACTATAACAGATGCAAGCTTGTCCTGTTTGGTGGAGATAATATTTAATAAAATAAGTAGAAATCCACTAAACGTTTTGTTTGGTTATCTTGCAATCCCGAGATAATCGTCTCCATGCTCCAAATCCATTTTAAAGCCATTTTTAAGGCATTTCGCGCATACATGAAATGAACACATTTTTCTCCAAAACTTTAACAGATGCAAGCTTGTCCTGTTTGGTGGAGATGATATTTAATAAAATAAGTAGAAATCCACTAAAAGTTTTGTTTGGTTATCTTGCAATCCCGAGATAATCGTCTCCATGCTCCAAATCCATTTTAAAGCCATTTTTAAGGCATTTCGCGCATACATGAAATGAACACATTTTTCTCCAAAACTATAACAGATGCAAGCTTGTCCTGTTTGGTGGAGATGATATTTAATAAAATAAGTAGAAATCCACTAAAAGTTTTGTTTGGTTATCTTGCAATCCCGAGATAATCGTCTCCATGCTCCAAATCCATTTTAAAGCCATTTTTAAGGCATTTCGCGCATACATGAAATGAACACATTTTTCTCCAAAACTATAACAGATGCAAGCTTGTCCTGTTTGGTGGAGATGATATTTAATAAAATAAGTAGAAATCCACTAAAAGTTTTGTTTGGTTATCTTGCAATCCCGAGATAATCGTCTCCATGCTCCAAATCCATTTTAAAGCCATTTTTAAGGCATTTTGCGCATACATGAAATGAACACATTTTTCTCCAAAACTATAACACATGCAAGTTTGTCCTGTTTGGTGGAGATGATATTTAATAAAATAAGTAGAAATCCACTAAAAGTTTTGTTTGGTTATCTTGCAATCCCGAGATAATCGTCTCCATGCTCCAAATCCATTTTAAAGCCATTTTTAAGGCATTTCGCGCATACATGAAATGAACACATTTTTCTCCAAAACTATAACAGATGCAAGCTTGTCCTGTTTGGTGGAGATGATATTTAATAAAATAAGTAGAAATCCACTAAAAGTTTTGTTTGGTTATCTTGCAATCCCGAGATAATCGTCTCCATGCTCCAAATCCATTTTAAAGCCATTTTTAAGGCATTTCGCGCATACATGAAATGAACACATTTTTCTCCAAAACTATAACAGATGCAAGCTTGTCCTGTTTG
Organism: Anomaloglossus baeobatrachus; assembly: GCF_048569485.1. NCBI lineage: Eukaryota > Metazoa > Chordata > Amphibia > Anura > Aromobatidae > Anomaloglossus > Anomaloglossus baeobatrachus. The sequence goes on from NW_027441899.1 coordinate 451,037, forward strand.
GTGGAGATGATATTTAATAAAATAAGTAGAAATCCACTAAAAGTTTTGTTTGGTTATCTTGCAATCCCGAGATAATCGTCTCCATGCTCCAAATCCATTTTAAAGCCATTTTTAAGGCATTTCGCGCATACATGAAATGAACACATTTTTCTCCAAAACTATAACAGATGCAAGCTTGTCCTGTTTGGTGGAGATGATATTTAATAAAATAAGTAGAAATCCACTAAAAGTTTTGTTTGGTTATATTGCAATCCCGAGATAATCGTCTCCATGCTCCAAATCCATTTTAAAGCCATTTTTAAGGCATTTCGCGCATACATGAAATGAACACATTTTTCTCCAAAACTATAACAGATGCAAGCTTGTCCTGTTTGGTGGAGATGATATTTAATAAAATAAGTAGAAATCCACTAAAAGTTTTGTTTGGTTATCTTGCAATCCCGAGATAATCGTCTCCATGCTCCAAATCCATTTTAAAGCCATTTTTAAGGCATTTCGCGCATACATGAAATGAACACATTTTTCTCCAAAACTATAACAGATGCAAGCTTGTCCTGTTTGGTGGAGATGATATTTAATAAAATAAGTAGAAATCCACTAAAAGTTTTGTTTGGTTATCTTGCAATCCCGAGATAATCGTCTCCATGCTCCAAATCCATTTTAAAGCCATTTTTAGAGCATTTCGCGCATACATGAAATGAACACATTTTCTCCAAAACTTTAACAGATGCAAGCTTGTCCTGTTTGGTGGAGATGATATTTAATAAAATAAGTAGAAATCCACTAAAAGTTTTGTTTGGTTATCTTGCAATCCCGAGATAATCGTCTCCATGCTCCAAATCCATTTTAAAGCCATTTTTAAGGCATTTCGCGCATACATGAAATGAACACATTTTTCTCCAAAACTATAACAGATGCAAGCTTGTCCTGTTTGGTGGAGATGATATTTAATAAAATAAGTAGAAATCCACTAAAAGTTTTGTTTGGTTATCTTGCAATCCCGAGATAATCGTCTCCATGCTCCAAATCCATTTTAAAGCCATTTTTAAGGCATTTCGCGCATACATGAAATGAACACATTTTTCTCCAAAACTATAACAGATGCAAGCTTGTCCTGTTTGGTGGAGATGATATTTAATAAAATAAGTAGAAATCCACTAAAAGTTTTGTTTGGTTATCTTGCAATCCCGAGATAATCGTCTCCATGCTCCAAATCCATTTTAAAGCCATTTTTAAGGCATTTCGCGCATACATGAAATGAACACATTTTTCTCCAAAACTATAACAGATGCAAGCTTGTCCTGTTTGGGGGAGATAATATTTAATAAAATAAGTAGAAATCTACTAAAAGTTTCGTTTGTTTATATTGCCATCCTGAGATAATCGTCTCCATGCTCCAAATCCATTTTAAAGCCATTTCAAAGGCATTTTGCGCATACATGAAATGAACACATTTTTCTCCAAAACTATAACACATGCAAGCTTGTTCTGTTTGGTGGAGATGATATTTAATAAAATAAGTAGAAATCCACTAAAAGTTTTGTTTGGTTATCTTGCAATCCCGAGATAATCGTCTCCATGCTCCAAATCCATTTTAAAGCCATTTTTAAGGCATTTCGCGCATACATGAAATGAACACATTTTTCTCCAAAACTATAACAGATGCAAGCTTGTCCTGTTTGGTGGAGATGATATTTAATAAAATAAGTAGAAATCCACTAAAAGTTTTGTTTGGTTATCTTGCAATCCCGAGATAATCGTCTCCATGCTCCAAATCCATTTTAAAGCCATTTTTAAGGCATTTCGCGCATACATGAAATGAACACATTTTTCTCCAAAACTATAACAGATGCAAGCTTGTCCTGTTTGGTGGAGATAATATTTAATAAAATAAGTAGAAATCTACTAAAAGTTTCGTTTGTTTATATTGTCATCCTGAGATAATCGTCTCCATGCTCCAAATCCATTTTAAAGCCATTTTTAAGGCATTTCGCGCATACATGAAATGAACACATTTTTCTCCAAAACTATAACAGATGCAAGCTTGTCCTGTTTGGTGGAGATGATATTTAATAAAATAAGTAGAAATCCACTAAAAGTTTTGTTTGGTTATCTTGCAATCCCGAGATAATCGTCTCCATGCTCCAAATCAATTTTAAAGCTATTTTTAAGGCATTTCGCGCATACATGAAATGAACACATTTTTCTCCAAAACTATAACAGATGCAAGCTTGTCCTGTTTGGTGGAGATGATATTTAATAAAATAAGTAGAAATCCACTAAAAGTTTTGTTTGGTTATATTGCAATCCCGAGATAATCGACTCCATGCTCCAAATCCATTTTAAAGCCATTTTTAAGGCATTTCGCGCATACATGAAATGAACACATTTTTCTCCAAAACTATAACACATGCAAGCTTGTCCTGTTTGGTGGAGATGATATTTAATAAAATAAGTAGAAATCCACTAAAAGTTTTGTTTGGTTATCTTGCAATCCCGAGATAATCGTCTCCATGCTCCAAATCCATTTTAAAGCCATTTTTAAGGCATTTCGCGCATACATGAAATGAACACATTTTTCTCCAAAACTATAACAGATGCAAGCTTGTCCTGTTTGGTGGAGATGATATTTAATAAAATAAGTAGAAATCCACTAAAAGTTTTCTTTGGTTATCTTGCAATCCCGAGATAATCGTCTCCATGCTCCAAATCCATTTTAAAGCCATTTTTAAGGCATTTTGCGCATACATGAAATGAACACATTTTTCTCCAAAACTATAACACATGCAAGTTTGTCCTGTTTGGTGGAGATGATATTTAATAAAATAAGTAGAAATCCACTAAAAGTTTTGTTTGGTTATCTTGCAATCCCGAGATAATCGTCTCCATGCTCCAAATCCATTTTAAAGCCATTTTTAAGGCATTTCGCGCATACATGAAATGAACACATTTTTCTCCAAAACTATAACAGATGCAAGCTTGTCCTGTTTGGTGGAGATGATATTTAATAAAATAAGTAGAAATCCACTAAAAGTTTTGTTTGGTTATCTTGCAATCCCGAGATAATCGTCTCCATGCTCCAAATCCATTTTAAAGCCATTTTTAAGGCATTTCGCGCATACATGAAATGAACACATTTTTCTCCAAAACTATAACAGATGCAAGCTTGTCCTGTTTGGTGGAGATGATATTTAATAAAATAAGTAGAAATCCACTAAAAGTTTTGTTTGGATATCTTGCAATCCCGAGATAATCGTCTCCATGCTCCAAATCCATTTTAAAGCCATTTTTAAGGCATTTTGCGCATACATGAAATGAACACATTTTTCTCCAAAACTATAACACATGCAAGTTTGTCCTGTTTGGTGGAGATGATATTTAATAAAATAAGTAGAAATCCACTAAAAGTTTTGTTTGGTTATCTTGCAATCCCGAGATAATCGTCTCCATGCTCCAAATCCATTTTAAAGCCATTTTTAAGGCATTTCGCGCATACATGAAATGAACACATTTTTCTCCAAAACTATAACAGATGCAAGCTTGTCCTGTTTGGTGGAGATGATATTTAATAAAATAAGTAGAAATCCACTAAAAGTTTTGTTTGGTTATCTTGCAATCCCGAGATAATCGTCTCCATGCTCCAAATCCATTTTAAAGCCATTTTTAAGGCATTTCGCGCATACATGAAATGAACACATTTTTCTCCAAAACTATAACAGATGCAAGCTTGTCCTGTTTGGTGGAGATGATATTTAATAAAATAAGTAGAAATCCACTAAAAGTTTTGTTTGGTTATCTTGCAATCCCGAGATAATCGTCTCCATGCTCCAAATCCATTTTAAAGCCATTTTTAAGGCATTTCGCGCATACATGAAATGAACACATTTTTCTCCAAAACTATAACAGATGCAAGCTTGTCCTGTTTGGTGGAGATGATATTTAATAAAATAAGTAGAAATCCACTAAAAGTTTTGTTTGGTTATATTGCAATCCCGAGATAATCGTCTCCATGCTCCAAATCCATTTTAAAGCCATTTTTAAGGCATTTTGCGCATACATGAAATGAACACATTTTTCTCCAAAACTATAACAGATGCAAGCTTGTCCTGTTTGGTGGAGATGATATTTAATAAAATAAGTAGAAATCCACTAAACGTTTTGTTTGGTTATCTTGCAATCCCGAGATAATCGTCTCCATGCTCCAAATCCATTTTAAAGCCATTTTTAAGGCATTTCGCGCATACATGAAATGAACACATTTTTCTCCAAAACTATAACAGATGCAAGCTTGTCCTGTTTGGTGGAGATGATATTTAATAAAATAAGTAGAAATCCACTAAAAGTTTTGTTCGGTTATCTTGCAATCCCGAGATAATCGTCTCCATGCTCCAAATCCATTTTAAAGCCATTTTTAAGGCATTTCGCGCATACATGAAATGAACACATTTTTCTCCAAAACTATAACAGATGCAAGCTTGTCCTGTTTGGTGGAGATGATATTTAATAAAATAAGTAGAAATCCACTAAACGTTTTGTTTGGTTATCTTGCAATCCCGAGATAATCGTCTCCATGCTCCAAATCCATTTTAAAGCCATTTTTAAGGCATTTCGCGCATACATGAAATGAACACATTTTTCTCCAAAACTTTAACAGATGCAAGCTTGTCCTGTTTGGTGGAGATGATATTTAATAAAATAAGTAGAAATCCACTAAAAGTTTTGTTTGGTTATCTTGCAATCCCGAGATAATCGTCTCCATGCTCCAAATCCATTTTAAAGCCATTTTTAAGGCATTTCGCGCATACATGAAATGAACACATTTTTCTCCAAAACTATAACAGATGCAAGCTTGTCCTGTTTGGTGGAGATGATATTTAATAAAATAAGTAGAAATCCACTAAAAGTTTTGTTTGGTTATCTTGCAATCCCGAGATAATCGTCTCCATGCTCCAAATCCATTTTAAAGCCATTTTTAAGGCATTTCGCGCATACATGAAATGAACACATTTTTCTCCAAAACTATAACAGATGCAAGCTTGTCCTGTTTGGTGGAGATGATATTTAATAAAATAAGTAGAAATCCACTAAAAGTTTTGTTTGGTTATCTTGCAATCCCGAGATAATCGTCTCCATGCTCCAAATCCATTTTAAAGCCATTTTTAAGGCATTTTGCGCATACATGAAATGAACACATTTTTCTCCAAAACTATAACACATGCAAGTTTGTCCTGTTTGGTGGAGATGATATTTAATAAAATAAGTAGAAATCCACTAAAAGTTTTGTTTGGTTATCTTGCAATCCCGAGATAATCGTCTCCATGCTCCAAATCCATTTTAAAGCCATTTTTAAGGCATTTCGCGCATACATGAAATGAACACATTTTTCTCCAAAACTATAACAGATGCAAGCTTGTCCTGTTTGGTGGAGATGATATTTAATAAAATAAGTAGAAATCCACTAAAAGTTTTGTTTGGTTATCTTGCAATCCCGAGATAATCGTCTCCATGCTCCAAATCCATTTTAAAGCCATTTTTAAGGCATTTCGCGCATACATGAAATGAACACATTTTTCTCCAAAACTATAACAGATGCAAGCTTGTCCTGTTTGGTGGAGATGATATTTAATAAAATAAGTAGAAATCCACTAAAAGTTTTGTTTGGTTATCTTGCAATCCCGAGATAATCGTCTCCATGCTCCAAATCCATTTTAAAGCCATTTTTAAGGCATTTCGCGCATACATGAAATGAACACATTTTTCTCCAAAACTATAACAGATGCAAGCTTGTCCTGTTTGGTGGAGATGATATTTAATAAAATAAGTAGAAATCCACTAAAAGTTTTGTTTGGTTATATTGCAATCCCGAGATAATCGTCTCCATGCTCCAAATCCATTTTAAAGCCATTTTTAAGGCATTTCGCGCATACATGAAATGAACACATTTTTCTCCAAAACTATAACAGATGCAAGCTTGTCCTGTTTGGTGGAGATGATATTTAATAAAATAAGTAGAAATCCACTAAAAGTTTTGTTTGGTTATCTTGCAATCCCGAGATAATCGTCTCCATGCTCCAAATCCATTTTAAAGCCATTTTTAAGGCATTTCGCGCATACATGAAATGAACACATTTTTCTCCAAAACTATAACAGATGCAAGCTTGTCCTGTTTGGTGGAGATGATATTTAATAAAATAAGTAGAAATCCACTAAAAGTTTTGTTTGGTTATCTTGCAATCCCGAGATAATCGTCTCCATGCTCCAAATCCATTTTAAAGCCATTTTTAAGGCATTTCGCGCATACATGAAATGAACACATTTTTCTCCAAAACTATAACAGATGCAAGCTTGTCCTGTTTGGTGGAGATGATATTTAATAAAATAAGTAGAAATCCACTAAAAGTTTTGTTTGGTTATCTTGCAATCCCGAGATAATCGTCTCCATGCTCCAAATCCATTTTAAAGCCATTTTTAAGGCATTTCGCGCATACATGAAATGAACACATTTTTCTCCAAAACTATAACAGATGCAAGCTTGTCCTGTTTGGTGGAGATAATATTTAATAAAATAAGTAGAAATCTACTAAAAGTTTCGTTTGTTTATATTGCCATCCTGAGATAATCGTCTCCATGCTCCAAATCCATTTTAAAGCCATTTCAAAGGCATTTTGCGCATACATGAAATGAACACATTTTTCTCCAAAACTATAACACATGCAAGCTTGTCCTGTTTGGTGGAGATGATATTTAATAAAATAAGTAGAAATCCACTAAAAGTTTTGTTTGGTTATCTTGCAATCCCGAGATAATCGTCTCCATGCTCCAAATCCATTTTAAAGCCATTTTTAAGGCATTTCGCGCATACATGAAATGAACACATTTTTCTCCAAAACTATAACAGATGCAAGCTTGTCCTGTTTGGTGGAGATAATATTTAATAAAATAAGTAGAAATCTACTAAAAGTTTCGTTTGTTTATATTGCCATCCTGAGATAATCGTCTCCATGCTCCAAATCCATTTTAAAGCCATTTCAAAGGCATTTTGCGCATACATGAAATGAACACATTTTTCTCCAAAACTATAACACATGCAAGCTTGTCCTGTTTGGTGGAGATGATATTTAATAAAATAAGTAGAAATCCACTAAAAGTTTTGTTTGGTTATCTTGCAATCCCGAGATAATCGTCTCCATGCTCCAAATCCATTTTAAAGCCATTTTTAAGGCATTTCGCGCATACATGAAATGAACACATTTTTCTCCAAAACTATAACAGATGCAAGCTTGTCCTGTTTGGTGGAGATGATATTTAATAAAATAAGTAGAAATCCACTAAAAGTTTTGTTTGGTTATCTTGCAATCCCGAGATAATCGTCTCCATGCTCCAAATCCATTTTAAAGCCATTTTTAAGGCATTTCGCGCATACATGAAATGAACACATTTTTCTCCAAAACTATAACAGATGCAAGCTTGTCCTGTTTGGTGGAGATGATATTTAATAAAATAAGTAGAAATCCACTAAAAGTTTTGTTTGGTTATCTTGCAATCCCGAGATAATCGTCTCCATGCTCCAAATCCATTTTAAAGCCATTTTTAAGGCATTTTGCGCATACATGAAATGAACACATTTTTCTCCAAAACTATAACACATGCAAGTTTGTCCTGTTTGGTGGAGATGATATTTAATAAAATAAGTAGAAATCCACTAAAAGTTTTGTTTGGTTATCTTGCAATCCCGAGATAATCGTCTCCATGCTCCAAATCCATTTTAAAGCCATTTTTAAGGCATTTCGCGCATACATGAAATGAACACATTTTTCTCCAAAACTATAACAGATGCAAGCTTGTCCTGTTTGGTGGAGATGATATTTAATAAAATAAGTAGAAATCCACTAAAAGTTTTGTTTGGTTATCTTGCAATCCCGAGATAATCGTCTCCATGCTCCAAATCCATTTTAAAGCCATTTTTAAGGCATTTCGCGCATACATGAAATGAACACATTTTTCTCCAAAACTATAACAGATGCAAGCTTGTCCTGTTTGGTGGAGATAATATTTAATAAAATAAGTAGAAATCTACTAAAAGTTTCGTTTGTTTATATTGCCATCCTGAGATAATCGTCTCCATGCTCCAAATCCATTTTAAAGCCATTTCAAAGGCATTTTGCGCATACATGAAATGAACACATTTTTCTCCAAAACTATAACACATGCAAGCTTGTCCTGTTTGGTGGAGATGATATTTAATAAAATAAGTAGAAATCCACTAAAAGTTTTGTTTGGTTATCTTGCAATCCCGAGATAATCGTCTCCATGCTCCAAATCCATTTTAAAGCCATTTTTAAGGCATTTCGCGCATACATGAAATGAACACATTTTTCTCCAAAACTATAACAGATGCAAGCTTGTCCTGTTTGGTGGAGATGATATTTAATAAAATAAGTAGAAATCCACTAAAAGTTTTGTTTGGTTATCTTGCAATCCCGAGATAATCGTCTCCATGCTCCAAATCCATTTTAAAGCCATTTTTAAGGCATTTCGCGCATACATGAAATGAACACATTTTTCTCCAAAACTATAACAGATGCAAGCTTGTCCTGTTTGGTGGAGATGATATTTAATAAAATAAGTAGAAATCCACTAAAAGTTTTGTTTGGTTATCTTGCAATCCCGAGATAATCGTCTCCATGCTCCAAATCCATTTTAAAGCCATTTTTAAGGCATTTTGCGCATACATGAAATGAACACATTTTTCTCCAAAACTATAACACATGCAAGTTTGTCCTGTTTGGTGGAGATGATATTTAATAAAATAAGTAGAAATCCACTAAAAGTTTTGTTTGGTTATCTTGCAATCCCGAGATAATCGTCTCCATGCTCCAAATCCATTTTAAAGCCATTTTTAAGGCATTTCGCGCATACATGAAATGAACACATTTTTCTCCAAAACTATAACAGATGCAAGCTTGTCCTGTTTGGTGGAGATGATATTTAATAAAATAAGTAGAAATCCACTAAAAGTTTTGTTTGGTTATCTTGCAATCCCGAGATAATCGTCTCCATGCTCCAAATCCATTTTAAAGCCATTTTTAAGGCATTTCGCGCATACATGAAATGAACACATTTTTCTCCAAAACTATAACAGATGCAAGCTTGTCCTGTTTGGTGGAGATGATATTTAATAAAATAAGTAGAAATCCACTAAAAGTTTTGTTTGGTTATCTTGCAATCCCGAGATAATCGTCTCCATGCTCCAAATCCATTTTAAAGCCATTTTTAAGGCATTTCGCGCATACATGAAATGAACACATTTTTCTCCAAAACTATAACAGATGCAAGCTTGTCCTGTTTGGTGGAGATGATATTTAATAAAATAAGTAGAAATCCACTAAAAGTTTTGTTTGGTTATATTGCAATCCCGAGATAATCGTCTCCATGCTCCAAATCCATTTTAAAGCCATTTTTAAGGCATTTCGCGCATACATGAAATGAACACATTTTTCTCCAAAACTATAACAGATGCAAGCTTGTCCTGTTTGGTGGAGATGATATTTAATAAAATAAGTAGAAATCCACTAAAAGTTTTGTTTGGTTATCTTGCAATCCCGAGATAATCGTCTCCATGCTCCAAATCCATTTTAAAGCCATTTCAAAGGCATTTTGCGCATACATGAAATGAACACATTTTTCTCCAAAACTATAACACATGCAAGCTTGTCCTGTTTGGTGGAGATGATATTTAATAAAATAAGTAGAAATCCACTAAAAGTTTTGTTTGGTTATCTTGCAATCCCGAGATAATCGTCTCCATGCTCCAAATCCATTTTAAAGCCATTTTTAAGGCATTTCGCGCATACATGAAATGAACACATTTTTCTCCAAAACTATAACAGATGCAAGCTTGTCCTGTTTGGTGGAGATGATATTTAATAAAATAAGTAGAAATCCACTAAAAGTTTTGTTTGGTTATATTGCAATCCCGAGATAATCGTCTCCATGCTCCAAATCCATTTTAAAGCCATTTTTAAGGCATTTCGCGCATACATGAAATGAACACATTTTTCTCCAAAACTATAACAGATGCAAGCTTGTCCTGTTTGGTGGAGATGATATTTAATAAAATAAGTAGAAATCCACTAAAAGTTTTGTTTGGTTATCTTGCAATCCCGAGATAATCGTCTCCATGCTCCAAATCCATTTTAAAGCCATTTTTAAGGCATTTCGCGCATACATGAAATGAACACATTTTTCTCCAAAACTTTAACAGATGCAAGCTTGTCCTGTTTGGTGGAGATGATATTTAATAAAATAAGTAGAAATCCACTAAAAGTTTTGTTTGGTTATCTTGCAATCCCGAGATAATCGTCTCCATGCTCCAAATCCATTTTAAAGCCATTTTTAAGGCATTTCGCGCATACATGAAATGAACACATTTTTCTCCAAAACTATAACAGATGCAAGCTTGTCCTGTTTGGTGGAGATGATATTTAATAAAATAAGTAGAAATCCACTAAAAGTTTTGTTTGGTTATCTTGCAATCCCGAGATAATCGTCTCCATGCTCCAAATCCATTTTAAAGCCATTTTTAAGGCATTTCGCGCATACATGAAATGAACACATTTTTCTCCAAAACTATAACAGATGCAAGCTTGTCCTGTTTGGTGGAGATGATATTTAATAAAATAAGTAGAAATCCACTAAAAGTTTTGTTTGGTTATCTTGCAATCCCGAGATAATCGTCTCCATGCTCCAAATCCATTTTAAAGCCATTTTTAAGGCATTTCGCGCATACATGAAATGAACACATTTTTCTCCAAAGCTATAACAGATGCAAGCTTGTCCTGTTTGGTGGAGATAATATTTAATAAAATAAGTAGAAATCTACTAAAAGTTTCGTTTGTTTATATTGCCATCCTGAGATAATCGTCTCCATGCTCCAAATCCATTTTAAAGCCATTTTTAAGGCATTTTGCGCATACATGAAATGAACACATTTTTCTCCAAAACTATAACAGATGCAAGCTTGTCCTGTTTGGTGGAGATGATATTTAATAAAATAAGTAAGAAATCCACTAAAAGTTTTGTTTGGTTATCTTGCAATCCCGAGATAATCGTCTCTATGCTCCAAATCCATTTTAAAGCCATTTTTAAGGCATTTCGCGCATACATGAAATGAACACATTTTTCTCCAAAACTATAACAGATGCAAGCTTGTCCTGTTTGGTGGAGATGATATTTAATAAAATAAGTAGAAATCCACTAAAAGTTTTGTTTGGTTATCTTGCAATCCCGAGATAATCGTCTCCATGCTCCAAATCCATTTTAAAGCCATTTTTAAGGCATTTCGCGCATACATGAAATGAACACATTTTTCTCCAAAACTATAACAGATGCAAGCTTGTCCTGTTTGGTGGAGATGATATTTAATAAAATAAGTAGAAATCCACTAAAAGTTTTGTTTGGTTATCTTGCAATCCCGAGATAATCGTCTCCATGCTCCAAATCCATTTTAAAGCCATTTTTAAGGCATTTCGCGCATACATGAAATGAACACATTTTTCTCCAAAACTATAACAGATGCAAGCTTGTCCTGTTTGGTGGAGATGATATTTAATAAAATAAGTAGAAATCCACTAAAAGTTTTGTTTGGTTATATTGCAATCCCGAGATAATCGTCTCCATGCTCCAAATCCATTTTAAAGCCATTTTTAAGGCATTTCGCGCATACATGAAATGAACACATTTTTCTCCAAAACTATAACAGATGCAAGCTTGTCCTGTTTGGTGGAGATGATATTTAATAAAATAAGTAGAAATCCACTAAAAGTTTTGTTTGGTTATCTTGCAATCCCGAGATAATCGTCTCCATGCTCCAAATCCATTTTAAAGCCATTTTTAAGGCATTTCGCGCATACATGAAATGAACACATTTTTCTCCAAAACTATAACAGATGCAAGCTTGTCCTGTTTGGTGGAGATGATATTTAATAAAATAAGTAGAAATCCACTAAACGTTTTGTTTGGTTATCTTGCAATCCCGAGATAATCGTCTCCATGCTCCAAATCCATTTTAAAGCCATTTTTAAGGCATTTCGCGCATACATGAAATGAACACATTTTTCTCCAAAACTATAACAGATGCAAGCTTGTCCTGTTTGGTGGAGATGATATTTAATAAAATAAGTAGAAATCCACTAAAAGTTTTGTTTGGTTATATTGCAATCCCGAGATAATCGTCTCCATGCTCCAAATCCATTTTAAAGCCATTTTTAAGGCATTTCGCGCATACATGAAATGAACACATTTTTCTCCAAAACTATAACAGATGCAAGCTTGTCCTGTTTGGTGGAGATGATATTTAATAAAATAAGTAGAAATCCACTAAAAGTTTTGTTTGGTTATCTTGCAATCCCGAGATAATCGTCTCCATGCTCCAAATCCATTTTAAAGCCATTTTTAAGGCATTTCGCGCATACATGAAATGAACACATTTTTCTCCAAAACTATAACAGATGCAAGCTTGTCCTGTTTGGTGGAGATGATATTTAATAAAATAAGTAGAAATCCACTAAAAGTTTTGTTTGGTTATCTTGTAATCCCGAGATAATCGTCTCCATGCTCCAAATCCATTTTAAAGCCATTTTTAAGGCATTTCGCGCATACATGAAATGAACACATTTTTCTCCAAAACTATAACAGATGCAAGCTTGTCCTGTTTGGTGGAGATGATATTTAATAAAATAAGTAGAAATCCACTAAAAGTTTTGTTTGGTTATATTGCAATCCCGAGATAATCGTCTCCATGCTCCAAATCCATTTTAAAGCCATTTTTAAGGCATTTCGCGCATACATGAAATGAACACATTTTTCTCCAAAACTATAACAGATGCAAGCTTGTCCTGTTTGGTGGAGATGATATTTAATAAAATAAGTAGAAATCCACTAAAAGTTTTGTTTGGTTATCTTGCAATCCCGAGATAATCGTCTCCATGCTCCAAATCCATTTTAAAGCCATTTTTAAGGCATTTCGCGCATACATGAAATGAACACATTTTTCTCCAAAACTATAACAGATGCAAGCTTGTCCTGTTTGGTGGAGATGATATTTAATAAAATAAGTAGAAATCCACTAAAAGTTTTGTTTGGTTATCTTGCAATCCCGAGATAATCGTCTCCATGCTCCAAATCCATTTTAAAGCCATTTTTAAGGCATTTCGCGCATACATGAAATGAACACATTTTTCTCCAAAACTATAACAGATGCAAGCTTGTCCTGTTTGGTGGAGATGATATTTAATAAAATAAGTAGAAATCCACTAAAAGTTTTGTTTGGTTATCTTGCAATCCCGAGATAATCGTCTCCATGCTCCAAATCCATTTTAAAGCCATTTCAAAGGCATTTTGCGCATACATGAAATTAACACATTTTTCTCCAAAACTATAACACATGCAAGCTTGTCCTGTTTGGTGGAGATGATATTTAATAAAATAAAAAGAAATCCACTAAAAGTTTTGTTTGGTTATCTTGCAATCCCGAGATAATCGTCTCCATGCTCCAAATCCATTTTAAAGCCATTTTTAAGGCATTTCGCGCATACATGAAATGAACACATTTTTCTCCAAAACTATAACAGATGCAAGCTTGTCCTGTTTGGTGGAGATGATATTTAATAAAATAAGTAGAAATCCACTAAAAGTTTTGTTTGGTTATCTTGCAATCCCGAGATAATCGTCTCCATGCTCCAAATCCATTTTAAAGCCATTTTTAAGGCATTTCGCGCATACATGAAATGAACACATTTTTCTCCAAAACTATAACAGATGCAAGCTTGTCCTGTTTGGTGGAGATGATATTTAATAAAATAAGTAGAAATCCACTAAACGTTTTGTTTGGTTATCTTGCAATCCCGAGATAATCGTCTCCATGCTCCAAATCCATTTTAAAGCCATTTTTAAGGCATTTCGCGCATACATGAAATGAACACATTTTTCTCCAAAACTATAACAGATGCAAGCTTGTCCTGTTTGGTGGAGATGATATTTAATAAAATAAGTAGAAATCCACTAAAAGTTTTGTTTGGTTATATTGCAATCCCGAGATAATCGTCTCCATGCTCCAAATCCATTTTAAAGCCATTTTTAAGGCATTTCGCGCATACATGAAATGAACACATTTTTCTCCAAAACTATAACAGATGCAAGCTTGTCCTGTTTGGTGGAGATGATATTTAATAAAATAAGTAGAAATCCACTAAAAGTTTTGTTTGGTTATCTTGCAATCCCGAGATAATCGTCTCCATGCTCCAAATCCATTTTAAAGCCATTTTTAAGGCATTTCGCGCATACATGAAATGAACACATTTTTCTCCAAAACTATAACAGATGCAAGCTTGTCCTGTTTGGTGGAGATGATATTTAATAAAATAAGTAGAAATCCACTAAAAGTTTTGTTTGGTTATCTTGCAATCCCGAGATAATCGTCTCCATGCTCCAAATCCATTTTAAAGCCATTTTTAAGGCATTTCGCGCATACATGAAATGAACACATTTTTCTCCAAAACTTTAACAGATGCAAGCTTGTCCTGTTTGGTGGAGATGATATTTAATAAAATAAGTAGAAATCCACTAAAAGTTTTGTTTGGTTATCTTGCAATCCCGAGATAATCGTCTCCATGCTCCAAATCCATTTTAAAGCCATTTTTAAGGCATTTCGCGCATACATGAAATGAACACATTTTTCTCCAAAACTATAACAGATGCAAGCTTGTCCTGTTTGGTGGAGATGATATTTAATAAAATAAGTAGAAATCCACTAAAAGTTTTGTTTGGTTATCTTGCAATCCCGAGATAATCGTCTCCATGCTCCAAATCCATTTTAAAGCCATTTTTAAGGCATTTCGCGCATACATGAAATGAACACATTTTTCTCCAAAACTATAACAGATGCAAGCTTGTCCTGTTTGGTGGAGATGATATTTAATAAAATAAGTAGAAATCCACTAAAAGTTTTGTTTGGTTATCTTGCAATCCCGAGATAATCGTCTCCATGCTCCAAATCCATTTTAAAGCCATTTTTAAGGCATTTCGCGCATACATGAAATGAACACATTTTTCTCCAAAACTTTAACAGATGCAAGCTTGTCCTGTTTGGTGGAGATGATATTTAATAAAATAAGTAGAAATCCACTAAAAGTTTTGTTTGGTTTTCTTGCAATCCCGAGATAATCGTCTCCATGCTCCAAATCCATTTTAAAGCCATTTTTAAGGCATTTCGCGCATACATGAAATGAACACATTTTTCTCCAAAACTATAACAGATGCAAGCTTGTCCTGTTTGGTGGAGATGATATTTAATAAAATAAGTAGAAATCCACTAAAAGTTTTGTTTGGTTATCTTGCAATCCCGAGATAATCGTCTCCATGCTCCAAATCCATTTTAAAGCCATTTTTAAGGCATTTCGCGCATACATGAAATGAACACATTTTTCTCCAAAACTATAACAGATGCAAGCTTGTCCTGTTTGGTGGAGATAATATTTAATAAAATAAGTAGAAATCTACTAAAAGTTTCGTTTGTTTATATTGCCATCCTGAGATAATCGTCTCCATGCTCCAAATCCATTTTAAAGCCATTTTTAAGGCATTTCGCGCATACATGAAATGAACACATTTTTCTCCAAAACTTTAACAGATGCAAGCTTGTCCTGTTTGGTGGAGATGATATTTAATAAAATAAGTAGAAATCCACTAAAAGTTTTGTTTGGTTATCTTGCAATCCCGACATAATCGTCTCCATGCTCCAAATCCATTTTAAAGCCATTTTTAAGGCATTTCGCGCATACATGAAATGAACACATTTTTCTCCAAAACTATAACAGATGCAAGCTTGTCCTGTTTGGTGGAGATGATATTTAATAAAATAAGTAGAAATCCACTAAAAGTTTTGTTTGGTTATCTTGCAATCCCGAGATAATCGTCTCCATGCTCCAAATCCATTTTAAAGCCATTTTTAAGGCATTTCGCGCATACATGAAATGAACACATTTTTCTCCAAAACTATAACAGATGCAAGCTTGTCCTGTTTGGTGGAGATAATATTTAATAAAATAAGTAGAAATCTACTAAAAGTTTCGTTTGTTTATATTGCCATCCTGAGATAATCGTCTCCATGCTCCAAATCCATTTTAAAGCCATTTTTAAGGCATTTCGCGCATACATGAAATGAACACATTTTTCTCCAAAACTATAACAGATGCAAGCTTGTCCTGTTTGGTGGAGATGATATTTAATAAAATAAGTAGAAATCCACTAAAAGTTTTGTTTGGTTATATTGCAATCCCGAGATAATCGTCTCCATGCTCCAAATCCATTTTAAAGCCATTTTTAAGGCATTTCGCGCATACATGAAATGAACACATTTTTCTCCAAAACTATAACAGATGCAAGCTTGTCCTGTTTGGTGGAGATGATATTTAATAAAATAAGTAGAAATCCACTAAAAGTTTTGTTTGGTTATCTTGCAATCCCGAGATAATCGTCTCCATGCTCCAAATCCATTTTAAAGCCATTTTTAAGGCATTTCGCGCATACATGAAATGAACACATTTTTCTCCAAAACTATAACACATGCAAGCTTGTCCTGTTTGGTGGAGATGATATTTAATAAAATAAGTAGAAATCCACTAAAAGTTTTGTTTGGTTATCTTGCAATCCCGAGATAATCGTCTCCATGCTCCAAATCCATTTTAAAGCCATTTTTAAGGCATTTCGCGCATACATGAAATGAACACATTTTTCTCCAAAACTATAACAGATGCAAGCTTGTCCTGTTTGGTGGAGATGATATTTAATAAAATAAGTAGAAATCCACTAAAAGTTTTGTTTGGTTATCTTGCAATCCCGAGATAATCGTCTCCATGCTCCAAATCCATTTTAAAGCCATTTTTAAGGCATTTCGCGCATACATGAAATGAACACATTTTTCTCCAAAACTATAACAGATGCAAGCTTGTCCTGTTTGGTGGAGATGATATTTAATAAAATAAGTAGAAATCCACTAAAAGTTTTGTTTGGTTATCTTGCAATCCCGAGATAATCGTCTCCATGCTCCAAATCCATTTTAAAGCCATTTTTAAGGCATTTCGCGCATACATGAAATGAACACATTTTTCTCCAAAACTATAACAGATGCAAGCTTGTCCTGTTTGGTGGAGATGATATTTAATAAAATAAGTAGAAATCCACTAAAAGTTTTGTTTGGTTATCTTGCAATCCCGAGATAATCGTCTCCATGCTCCAAATCCATTTTAAAGCCATTTTTAAGGCATTTCGCGCATACATGAAATGAACACATTTTTCTCCAAAACTTTAACAGATGCAAGCTTGTCCTGTTTGGTGGAGATGATATTTAATAAAATAAGTAGAAATCCACTAAAAGTTTTGTTTGGTTATCTTGCAATCCCGAGATAATCGTCTCCATGCTCCAAATCCATTTTAAAGCCATTTTTAAGGCATTTCGCGCATACATGAAATGAACACATTTTTCTCCAAAACTATAACAGATGCAAGCTTGTCCTGTTTGGTGGAGATGATATTTAATAAAATAAGTAGAAATCCACTAAAAGTTTTGTTTGGTTATCTTGCAATCCCGAGATAATCGTCTCCATGCTCCAAATCCATTTTAAAGCCATTTTTAAGGCATTTCGCGCATACATGAAATGAACACATTTTTCTCCAAAACTATAACAGATGCAAGCTTGTCCTGTTTGGTGGAGATGATATTTAATAAAATAAGTAGAAATCCACTAAAAGTTTTGTTTGGTTATCTTGCAATCCCGAGATAATCGTCTCCATGCTCCAAATCCATTTTAAAGCCATTTTTAAGGCATTTCGCGCATACATGAAATGAACACATTTTTCTCCAAAACTATAACAGATGCAAGCTTGTCCTGTTTGGTGGAGATGATATTTAATAAAATAAGTAGAAATCCACTAAAAGTTTTGTTTGGTTATCTTGCAATCCCGAGATAATCGTCTCCATGCTCCAAATCCATTTTAAAGCCATTTCAAAGGCATTTTGCGCATACATGAAATTAACACATTTTTCTCCAAAACTATAACACATGCAAGCTTGTCCTGTTTGGTGGAGATGATATTTAATAAAATAAAAAGAAATCCACTAAAAGTTTTGTTTGGTTATCTTGCAATCCCGAGATAATCGTCTCCATGCTCCAAATCCATTTTAAAGCCATTTTTAAGGCATTTCGCGCATACATGAAATGAACACATTTTTCTCCAAAACTATAACAGATGCAAGCTTGTCCTGTTTGGTGGAGATGATATTTAATAAAATAAGTAGAAATCCACTAAAAGTTTTGTTTGGTTATCTTGCAATCCCGAGATAATCGTCTCCATGCTCCAAATCCATTTTAAAGCCATTTTTAAGGCATTTCGCGCATACATGAAATGAACACATTTTTCTCCAAAACTATAACAGATGCAAGCTTGTCCTGTTTGGTGGAGATGATATTTAATAAAATAAGTAGAAATCCACTAAACGTTTTGTTTGGTTATCTTGCAATCCCGAGATAATCGTCTCCATGCTCCAAATCCATTTTAAAGCCATTTTTAAGGCATTTCGCGCATACATGAAATGAACACATTTTTCTCCAAAACTATAACAGATGCAAGCTTGTCCTGTTTGGTGGAGATGATATTTAATAAAATAAGTAGAAATCCACTAAAAGTTTTGTTTGGTTATATTGCAATCCCGAGATAATCGTCTCCATGCTCCAAATCCATTTTAAAGCCATTTTTAAGGCATTTCGCGCATACATGAAATGAACACATTTTTCTCCAAAACTATAACAGATGCAAGCTTGTCCTGTTTGGTGGAGATGATATTTAATAAAATAAGTAGAAATCCACTAAAAGTTTTGTTTGGTTATCTTGCAATCCCGAGATAATCGTCTCCATGCTCCAAATCCATTTTAAAGCCATTTTTAAGGCATTTCGCGCATACATGAAATGAACACATTTTTCTCCAAAACTATAACAGATGCAAGCTTGTCCTGTTTGGTGGAGATGATATTTAATAAAATAAGTAGAAATCCACTAAAAGTTTTGTTTGGTTATCTTGCAATCCCGAGATAATCGTCTCCATGCTCCAAATCCATTTTAAAGCCATTTTTAAGGCATTTCGCGCATACATGAAATGAACACATTTTTCTCCAAAACTTTAACAGATGCAAGCTTGTCCTGTTTGGTGGAGATGATATTTAATAAAATAAGTAGAAATCCACTAAAAGTTTTGTTTGGTTATCTTGCAATCCCGAGATAATCGTCTCCATGCTCCAAATCCATTTTAAAGCCATTTTTAAGGCATTTCGCGCATACATGAAATGAACACATTTTTCTCCAAAACTATAACAGATGCAAGCTTGTCCTGTTTGGTGGAGATGATATTTAATAAAATAAGTAGAAATCCACTAAAAGTTTTGTTTGGTTATCTTGCAATCCCGAGATAATCGTCTCCATGCTCCAAATCCATTTTAAAGCCATTTTTAAGGCATTTCGCGCATACATGAAATGAACACATTTTTCTCCAAAACTATAACAGATGCAAGCTTGTCCTGTTTGGTGGAGATGATATTTAATAAAATAAGTAGAAATCCACTAAAAGTTTTGTTTGGTTATCTTGCAATCCCGAGATAATCGTCTCCATGCTCCAAATCCATTTTAAAGCCATTTTTAAGGCATTTCGCGCATACATGAAATGAACACATTTTTCTCCAAAACTTTAACAGATGCAAGCTTGTCCTGTTTGGTGGAGATGATATTTAATAAAATAAGTAGAAATCCACTAAAAGTTTTGTTTGGTTTTCTTGCAATCCCGAGATAATCGTCTCCATGCTCCAAATCCATTTTAAAGCCATTTTTAAGGCATTTCGCGCATACATGAAATGAACACATTTTTCTCCAAAACTATAACAGATGCAAGCTTGTCCTGTTTGGTGGAGATGATATTTAATAAAATAAGTAGAAATCCACTAAAAGTTTTGTTTGGTTATCTTGCAATCCCGAGATAATCGTCTCCATGCTCCAAATCCATTTTAAAGCCATTTTTAAGGCATTTCGCGCATACATGAAATGAACACATTTTTCTCCAAAACTATAACAGATGCAAGCTTGTCCTGTTTGGTGGAGATAATATTTAATAAAATAAGTAGAAATCTACTAAAAGTTTCGTTTGTTTATATTGCCATCCTGAGATAATCGTCTCCATGCTCCAAATCCATTTTAAAGCCATTTTTAAGGCATTTCGCGCATACATGAAATGAACACATTTTTCTCCAAAACTTTAACAGATGCAAGCTTGTCCTGTTTGGTGGAGATGATATTTAATAAAATAAGTAGAAATCCACTAAAAGTTTTGTTTGGTTATCTTGCAATCCCGACATAATCGTCTCCATGCTCCAAATCCATTTTAAAGCCATTTTTAAGGCATTTCGCGCATACATGAAATGAACACATTTTTCTCCAAAACTATAACAGATGCAAGCTTGTCCTGTTTGGTGGAGATGATATTTAATAAAATAAGTAGAAATCCACTAAAAGTTTTGTTTGGTTATCTTGCAATCCCGAGATAATCGTCTCCATGCTCCAAATCCATTTTAAAGCCATTTTTAAGGCATTTCGCGCATACATGAAATGAACACATTTTTCTCCAAAACTATAACAGATGCAAGCTTGTCCTGTTTGGTGGAGATAATATTTAATAAAATAAGTAGAAATCTACTAAAAGTTTCGTTTGTTTATATTGCCATCCTGAGATAATCGTCTCCATGCTCCAAATCCATTTTAAAGCCATTTTTAAGGCATTTCGCGCATACATGAAATGAACACATTTTTCTCCAAAACTATAACAGATGCAAGCTTGTCCTGTTTGGTGGAGATGATATTTAATAAAATAAGTAGAAATCCACTAAAAGTTTTGTTTGGTTATATTGCAATCCCGAGATAATCGTCTCCATGCTCCAAATCCATTTTAAAGCCATTTTTAAGGCATTTCGCGCATACATGAAATGAACACATTTTTCTCCAAAACTATAACAGATGCAAGCTTGTCCTGTTTGGTGGAGATGATATTTAATAAAATAAGTAGAAATCCACTAAAAGTTTTGTTTGGTTATCTTGCAATCCCGAGATAATCGTCTCCATGCTCCAAATCCATTTTAAAGCCATTTTTAAGGCATTTCGCGCATACATGAAATGAACACATTTTTCTCCAAAACTATAACACATGCAAGCTTGTCCTGTTTGGTGGAGATGATATTTAATAAAATAAGTAGAAATCCACTAAAAGTTTTGTTTGGTTATCTTGCAATC
The DNA here is from genome assembly GCF_048569485.1 of Anomaloglossus baeobatrachus. Lineage (NCBI taxonomy): Eukaryota > Metazoa > Chordata > Amphibia > Anura > Aromobatidae > Anomaloglossus > Anomaloglossus baeobatrachus. The sequence continues at coordinate 472,421 of NW_027441899.1, forward strand.
CCGAGATAATCGTCTCCATGCTCCAAATCCATTTTAAAGCCATTTTTAAGGCATTTCGCGCATACATGAAATGAACACATTTTTCTCCAAAACTATAACAGATGCAAGCTTGTCCTGTTTGGTGGAGATGATATTTAATAAAATAAGTAGAAATCCACTAAAAGTTTTGTTTGGTTATCTTGCAATCCCGAGATAATCGTCTCCATGCTCCAAATCCATTTTAAAGCCATTTTTAAGGCATTTCGCGCATACATGAAATGAACACATTTTTCTCCAAAACTATAACAGATGCAAGCTTGTCCTGTTTGGTGGAGATGATATTTAATAAAATAAGTAGAAATCCACTAAAAGTTTTGTTTGGTTATCTTGCAATCCCGAGATAATCGTCTCCATGCTCCAAATCCATTTTAAAGCCATTTTTAAGGCATTTCGCGCATACATGAAATGAACACATTTTTCTCCAAAACTATAACAGATGCAAGCTTGTCCTGTTTGGTGGAGATGATATTTAATAAAATAAGTAGAAATCCACTAAAAGTTTTGTTTGGTTATCTTGCAATCCCGAGATAATCGTCTCCATGCTCCAAATCCATTTTAAAGCCATTTTTAAGGCATTTCGCGCATACATGAAATGAACACATTTTTCTCCAAAACTTTAACAGATGCAAGCTTGTCCTGTTTGGTGGAGATGATATTTAATAAAATAAGTAGAAATCCACTAAAAGTTTTGTTTGGTTATCTTGCAATCCCGAGATAATCGTCTCCATGCTCCAAATCCATTTTAAAGCCATTTTTAAGGCATTTCGCGCATACATGAAATGAACACATTTTTCTCCAAAACTATAACAGATGCAAGCTTGTCCTGTTTGGTGGAGATGATATTTAATAAAATAAGTAGAAATCCACTAAAAGTTTTGTTTGGTTATCTTGCAATCCCGAGATAATCGTCTCCATGCTCCAAATCCATTTTAAAGCCATTTTTAAGGCATTTCGCGCATACATGAAATGAACACATTTTTCTCCAAAACTATAACAGATGCAAGCTTGTCCTGTTTGGTGGAGATGATATTTAATAAAATAAGTAGAAATCCACTAAAAGTTTTGTTTGGTTATCTTGCAATCCCGAGATAATCGTCTCCATGCTCCAAATCCATTTTAAAGCCATTTTTAAGGCATTTTGCGCATACATGAAATGAACACATTTTTCTCCAAAACTATAACACATGCAAGCTTGTCCTGTTTGGTGAAGATGATATTTAATAAAATAAGTAGAAATCCACTAAAAGTTTTGTTTGGTTATCTTGCAATCCCGAGATAATCGTCTCCATGCTCCAAATCCATTTTAAAGCCATTTTTAAGGCATTTTGCGCATACATGAAATGAACACATTTTTCTCCAAAACTATAACAGATGCAAGCTTGTCCTGTTTGGTGGAGATGATATTTAATAAAATAAGTAGAAATCCACTAAAAGTTTTGTTTGGTTATCTTGCAATCCCGAGATAATCGTCTCCATGCTCCAAATCCATTTTAAAGCCATTTTTAAGGCATTTCGCGCATACATGAAATGAACACATTTTTCTCCAAAACTATAACAGATGCAAGCTTGTCCTGTTTGGTGGAGATGATATTTAATAAAATAAGTAGGAATCCACTAAAAGTTTTGTATGGTTATCTTGCAATCCCGAGATAATCGTCTCCATGCTCCAAATCCATTTTAAAGCCATTTTTAAGGCATTTCGCGCATACATGAAATGAACACATTTTTCTCCAAAACTATAACAGATGCAAGCTTGTCCTGTTTGGTGGAGATGATATTTAATAAAATAAGTAGAAATCCACTAAAAGTTTTGTTTGGTTATATTGCAATCCCGAGATAATCGTCTCCATGCTCCAAATCCATTTTAAAGCCATTTTTAAGGCATTTCGCGCATACATGAAATGAACACATTTTTCTCCAAAACTATAACAGATGCAAGCTTGTCCTGTTTGGTGGAGATGATATTTAATAAAATAAGTAGAAACCCACTAAAAGTTTTGTTTGGTTATCTTGCAATCCCGAGATAATCGTCTCCATATTCCAAATCCATTTTAAAGCCATTTTTAAGGCATTTCGCGCATACATGAAATGAACACATTTTTCTCCAAAACTATAACAGATGCAAGCTTGTCCTGTTTGGTGGAGATGATATTTAATAAAATAAGTAGAAATCCACTAAAAGTTTTGTTTGGTTATCTTGCAATCCCGAGATAATCGTCTCCATGCTCCAAATCCATTTTAAAGCCATTTTTAAGGCATTTCGCGCATACATGAAATGAACACATTTTTCTCCAAAACTTTAACAGATGCAAGCTTGTCCTGTTTGGCGGAGATGATATTTAATAAAATAAGTAGAAATCCACTAAAAGTTTTGTTTGGTTATCTTGCAATCCCGAGATAATCGTCTCCATGCTCCAAATCCATTTTAAAGCCATTTTTAAGGCATTTCGCGCATACATGAAATGAACACATTTTTCTCCAAAACTATAACAGATGCAAGCTTGTCCTGTTTGGTGGAGATGATATTTAATAAAATAAGTAGAAATCCACTAAAAGTTTTGTTTGGTTATCTTGCAATCCCGAGATAATCGTCTCCATGCTCCAAATCCATTTTAAAGCCATTTTTAAGGCATTTCGCGCATACATGAAATGAACACATTTTTCTCCAAAACTATAACAGATGCAAGCTTGTCCTGTTTGGTGGAGATAATATTTAATAAAATAAGTAGAAATCTACTAAAAGTTTCGTTTGTTTATATTGCCATCCTGAGATAATCGTCTCCATGCTCCAAATCCATTTTAAAGCCATTTTTAAGGCATTTTGCGCATACATGAAATGAACACATTTTTCTCCAAAACTATAACAGATGCAAGCTTGTCCTGTTTGGTGGAGATGATATTTAATAAAATAAGTAGAAATCCACTAAAAGTTTTGTTTGGTTATCTTGCAATCCCGAGATAATCGTCTCCATGCTCCAAATCCATTTTAAAGCCATTTTTAAGGCATTTCGCGCATACATGAAATTAACACATTTTTCTCCAAAACTATAACAGATGCAAGCTTGTCCTGTTTGGTGGAGATGATATTTATTAAAATAAGTAGAAATCCACTAAAAGTTTTGTTTGGTTATCTTGCAATCCCGAGATAATCGTCTCCATGCTCCAAATCCATTTTAAAGCCATTTTTAAGGCATTTCGCGCATACATGAAATGAACACATTTTTCTCCAAAACTATAACAGATGCAAGCTTGTCCTGTTTGGTGGAGATGATATTTAATAAAATAAGTAGAAATCCACTAAAAGTTTTGTTTGGTTATATTGCAATCCCGAGATAATCGTCTCCATGCTCCAAATCCATTTTAAAGCCATTTTTAAGGCATTTCGCGCATACATGAAATGAACACATTTTTCTCCAAAACTATAACAGATGCAAGCTTGTCCTGTTTGGTGGAGATGATATTTAATAAAATAAGTAGAAATCCACTAAAAGTTTTGTTTGGTTATCTTGCAATCCCGAGATAATCGTCTCCATGCTCCAAATCCATTTTAAAGCCATTTTTAAGGCATTTCGCGCATACATGAAATGAACACATTTTTCTCCAAAACTATAACAGATGCAAGCTTGTCCTGTTTGGTGGAGATGATATTTAATAAAATAAGTAGAAATCCACTAAAAGTTTTGTTTGGTTATCTTGCAATCCCGAGATAATCGTCTCCATGCTCCAAATCCATTTTAAAGCCATTTTTAAGGCATTTCGCGCAAACATGAAATGAACACATTTTTCTCCAAAACTATAACAGATGCAAGCTTGTCCTGTTTGGTGGAGATGATATTTATTAAAATAAGTAGAAATCCACTAAAAGTTTTGTTTGGTTATCTTGCAATCCCGAGATAATCGTCTCCATGCTCCAAATCCATTTTAAAGCCATTTTTAAGGCATTTCGCGCATACATGAAATGAACACATTTTTCTCCAAAACTATAACAGATGCAAGCTTGTCCTGTTTGGTGGAGATGATATTTAATAAAATAAGTAGAAATCCACTAAAAGTTTTGTTTGGTTATCTTGCAATCCCGAGATAATCGTCTCCATGCTCCAAATCCATTTTAAAGCCATTTTTAAGGCATTTCGCGCATACATGAAATGAACACATTTTTCTCCAAAACTATAACAGATGCAAGCTTGTCCTGTTTGGTGGAGATGATATTTAATAAAATAAGTAGAAATCCACTAAAAGTTTTGTTTGGTTATCTTGCAATCCCGAGATAATCGTCTCCATGCTCCAAATCCATTTTAAAGCCATTTTTAAGGCATTTCGCGCATACATGAAATGAACCCATTTTTCTCCAAAACTATAACAGATGCAAGCTTGTCCTGTTTGGTGGAGATGATATTTAATAAAATAAGTAGAAATCCACTAAAAGTTTTGTTTGGTTATCTTGCAATCCCGAGATAATCGTCTCCATGCTCCAAATCCATTTTAAAGCCATTTTTAAGGCATTTCGCGCATACATGAAATGAACACATTTTTCTCCAAAACTATAACAGATGCAAGCTTGTCCTGTTTGGTGGAGATGATATTTAATAAAATAAGTAGAAATCCACTAAACGTTTTGTTTGGTTATCTTGCAATCCCGAGATAATCGTCTCCATGCTCCAAATCCATTTTAAAGCCATTTTTAAGGCATTTCGCGCATACATGAAATGAGCACATTTTTCTCCAAAACTATAACAGATGCAAGCTTGTCCTGTTTGGTGGAGATGATATTTAATAAAATAAGTAGAAATCCACTAAAAGTTTTGTTTGGTTATATTGCAATCCCGAGATAATCGTCTCCATGCTCCAAATCCATTTTAAAGCCATTTTTAAGGCATTTCGCGCATACATGAAATGAACACATTTTTCTCCAAAACTATAACAGATGCAAGCTTGTCCTGTTTGGTGGAGATGATATTTAATAAAATAAGTAGAAATCCACTAAAAGTTTTGTTTGGTTATCTTGCAATCCCGAGATAATCGTCTCCATGCTCCAAATCCATTTTAAAGCCATTTTTAAGGCATTTCGCGCATACATGAAATGAACACATTTTTCTCCAAAACTATAACAGATGCAAGCTTGTCCTGTTTGGTGGAGATGATATTTAATAAAATAAGTAGAAATCCACTAAAAGTTTTGTTTGGTTATCTTGCAATCCCGAGATAATCGTCTCCATGCTCCAAATCCATTTTAAAGCCATTTCAAAGGCATTTTGCGCATACATGAAATTAACACATTTTTCTCCAAAACTATAACACATGCAAGCTTGTCCTGTTTGGTGGGGATGATATTTAATAAAATAAGTAGAAATCCACTAAAAGTTTTGTTTGGTTATCTTGCAATCATGAGATAATCGTCTCCATGCTCCAAATCCATTTTAAAGCCATTTTTAAGGCATTTCGCGCATACATGAAATGAACACATTTTTCTCCAAAACTATAACAGATGCAAGCTTGTCCTGTTTGGTGGAGATGATATTTAATAAAATAAGTAGAAATCCACTAAAAGTTTTGTTTGGTTATCTTGCAATCCCGAGATAATCGTCTCCATGCTCCAAATCCATTTTAAAGCCATTTTTAAGGCATTTCGCGCATACATGAAATGAACACATTTTTCTCCAAAACTATAACAGATGCAAGCTTGTCCTGTTTGGTGGAGATGATATTTAATAAAATAAGTAGAAATCCACTAAACGTTTTGTTTGGTTATCTTGCAATCCCGAGATAATCGTCTCCATGCTCCAAATCCATTTTAAAGCCATTTTTAAGGCATTTCGCGCATACATGAAATGAACACATTTTTCTCCAAAACTATAACAGATGCAAGCTTGTCCTGTTTGGTGGAGATGATATTTAATAAAATAAGTAGAAATCCACTAAAAGTTTTGTTTGGTTATATTGCAATCCCGAGATAATCGTCTCCATGCTCCAAATCCATTTTAAAGCCATTTTTAAGGCATTTCGCGCATACATGAAATGAACACATTTTTCTCCAAAACTATAACAGATGCAAGCTTGTCCTGTTTGGTGGAGATGATATTTAATAAAATAAGTAGAAATCCACTAAAAGTTTTGTTTGGTTATCTTGCAATCCCGAGATAATCGTCTCCATGCTCCAAATCCATTTTAAAGCCATTTTTAAGGCATTTCGCGCATACATGAAATGAACACATTTTTCTCCAAAACTATAACAGATGCAAGCTTGTCCTGTTTGGTGGAGATGATATTTAATAAAATAAGTAGAAATCCACTAAAAGTTTTGTTTGGTTATATTGCAATCCCGAGATAATCGTCTCCATGCTCCAAATCCATTTTAAAGCCATTTTTAAGGCATTTCGCGCATACATGAAATGAACACATTTTTCTCCAAAACTATAACAGATGCAAGCTTGTCCTGTTTGGTGGAGATGATATTTAATAAAATAAGTAGAAATCCACTAAAAGTTTTGTTTGGTTATCTTGCAATCCCGAGATAATCGTCTCCATGCTCCAAATCCATTTTAAAGCCATTTTTAAGGCATTTCGCGCATACATGAAATGAACACATTTTTCTCCAAAACTATAACAGATGCAAGCTTGTCCTGTTTGGTGGAGATGATATTTAATAAAATAAGTAGAAATCCACTAAAAGTTTTGTTTGGTTATCTTGCAATCCCGAGATAATCGTCTCCATGCTCCAAATCCATTTTAAAGCCATTTCAAAGGCATTTTGCGCATACATGAAATTAACACATTTTTCTCCAAAACTATAACACATGCAAGCTTGTCCTGTTTGGTGGGGATGATATTTAATAAAATAAGTAGAAATCCACTAAAAGTTTTGTTTGGTTATCTTGCAATCATGAGATAATCGTCTCCATGCTCCAAATCCATTTTAAAGCCATTTTTAAGGCATTTCGCGCATACATGAAATGAACACATTTTTCTCCAAAACTATAACAGATGCAAGCTTGTCCTGTTTGGTGGAGATGATATTTAATAAAATAAGTAGAAATCCACTAAAAGTTTTGTTTGGTTATCTTGCAATCCCGAGATAATCGTCTCCATGCTCCAAATCCATTTTAAAGCCATTTTTAAGGCATTTCGCGCATACATGAAATGAACACATTTTTCTCCAAAACTATAACAGATGCAAGCTTGTCCTGTTTGGTGGAGATGATATTTAATAAAATAAGTAGAAATCCACTAAACGTTTTGTTTGGTTATCTTGCAATCCCGAGATAATCGTCTCCATGCTCCAAATCCATTTTAAAGCCATTTTTAAGGCATTTCGCGCATACATGAAATGAACACATTTTTCTCCAAAACTATAACAGATGCAAGCTTGTCCTGTTTGGTGGAGATGATATTTAATAAAATAAGTAGAAATCCACTAAAAGTTTTGTTTGGTTATATTGCAATCCCGAGATAATCGTCTCCATGCTCCAAATCCATTTTAAAGCCATTTTTAAGGCATTTCGCGCATACATGAAATGAACACATTTTTCTCCAAAACTATAACAGATGCAAGCTTGTCCTGTTTGGTGGAGATGATATTTAATAAAATAAGTAGAAATCCACTAAAAGTTTTGTTTGGTTATCTTGCAATCCCGAGATAATCGTCTCCATGCTCCAAATCCATTTTAAAGCCATTTTTAAGGCATTTCGCGCATACATGAAATGAACACATTTTTCTCCAAAACTATAACAGATGCAAGCTTGTCCTGTTTGGTGGAGATGATATTTAATAAAATAAGTAGAAATCCACTAAAAGTTTTGTTTGGTTATCTTGCAATCCCGAGATAATCGTCTTCATGCTCCAAATCCATTTTAAAGCCATTTTTAAGGCATTTCGCGCATACATGAAATGAACACATTTTTCTCCAAAACTATAACAGATGCAAGCTTGTCCTGTTTGGTGGAGATGATATTTAATAAAATAAGTAGAAATCCACTAAAAGTTTTGTTTGGTTATATTGCAATCCCGAGATAATCGTCTCCATGCTCCAAATCCATTTTAAAGCCATTTTTAAGGCATTTCGCGCATACATGAAATGAACACATTTTTCTCCAAAACTATAACAGATGCAAGCTTGTCCTGTTTGGTGGAGATGATATTTAATAAAATAAGTAGAAATCCACTAAAAGTTTTGTTTGGTTATCTTGCAATCCCGAGATAATCGTCTCCATGCTCCAAATCCATTTTAAAGCCATTTTTAAGGCATTTCGCGCATACATGAAATGAACACATTTTTCTCCAAAACTATAACAGATGCAAGCTTGTCCTGTTTGGTGGAGATGATATTTAATAAAATAAGTAGAAATCCACTAAAAGTTTTGTTTGGTTATCTTGCAATCCCGAGATAATCGTCTCCATGCTCCAAATCCATTTTAAAGTCATTTTTAAGGCATTTCGCGCATACATGAAATGAACACATTTTTCTCCAAAACTATAACAGATGCAAGCTTGTCCTGTTTGGTGGAGATGATATTTAATAAAATAAGTAGAAATCCACTAAAAGTTTTGTTTGGTTATCTTGCAATCCCGAGATAATCGTCTCCATGCTCCAAATCCATTTTAAAGCCATTTCAAAGGCATTTTGCGCATACATGAAATTAACACATTTTTCTCCAAAACTATAACACATGCAAGCTTGTCCTGTTTGGTGGAGATGATATTTAATAAAATAAGTAGAAATCCACTAAAAGTTTTGTTTGGTTATCTTGCAATCCCGAGATAATCGTCTCCATGCTCCAAATCCATTTTAAAGCCATTTTTAAGGCATTTCGCGCATACATGAAATGAACACATTTTTCTCCAAAACTATAACAGATGCAAGCTTGTCCTGTTTGGTGGAGATGATATTTAATAAAATAAGTAGAAATCCACTAAAAGTTTTGTTTGGTTATCTTGCAATCCCGAGATAATCGTCTCCATGCTCCAAATCCATTTTAAAGCCATTTTTAAGGCATTTCGCGCATACATGAAATGAACACATTTTTCTCCAAAACTATAACAGATGCAAGCTTGTCCTGTTTGGTGGAGATGATATTTAATAAAATAAGTAGAAATCCACTAAACGTTTTGTTTGGTTATCTTGCAATCCCGAGATAATCGTCTCCATGCTCCAAATCCATTTTAAAGCCATTTTTAAGGCATTTCGCGCATACATGAAATGAACACATTTTTCTCCAAAACTATAACAGATGCAAGCTTGTCCTGTTTGGTGGAGATGATATTTAATAAAATAAGTAGAAATCCACTAAAAGTTTTGTTTGGTTATCTTGCAATCCCGAGATAATCGTCTCCCTGCTCCAAATCCATTTTAAAGCCATTTTTAAGGCATTTCGCGCATACATGAAATGAACACATTTTTCTCCAAAACTATAACACATGCAAGCTTGTCCTGTTTGGTGGAGATGATATTTAATAAAATAAGTAGAAATCCACTAAAAGTTTTGTTTGGTTATCTTGCAATCCCGAGATAATCGTCTCCATGCTCCAAATCCATTTTAAAGCCATTTTTAAGGCATTTCGCGCATACATGAAATGAACACATTTTTCTCCAAAACTATAACAGATGCAAGCTTGTCCTGTTTGGTGGAGATGATATTTAATAAAATAAGTAGAAATCCACTAAATGTTTTGTTTGGTTATCTTGCAATCCCGAGATAATCGTCTCCATGCTCCAAATCCATTTTAAAGCCATTTTTAAGGCATTTCGCGCATACATGAAATGAACACATTTTTCTCCAAAACTATAACAGATGCAAGCTTGTCCTGTTTGGTGGAGATGATATTTAATAAAATAAGTAGAAATCCACTAAAAGTTTTGTTTGGTTATCTTGCAATCCCGAGATAATCGTCTCCATGCTCCAAATCCATTTTAAAGCCATTTCAAAGGCATTTTGCGCATACATGAAATTAACACATTTTTCTCCAAAACTATAACACATGCAAGCTTGTCCTGTTTGGTGGAGATGATATTTAATAAAATAAGTAGAAATCCACTAAAAGTTTTGTTTGGTTATCTTGCAATCCCGAGATAATCGTCTCCATGCTCCAAATCCATTTTAAAGCCATTTTTAAGGCATTTCGCGCATACATGAAATGAACACATTTTTCTCCAAAACTATAACAGATGCAAGCTTGTCCTGTTTGGTGGAGATGATATTTAATAAAATAAGTAGAAATCCACTAAAAGTTTTGTTTGGTTATCTTGCAATCCCGAGATAATCGTCTCCATGCTCCAAATCCATTTTAAAGCCATTTTTAAGGCATTTCGCGCATACATGAAATGAACACATTTTTCTCCAAAACTATAACAGATGCAAGCTTGTCCTGTTTGGTGGAGATGATATTTAATAAAATAAGTAGAAATCCACTAAACGTTTTGTTTGGTTATCTTGCAATCCCGAGATAATCGTCTCCATGCTCCAAATCCATTTTAAAGCCATTTTTAAGGCATTTCGCGCATACATGAAATGAACACATTTTTCTCCAAAACTATAACAGATGCAAGCTTGTCCTGTTTGGTGGAGATGATATTTAATAAAATAAGTAGAAATCCACTAAACGTTTTGTTTGGTTATCTTGCAATCCCGAGATAATCGTCCCCATGCTCCAAATCCATTTTAAAGCCATTTTTAAGGCATTTCGCGCATACATGAAATGAACACATTTTTCTCCAAAACTATAACAGATGCAAGCTTGTCCTGTTTGGTGGAGATAATATTTAATAAAATAAGTAGAAATCTACTAAAAGTTTCGTTTGTTTATATTGCCATCCTGAGATAATCGTCTCCATGCTCCAAATCCATTTTAAAGCCATTTTTAAGGCATTTTGCGCATACATGAAATGAACACATTTTTCTCCAAAACTATAACAGATGCAAGCTTGTCCTGTTTGGTGGAGATGATATTTAATAAAATAAGTAGAAATCCACTAAAAGTTTTGTTTGGTTATCTTGCAATCCCGAGATAATCGTCTCCATGCTCCAAATCCATTTTAAAGCCATTTTTAAGGCATTTCGCGCATAGATGAAATTAACACATTTTTCTCCAAAACTATAACAGATGCAAGCTTGTCCTGTTTGGTGGAGATGATATTTAATAAAATAAGTAGAAATCCACTAAAAGTTTTGTTTGGTTATCTTGCAATCCCGAGATAATCGTCTCCATGCTCCAAATCCATTTTAAAGCCATTTTTAAGGCATTTCGCGCATACATGAAATGAACACATTTTTCTCCAAAACTATAACAGATGCAAGCTTGTCCTGTTTGGTGGAGATGATATTTAATAAAATAAGTAGAAATCCACTAAAAGTTTTGTTTGGTTATATTGCAATCCCGAGATAATCGACTCCATGCTCCAAATCCATTTTAAAGCCATTTTTAAGGCATTTCGCGCATACATGAAATGAACACATTTTTCTCCAAAACTATAACAGATGCAAGCTTGTCCTGTTTGGTGAAGATGATATTTAATAAAATAAGTAGAAATCCACTAAAAGTTTTGTTTGGTTATCTTGCAATCCCGAGATAATCGTCTCCATGCTCCAAATCCATTTTAAAGCCATTTTTAAGGCATTTCGCGCATACATGAAATGAACACATTTTTCTCCAAAACTATAACAGATGCAAGCTTGTCCTGTTTGGTGGAGATGATATTTAATAAAATAAGTAGAAATCCACTAAAAGTTTTGTTTGGTTATCTTGCAATCCCGAGATAATCGTCTCCATGCTCCAAATCCATTTTAAAGCCATTTTTAAGGCATTTCGCGCATACATGAAATGAACACATTTTTCTCCAAAACTATAACAGATGCAAGCTTGTCCTGTTTGGTGGAGATGATATTTAATAAAATAAGTAGAAATCCACTAAAAGTTTTGTTTGGTTATCTTGCAATCCTGAGATAATCGTCTCCATGCTCCAAATCCATTTTAAAGCCATTTTTAAGGCATTTCGCGCATACATGAAATGAACACATTTTTCTCCAAAACTATAACAGATGCAAGCTTGTCCTGTTTGGTGGAGATGATATTTAATAAAATAAGTAGAAATCCACTAAAAGTTTTGTTTGGTTATCTTGCAATCCCGAGATAATCGTCTCCATGCTCCAAATCCATTTTAAAGCCATTTTTAAGGCATTTCGCGCATACATGAAATGAACACATTTTTCTCCAAAACTATAACAGATGCAAGCTTGTCCTGTTTGGTGGAGATGATATTTAATAAAATAAGTAGAAATCCACTAAAAGTTTTGTTTGGTTATCTTGCAATCCCGAGATAATCGTCTCCATGCTCCAAATCCATTTTAAAGCCATTTCAAAGGCATTTTGCGCATACATGAAATTAACACATTTTTCTCCAAAACTATAACACATGCAAGCTTGTCCTGTTTGGTGGAGATGATATTTAATAAAATAAGTAGAAATCCACTAAAAGTTTTGTTTGGTTATCTTGCAATCCCGAGATAATCGTCTCCATGCTCCAAATCCATTTTAAAGCCATTTTTAAGGCATTTCGCGCATACATGAAATGAACACATTTTTCTCCAAAACTATAACAGATGCAAGCTTGTCCTGTTTGGTGGAGATGATATTTAATAAAATAAGTAGAAATCCACTAAAAGTTTTGTTTGGTTATCTTGCAATCCCGAGATAATCGTCTCCATGCTCCAAATCCATTTTAAAGCCATTTTTAAGGCATTTCGCGCATACATGAAATGAACACATTTTTCTCCAAAACTATAACAGATGCAAGCTTGTCCTGTTTGGTGGAGATGATATTTAATAAAATAAGTAGAAATCCACTAAACGTTTTGTTTGGTTATCTTGCAATCCCGAGATAATCGTCTCCATGCTCCAAATCCATTTTAAAGCCATTTTTAAGGCATTTCGCGCATACATGAAATGAGCACATTTTTCTCCAAAACTATAACAGATGCAAGCTTGTCCTGTTTGGTGGAGATGATATTTAATAAAATAAGTAGAAATCCACTAAAAGTTTTGTTTGGTTATATTGCAATCCCGAGATAATCGTCTCCATGCTCCAAATCCATTTTAAAGCCATTTTTAAGGCATTTCGCGCATACATGAAATGAACACATTTTTCTCCAAAACTATAACAGATGCAAGCTTGTCCTGTTTGGTGGAGATGATATTTAATAAAATAAGTAGAAATCCACTAAAAGTTTTGTTTGGTTATCTTGCAATCCCGAGATAATCGTCTCCATGCTCCAAATCCATTTTAAAGCCATTTTTAAGGCATTTCGCGCATACATGAAATGAACACATTTTTCTCCAAAACTATAACAGATGCAAGCTTGTCCTGTTTGGTGGAGATGATATTTAATAAAATAAGTAGAAATCCACTAAAAGTTTTGTTTGGTTATCTTGCAATCCCGAGATAATCGTCTCCATGCTCCAAATCCATTTTAAAGCCATTTCAAAGGCATTTTGCGCATACATGAAATTAACACATTTTTCTCCAAAACTATAACACATGCAAGCTTGTCCTGTTTGGTGGGGATGATATTTAATAAAATAAGTAGAAATCCACTAAAAGTTTTGTTTGGTTATCTTGCAATCATGAGATAATCGTCTCCATGCTCCAAATCCATTTTAAAGCCATTTTTAAGGCATTTCGCGCATACATGAAATGAACACATTTTTCTCCAAAACTATAACAGATGCAAGCTTGTCCTGTTTGGTGGAGATGATATTTAATAAAATAAGTAGAAATCCACTAAAAGTTTTGTTTGGTTATCTTGCAATCCCGAGATAATCGTCTCCATGCTCCAAATCCATTTTAAAGCCATTTTTAAGGCATTTCGCGCATACATGAAATGAACACATTTTTCTCCAAAACTATAACAGATGCAAGCTTGTCCTGTTTGGTGGAGATGATATTTAATAAAATAAGTAGAAATCCACTAAACGTTTTGTTTGGTTATCTTGCAATCCCGAGATAATCGTCTCCATGCTCCAAATCCATTTTAAAGCCATTTTTAAGGCATTTCGCGCATACATGAAATGAACACATTTTTCTCCAAAACTATAACAGATGCAAGCTTGTCCTGTTTGGTGGAGATGATATTTAATAAAATAAGTAGAAATCCACTAAAAGTTTTGTTTGGTTATATTGCAATCCCGAGATAATCGTCTCCATGCTCCAAATCCATTTTAAAGCCATTTTTAAGGCATTTCGCGCATACATGAAATGAACACATTTTTCTCCAAAACTATAACAGATGCAAGCTTGTCCTGTTTGGTGGAGATGATATTTAATAAAATAAGTAGAAATCCACTAAAAGTTTTGTTTGGTTATCTTGCAATCCCGAGATAATCGTCTCCATGCTCCAAATCCATTTTAAAGCCATTTTTAAGGCATTTCGCGCATACATGAAATGAACACATTTTTCTCCAAAACTATAACAGATGCAAGCTTGTCCTGTTTGGTGGAGATGATATTTAATAAAATAAGTAGAAATCCACTAAAAGTTTTGTTTGGTTATATTGCAATCCCGAGATAATCGTCTCCATGCTCCAAATCCATTTTAAAGCCATTTTTAAGGCATTTCGCGCATACATGAAATGAACACATTTTTCTCCAAAACTATAACAGATGCAAGCTTGTCCTGTTTGGTGGAGATGATATTTAATAAAATAAGTAGAAATCCACTAAAAGTTTTGTTTGGTTATCTTGCAATCCCGAGATAATCGTCTCCATGCTCCAAATCCATTTTAAAGCCATTTTTAAGGCATTTCGCGCATACATGAAATGAACACATTTTTCTCCAAAACTATAACAGATGCAAGCTTGTCCTGTTTGGTGGAGATGATATTTAATAAAATAAGTAGAAATCCACTAAAAGTTTTGTTTGGTTATCTTGCAATCCCGAGATAATCGTCTCCATGCTCCAAATCCATTTTAAAGCCATTTCAAAGGCATTTTGCGCATACATGAAATTAACACATTTTTCTCCAAAACTATAACACATGCAAGCTTGTCCTGTTTGGTGGGGATGATATTTAATAAAATAAGTAGAAATCCACTAAAAGTTTTGTTTGGTTATCTTGCAATCATGAGATAATCGTCTCCATGCTCCAAATCCATTTTAAAGCCATTTTTAAGGCATTTCGCGCATACATGAAATGAACACATTTTTCTCCAAAACTATAACAGATGCAAGCTTGTCCTGTTTGGTGGAGATGATATTTAATAAAATAAGTAGAAATCCACTAAAAGTTTTGTTTGGTTATCTTGCAATCCCGAGATAATCGTCTCCATGCTCCAAATCCATTTTAAAGCCATTTTTAAGGCATTTCGCGCATACATGAAATGAACACATTTTTCTCCAAAACTATAACAGATGCAAGCTTGTCCTGTTTGGTGGAGATGATATTTAATAAAATAAGTAGAAATCCACTAAACGTTTTGTTTGGTTATCTTGCAATCCCGAGATAATCGTCTCCATGCTCCAAATCCATTTTAAAGCCATTTTTAAGGCATTTCGCGCATACATGAAATGAACACATTTTTCTCCAAAACTATAACAGATGCAAGCTTGTCCTGTTTGGTGGAGATGATATTTAATAAAATAAGTAGAAATCCACTAAAAGTTTTGTTTGGTTATATTGCAATCCCGAGATAATCGTCTCCATGCTCCAAATCCATTTTAAAGCCATTTTTAAGGCATTTCGCGCATACATGAAATGAACACATTTTTCTCCAAAACTATAACAGATGCAAGCTTGTCCTGTTTGGTGGAGATGATATTTAATAAAATAAGTAGAAATCCACTAAAAGTTTTGTTTGGTTATCTTGCAATCCCGAGATAATCGTCTCCATGCTCCAAATCCATTTTAAAGCCATTTTTAAGGCATTTCGCGCATACATGAAATGAACACATTTTTCTCCAAAACTATAACAGATGCAAGCTTGTCCTGTTTGGTGGAGATGATATTTAATAAAATAAGTAGAAATCCACTAAAAGTTTTGTTTGGTTATATTGCAATCCCGAGATAATCGTCTCCATGCTCCAAATCCATTTTAAAGCCATTTTTAAGGCATTTCGCGCATACATGAAATGAACACATTTTTCTCCAAAACTATAACAGATGCAAGCTTGTCCTGTTTGGTGGAGATGATATTTAATAAAATAAGTAGAAATCCACTAAAAGTTTTGTTTGGTTATCTTGCAATCCCGAGATAATCGTCTCCATGCTCCAAATCCATTTTAAAGCCATTTTTAAGGCATTTCGCGCATACATGAAATGAACACATTTTTCTCCAAAACTATAACAGATGCAAGCTTGTCCTGTTTGGTGGAGATGATATTTAATAAAATAAGTAGAAATCCACTAAAAGTTTTGTTTGGTTATATTGCAATCCCGAGATAATCGTCTCCATGCTCCAAATCCATTTTAAAGCCATTTTTAAGGCATTTCGCGCATACATGAAATGAACACATTTTTCTCCAAAACTATAACAGATGCAAGCTTGTCCTGTTTGGTGGAGATGATATTTAATAAAATAAGTAGAAATCCACTAAAAGTTTTGTTTGGTTATCTTGCAATCCCGAGATAATCGTCTCCATGCTCCAAATCCATTTTAAAGCCATTTTTAAGGCATTTCGCGCATACATGAAATGAACACATTTTTCTCCAAAACTATAACAGATGCAAGCTTGTCCTGTTTGGTGGAGATGATATTTAATAAAATAAGTAGAAATCCACTAAAAGTTTTGTTTGGTTATCTTGCAATCCCGAGATAATCGTCTCCATGCTCCAAATCCATTTTAAAGCCATTTCAAAGGCATTTTGCGCATACATGAAATTAACACATTTTTCTCCAAAACTATAACACATGCAAGCTTGTCCTGTTTGGTGGAGATGATATTTAATAAAATAAGTAGAAATCCACTAAAAGTTTTGTTTGGTTATCTTGCAATTTCGAGATAATCGTCTCCATGCTCCAAATCCATTTTAAAGCCATTTTTAAGGCATTTCGCGCATACATGAAATGAACACATTTTTCTCCAAAACTATAACAGATGCAAGCTTGTCCTGTTTGGTGGAGATGATATTTAATAAAATAAGTAGAAATCCACTAAAAGTTTTGTTTGGTTATCTTGCA
Organism: Anomaloglossus baeobatrachus; assembly: GCF_048569485.1. Taxonomy (NCBI): domain Eukaryota; kingdom Metazoa; phylum Chordata; class Amphibia; order Anura; family Aromobatidae; genus Anomaloglossus; species Anomaloglossus baeobatrachus. Next base: position 489,622 of record NW_027441899.1, read on the forward strand.
ATCCCGAGATAATCGTCTCCATGCTCCAAATCCATTTTAAAGCCATTTTTAAGGCATTTCGCGCATACATGAAATGAACACATTTTTCTCCAAAACTATAACAGATGCAAGCTTGTCCTGTTTGGTGGAGATGATATTTAATAAAATAAGTAGAAATCCACTAAACGTTTTGTTTGGTTATCTTGCAATTCCGAGATAATCGTCTCCATGCTCCAAATCCATTTTAAAGCCATTTTTAAGGCATTTCGCGCATACATGAAATGAACACATTTTTCTCCAAAACTATAACAGATGCAAGCTTGTCCTGTTTGGTGGAGATGATATTTAATAAAATAAGTAGAAATCCACTAAAAGTTTTGTTTGGTTATCTTGCAATCCCGAGATAATCGTCTCCATGCTCCAAATCCATTTTAAAGCCATTTTTAAGGCATTTCGCGCATACATGAAATGAACACATTTTTCTCCAAAACTATAACAGATGCAAGCTTGTCCTGTTTGGTGGAGATGATATTTAATAAAATAAGTAGAAATCCACTAAACGTTTTGTTTGGTTATCTTGCAATCCCGAGATAATCGTCTCCATGCTCCAAATCCATTTTAAAGCCATTTTTAAGGCATTTCGCGCATACATGAAATGAACACATTTTTCTCCAAAACTATAACAGATGCAAGCTTGTCCTGTTTGGTGATGATATTTAATAAAATAAGTAGAAATCCACTAAAAGTTTTGTTTGGTTATATTGCAATCCCGAGATAATCGTCTCCATGCTCCAAATCCATTTTAAAGCCATTTTTAAGGCATTTCGCGCATACATGAAATGAACACATTTTTCTCCAAAACTTTAACAGATGCAAGCTTGTCCTGTTTGGTGGAGATGATATTTAATAAAATAAGTAGAAATCCACTAAAAGTTTTGTTTGGTTATCTTGCAATCCCGAGATAATCGTCTCCATGCTCCAAATCCATTTTAAAGCCATTTTTAAGGCATTTCGCGCATACATGAAATGAACACATTTTTCTCCAAAACTATAACAGATGCAAGCTTGTCCTGTTTGGTGGAGATGATATTTAATAAAATAAGTAGAAATCCACTAAAAGTTTTGTTTGGTTATATTGCAATCCCGAGATAATCGTCTCCATGCTCCAAATCCATTTTAAAGCCATTTTTAAGGCATTTCGCGCATACATGAAATGAACACATTTTTCTCCAAAACTATAACAGATGCAAGCTTGTCCTGTTTGGTGGAGATGATATTTAATAAAATAAGTAGAAATCCACTAAAAGTTTTGTTTGGTTATCTTGCAATCCCGAGATAATCGTCTCCATGCTCCAAATCCATTTTAAAGCCATTTTTAAGGCATTTCGCGCATACATGAAATGAACACATTTTTCTCCAAAACTATAACAGATGCAAGCTTGTCCTGTTTGGTGGAGATGATATTTAATAAAATAAGTAGAAATCCACTAAAAGTTTTGTTTGGTTATCTTGCAATCCCGAGATAATCGTCTCCATGCTCCAAATCCATTTTAAAGCCATTTTTAAGGCATTTCGCGCATACATGAAATGAACACATTTTTCTCCAAAACTATAACAGATGCAAGCTTGTCCTGTTTGGTGGAGATGATATTTAATAAAATAAGTAGAAATCCACTAAAAGTTTTGTTTGGTTATCTTGCAATCCCGAGATAATCGTCTCCATGCTCCAAATCCATTTTAAAGCCATTTCAAAGGCATTTTGCGCATACATGAAATTAACACATTTTTCTCCAAAACTATAACACATGCAAGCTTGTCCTGTTTGGTGGAGATGATATTTAATAAAATAAGTAGAAATCCACTAAAAGTTTTGTTTGGTTATCTTGCAATCCCGAGATAATCGTCTCCATGCTCCAAATCCATTTTAAAGCCATTTTTAAGGCATTTCGCGCATACATGAAATGAACACATTTTTCTCCAAAACTATAACAGATGCAAGCTTGTCCTGTTTGGTGGAGATGATATTTAATAAAATAAGTAGAAATCCACTAAACGTTTTGTTTGGTTATCTTGCAATCCCGAGATAATCGTCTCCATGCTCCAAATCCATTTTAAAGCCATTTTTAAGGCATTTCGCGCATACATGAAATGAACACATTTTTCTCCAAAACTATAACAGATGCAAGCTTGTCCTGTTTGGTGGAGATGATATTTAATAAAATAAGTAGAAATCCACTAAAAGTTTTGTTTGGTTATCTTGCAATCCCGAGATAATCGTCTCCATGCTCCAAATCCAGTTTAGTTTTGGAGAAAAATGTGTTCATTTCATGTATGCGCGAAATGCCTTAAAAATGGCTTTAAAATGGATTTGGAGCATGGAGACGATTATCTCGGGATTGCAAGATAACCAAACAAAACTTTTAGTGGATTTCTACTTATTTTATTAAATATCATCTCCACCAAACAGGACAAGCTTGCATCTGTTATAGTTTTGGAGAAAAATGTGTTCATTTCATGTATGCGCGAAATGCCTTAAAAATGGCTTTAAAATGGATTTGGAGCATGGAGACGATTATCTCGGGATTGCAAGATAACCAAACAAAACTTTTAGTGGATTTCTACTTATTTTATTAAATATCATCTCCACCAAACAGGACAAGCTTGCATCTGTTATAGTTTTGGAGAAAAATGTGTTCATTTCATGTATGCGCGAAATGCCTTAAAAATGGCTTTAAAATGGATTTGGAGCATGGAGACGATTATCTCGGGATTGCAATATAACCAAACAAAACTTTTAGTGGATTTCTACTTATTTTATTAAATATCATCTCCACCAAACAGGACAAGCTTGCATCTGTTATAGTTTTGGAGAAAAATGTGTTCATTTCATGTATGCGCGAAATGCCTTAAAAATGGCTTTAAAATGGATTTGGAGCATGGAGACGATTATCTCGGGATTGCAAGATAACCAAACAAAACGTTTAGTGGATTTCTACTTATTTTATTAAATATCATCTCCACCAAACAGGACAAGCTTGCATCTGTTATAGTTTTGGAGAAAAATGTGTTCATTTCATGTATGCGCGAAATGCCTTAAAAATGGCTTTAAAATGGATTTGGAGCATGGAGACGATTATCTCGGGATTGCAAGATAACCAAACAAAACTTTTAGTGGATTTCTACTTATTTTATTAAATATCATCTCCACCAAACAGGACAAGCTTGCATGTGTTATAGTTTTGGAGAAAAATGTGTTAATTTCATGTATGCGCAAAATGCCTTTGAAATGGCTTTAAAATGGATTTGGAGCATGGAGACGATTATCTCGGGATTGCAAGATAACCAAACAAAACTTTTAGTGGATTTCTACTTATTTTATTAAATATCATCTCCACCAAACAGGACAAGCTTGCATCTGTTATAGTTTTGGAGAAAAATGTGTTCATTTTATGTATGCGCGAAATGCCTTAAAAATGGCTTTAAAATGGATTTGGAGCATGGAGACGATTATCTCGGGATTGCAAGATAACCAAACAAAACTTTTAGTGGATTTCTACTTATTTTATTAAATATCATCTCCACCAAACAGGACAAGCTTGCATCTGTTATAGTTTTGGAGAAAAATGTGTTCATTTCATGTATGCGCGAAATGCCTTAAAAATGGCTTTAAAATGGATTTGGAGCATGGAGACGATTATCTCGGGATTGCAAGATAACCAAACAAAACGTTTAGTGGATTTCTACTTATTTTATTAAATATCATCTCCACCAAACAGGACAAGCTTGCATCTGTTATAGTTTTGGAGAAAAATGTGTTCATTTCATGTATGCGCGAAATGCCTTAAAAATGGCTTTAAAATGGATTTGGAGCATGGAGACGATTATCTCGGGATTGCAAGATAACCAAACAAAACTTTTAGTGGATTTCTACTTATTTTATTAAATATCATCTCCACCAAACAGGACAAGCTTGCATGTGTTATAGTTTTGGAGAAAAATGTGTTAATTTCATGTATGCACAAAATGCCTTTGAAATGGCTTTAAAATGGATTTGGAGCATGGAGACGATTATCTCGGGATTGCAAGATAACCAAACAAAACTTTTAGTGGATTTCTACTTATTTTATTAAATATCATCTCCACCAAACAGGACAAGCTTGCATCTGTTATAGTTTTGGAGAAAAATGTGTTCATTTCATGTATGCGCGAAATGCCTTAAAAATGGCTTTAAAATGGATTTGGAGCATGGAGACGATTATCTCGGGATTGCAAGATAACCAAACAAAACTTTTAGTGGATTTCTACTTATTTTATTAAATATCATCTCCACCAAACAGGACAAGCTTGCATCTGTTATAGTTTTGGAGAAAAATGTGTTCATTTCATGTATGCGCGAAATGCCTTAAAAATGGCTTTAAAATGGATTTGGAGCATGGAGACGATTATCTCGGGATTGCAAGATAACCAAACAAAACTTTTAGTGGATTTCTACTTATTTTATTAAATATCATCTCCACCAAACAGGACAAGCTTGCATCTGTTATAGTTTTGGAGAAAAATGTGTTCATTTCATGTATGCGCGAAATGCCTTAAAAATGGCTTTAAAATGGATTTGGAGCATGGAGACGATTATCTCGGGATTGCAATATAACCAAACAAAACTTTTAGTGGATTTCTACTTATTTTATTAAATATCATCTCCACCAAACAGGACAAGCTTGCATCTGTTATAGTTTTGGAGAAAAATGTGTTCATTTCATGTATGCGCGAAATGCCTTAAAAATGGCTTTAAAATGGATTTGGAGCATGGAGACGATTATCTCGGGATTGCAAGATAACCAAACAAAACGTTTAGTGGATTTCTACTTATTTTATTAAATATCATCTCCACCAAACAGGACAAGCTTGCATCTGTTATAGTTTTGGAGAAAAATGTGTTCATTTCATGTATGCGCGAAATGCCTTAAAAATGGCTTTAAAATGGATTTGGAGCATGGAGACGATTATCTCGGGATTGCAAGATAACCAAACAAAACTTTTAGTGGATTTCTACTTATTTTATTAAATATCATCTCCACCAAACAGGACAAGCTTGCATGTGTTATAGTTTTGGAGAAAAATGTGTTAATTTCATGTATGCGCAAAATGCCTTTGAAATGGCTTTAAAATGGATTTGGAGCATGGAGACGATTATCTCGGGATTGCAAGATAACCAAACAAAACTTTTAGTGGATTTCTACTTATTTTATTAAATATCATCTCCACCAAACAGGACAAGCTTGCATCTGTTATAGTTTTGGAGAAAAATGTGTTCATTTTATGTATGCGCGAAATGCCTTAAAAATGGCTTTAAAATGGATTTGGAGCATGGAGACGATTATCTCGGGATTGCAAGATAACCAAACAAAACTTTTAGTGGATTTCTACTTATTTTATTAAATATCATCTCCACCAAACAGGACAAGCTTGCATCTGTTATAGTTTTGGAGAAAAATGTGTTCATTTCATGTATGCGCGAAATGCCTTAAAAATGGCTTTAAAATGGATTTGGAGCATGGAGACGATTATCTCGGGATTGCAAGATAACCAAACAAAACTTTTAGTGGATTTCTACTTATTTTATTAAATATCATCTCCACCAAACAGGACAAGCTTGCATCTGTTATAGTTTTGGAGAAAAATGTGTTCATTTCATGTATGCGCGAAATGCCTTAAAAATGGCTTTAAAATGGATTTGGAGCATGGAGACGATTATCTCGGGATTGCAATATAACCAAACAAAACTTTTAGTGGATTTCTACTTATTTTATTAAATATCATCTCCACCAAACAGGACAAGCTTGCATCTGTTATAGTTTTGGAGAAAAATGTGTTCATTTCATGTATGCGCGAAATGCCTTAAAAATGGCTTTAAAATGGATTTGGAGCATGGAGACGATTATCTCGGGATTGCAAGATAACCAAACAAAACGTTTAGTGGATTTCTACTTATTTTATTAAATATCATCTCCACCAAACAGGACAAGCTTGCATCTGTTATAGTTTTGGAGAAAAATGTGTTCATTTCATGTATGCGCGAAATGCCTTAAAAATGGCTTTAAAATGGATTTGGAGCATGGAGACGATTATCTCGGGATTGCAAGATAACCAAACAAAACTTTTAGTGGATTTCTACTTATTTTATTAAATATCATCTCCACCAAACAGGACAAGCTTGCATGTGTTATAGTTTTGGAGAAAAATGTGTTAATTTCATGTATGCGCAAAATGCCTTTGAAATGGCTTTAAAATGGATTTGGAGCATGGAGACGATTATCTCGGGATTGCAAGATAACCAAACAAAACTTTTAGTGGATTTCTACTTATTTTATTAAATATCATCTCCACCAAACAGGACAAGCTTGCATCTGTTATAGTTTTGGAGAAAAATGTGTTCATTTTATGTATGCGCGAAATGCCTTAAAAATGGCTTTAAAATGGATTTGGAGCATGGAGACGATTATCTCGGGATTGCAAGATAACCAAACAAAACTTTTAGTGGATTTCTACTTATTTTATTAAATATCATCTCCACCAAACAGGACAAGCTTGCATCTGTTATAGTTTTGGAGAAAAATGTGTTCATTTCATGTATGCGCGAAATGCCTTAAAAATGGCTTTAAAATGGATTTGGAGCATGGAGACGATTATCTCGGGATTGCAAGATAACCAAACAAAACGTTTAGTGGATTTCTACTTATTTTATTAAATATCATCTCCACCAAACAGGACAAGCTTGCATCTGTTATAGTTTTGGAGAAAAATGTGTTCATTTCATGTATGCGCGAAATGCCTTAAAAATGGCTTTAAAATGGATTTGGAGCATGGAGACGATTATCTCGGGATTGCAAGATAACCAAACAAAACGTTTAGTGGATTTCTACTTATTTTATTAAATATCATCTCCACCAAACAGGACAAGCTTGCATCTGTTATAGTTTTGGAGAAAAATGTGTTCATTTCATGTATGCGCGAAATGCCTTAAAAATGGCTTTAAAATGGATTTGGAGCATGGAGACGATTATCTCGGGATTGCAAGATAACCAAACAAAACTTTTAGTGGATTTCTACTTATTTTATTAAATATCATCTCCACCAAACAGGACAAGCTTGCATGTGTTATAGTTTTGGAGAAAAATGTGTTAATTTCATGTATGCGCAAAATGCCTTTGAAATGGCTTTAAAATGGATTTGGAGCATGGAGACGATTATCTCGGGATTGCAAGATAACAAAACAAAACTTTTAGTGGATTTCTACTTATTTTATTAAATATCATCTCCACCAAACAGGACAAGCTTGCATCTGTTATAGTTTTGGAGAAAAATGTGTTCATTTTATGTATGCGCGAAATGCCTTAAAAATGGCTTTAAAATGGATTTGGAGCAGGGAGACGATTATCTCGGGATTGCAAGATAACCAAACAAAACTTTTAGTGGATTTCTACTTATTTTATTAAATATCATCTCCACCAAACAGGACAAGCTTGCATCTGTTATAGTTTTGGAGAAAAATGTGTTCATTTCATGTATGCGCGAAATGCCTTAAAAATGGCTTTAAAATGGATTTGGAGCATGGAGACGATTATCTCGGGATTGCAAGATAACCAAACAAAACGTTTAGTGGATTTCTACTTATTTTATTAAATATCATCTCCACCAAACAGGACAAGCTTGCATCTGTTATAGTTTTGGAGAAAAATGTGTTCATTTCATGTATGCGCGAAATGCCTTAAAAATGGCTTTAAAATGGATTTGGAGCATGGAGACGATTATCTCGGGATTGCAAGATAACCAAACAAAACTTTTAGTGGATTTCTACTTATTTTATTAAATATCATCTCCACCAAACAGGACAAGCTTGCATGTGTTATAGTTTTGGAGAAAAATGTGTTAATTTCATGTATGCACAAAATGCCCTTGAAATGGCTTTAAAATGGATTTGGAGCATGGAGACGATTATCTCGGGATTGCAAGATAACCAAACAAAACTTTTAGTGGATTTCTACTTATTTTATTAAATATCATCTCCACCAAACAGGACAAGCTTGCATCTGTTATAGTTTTGGAGAAAAATGTGTTCATTTCATGTATGCGCGAAATGCCTTAAAAATGGCTTTAAAATGGATTTGGAGCATGGAGACGATTATCTCGGGATTGCAAGATAACCAAACAAAACTTTTAGTGGATTTCTACTTATTTTATTAAATATCATCTCCACCAAACAGGACAAGCTTGCATCTGTTATAGTTTTGGAGAAAAATGTGTTCATTTCATGTATGCGCGAAATGCCTTAAAAATGGCTTTAAAATGGATTTGGAGCATGGAGACGATTATCTCGGGATTGCAAGATAACCAAACAAAACTTTTAGTGGATTTCTACTTATTTTATTAAATATCATCTCCACCAAACAGGACAAGCTTGCATCTGTTATAGTTTTGGAGAAAAATGTGTTCATTTCATGTATGCGCGAAATGCCTTAAAAATGGCTTTAAAATGGATTTGGAGCATGGAGACGATTATCTCGGGATTGCAATATAACCAAACAAAACTTTTAGTGGATTTCTACTTATTTTATTAAATATCATCTCCACCAAACAGGACAAGCTTGCATCTGTTATAGTTTTGGAGAAAAATGTGTTCATTTCATGTATGCGCGAAATGCCTTAAAAATGGCTTTAAAATGGATTTGGAGCATGGAGACGATTATCTCGGGATTGCAAGATAACCAAACAAAACGTTTAGTGGATTTCTACTTATTTTATTAAATATCATCTCCACCAAACAGGACAAGCTTGCATCTGTTATAGTTTTGGAGAAAAATGTGTTCATTTCATGTATGCGCGAAATGCCTTAAAAATGGCTTTAAAATGGATTTGGAGCATGGAGACGATTATCTCGGGATTGCAAGATAACCAAACAAAACTTTTAGTGGATTTCTACTTATTTTATTAAATATCATCTCCACCAAACAGGACAAGCTTGCATGTGTTATAGTTTTGGAGAAAAATGTGTTAATTTCATGTATGCGCAAAATGCCTTTGAAATGGCTTTAAAATGGATTTGGAGCATGGAGACGATTATCTCGGGATTGCAAGATAACCAAACAAAACTTTTAGTGGATTTCTACTTATTTTATTAAATATCATCTCCACCAAACAGGACAAGCTTGCATCTGTTATAGTTTTGGAGAAAAATGTGTTCATTTTATGTATGCGCGAAATGCCTTAAAAATGGCTTTAAAATGGATTTGGAGCATGGAGACGATTATCTCGGGATTGCAAGATAACCAAACAAAACTTTTAGTGGATTTCTACTTATTTTATTAAATATCATCTCCACCAAACAGGACTATCTTGCATCTGTTATAGTTTTGGAGAAAAATGTGTTCATTTCATGTATGCGCGAAATGCCTTAAAAATGGCTTTAAAATGGATTTGGAGCATGGAGACGATTATCTCGGGATTGCAAGATAACCAAACAAAACGTTTAGTGGATTTCTACTTATTTTATTAAATATCATCTCCACCAAACAGGACAAGCTTGCATCTGTTATAGTTTTGGAGAAAAATGTGTTCATTTCATGTATGCGCGAAATGCCTTAAAAATGGCTTTAAAATGGATTTGGAGCATGGAGACGATTATCTCGGGATTGCAAGATAACCAAACAAAACTTTTAGTGGATTTCTACTTATTTTATTAAATATCATCTCCACCAAACAGGACAAGCTTGCATGTGTTATAGTTTTGGAGAAAAATGTGTTAATTTCATGTATGCACAAAATGCCTTTGAAATGGCTTTAAAATGGATTTGGAGCATGGAGACGATTATCTCGGGATTGCAAGATAACCAAACAAAACTTTTAGTGGATTTCTACTTATTTTATTAAATATCATCTCCACCAAACAGGACAAGCTTGCATCTGTTATAGTTTTGGAGAAAAATGTGTTCATTTCATGTATGCGCGAAATGCCTTAAAAATGGCTTTAAAATGGATTTGGAGCATGGAGACGATTATCTCGGGATTGCAAGATAACCAAACAAAACTTTTAGTGGATTTCTACTTATTTTATTAAATATCATCTCCACCAAACAGGACAAGCTTGCATCTGTTATAGTTTTGGAGAAAAATGTGTTCATTTCATGTATGCGCGAAATGCCTTAAAAATGGCTTTAAAATGGATTTGGAGCATGGAGACGATTATCTCGGGATTGCAAGATAACCAAACAAAACTTTTAGTGGATTTCTACTTATTTTATTAAATATCATCTCCACCAAACAGGACAAGCTTGCATGTGTTATAGTTTTGGAGAAAAATGTGTTCATTTCATGTATGCGCAAAATGCCTTTAAAATGCCTTTAAAATGGATTTGGAGCATGGAGACGATTATCTCAGGATGGCAATATAAACAAACGAAACTTTTAGTAGATTTCTACTTATTTTATTAAATATTATCTCCACCAAACAGGACAAGCTTGCATCTGTTATAGTTTTGGAGAAAAATGTGTTCATTTCATGTATGCGCGAAATGCCTTAAAAATGGCTTTAAAATGGATTTGGAGCATGGAGACGATTATCTCGGGATTGCAAGATAACCAAACAAAACTTTTAGTGGATTTCTACTTATTTTATTAAATATCATCTCCACCAAACAGGACAAGCTTGCATGTGTTATAGTTTTGGAGAAAAATGTGTTCATTTCATGTATGCGCAAAATGCCTTTGAAATGGCTTTAAAATGGATTTGGAGCATGGAGACGATTATCTCAGGATGGCAATATAAACAAACGAAACTTTTAGTAGATTTCTACTTATTTTATTAAATATTATCTCCACCAAACAGGACAAGCTTGCATCTGTTATAGTTTTGGAGAAAAATGTGTTCATTTCATGTATGCGCGAAATGCCTTAAAAATGGCTTTAAAATGGATTTGGAGCATGGAGACGATTATCTCGGGATTGCAAGATAACCAAACAAAACTTTTAGTGGATTTCTACTTATTTTATTAAATATCATCTCCACCAAACAGGACAAGCTTGCATCTGTTATAGTTTTGGAGAAAAATGTGTTCATTTCATGTATGCGCGAAATGCCTTAAAAATGGCTTTAAAATGGATTTGGAGCATGGAGACGATTATCTCGGGATTGCAAGATAACCAAACAAAACTTTTAGTGGATTTCTACTTATTTTATTAAATATCATCTCCACCAAACAGGACAAGCTTGCATCTGTTATAGTTTTGGAGAAAAATGTGTTCATTTCATGTATGCGCGAAATGCCTTAAAAATGGCTTTAAAATGGATTTGGAGCATGGAGACGATTATCTCGGGATTGCAAGATAACCAAACAAAACTTTTAGTGGATTTCTACTTATTTTATTAAATATCATCTCCACCAAACAGGACAAGCTTGCATCTGTTATAGTTTTGGAGAAAAATGTGTTCATTTCATGTATGCACAAAATGCCTTTGAAATGGCTTTAAAATGGATTTGGAGCATGGAGACGATTATCTCGGGATTGCAAGATAACCAAACAAAACTTTTAGTGGATTTCTACTTATTTTATTTAATATCATCTCCACCAAACAGGACAAGCTTGCATCTGTTATAGTTTTGGAGAAAAATGTGTTCATTTCATGTATGCGCGAAATGCCTTAAAAATGGCTTTAAAATGGATTTGGAGCATGGAGACGATTATCTCGGGATTGCAAGATAACCAAACAAAACTTTTAGTGGATTTCTACTTATTTTATTAAATATCATCTCCACCAAACAGGACAAGCTTGCATCTGTTATAGTTTTGGAGAAAAATGTGTTCATTTCATGTATGCGCGAAATGCCTTAAAAATGGCTTTAAAATGGATTTGGAGCATGGAGACGATTATCTCGGGATTGCAAGATAACCAAACAAAACTTTTAGTGGATTTCTACTTATTTTATTAAATATCATCTCCACCAAACAGGACAAGCTTGCATGTGTTATAGTTTTGGAGAAAAATGTGTTCATTTCATGTATGCGCAAAATGCCTTTAAAATGGCTTTAAAATGGATTTGGAGCATGGAGACGATTATCTCAGGATGGCAATATAAACAAACGAAACTTTTAGTAGATTTCTACTTATTTTATTAAATATTATCTCCACCAAACAGGACAAGCTTGCATCTGTTATAGTTTTGGAGAAAAATGTGTTCATTTCATGTATGCGCGAAATGCCTTAAAAATGGCTTTAAAATGGATTTGGAGCATGGAGACGATTATCTCGGGATTGCAAGATAACCAAACAAAACTTTTAGTGGATTTCTACTTATTTTATTAAATATCATCTCCACCAAACAGGACAAGCTTGCATCTGTTATAGTTTTGGAGAAAAATGTGTTCATTTCATGTATGCGCGAAATGCCTTAAAAATGGCTTTAAAATGGATTTGGAGCATGGAGACGATTATCTCGGGATTGCAAGATAACCAAACAAAACTTTTAGTGGATTTCTACTTATTTTATTAAATATCATCTCCACCAAACAGGACAAGCTTGCATGTGTTATAGTTTTGGAGAAAAATGTGTTCATTTCATGTATGCGCAAAATGCCTTTGAAATGGCTTTAAAATGGATTTGGAGCATGGAGACGATTATCTCAGGATGGCAATATAAACAAACGAAACTTTTAGTAGATTTCTACTTATTTTATTAAATATTATCTCCACCAAACAGGACAAGCTTGCATCTGTTATAGTTTTGGAGAAAAATGTGTTCATTTCATGTATGCGCGAAATGCCTTAAAAATGGCTTTAAAATGGATTTGGAGCATGGAGACGATTATCTCGGGATTGCAAGATAACCAAACAAAACTTTTAGTGGATTTCTACTTATTTTATTAAATATCATCTCCACCAAACAGGACAAGCTTGCATCTGTTATAGTTTTGGAGAAAAATGTGTTCATTTCATGTATGCGCGAAATGCCTTAAAAATGGCTTTAAAATGGATTTGGAGCATGGAGACGATTATCTCGGGATTGCAAGATAACCAAACAAAACTTTTAGTGGATTTCTACTTATTTTATTAAATATCATCTCCACCAAACAGGACAAGCTTGCATCTGTTATAGTTTTGGAGAAAAATGTGTTCATTTCATGTATGCGCGAAATGCCTTAAAAATGGCTTTAAAATGGATTTGGAGCATGGAGACGATTATCTCGGGATTGCAAGATAACCAAACAAAACTTTTAGTGGATTTCTACTTATTTTATTAAATATCATCTCCACCAAACAGGACAAGCTTGCATCTGTTATAGTTTTGGAGAAAAATGTGTTCATTTCATGTATGCGCAAAATGCCTTAAAAATGGCTTTAAAATGGATTTCGAGCATGGAGACGATTATCTCGGGATTGCAAGATAACCAAACAAAACTTTTAGTGGATTTCTACTTATTTTATTAAATATCATCTCCACCAAACAGGACAAGCTTGCATCTGTTATAGTTTTGGAGAAAAATGTGTTCATTTCATGTATGCGCGAAATGCCTTAAAAATTGCTTTAAAATGGATTTGGAGCATGGAGACGATTATCTCGGGATTGCAAGATAACCAAACAAAACTTTTAGTGGATTTCTACTTATTTTATTAAATATCATCTCCACCAAACAGGACAAGCTTTCATCTGTTATAGTTTTGGAGAAAAATGTGTTCATTTCATGTATGCGCGAAATGCCTTAAAAATGGCTTTAAAATGGATTTGGAGCATGGAGACGATTATCTCGGGATTGCAAGATAACCAAACAAAACTTTTAGTGGATTTCTACTTATTTTATTAAATATCATCTCCACCAAACAGGACAAGCTTGCATGTGTTATAGTTTTGGAGAAAAATGTGTTCATTTCATGTATGCGCAAAATGCCTTTGAAATGGCTTTAAAATGGATTTGGAGCATGGAGACGATTATCTCAGGATGGCAATATAAACAAACGAAACTTTTAGTAGATTTCTACTTATTTTATTAAATATTATCTCCACCAAACAGGACAAGCTTGCATCTGTTATAGTTTTGGAGAAAAATGTGTTCATTTCATGTATGCGCGAAATGCCTTAAAAATGGCTTTAAAATGGATTTGGAGCATGGAGACGATTATCTCGGGATTGCAAGATAACCAAACAAAACTTTTAGTGGATTTCTACTTATTTTATTAAATATCATCTCCACCAAACAGGACAAGCTTGCATCTGTTATAGTTTTGGAGAAAAATGTGTTCATTTCATGTATGCGCGAAATGCCTTAAAAATGGCTTTAAAATGGATTTGGAGCATGGAGACGATTATCTCGGGATTGCAAGATAACCAAACAAAACTTTTAGTGGATTTCTACTTATTTTATTAAATATCATCTCCACCAAACAGGACAAGCTTGCATCTGTTATAGTTTTGGAGAAAAATGTGTTCATTTCATGTATGCGCGAAATGCCTTAAAAATGGCTTTAAAATGGATTTGGAGCATGGAGACGATTATCTCGGGATTGCAAGATAACCAAACAAAACTTTTAGTGGATTTCTACTTATTTTATTAAATATCATCTCCACCAAACAGGACAAGCTTGCATCTGTTATAGTTTTGGAGAAAAATGTGTTCATTTCATGTATGCACAAAATGCCTTTGAAATGGCTTTAAAATGGATTTGGAGCATGGAGACGATTATCTCGGGATTGCAAGATAACCAAACAAAACTTTTAGTGGATTTCTACTTATTTTATTTAATATCATCTCCACCAAACAGGACAAGCTTGCATCTGTTATAGTTTTGGAGAAAAATGTGTTCATTTCATGTATGCGCGAAATGCCTTAAAAATGGCTTTAAAATGGATTTGGAGCATGGAGACGATTATCTCGGGATTGCAAGATAACCAAACAAAACTTTTAGTGGATTTCTACTTATTTTATTAAATATCATCTCCACCAAACAGGACAAGCTTGCATCTGTTATAGTTTTGGAGAAAAATGTGTTCATTTCATGTATGCGCGAAATGCCTTAAAAATGGCTTTAAAATGGATTTGGAGCATGGAGACGATTATCTCGGGATTGCAAGATAACCAAACAAAACTTTTAGTGGATTTCTACTTATTTTATTAAATATCATCTCCACCAAACAGGACAAGCTTGCATGTGTTATAGTTTTGGAGAAAAATGTGTTCATTTCATGTATGCGCAAAATGCCTTTAAAATGGCTTTAAAATGGATTTGGAGCATGGAGACGATTATCTCAGGATGGCAATATAAACAAACGAAACTTTTAGTAGATTTCTACTTATTTTATTAAATATTATCTCCACCAAACAGGACAAGCTTGCATCTGTTATAGTTTTGGAGAAAAATGTGTTCATTTCATGTATGCGCGAAATGCCTTAAAAATGGCTTTAAAATGGATTTGGAGCATGGAGACGATTATCTCGGGATTGCAAGATAACCAAACAAAACTTTTAGTGGATTTCTACTTATTTTATTAAATATCATCTCCACCAAACAGGACAAGCTTGCATCTGTTATAGTTTTGGAGAAAAATGTGTTCATTTCATGTATGCGCGAAATGCCTTAAAAATGGCTTTAAAATGGATTTGGAGCATGGAGACGATTATCTCGGGATTGCAAGATAACCAAACAAAACTTTTAGTGGATTTCTACTTATTTTATTAAATATCATCTCCACCAAACAGGACAAGCTTGCATCTGTTATAGTTTTGGAGAAAAATGTGTTCATTTCATGTATGCGCGAAATGCCTTAAAAATGGCTTTAAAATGGATTTGGAGCATGGAGACGATTATCTCGGGATTGCAAGATAACCAAACAAAACTTTTAGTGGATTTCTACTTATTTTATTAAATATCATCTCCACCAAACAGGACAAGCTTGCATGTGTTATAGTTTTGGAGAAAAATGTGTTCATTTCATGTATGCGCAAAATGCCTTTAAAATGCCTTTAAAATGGATTTGGAGCATGGAGACGATTATCTCAGGATGGCAATATAAACAAACGAAACTTTTAGTAGATTTCTACTTATTTTATTAAATATTATCTCCACCAAACAGGACAAGCTTGCATCTGTTATAGTTTTGGAGAAAAATGTGTTCATTTCATGTATGCGCGAAATGCCTTAAAAATGGCTTTAAAATGGATTTGGAGCATGGAGACGATTATCTCGGGATTGCAAGATAACCAAACAAAACTTTTAGTGGATTTCTACTTATTTTATTAAATATCATCTCCACCAAACAGGACAAGCTTGCATCTGTTATAGTTTTGGAGAAAAATGTGTTCATTTCATGTATGCGCGAAATGCCTTAAAAATGGCTTTAAAATGGATTTGGAGCATGGAGACGATTATCTCGGGATTGCAAGATAACCAAACAAAACTTTTAGTGGATTTCTACTTATTTTATTAAATATCATCTCCACCAAACAGGACAAGCTTGCATGTGTTATAGTTTTGGAGAAAAATGTGTTCATTTCATGTATGCGCAAAATGCCTTTGAAATGGCTTTAAAATGGATTTGGAGCATGGAGACGATTATCTCAGGATGGCAATATAAACAAACGAAACTTTTAGTAGATTTCTACTTATTTTATTAAATATTATCTCCACCAAACAGGACAAGCTTGCATCTGTTATAGTTTTGGAGAAAAATGTGTTCATTTCATGTATGCGCGAAATGCCTTAAAAATGGCTTTAAAATGGATTTGGAGCATGGAGACGATTATCTCGGGATTGCAAGATAACCAAACAAAACTTTTAGTGGATTTCTACTTATTTTATTAAATATCATCTCCACCAAACAGGACAAGCTTGCATCTGTTATAGTTTTGGAGAAAAATGTGTTCATTTCATGTATGCGCGAAATGCCTTAAAAATGGCTTTAAAATGGATTTGGAGCATGGAGACGATTATCTCGGGATTGCAAGATAACCAAACAAAACTTTTAGTGGATTTCTACTTATTTTATTAAATATCATCTCCACCAAACAGGACAAGCTTGCATCTGTTATAGTTTTGGAGAAAAATGTGTTCATTTCATGTATGCGCGAAATGCCTTAAAAATGGCTTTAAAATGGATTTGGAGCATGGAGACGATTATCTCGGGATTGCAAGATAACCAAACAAAACTTTTAGTGGATTTCTACTTATTTTATTAAATATCATCTCCACCAAACAGGACAAGCTTGCATCTGTTATAGTTTTGGAGAAAAATGTGTTCATTTCATGTATGCACAAAATGCCTTTGAAATGGCTTTAAAATGGATTTGGAGCATGGAGACGATTATCTCGGGATTGCAAGATAACCAAACAAAACTTTTAGTGGATTTCTACTTATTTTATTTAATATCATCTCCACCAAACAGGACAAGCTTGCATCTGTTATAGTTTTGGAGAAAAATGTGTTCATTTCATGTATGCGCGAAATGCCTTAAAAATGGCTTTAAAATGGATTTGGAGCATGGAGACGATTATCTCGGGATTGCAAGATAACCAAACAAAACTTTTAGTGGATTTCTACTTATTTTATTAAATATCATCTCCACCAAACAGGACAAGCTTGCATCTGTTATAGTTTTGGAGAAAAATGTGTTCATTTCATGTATGCGCGAAATGCCTTAAAAATGGCTTTAAAATGGATTTGGAGCATGGAGACGATTATCTCGGGATTGCAAGATAACCAAACAAAACTTTTAGTGGATTTCTACTTATTTTATTAAATATCATCTCCACCAAACAGGACAAGCTTGCATGTGTTATAGTTTTGGAGAAAAATGTGTTCATTTCATGTATGCGCAAAATGCCTTTAAAATGGCTTTAAAATGGATTTGGAGCATGGAGACGATTATCTCAGGATGGCAATATAAACAAACGAAACTTTTAGTAGATTTCTACTTATTTTATTAAATATTATCTCCACCAAACAGGACAAGCTTGCATCTGTTATAGTTTTGGAGAAAAATGTGTTCATTTCATGTATGCGCGAAATGCCTTAAAAATGGCTTTAAAATGGATTTGGAGCATGGAGACGATTATCTCGGGATTGCAAGATAACCAAACAAAACTTTTAGTGGATTTCTACTTATTTTATTAAATATCATCTCCACCAAACAGGACAAGCTTGCATCTGTTATAGTTTTGGAGAAAAATGTGTTCATTTCATGTATGCGCGAAATGCCTTAAAAATGGCTTTAAAATGGATTTGGAGCATGGAGACGATTATCTCGGGATTGCAAGATAACCAAACAAAACTTTTAGTGGATTTCTACTTATTTTATTAAATATCATCTCCACCAAACAGGACAAGCTTGCATGTGTTATAGTTTTGGAGAAAAATGTGTTCATTTCATGTATGCGCAAAATGCCTTTGAAATGGCTTTAAAATGGATTTGGAGCATGGAGACGATTATCTCAGGATGGCAATATAAACAAACGAAACTTTTAGTAGATTTCTACTTATTTTATTAAATATTATCTCCACCAAACAGGACAAGCTTGCATCTGTTATAGTTTTGGAGAAAAATGTGTTCATTTCATGTATGCGCGAAATGCCTTAAAAATGGCTTTAAAATGGATTTGGAGCATGGAGACGATTATCTCGGGATTGCAAGATAACCAAACAAAACTTTTAGTGGATTTCTACTTATTTTATTAAATATCATCTCCACCAAACAGGACAAGCTTGCATCTGTTATAGTTTTGGAGAAAAATGTGTTCATTTCATGTATGCGCGAAATGCCTTAAAAATGGCTTTAAAATGGATTTGGAGCATGGAGACGATTATCTCGGGATTGCAAGATAACCAAACAAAACTTTTAGTGGATTTCTACTTATTTTATTAAATATCATCTCCACCAAACAGGACAAGCTTGCATCTGTTATAGTTTTGGAGAAAAATGTGTTCATTTCATGTATGCGCGAAATGCCTTAAAAATGGCTTTAAAATGGATTTGGAGCATGGAGACGATTATCTCGGGATTGCAAGATAACCAAACAAAACTTTTAGTGGATTTCTACTTATTTTATTAAATATCATCTCCACCAAACAGGACAAGCTTGCATCTGTTATAGTTTTGGAGAAAAATGTGTTCATTTCATGTATGCGCGAAATGCCTTAAAAATGGCTTTAAAATGGATTTCGAGCATGGAGACGATTATCTCGAAATTGCAAGATAACCAAACAAAACTTTTAGTGGATTTCTACTTATTTTATTAAATATCATCTCCACCAAACAGGACAAGCTTGCATCTGTTATAGTTTTGGAGAAAAATGTGTTCATTTCATGTATGCGCGAAATGCCTTAAAAATTGCTTTAAAATGGATTTGGAGCATGGAGACGATTATCTCGGGATTGCAAGATAACCAAACAAAACTTTTAGTGGATTTCTACTTATTTTATTAAATATCATCTCCACCAAACAGGACAAGCTTGCATCTGTTATAGTTTTGGAGAAAAATGTGTTCATTTCATGTATGCGCGAAATGCCTTAAAAATGGCTTTAAAATGGATTTGGAGCATGGAGACGATTATCTCGGGATTGCAAGATAACCAAACAAAACTTTTAGTGGATTTCTACTTATTTTATTAAATATCATCTCCACCAAACAGGACAAGCTTGCATGTGTTATAGTTTTGGAGAAAAATGTGTTCATTTCATGTATGCGCAAAATGCCTTTGAAATGGCTTTAAAATGGATTTGGAGCATGGAGACGATTATCTCAGGATGGCAATATAAACAAACGAAACTTTTAGTAGATTTCTACTTATTTTATTAAATATTATCTCCACCAAACAGGACAAGCTTGCATCTGTTATAGTTTTGGAGAAAAATGTGTTCATTTCATGTATGCGCGAAATGCCTTAAAAATGGCTTTAAAATGGATTTGGAGCATGGAGACGATTATCTCGGGATTGCAAGATAACCAAACAAAACTTTTAGTGGATTTCTACTTATTTTATTAAATATCATCTCCACCAAACAGGACAAGCTTGCATCTGTTATAGTTTTGGAGAAAAATGTGTTCATTTCATGTATGCGCGAAATGCCTTAAAAATGGCTTTAAAATGGATTTGGAGCATGGAGACGATTATCTCGGGATTGCAAGATAACCAAACAAAACTTTTAGTGGATTTCTACTTATTTTATTAAATATCATCTCCACCAAACAGGACAAGCTTGCATCTGTTATAGTTTTGGAGAAAAATGTGTTCATTTCATGTATGCGCGAAATGCCTTAAAAATGGCTTTAAAATGGATTTGGAGCATGGAGACGATTATCTCGGGATTGCAAGATAACCAAACAAAACTTTTAGTGGATTTCTACTTATTTTATTAAATATCATCTCCACCAAACAGGACAAGCTTGCATCTGTTATAGTTTTGGAGAAAAATGTGTTCATTTCATGTATGCACAAAATGCCTTTGAAATGGCTTTAAAATGGATTTGGAGCATGGAGACGATTATCTCGGGATTGCAAGATAACCAAACAAAACTTTTAGTGGATTTCTACTTATTTTATTTAATATCATCTCCACCAAACAGGACAAGCTTGCATCTGTTATAGTTTTGGAGAAAAATGTGTTCATTTCATGTATGCGCGAAATGCCTTAAAAATGGCTTTAAAATGGATTTGGAGCATGGAGACGATTATCTCGGGATTGCAAGATAACCAAACAAAACTTTTAGTGGATTTCTACTTATTTTATTAAATATCATCTCCACCAAACAGGACAAGCTTGCATCTGTTATAGTTTTGGAGAAAAATGTGTTCATTTCATGTATGCGCGAAATGCCTTAAAAATGGCTTTAAAATGGATTTGGAGCATGGAGACGATTATCTCGGGATTGCAAGATAACCAAACAAAACTTTTAGTGGATTTCTACTTATTTTATTAAATATCATCTCCACCAAACAGGACAAGCTTGCATGTGTTATAGTTTTGGAGAAAAATGTGTTCATTTCATGTATGCGCAAAATGCCTTTAAAATGGCTTTAAAATGGATTTGGAGCATGGAGACGATTATCTCAGGATGGCAATATAAACAAACGAAACTTTTAGTAGATTTCTACTTATTTTATTAAATATTATCTCCACCAAACAGGACAAGCTTGCATCTGTTATAGTTTTGGAGAAAAATGTGTTCATTTCATGTATGCGCGAAATGCCTTAAAAATGGCTTTAAAATGGATTTGGAGCATGGAGACGATTATCTCGGGATTGCAAGATAACCAAACAAAACTTTTAGTGGATTTCTACTTATTTTATTAAATATCATCTCCACCAAACAGGACAAGCTTGCATCTGTTATAGTTTTGGAGAAAAATGTGTTCATTTCATGTATGCGCGAAATGCCTTAAAAATGGCTTTAAAATGGATTTGGAGCATGGAGACGATTATCTCGGGATTGCAAGATAACCAAACAAAACTTTTAGTGGATTTCTACTTATTTTATTAAATATCATCTCCACCAAACAGGACAAGCTTGCATGTGTTATAGTTTTGGAGAAAAATGTGTTCATTTCATGTATGCGCAAAATGCCTTTGAAATGGCTTTAAAATGGATTTGGAGCATGGAGACGATTATCTCAGGATGGCAATATAAACAAACGAAACTTTTAGTAGATTTCTACTTATTTTATTAAATATTATCTCCACCAAACAGGACAAGCTTGCATCTGTTATAGTTTTGGAGAAAAATGTGTTCATTTCATGTATGCGCGAAATGCCTTAAAAATGGCTTTAAAATGGATTTGGAGCATGGAGACGATTATCTCGGGATTGCAAGATAACCAAACAAAACTTTTAGTGGATTTCTACTTATTTTATTAAATATCATCTCCACCAAACAGGACAAGCTTGCATCTGTTATAGTTTTGGAGAAAAATGTGTTCATTTCATGTATGCGCGAAATGCCTTAAAAATGGCTTTAAAATGGATTTGGAGCATGGAGACGATTATCTCGGGATTGCAAGATAACCAAACAAAACTTTTAGTGGATTTCTACTTATTTTATTAAATATCATCTCCACCAAACAGGACAAGCTTGCATCTGTTATAGTTTTGGAGAAAAATGTGTTCATTTCATGTATGCGCGAAATGCCTTAAAAATGGCTTTAAAATGGATTTGGAGCATGGAGACGATTATCTCGGGATTGCAAGATAACCAAACAAAACTTTTAGTGGATTTCTACTTATTTTATTAAATATCATCTCCACCAAACAGGACAAGCTTGCATCTGTTATAGTTTTGGAGAAAAATGTGTTCATTTCATGTATGCGCGAAATGCCTTAAAAATGGCTTTAAAATGGATTTCGAGCATGGAGACGATTATCTCGGGATTGCAAGATAACCAAACAAAACTTTTAGTGGATTTCTACTTATTTTATTAAATATCATCTCCACCAAACAGGACAAGCTTGCATCTGTTATAGTTTTGGAGAAAAATGTGTTCATTTCATGTATGCGCGAAATGCCTTAAAAATTGCTTTAAAATGGATTTGGAGCATGGAGACGATTATCTCGGGATTGCAAGATAACCAAACAAAACTTTTAGTGGATTTCTACTTATTTTATTAAATATCATCTCCACCAAACAGGACAAGCTTGCATCTGTTATAGTTTTGGAGAAAAATGTGTTCATTTCATGTATGCGCGAAATGCCTTAAAAATGGCTTTAAAATGGATTTGGAGCATGGAGACGATTATCTCGGGATTGCAATATAACCAAACAAAACTTTTAGTGGATTTCTACTTATTTTATTAAATATCATCTCCACCAAACAGGACAAGCTTGCATCTGTTATAGTTTTGGAGAAAAATGTGTTCATTTCATGTATGCGCGAAATGCCTTAAAAATGGCTTTAAAATGGATTTGGAGCATGGAGACGATTATCTCGGGATTGCAAGATAACCAAACAAAACTTTTAGTGGATTTCTACTTATTTTATTAAATATCATCTCCACCAAACAGGACAAGCTTGCATCTGTTATAGTTTTGGAGAAAAATGTGTTCATTTCATGTATGCGCGAAATGCCTTAAAAATGGCTTTAAAATGGATTTGGAGCATGGAGACGATTATCTCGGGATTGCAAGATAACCAAATAAAACTTTTAGTGGATTTCTACTTATTTTATTAAATATCATCTCCACCAAACAGGACAAGCTTGCATCTGTTATAGTTTTGGAGAAAAATGTGTTCATTTCATGTATGCGCGAAATGCCTTAAAAATGGCTTTAAAATGGATTTGGAGCATGGAGACGATTATCTCGGGATTGCAAGATAACCAAACAAAACTTTTAGTGGATTTCTACTTATTTTATTAAATATCATCTCCACCAAACAGGACAAGCTTGCATGTGTTATAGTTTTGGAGAAAAATGTGTTCATTTCATGTATGCGCAAAATGCCTTTGAAATGGCTTTAAAATGGATTTGGAGCATGGAGACGATTATCTCGGGATTGCAAGATAACCAAATAAAACTTTTAGTGGATTTCTACTTATTTTATTAAATATCATCTCCACCAAACAGGACAAGCTTGCATCTGTTATAGTTTTGGAGAAAAATGTGTTCATTTCATGTATGCGCGAAATGCCTTAAAAATGGCTTTAAAATGGATTTGGAGCATGGAGACGATTATCTCGGGATTGCAAGATAACCAAACAAAACTTTTAGTGGATTTCTACTTATTTTATTAAATATAATCTCCACCGAACAGGACAAGCTTGCATCTGTTATAGTTTTGGAGAAAAATGTGTTCATTTCATGTATGCGCGAAATGCCTTAAAAATGGCTTTAAAATGGATTTGGAGCATGGAGACGATTATCTCGGGATTGCAAGATAACCAAACAAAACTTTTAGTGGATTTCTACTTATTTTATTAAATATCATCTCCACCAAACAGGACAAGCTTGCACCTGTTATAGTTTTGGAGAAAAATGTGTTCATTTCATGTATGCGCGAAATGCCTTAAAAATGGCTTTAAAATGGATTTGGAGCATAGAGACGATTATTTTGGGATTGCAAGATAACCAAACAAAACTTTTAGTGGATTTCTACTTTTTTTATTAAATATCATCTCCACCAAACAGGACAAGCTTGCATGTGTTATAGTTTTGGAGAAAAATGTGTTCATTTCATGTATGCGCAAAATGCCCTTGAAATGGCTTTAAAATGGATTTGGAGCATGGAGACGATTATCTCAGGATGGCAATATAAACAAACGAAACTTTTAGTAGATTTCTACTTATTTTATTAAATATTATCTCCACCAAACAGGACAAGCTTGCATCTGTTATAGTTTTGGAGAAAAATGTGTTCATTTCATGTATGCGCGAAATGCCTTAAAATGGCTTTAAAATGGATTTGGAGCATGGAGACGATTATCTCGGGATTGCAAGATAACCAAACAAAACTTTTAGTGGATTTCTACTTATTTTATTAAATATCATCTCCACCAAACAGGACAAGCTTGCATCTGTTATAGTTTTGGAGAAAAATGTGTTCATTTCATGTATGCGCGAAATGCCTTAAAAATGGCTTTAAAATGGATTTGGAGCATGGAGACGATTATCTCGGGATTGCAAGATAACCAAACAAAACTTTTAGTGGATTTCTACTTATTTTATTAAATATCATCTCCACCAAACAGGACAAGCTTGCATCTGTTATAGTTTTGGAGAAAAATGTGTTCATTTCATGTATGCGCGAAATGCCTTAAAAATGGCTTTAAAATGGATTTGGAGCATGGAGACGATTATCTCGGGATTGCAAGATAACCAAACAAAACTTTTAGTGGATTTCTACTTATTTTATTAAATATCATCTCCACCAAACAGGACAAGCTTGCATCTGTTATAGTTTTGGAGAAAAATGTGTTCATTTCATGTATGCGCGAAATGCCTTAAAAATGGCTTTAAAATGGATTTGGAGCATGGAGACGATTATCTCGGGATTGCAAGATAACCAAACAAAACTTTTAGTGGATTTCTACTTATTTTATTAAATATCATCTCCACCAAACAGGACAAGCTTGCTTCTGTTATAGTTTTGGAGAAAAATGTGTTCATTTCATGTATGCGCGAAATGCCTTAAAAATGGCTTTAAAATGGATTTGGAGCATGGAGACGATTATCTCGGGATTGCAATATAACCAAACAAAACTTTTAGTGGATTTCTACTTATTTTATTAAATATCATCTCCACCAAACAGGACAAGCTTGCATCTGTTATAGTTTTGGAGAAAAATGTGTTCATTTCATGTATGCGCGAAATGCCTTAAAAATGGCTTTAAAATGGATTTGGAGCATGGAGACGATTATCTCGGGATTGCAAGATAACCAAACAAAACTTTTAGTGGATTTCTACTTATTTTATTAAATATCATCTCCACCAAACAGGACAAGCTTGCATCTGTTATAGTTTTGGAGAAAAATGTGTTCATTTCATGTATGCGCGAAATGCCTTAAAAATGGCTTTAAAATGGATTTGGAGCATGGAGACGATTATCTCGGGATTGCAAGATAACCAAACAAAACTTTTAGTGGATTTCTACTTATTTTATTAAATATCATCTCCACCAAACAGGACAAGCTTGCATCTGTTATAGTTTTGGAGAAAAATGTGTTCATTTCATGTATGCGCGAAATGCCTTAAAATGGCTTTAAAATGGATTTGGAGCATGGAGACGATTATCTCGGGATTGCAAGATAACCAAACAAAACTTTTAGTGGATTTCTACTTATTTTATTAAATATCATCTCCACCAAACAGGACAAGCTTGCATGTGTTATAGTTTTGGAGAAAAATGTGTTCATTTCATGTATGCGCAAAATGCCTTTGAAATGGCTTTAAAATGGATTTGGAGCATGGAGACGATTATCTCGGGATTGCAAGATAACCAAACAAAACTTTTAGTGGATTTCTACTTATTTTATTAAATATCATCTCCACCAAACAGGACAAGCTTGCATCTGTTATAGTTTTGGAGAAAAATGTGTTCATTTCATGTATGCGCGAAATGCCTTAAAAATGGCTTTAAAATGGATTTGGAGCATGGAGACGATTATCTCGGGATTGCAAGATAACCAAACAAAACTTTTAGTGGATTTCTACTTATTTTATTAAATATCATCTCCACCAAACAGGACAAGCTTGCATGTGTTATAGTTTTGGAGAAAAATGTGTTCATTTCATGTATGCGCAAAATGCCTTTGAAATGGCTTTAAAATGGATTTGGAGCATGGAGACGATTATCTCGGGATTGCAAGATAACCAAACAAAACTTTTAGTGGATTTCTACTTATTTTATTAAATATCATCTCCACCAAACAGGACAAGCTTGCATCTGTTATAGTTTTGGAGAAAAATGTGTTCATTTCATGTATGCGCGAAATGCCTTAAAAATGGCTTTAAAATGGATTTGGAGCATGGAGACGATTATCTCGGGATTGCAAGATAACCAAACAAAACTTTTAGTGGATTTCTACTTATTTTATTAAATATCATCTCCACCAAACAGGACAAGCTTGCATCTGTTATAGTTTTGGAGAAAAATGTGTTCATTTCATGTATGCGCGAAATGCCTTAAAAATGGCTTTAAAATGGATTTGGAGCATGGAGACGATTATCTCGGATTGCAAGATAACCAAACAAAACTTTTAGTGGATTTCTACTTATTTTATTAAATATCATCTCCACCAAACAGGACAAGCTTGCATCTGTTATAGTTTTGGAGAAAAATGTGTTCATTTCATGTATGCGCGAAATGCCTTAAAATGGCTTTAAAATGGATTTGGAGCATGGAGACGATTATCTCGGGATTGCAAGATAACCAAACAAAACTTTTAGTGGATTTCTACTTATTTTATTAAATATCATCTCCACCAAACAGGACAAGCTTGCATGTGTTATAGTTTTGGAGAAAAATGTGTTCATTTCATGTATGCGCAAAATGCCTTTGAAATGGCTTTAAAATGGATTTGGAGCATGGAGACGATTATCTCGGGATTGCAAGATAACCAAACAAAACTTTTAGTGGATTTCTACTTATTTTATTAAATATCATCTCCACCAAACAGGACAAGCTTGCATCTGTTATAGTTTTGGAGAAAAATGTGTTCATTTCATGTATGCGCGAAATGCCTTAAAATGGCTTTAAAATGGATTTGGAGCATGGAGACGATTATCTCGGGATTGCAAGATAACCAAACAAAACTTTTAGTGGATCTCTACTTATTTTATTAAATATCATCTCCACCAAACAGGACAAGCTTGCATCTGTTATAGTTTTGGAGAAAAATGTGTTCATTTCATGTATGCGCGAAATGCCTTAAAAATGGCTTTAAAATGGATTTGGAGCATGGAGACGATTATCTCGGGATTGCAAGATAACCAAACAAAACTTTTAGTGGATTTCTACTTATTTTATTAAATATCATCTCCACCAAACAGGACAAGCTTGCATCTGTTATAGTTTTGGAGAAAAATGTGTTCATTTCATGTATGCGCGAAATGCCTTAAAAATGGCTTTAAAATGGATTTGGAGCATGGAGACGATTATCTCGGGATTGCAAGATAACCAAACAAAACTTTTAGTGGATTTCTACTTATTTTATTAAATATCATCTCCACCAAACAGGACAAGCTTGCATCTGTTATAGTTTTGGAGAAAAATGTGTTCATTTCATGTATGCGCGAAATGCCTTAAAAATGGCTTTAAAATGGATTTGGAGCATGGAGACGATTATCTCGGGATTGCAAGATAACCAAACAAACCTTTTAGTGGATTTCTACTTATTTTATTAAATATCATCTCCACCAAACAGGACAAGCTTGCATCTGTTATAGTTTTGGAGAAAAATGTGTTCATTTCATGTATGCGCGAAATGCCTTAAAAATGGCTTTAAAATGGATTTGGAGCATGGAGACGATTATCTCGGGATTGCAAGATAACCAAACAAAACTTTTAGTGGATTTCTACTTATTTTATTAAATATCATCTCCACCAAACAGGACAAGCTTGCATCTGTTATAGTTTTGGAGAAAAATGTGTTCATTTCATGTATGCGCGAAATGCCTTAAAAATGGCTTTAAAATGGATTTGGAGCATGGAGACGATTATCTCGGGATTGCAATATAACCAAACAAAACTTTTAGTGGATTTCTACTTATTTTATTAAATATCATCTCCACCAAACAGGACAAGCTTGCATCTGTTATAGTTTTGGAGAAAAATGTGTTCATTTCATGTATGCGCGAAATGCCTTAAAAATGGCTTTAAAATGGATTTGGAGCATGGAGACGATTATCTCGGGATTGCAAGATAACCAAACAAAACTTTTAGTGGATTTCTACTTATTTTATTAAATATCATCTCCACCAAACAGGACAAGCTTGCATCTGTTATAGTTTTGGAGAAAAATGTGTTCATTTCATGTATGCGCGAAATGCCTTAAAAATGGCTTTAAAATGGATTTGGAGCATGGAGACGATTATCTCGGGATTGCAAGATAACCAAACAAAATTTTTAGTGGATTTCTACTTATTTTATTAAATATCATCTCCACCAAACAGGACAAGCTTGCATCTGTTATAGTTTTGGAGAAAAATGTGTTCATTTCATGTATGCGCGAAATGTCTTAAAAATGGATTTAAAATGGATTTGGAGCATGGAGACGATTATCTCGGGATTGCAAGATAACCAAACAAAACTTTTAGTGGATTTCTACTTATTTTATTAAATATCATCTCCACCAAACAGGACAAGCTTGCATGTGTTATAGTTTTGGAGAAAAATGTGTTCATTTCATGTATGCGCAAAATGCCTTTGAAATGGCTTTAAAATGGATTTGGAGCATGGAGACGATTATCTCGGGATTGCAAGATAACCAAACAAAACTTTTAGTGGATTTCTACTTATTTTATTAAATATCATCTCCACCAAACAGGACAAGCTTGCATCTGTTATAGTTTTGGAGAAAAATGTGTTCATTTCATATATGCGCGAAATGCCTTAAAAATGGCTTTAAAATGGATTTGGAGCATGGAGACGATTATCTCGGGATTGCAAGATAACCAAAAAAGATTTTAGTGGATTTCTACTTATTTTATTAAATATCATCTCCACCAAACAGGACAAGCTTGCATCTGTTATAGTTTTGGAGAAAAATGTGTTCATTTCATGTATGCGCGAAATGCCTTAAAAATGGCTTTAAAATGGATTTGGAGCATGGAGACGATTATCTCGGGATTGCAAGATAACCAAACAAAACTTTTAGTGGATTTCTACTTATTTTATTAAATATCATCTCCACCAAACAGGACAAGCTTGCATCTGTTATAGTTTTGGAGAAAAATGTGTTCATTTCATGTATGCGCGAAATGCCTTAAAAATGGCTTTAAAATGGATTTGGAGCATGGAGACGATTATCTCGGGATTGCAAGATAACCAAACAAAACTTTTAGTGGATTTCTACTTATTTTATTAAATATCATCTCCACCAAACAGGACAAGCTTGCATCTGTTATAGTTTTGGAGAAAAATGTGTTCATTTCATGTATGCGCGAAATGCCTTAAAAATGGCTTTAAAATGGATTTGGAGCATGGAGACGATTATCTCGGGATTGCAAGATAACCAAACAAAACTTTTAGTGGATTTCTACTTATTTTATTAAATATCATCTCCACCAAACAGGACAAGCTTGCATCTGTTATAGTTTTGGAGAAAAATGTGTTCATTTCATGTATGCGCGAAATGCCTTAAAAATGGCTTTAAAATGGATTTGGAGCATGGAGACGATTATCTCGGGATTGCAAGATAACCAAACAAAACTTTTAGTGGATTTCTACTTATTTTATTAAATATCATCTCCACCAAACAGGACAAGCTTGCATCTGTTATAGTTTTGGAGAAAAATGTGTTCATTTCATGTATGCGCGAAATGCCTTAAAAATGGCTTTAAAATGGATTTGGAGCATGGAGACGATTATCTCGGGATTGCAAGATAACCAAACAAAACTTTTAGTGGATTTCTACTTATTTTATTAAATATCATCTCCACCAAACAGGACAAGCTTGCATCTGTTATAGTTTTCGAGAAAAATGTGTTCATTTCATGTATGCGCGAAATGCCTTAAAAATGGCTTTAAAATGGATTTGGAGCATGGAGACGATTATCTCGGGATTGCAAGATAACCAAACAAAACTTTTAGTGGATGTCTACTTATTTTATTAAATATCATCTCCACCAAACAGGACAAGCTTGCATCTGTTATAGTTTTGGAGAAAAATGTGTTCATTTCATGTATGCGCGAAATGCCTTAAAAATGGCTTTAAAATGGATTTGGAGCATGGAGACGATTATCTCGGGATTGCAAGATAACCAAACAAAACTTTTAGTGGATTTCTACTTATTTTATTAAATATCATCTCCACCAAACAGGACAAGCTTGCATGTGTTATAGTTTTGGAGAAAAATGTGTTCATTTCATGTATGCGCAAAATGCCTTAAAAATGGCTTTAAAATGGATTTGGAGCATGGAGACGATTATCTCAGGATGGCAATATAAACAAACGAAACTTTTAGTAGATTTCTACTTATTTTATTAAATATTATCTCCACCAAACAGGACAAGCTTGCATCTGTTATAGTTTTGGAGAAAAATGTGTTCATTTCATGTATGCGCGAAATGCCTTAAAAATGGCTTTAAAATGGATTTGGAGCATGGAGACGATTATCTCGGGATTGCAAGATAACCAAACAAAACTTTTAGTGGATTTCTACTTATTTTATTAAATATCATCTCCACCAAACAGGACAAGCTTGCATCTGTTATAGTTTTGGAGAAAAATGTGTTCATTTCATGTATGCGCGAAATGCCTTAAAAATGGCTTTAAAATGGATTTGGAGCATGGAGACGATTATCTCGGGATTGCAAGATAACCAAACAAAACTTTTAGTGGATTTCTACTTATTTTATTAAATATCATCTCCACCAAACAGGACAAGCTTGCATCTGTTATAGTTTTGGAGAAAAATGTGTTCATTTCATGTATGCGCGAAATGCCTTAAAAATGGCTTTAAAATGGATTTGGAGTATGGAGACGATTATCTCGGGATTGCAAGATAACCAAACAAAACTTTTAGTGGATTTCTACTTATTTTATTAAATATCATCTCCACCAAACAGGACAAGCTTGCATCTGTTAAAGTTTTGGAGAAAAATGTGTTCATTTCATGTATGCGCGAAATGCCTTAAAAATGGCTTTAAAATGGATTTGGAGCATGGAGACGATTATCTCGGGATTGCAAGATAACCAAACAAAACTTTTAGTGGATTTCTACTTATTTTATTAAATATCATCTCCACCAAACAGGACAAGCTTGCATCTGTTATAGTTTTGGAGAAAAATGTGTTCATTTCATGTATGCGCGAAATGCCTTAAAAATGGCTTTAAAATGGATTTGGAGCATGGAGACGATTATCTCGGGATTGCAAGATAACCAAACAAAACTTTTAGTGGATTTCTACTTATTTTATTAAATATCATCTCCACCAAACAGGACAAGCTTGCATCTGTTATAGTTTTGGAGAAAAATGTGTTCATTTCATGTATGCGCGAAATGCCTTAAAAATGGCTTTAAAATGGATTTGGAGCATGGAGACGATTATCTCGGGATTGCAATATAACCAAACAAAACTTTTAGTAGATTTCTACTTATTTTATTATATATCATCTCCACCAAACAGGACAAGCTTGCATCTGTTATAGTTTTGGAGAAAAATGTGTTCATTTCATGTATGCGCGAAATGCCTTAAAAATGGCTTTAAAATGGATTTGGAGCATGGAGACGATTATCTCGGGATTGCAAGATAACCAAACAAAACTTTTAGTGGATTTCTACTTATTTTATTAAATATCATCTCCACCAAACAGGACAAGCTTGCATCTGTTATAGTTTTGGAGAAAAATGTGTTCATTTCATGTATGCGCGAAATGCCTTAAAAATGGCTTTAAAATGGATTTGGAGCATGGAGACGATTATCTCGGGATTGCAAGATAACCAAACAAAACTTTTAGTGGATTTCTACTTATTTTATTAAATATCATCTCCACCAAACAGGACAAGCTTGCATCTGTTATAGTTTTGGAGAAAAATGTGTTCATTTCATGTATGCGCGAAATGCCTTAAAAATGGCTTTAAAATGGATTTGGAGCATGGAGACGATTATCTCGGGATTGCAAGATAACCAAACAAAACTTTTAGTGGATTTCTACTTATTTTATTAAATATCATCTCCACCAAACAGGACAAGCTTGCATCTGTTATAGTTTTGGAGAAAAATGTGTTCATTTCATGTATGCGCGAAATGCCTTAAAAATGGCTTTAAAATGGATTTTGAGCATGGAGACGATTATCTCGGGATTGCAAGATAACCAAACAAAACTTTTAGTGGATTTCTACTTATTTTATTAAATATCATCTCCACCAAACAGGACAAGCTTGCATCTGTTATAGTTTTGGAGAAAAATGTGTTCATTTCATGTATGCGCAAAATGCCTTAAAAATGGCTTTAAAATGGATTTGGAGCATGGAGACGATTATCTCAGGATGGCAATATAAACAAACGAAACTTTTAGTGGATTTCTACTTATTTTATTAAATATCATCTCCACCAAACAGGACAAGCTTGCATCTGTTATAGTTTTGGAGAAAAATGTGTTCATTTCATGTATGCGCGAAATGCCTTAAAAATGGCTTTAAAATGGATTTGGAGCATGGAGACGATTATCTCGGGATTGCAAGATAACCAAACAAAACTTTTAGTGGATTTCTACTTATTTTATTAAATATCATCTCCACCAAACAGGACAAGCTTGCATCTGTTAAAGTTTTGGAGAAAAATGTGTTCATTTCATGTATGCGCGAAATGCCTTAAAAATGGCTTTAAAATGGATTTGGAGCATGGAGACGATTATCTCGGGATTGCAAGATAACCAAACAAAACTTTTAGTGGATTTCTACTTATTTTATTAAATATCATCTCCACCAAACAGGACAAGCTTGCATCTGTTATAGTTTTGGAGAAAAATGTGTTCATTTCATGTATGCGCGAAATGCCTTAAAAATGGCTTTAAAATGGATTTGGAGCATGGAGACGATTATCTCGGGATTGCAAGATAACCAAACAAAACTTTTAGTGGATTTCTACTTATTTTATTAAATATCATCTCCACCAAACAGGACAAGCTTGCATCTGTTATAGTTTTGGAGAAAAATGTGTTCATTTCATGTATGCGCGAAATGCCTTAAAAATGGCTTTAAAATGGATTTGGAGCATGGAGACGATTATCTCGGGATTGCAATATAACCAAACAAAACTTTTAGTGGATTTCTACTTATTTTATTAAATATCATCTCCACCAAACAGGACAAGCTTGCATCTGTTATAGTTTTGGAGAAAAATGTGTTCATTTCATGTATGCGCGAAATGCCTTAAAAATGGCTTTAAAATGGATTTGGAGCATGGAGACGATTATCTCGGGATTGCAAGATAACCAAACAAAACTTTTAGTGGATTTCTACTTATTTTATTAAATATCATCTCCACCAAACAGGACAAGCTTGCATCTGTTATAGTTTTGGAGAAAAATGTGTTCATTTCATGTATGCGCGAAATGCCTTAAAAATGGCTTTAAAATGGATTTGGAGCATGGAGACGATTATCTCGGGATTGCAAGATAACCAAACAAAACTTTTAGTGGATTTCTACTTATTTTATTAAATATCATCTCCACCAAACAGGACAAGCTTGCATCTGTTATAGTTTTGGAGAAAAATGAGTTCATTTCATGTATGCGCGAAATGCCTTAAAAATGGCTTTAAAATGGATTTGGAGCATGGAGACGATTATCTCGGGATTGCAAGATAACCAAACAAAACTTTTAGTGGATTTCTACTTATTTTATTAAATATCATCTCCACCAAACAGGACAAGCTTGCATCTGTTATAGTTTTGGAGAAAAATGTGTTCATTTCATGTATGCGCGAAATGCCTTAAAAATGGCTTTAAAATGGATTTGGAGCATGGAGACGATTATCTCGGGATTGCAAGATAACCAAACAAAACTTTTAGTGGATTTCTACTTATTTTATTAAATATCATCTCCACCAAACAGGACAAGCTTGCATCTGTTATAGTTTTGGAGAAAAATGTGTTCATTTCATGTATGCGCAAAATGCCTTAAAAATGGCTTTAAAATGGATTTGGAGCATGGAGACGATTATCTCAGGATGGCAATATAAACAAACGAAACTTTTAGTGGATTTCTACTTATTTTATTAAATATCATCTCCACCAAACAGGACAAGCTTGCATCTGTTATAGTTTTGGAGAAAAATGTGTTCATTTCATGTATGCGCGAAATGCCTTAAAAATGGCTTTAAAATGGATTTGGAGCATGGAGACGATTATCTCGGGATTGCAAGATAACCAAACAAAACTTTTAGTGGATTTCTACTTATTTTATTAAATATCATCTCCACCAAACAGGACAAGCTTGCATCTGTTAAAGTTTTGGAGAAAAATGTGTTCATTTCATGTATGCGCGAAATGCCTTAAAAATGGCTTTAAAATGGATTTGGAGCATGGAGACGATTATCTCGGGATTGCAAGATAACCAAACAAAACTTTTAGTGGATTTCTACTTATTTTATTAAATATCATCTCCACCAAAAAGGACAAGCTTGCATCTGTTATAGTTTTGGAGAAAAATGTGTTCATTTCATGTATGCGCGAAATGCCTTAAAAATGGCTTTAAAATGGATTTGGAGCATGGAGACGATTATCTCGGGATTGCAAGATAACCAAACAAAACTTTTAGTGGATTTCTACTTATTTTATTAAATATCATCTCCACCAAACAGGACAAGCTTGCATCTGTTATAGTTTTGGAGAAAAATGTGTTCATTTCAAGTATGCGCGAAATGCCTTAAAAATGGCTTTAAAATGGATTTGGAGCATGGAGACGATTATCTCGGGATTGCAATATAACCAAACAAAACTTTTAGTGGATTTCTACTTATTTTATTAAATATCATCTCCACCAAACAGGACAAGCTTGCATCTGTTATAGTTTTGGAGAAAAATGTGTTCATTTCATGTATGCGCGAAATGCCTTAAAAATGGCTTTAAAATGGATTTGGAGCATGGAGACGATTATCTCGGGATTGCAAGATAACCAAACAAAACTTTTAGTGGATTTCTACTTATTTTATTAAATATCATCTCCACCAAACAGGACAAGCTTGCATCTGTTATAGTTTTGGAGAAAAATGTGTTCATTTCATGTATGCGCGAAATGCCTTAAAAATGGCTTTAAAATGGATTTGGAGCATGGAGACGATTATCTCGGGATTGCAAGATAACCAAACAAAACTTTTAGTGGATTTCTACTTATTTTATTAAATATCATCTCCACCAAACAGGACAAGCTTGCATCTGTTATAGTTTTGGAGAAAAATGTGTTCATTTCATGTATGCGCGAAATGCCTTAAAAATGGCTTTAAAATGGATTTGGAGCATGGAGACGATTATCTCGGGATTGCAAGATAACCAAACAAAACTTTTAGTGGATTTCTACTTATTTTATTAAATATCATCTCCACCAAACAGGACAAGCTGGCATCTGTTATAGTTTTGGAGAAAAATGTGTTCATTTCATGTATGCGCGAAATGCCTTAAAAATGGCTTTAAAATGGATTTGGAGCATGGAGACGATTATCTCGGGATTGCAAGATAACCAAACAAAACTTTTAGTGGATTTCTACTTATTTTATTAAATATCATCTCCACCAAACAGGACAAGCTTGCATCTGTTATAGTTTTGGAGAAAAATGTGTTCATTTCATGTATGCGCGAAATGCCTTAAAAATGGCTTTAAAATGGATTTGGAGCATGGAGACGATTATCTCGGGATTGCAAGATAACCAAACAAAACTTTTAGTGGATTTCTACTTATTTTATTAAATATCATCTCCACCAAACAGGACAAGCTTGCATCTGTTATAGTTTTGGAGAAAAATGTGTTCATTTCATGTATGCGCGAAATGCCTTAAAAATGGCTTTAAAATGGATTTGGAGCATGGAGACGATTATCTCGGGATTGCAAGATAACCAAACAAAACTTTTAGTGGATTTCTACTTATTTTATTAAATATCATCTCCACCAAACAGGACAAGCTTGCATCTGTTATAGTTTTGGAGAAAAATGTGTTCATTTCATGTATGCGCAAAATGCCTTAAAAATGGCTTTAAAATGGATTTGGAGCATGGAGACGATTATCTCGGGATTGCAAGATAACCAAACAAAACTTTTAGTGGATTTCTACTTATTTTATTAAATATCATCTCCACCAAACAGGACAAGCTTGCATCTGTTATAGTTTTGGAGAAAAATGTGTTCATTTCATGTATGCGCGAAATGCCTTAAAAATGGCTTTAAAATGGATTTGGAGCATGGAGACGATTATCTCGGGATTGCAAGATAACCAAACAAAACTTTTAGTGGATTTCTACTTATTTTATTAAATATCATCTCCACCAAACAGGACAAGCTTGCATCTGTTATAGTTTTGGAGAAAAATGTGTTCATTTCATGTATGCGCGAAATGCCTTAAAAATGGCTTTAAAATGGATTTGGAGCATGGAGAGGATTATCTCGGGATTGCAATATAACCAAACAAAACTTTTAGTGGATTTCTACTTATTTTATTAAATATCATCTCCACCAAACAGGACAAGCTTGCATCTGTTATAGTTTTGGAGAAAAATGTGTTCATTTCATGTATGCGCGAAATGCCTTAAAAATGGCTTTAAAATGGATTTGGAGCATGGAGACAATTATCTCGGGATTGCAAGATAACCAAACAAAACTTTTAGTGGATTTCTACTTATTTTATTAAATATCATCTCCACCAAACAGGACAAGCTTGCATCTGTTATAGTTTTGGAGAAAAATGTGTTCATTTCATGTATGCGCGAAATGCCTTAAAAATGGCTTTAAAATGGATTTGGAGCATGGAGACGATTATCTCAGGATGGCAATATAAACAAACGAAACTTTTAGTAGATTTCTACTTATTTTATTAAATATTATCTCCACCAAACAGGACAAGCTTGCATCTGTTATAGTTTTGGAGAAAAATGTGTTCATTTCATGTATGCGCGAAATGCCTTAAAAATGGCTTTAAAATGGATTTGGAGCATGGAGACGATTATCTCGGGATTGCAAGATAACCAAACAAAACTTTTAGTGGATTTCTACTTATTTTATTAAATATCATCTCCACCAAACAGGACAAGCTTGCATGTGTTATAGTTTTGGAGAAAAATGTGTTCATTTCATGTATGCGCGAAATGCCTTAAAAATGGCTTTAAAATGGATTTGGAGCATGGAGACGATTATCTCGGGATTGCAAGATAACCAAACAAAACTTTTAGTGGATTTCTACTTATTTTATTAAATATCATCTCCACCAAACAGGACAAGCTTGCATCTGTTATAGTTTTGGAGAAAAATGTGTTCATTTCATGTATGCGCGAAATGCCTTAAAAATGGCTTTAAAATGGATTTGGAGCATGGAGACGATTATCTCGGGATTGCAAGATAACCAAACAAAACTTTTAGTGGATTTCTACTTATTTTATTAAATATCATCTCCACCAAACAGGACAAGCTTGCATCTGTTATAGTTTTGGAGAAAAATGTGTTCATTTCATGTATGCGCGAAATGCCTTAAAAATGGCTTTAAAATGGATTTGGAGCATGGAGACGATTATCTCGGGATTGCAAGATAACCAAACAAAACTTTTAGTGGATTTCTACTTATTTTATTAAATATCATCTCCACCAAACAGGACAAGCTTGCATCTGTTATAGTTTTGGAGAAAAATGTGTTCATTTCATGTATGCGCGAAATGCCTTAAAAATGGCTTTAAAATGGATTTGGAGCATGGAGACGATTATCTCGGGATTGCAAGATAACCAAACAAAACTTTTAGTGGATTTCTACTTATTTTATTAAATATCATCTCCACCAAACAGGACAAGCTTGCATCTGTTATAGTTTTGGAGAAAAATGAGTTCATTTCATGTATGCGCGAAATGCCTTAAAAATGGCTTTAAAATGGATTTGGAGCATGGAGACGATTATCTCGGGATTGCAAGATAACCAAACAAAACTTTTAGTGGATTTCTACTTATTTTATTAAATATCATCTCCACCAAACAGGACAAGCTTGCATCTGTTATAGTTTTGGAGAAAAATGTGTTCATTTCATGTATGCGCGAAATGCCTTAAAAATGGCTTTAAAATGGATTTGGAGCATGGAGACGATTATCTCGGGATTGCAAGATAACCAAACAAAACTTTTAGTGGATTTCTACTTATTTTATTAAATATCATCTCCACCAAACAGGACAAGCTTGCATCTGTTATAGTTTTGGAGAAAAATGTGTTCATTTCATGTATGCGCAAAATGCCTTAAAAATGGCTTTAAAATGGATTTGGAGCATGGAGACGATTATCTCAGGATGGCAATATAAACAAACGAAACTTTTAGTGGATTTCTATTTATTTTATTAAATATCATCTCCACCAAACAGGACAAGCTTGCATCTGTTATAGTTTTGGAGAAAAATGTGTTCATTTCATGTATGCGCGAAATGCCTTAAAAATGGCTTTAAAATGGATTTGGAGCATGGAGACGATTATCTCGGGATTGCAAGATAACCAAACAAAACTTTTAGTGGATTTCTACTTATTTTATTAAATATCATCTCCACCAAACAGGACAAGCTTGCATCTGTTAAAGTTTTGGAGAAAAATGTGTTCATTTCATGTATGCGCGAAATGCCTTAAAAATGGCTTTAAAATGGATTTGGAGCATGGAGACGATTATCTCGGGATTGCAAGATAACCAAACAAAACTTTTAGTGGATTTCTACTTATTTTATTAAATATCATCTCCACCAAACAGGACAAGCTTGCATCTGTTATAGTTTTGGAGAAAAATGTGTTCATTTCATGTATGCGCGAAATGCCTTAAAAATGGCTTTAAAATGGATTTGGAGCATGGAGACGATTATCTCGGGATTGCAAGATAACCAAACAAAACTTTTAGTGGATTTCTACTTATTTTATTAAATATCATCTCCACCAAACAGGACAAGCTTGCATCTGTTATAGTTTTGGAGAAAAATGTGTTCATTTCATGTATGCGCGAAATGCCTTAAAAATGGCTTTAAAATGGATTTGGAGCATGGAGACGATTATCTCGGGATTGCAATATAACCAAACAAAACTTTTAGTGGATTTCTACTTATTTTATTAAATATCATCTCCACCAAACAGGACAAGCTTGCATCTGTTATAGTTTTGGAGAAAAATGTGTTCATTTCATGTATGCGCGAAATGCCTTAAAAATGGCTTTAAAATGGATTTGGAGCATGGAGACGATTATCTCGGGATTGCAAGATAACCAAACAAAACTTTTAGTGGATTTCTACTTATTTTATTAAATATCATCTCCACCAAACAGGACAAGCTTGCAACTGTTATAGTTTTGGAGAAAAATGTGTTCATTTCATGTATGCGCGAAATGCCTTAAAAATGGCTTTAAAATGGATTTGGAGCATGGAGACGATTATCTCGGGATTGCAAGATAACCAAACAAAACTTTTAGTGGATTTCTACTTATTTTATTAAATATCATCTCCACCAAACAGGACAAGCTTGCATCTGTTATAGTTTTGGAGAAAAATGTGTTCATTTCATGTATGCGCGAAATGCCTTAAAAATGGCTTTAAAATGGATTTGGAGCATGGAGACGATTATCTCGGGATTGCAAGATAACCAAACAAAACTTTTAGTGGATTTCTACTTATTTTATTAAATATCATCTCCACCAAACAGGACAAGCTTGCATCTGTTATAGTTTTGGAGAAAAATGTGTTCATTTCATGTATGCGCGAAATGCCTTAAAAATGGCTTTAAAATGGATTTGGAGCATGGAGACGATTATCTCGGGATTGCAAGATAACCAAACAAAACTTTTAGTGGATTTCTACTTATTTTATTAAATATCATCTCCACCAAACAGGACAAGCTGGCATCTGTTATAGTTTTGGAGAAAAATGTGTTCATTTCATGTATGCGCGAAATGCCTTAAAAATGGCTTTAAAATGGATTTGGAGCATGGAGACGATTATCTCGGGATTGCAAGATAACCAAACAAAACTTTTAGTGGATTTCTACTTATTTTATTAAATATCATCTCCACCAAACAGGACAAGCTTGCACCTGTTATAGTTTTGGAGAAAAATGTGTTCATTTCATGTATGCGCGAAATGCCTTAAAAATGGCTTTAAAATGGATTTGGAGCATAGAGACGATTATTTTGGGATTGCAAGATAACCAAACAAAACTTTTAGTGGATTTCTACTTTTTTTATTAAATATCATCTCCACCAAACAGGACAAGCTTGCATGTGTTATAGTTTTGGAGAAAAATGTGTTCATTTCATGTATGCGCAAAATGCCCTTGAAATGGCTTTAAAATGGATTTGGAGCATGGAGACGATTATCTCAGGATGGCAATATAAACAAACGAAACTTTTAGTAGATTTCTACTTATTTTATTAAATATTATCTCCACCAAACAGGACAAGCTTGCATCTGTTATAGTTTTGGAGAAAAATGTGTTCATTTCATGTATGCGCGAAATGCCTTAAAATGGCTTTAAAATGGATTTGGAGCATGGAGACGATTATCTCGGATTGCAAGATAACCAAACAAAACTTTTAGTGGATTTCTACTTATTTTATTAAATATCATCTCCACCAAACAGGACAAGCTTGCATCTGTTATAGTTTTGGAGAAAATGTGTTCATTTCATGTATGCGCGAAATGCCTTAAAAATGGCTTTAAAATGGATTTGGAGCATGGAGACGATTATCTCGGGATTGCAAGATAACCAAACAAAACTTTTAGTGGATTTCTACTTATTTTATTAAATATCATCTCCACCAAACAGGACAAGCTTGCATCTGTTATAGTTTTGGAGAAAAATGTGTTCATTTCATGTATGCGCGAAATGCCTTAAAAATGGCTTTAAAATGGATTTGGAGCATGGAGACGATTATCTCGGGATTGCAAGATAACCAAACAAAACTTTTAGTGGATTTCTACTTATTTTATTAAATATCATCTCCACCAAACAGGACAAGCTTGCATCTGTTATAGTTTTGGAGAAAAATGTGTTCATTTCATGTATGCGCGAAATGCCTTAAAAATGGCTTTAAAATGGATTTGGAGCATGGAGACGATTATCTCGGGATTGCAAGATAACCAAACAAAACTTTTAGTGGATTTCTACTTATTTTATTAATATCATCTCCACCAAACAGGACAAGCTTGCTTCTGTTATAGTTTTGGAGAAAAATGTGTTCATTTCATGTATGCGCGAAATGCCTTAAAAATGGCTTTAAATGGATTTGGAGCATGGAGACGATTATCTCGGGATTGCAATATAACCAAACAAAACTTTTAGTGGATTTCTACTTATTTTATTAAATATCATCTCCACCAAACAGGACAAGCTTGCATCTGTTATAGTTTTGGAGAAAAATGTGTTCATTTCATGTATGCGCGAAATGCCTTAAAAATGGCTTTAAAATGGATTTGGAGCATGGAGACGATTATCTCGGATTGCAAGATAACCAAACAAAACTTTTAGTGGATTTCTACTTATTTTATTAAATATCATCTCCACCAAACAGGACAAGCTTGCATCTGTTATAGTTTTGGAGAAAAATGTGTTCATTTCATGTATGCGCGAAATGCCTTAAAAATGGCTTTAAAATGGATTTGGAGCATGGAGACGATTATCTCGGGATTGCAAGATAACCAAACAAAACTTTTAGTGGATTTCTACTTATTTTATTAAATATCATCTCCACCAAACAGGACAAGCTTGCATCTGTTATAGTTTTGGAGAAAAATGTGTTCATTTCATGTATGCGCGAAATGCCTTAAAATGGCTTTAAAATGGATTTGGAGCATGGAGACGATTATCTCGGGATTGCAAGATAACCAAACAAAACTTTTAGTGGATTTCTACTTATTTTATTAAATATCATCTCCACCAAACAGGACAAGCTTGCATGTGTTATAGTTTGGAGAAAAATGTGTTCATTTCATGTATGCGCAAAATGCCTTTGAAATGGCTTTAAAATGGATTTGGAGCATGGAGACGATTATCTCGGGATTGCAAGATAACCAACAAAACTTTTAGTGGATTTCTACTTATTTTATTAAATATCATCTCCACCAAACAGGACAAGCTTGCATCTGTTATAGTTTTGGAGAAAAATGTGTTCATTTCATGTATGCGCGAAATGCCTTAAAAATGGCTTTAAAATGGATTTGGAGCATGGAGACGATTATCTCGGGATTGCAAGATAACCAAACAAAACTTTTAGTGGATTTCTACTTATTTTATTAAATATCATCTCCACCAAACAGGACAAGCTTGCATGTG
This sequence comes from Anomaloglossus baeobatrachus, assembly GCF_048569485.1. Lineage (NCBI taxonomy): Eukaryota > Metazoa > Chordata > Amphibia > Anura > Aromobatidae > Anomaloglossus > Anomaloglossus baeobatrachus. The sequence goes on from NW_027441899.1 coordinate 532,274, forward strand.
TTATAGTTTTGGAGAAAAATGTGTTCATTTCATGTATGCGCAAAATGCCTTTGAAATGGCTTTAAAATGGATTTGGAGCATGGAGACGATTATCTCGGGATTGCAAGATAACCAAACAAAACTTTTAGTGGATTTCTACTTATTTTATTAAATATCATCTCCACCAAACAGGACAAGCTTGCATCTGTTATAGTTTTGGAGAAAAATGTGTTCATTTCATGTATGCGCGAAATGCCTTAAAAATGGCTTTAAAATGGATTTGGAGCATGGAGACGATTATCTCGGGATTGCAAGATAACCAAACAAACTTTTAGTGGATTTCTACTTATTTTATTAAATATCATCTCCACCAAACAGGACAAGCTTGCATCTGTTATAGTTTTGGAGAAAAATGTGTTCATTTCATGTATGCGCGAAATGCCTTAAAAATGGCTTTAAAATGGATTTGGAGCATGGAGACGATTATCTCGGGATTGCAAGATAACCAAACAAAACTTTTAGTGGATTTCTACTTATTTTATTAAATATCATCTCCACCAAACAGGACAAGCTTGCATCTGTTATAGTTTTGGAGAAAAATGTGTTCATTTCATGTATGCGCGAAATGCCTTAAAAATGGCTTTAAAATGGATTTGGAGCATGAGACGATTAGACGATTATCTCGGGATTGCAAGATAACCAAACAAAACTTTTAGTGGATTTCTACTTATTTTATTAAATATCATCTCCACCAAACAGGACAAGCTTGCATGTGTTATAGTTTTGGAGAAAAATGTGTTCATTTCATGTATGCGCAAAATGCCTTTGAAATGGCTTTAAAATGGATTTGGAGCATGGAGACGATTATCTCGGGATTGCAAGATAACCAAACAAAACTTTTAGTGGATTTCTACTTATTTTATTAAATATCATCTCCACCAAACAGGACAAGCTTGCATCTGTTATAGTTTTGGAGAAAAATGTGTTCATTTCATGTATGCGCGAAATGCCTTAAAATGGCTTTAAAATGGATTTGGAGCATGGAGACGATTATCTCGGGATTGCAAGATAACCAAACAAAACTTTTAGTGGATCTCTACTTATTTTATTAAATATCATCTCCACCAAACAGGACAAGCTTGCATCTGTTATAGTTTTGGAGAAAAATGTGTTCATTTCATGTATGCGCGAAATGCCTTAAAAATGGCTTTAAAATGGATTTGGAGCATGGAGACGATTATCTCGGGATTGCAAGATAACCAAACAAAACTTTTAGTGGATTTCTACTTATTTTATTAAATATCATCTCCACCAAACAGGACAAGCTTGCATCTGTTATAGTTTTGGAGAAAAATGTGTTCATTTCATGTATGCGCGAAATGCCTTAAAAATGGCTTTAAAATGGATTTGGAGCATGGAGACGATTATCTCGGGATTGCAAGATAACCAAACAAAACTTTTAGTGGATTTCTACTTATTTTATTAAATATCATCTCCACCAAACAGGACAAGCTTGCATCTGTTATAGTTTTGGAGAAAAATGTGTTCATTTCATGTATGCGCGAAATGCCTTAAAAATGGCTTTAAAATGGATTTGGAGCATGGAGACGATTATCTCGGGATTGCAAGATAACCAAACAAACCTTTTAGTGGATTTCTACTTATTTTATTAAATATCATCTCCACCAAACAGGACAAGCTTGCATCTGTTATAGTTTTGGAGAAAAATGTGTTCATTTCATGTATGCGCGAAATGCCTTAAAAATGGCTTTAAAATGGATTTGGAGCATGGAGACGATTATCTCGGGATTGCAAGATAACCAAACAAAACTTTTAGTGGATTTCTACTTATTTTATTAAATATCATCTCCACCAAACAGGACAAGCTTGCATCTGTTATAGTTTTGGAGAAAAATGTGTTCATTTCATGTATGCGCGAAATGCCTTAAAAATGGCTTTAAAATGGATTTGGAGCATGGAGACGATTATCTCGGGATTGCAATATAACCAAACAAAACTTTTAGTGGATTTCTACTTATTTTATTAAATATCATCTCCACCAAACAGGACAAGCTTGCATCTGTTATAGTTTTGGAGAAAAATGTGTTCATTTCATGTATGCGCGAAATGCCTTAAAAATGGCTTTAAAATGGATTTGGAGCATGGAGACGATTATCTCGGGATTGCAAGATAACCAAACAAAACTTTTAGTGGATTTCTACTTATTTTATTAAATATCATCTCCACCAAACAGGACAAGCTTGCATCTGTTATAGTTTTGGAGAAAAATGTGTTCATTTCATGTATGCGCGAAATGCCTTAAAAATGGCTTTAAAATGGATTTGGAGCATGGAGACGATTATCTCGGGATTGCAAGATAACCAAACAAAATTTTTAGTGGATTTCTACTTATTTTATTAAATATCATCTCCACCAAACAGGACAAGCTTGCATCTGTTATAGTTTTGGAGAAAAATGTGTTCATTTCATGTATGCGCGAAATGTCTTAAAAATGGATTTAAAATGGATTTGGAGCATGGAGACGATTATCTCGGGATTGCAAGATAACCAAACAAAACTTTTAGTGGATTTCTACTTATTTTATTAAATATCATCTCCACCAAACAGGACAAGCTTGCATGTGTTATAGTTTTGGAGAAAAATGTGTTCATTTCATGTATGCGCAAAATGCCTTTGAAATGGCTTTAAAATGGATTTGGAGCATGGAGACGATTATCTCGGGATTGCAAGATAACCAAACAAAACTTTTAGTGGATTTCTACTTATTTTATTAAATATCATCTCCACCAAACAGGACAAGCTTGCATCTGTTATAGTTTTGGAGAAAAATGTGTTCATTTCATATATGCGCGAAATGCCTTAAAAATGGCTTTAAAATGGATTTGGAGCATGGAGACGATTATCTCGGGATTGCAAGATAACCAAAAAAGATTTTAGTGGATTTCTACTTATTTTATTAAATATCATCTCCACCAAACAGGACAAGCTTGCATCTGTTATAGTTTTGGAGAAAAATGTGTTCATTTCATGTATGCGCGAAATGCCTTAAAAATGGCTTTAAAATGGATTTGGAGCATGGAGACGATTATCTCGGGATTGCAAGATAACCAAACAAAACTTTTAGTGGATTTCTACTTATTTTATTAAATATCATCTCCACCAAACAGGACAAGCTTGCATCTGTTATAGTTTTGGAGAAAAATGTGTTCATTTCATGTATGCGCGAAATGCCTTAAAAATGGCTTTAAAATGGATTTGGAGCATGGAGACGATTATCTCGGGATTGCAAGATAACCAAACAAAACTTTTAGTGGATTTCTACTTATTTTATTAAATATCATCTCCACCAAACAGGACAAGCTTGCATCTGTTATAGTTTTGGAGAAAAATGTGTTCATTTCATGTATGCGCGAAATGCCTTAAAAATGGCTTTAAAATGGATTTGGAGCATGGAGACGATTATCTCGGGATTGCAAGATAACCAAACAAAACTTTTAGTGGATTTCTACTTATTTTATTAAATATCATCTCCACCAAACAGGACAAGCTTGCATCTGTTATAGTTTTGGAGAAAAATGTGTTCATTTCATGTATGCGCGAAATGCCTTAAAAATGGCTTTAAAATGGATTTGGAGCATGGAGACGATTATCTCGGGATTGCAAGATAACCAAACAAAACTTTTAGTGGATTTCTACTTATTTTATTAAATATCATCTCCACCAAACAGGACAAGCTTGCATCTGTTATAGTTTTGGAGAAAAATGTGTTCATTTCATGTATGCGCGAAATGCCTTAAAAATGGCTTTAAAATGGATTTGGAGCATGGAGACGATTATCTCGGGATTGCAAGATAACCAAACAAAACTTTTAGTGGATTTCTACTTATTTTATTAAATATCATCTCCACCAAACAGGACAAGCTTGCATCTGTTATAGTTTTCGAGAAAAATGTGTTCATTTCATGTATGCGCGAAATGCCTTAAAAATGGCTTTAAAATGGATTTGGAGCATGGAGACGATTATCTCGGGATTGCAAGATAACCAAACAAAACTTTTAGTGGATGTCTACTTATTTTATTAAATATCATCTCCACCAAACAGGACAAGCTTGCATCTGTTATAGTTTTGGAGAAAAATGTGTTCATTTCATGTATGCGCGAAATGCCTTAAAAATGGCTTTAAAATGGATTTGGAGCATGGAGACGATTATCTCGGGATTGCAAGATAACCAAACAAAACTTTTAGTGGATTTCTACTTATTTTATTAAATATCATCTCCACCAAACAGGACAAGCTTGCATGTGTTATAGTTTTGGAGAAAAATGTGTTCATTTCATGTATGCGCAAAATGCCTTAAAAATGGCTTTAAAATGGATTTGGAGCATGGAGACGATTATCTCAGGATGGCAATATAAACAAACGAAACTTTTAGTAGATTTCTACTTATTTTATTAAATATTATCTCCACCAAACAGGACAAGCTTGCATCTGTTATAGTTTTGGAGAAAAATGTGTTCATTTCATGTATGCGCGAAATGCCTTAAAAATGGCTTTAAAATGGATTTGGAGCATGGAGACGATTATCTCGGGATTGCAAGATAACCAAACAAAACTTTTAGTGGATTTCTACTTATTTTATTAAATATCATCTCCACCAAACAGGACAAGCTTGCATCTGTTATAGTTTTGGAGAAAAATGTGTTCATTTCATGTATGCGCGAAATGCCTTAAAAATGGCTTTAAAATGGATTTGGAGCATGGAGACGATTATCTCGGGATTGCAAGATAACCAAACAAAACTTTTAGTGGATTTCTACTTATTTTATTAAATATCATCTCCACCAAACAGGACAAGCTTGCATCTGTTATAGTTTTGGAGAAAAATGTGTTCATTTCATGTATGCGCGAAATGCCTTAAAAATGGCTTTAAAATGGATTTGGAGTATGGAGACGATTATCTCGGGATTGCAAGATAACCAAACAAAACTTTTAGTGGATTTCTACTTATTTTATTAAATATCATCTCCACCAAACAGGACAAGCTTGCATCTGTTAAAGTTTTGGAGAAAAATGTGTTCATTTCATGTATGCGCGAAATGCCTTAAAAATGGCTTTAAAATGGATTTGGAGCATGGAGACGATTATCTCGGGATTGCAAGATAACCAAACAAAACTTTTAGTGGATTTCTACTTATTTTATTAAATATCATCTCCACCAAACAGGACAAGCTTGCATCTGTTATAGTTTTGGAGAAAAATGTGTTCATTTCATGTATGCGCGAAATGCCTTAAAAATGGCTTTAAAATGGATTTGGAGCATGGAGACGATTATCTCGGGATTGCAAGATAACCAAACAAAACTTTTAGTGGATTTCTACTTATTTTATTAAATATCATCTCCACCAAACAGGACAAGCTTGCATCTGTTATAGTTTTGGAGAAAAATGTGTTCATTTCATGTATGCGCGAAATGCCTTAAAAATGGCTTTAAAATGGATTTGGAGCATGGAGACGATTATCTCGGGATTGCAATATAACCAAACAAAACTTTTAGTAGATTTCTACTTATTTTATTATATATCATCTCCACCAAACAGGACAAGCTTGCATCTGTTATAGTTTTGGAGAAAAATGTGTTCATTTCATGTATGCGCGAAATGCCTTAAAAATGGCTTTAAAATGGATTTGGAGCATGGAGACGATTATCTCGGGATTGCAAGATAACCAAACAAAACTTTTAGTGGATTTCTACTTATTTTATTAAATATCATCTCCACCAAACAGGACAAGCTTGCATCTGTTATAGTTTTGGAGAAAAATGTGTTCATTTCATGTATGCGCGAAATGCCTTAAAAATGGCTTTAAAATGGATTTGGAGCATGGAGACGATTATCTCGGGATTGCAAGATAACCAAACAAAACTTTTAGTGGATTTCTACTTATTTTATTAAATATCATCTCCACCAAACAGGACAAGCTTGCATCTGTTATAGTTTTGGAGAAAAATGTGTTCATTTCATGTATGCGCGAAATGCCTTAAAAATGGCTTTAAAATGGATTTGGAGCATGGAGACGATTATCTCGGGATTGCAAGATAACCAAACAAAACTTTTAGTGGATTTCTACTTATTTTATTAAATATCATCTCCACCAAACAGGACAAGCTTGCATCTGTTATAGTTTTGGAGAAAAATGTGTTCATTTCATGTATGCGCGAAATGCCTTAAAAATGGCTTTAAAATGGATTTTGAGCATGGAGACGATTATCTCGGGATTGCAAGATAACCAAACAAAACTTTTAGTGGATTTCTACTTATTTTATTAAATATCATCTCCACCAAACAGGACAAGCTTGCATCTGTTATAGTTTTGGAGAAAAATGTGTTCATTTCATGTATGCGCAAAATGCCTTAAAAATGGCTTTAAAATGGATTTGGAGCATGGAGACGATTATCTCAGGATGGCAATATAAACAAACGAAACTTTTAGTGGATTTCTACTTATTTTATTAAATATCATCTCCACCAAACAGGACAAGCTTGCATCTGTTATAGTTTTGGAGAAAAATGTGTTCATTTCATGTATGCGCGAAATGCCTTAAAAATGGCTTTAAAATGGATTTGGAGCATGGAGACGATTATCTCGGGATTGCAAGATAACCAAACAAAACTTTTAGTGGATTTCTACTTATTTTATTAAATATCATCTCCACCAAACAGGACAAGCTTGCATCTGTTAAAGTTTTGGAGAAAAATGTGTTCATTTCATGTATGCGCGAAATGCCTTAAAAATGGCTTTAAAATGGATTTGGAGCATGGAGACGATTATCTCGGGATTGCAAGATAACCAAACAAAACTTTTAGTGGATTTCTACTTATTTTATTAAATATCATCTCCACCAAACAGGACAAGCTTGCATCTGTTATAGTTTTGGAGAAAAATGTGTTCATTTCATGTATGCGCGAAATGCCTTAAAAATGGCTTTAAAATGGATTTGGAGCATGGAGACGATTATCTCGGGATTGCAAGATAACCAAACAAAACTTTTAGTGGATTTCTACTTATTTTATTAAATATCATCTCCACCAAACAGGACAAGCTTGCATCTGTTATAGTTTTGGAGAAAAATGTGTTCATTTCATGTATGCGCGAAATGCCTTAAAAATGGCTTTAAAATGGATTTGGAGCATGGAGACGATTATCTCGGGATTGCAATATAACCAAACAAAACTTTTAGTGGATTTCTACTTATTTTATTAAATATCATCTCCACCAAACAGGACAAGCTTGCATCTGTTATAGTTTTGGAGAAAAATGTGTTCATTTCATGTATGCGCGAAATGCCTTAAAAATGGCTTTAAAATGGATTTGGAGCATGGAGACGATTATCTCGGGATTGCAAGATAACCAAACAAAACTTTTAGTGGATTTCTACTTATTTTATTAAATATCATCTCCACCAAACAGGACAAGCTTGCATCTGTTATAGTTTTGGAGAAAAATGTGTTCATTTCATGTATGCGCGAAATGCCTTAAAAATGGCTTTAAAATGGATTTGGAGCATGGAGACGATTATCTCGGGATTGCAAGATAACCAAACAAAACTTTTAGTGGATTTCTACTTATTTTATTAAATATCATCTCCACCAAACAGGACAAGCTTGCATCTGTTATAGTTTTGGAGAAAAATGAGTTCATTTCATGTATGCGCGAAATGCCTTAAAAATGGCTTTAAAATGGATTTGGAGCATGGAGACGATTATCTCGGGATTGCAAGATAACCAAACAAAACTTTTAGTGGATTTCTACTTATTTTATTAAATATCATCTCCACCAAACAGGACAAGCTTGCATCTGTTATAGTTTTGGAGAAAAATGTGTTCATTTCATGTATGCGCGAAATGCCTTAAAAATGGCTTTAAAATGGATTTGGAGCATGGAGACGATTATCTCGGGATTGCAAGATAACCAAACAAAACTTTTAGTGGATTTCTACTTATTTTATTAAATATCATCTCCACCAAACAGGACAAGCTTGCATCTGTTATAGTTTTGGAGAAAAATGTGTTCATTTCATGTATGCGCAAAATGCCTTAAAAATGGCTTTAAAATGGATTTGGAGCATGGAGACGATTATCTCAGGATGGCAATATAAACAAACGAAACTTTTAGTGGATTTCTACTTATTTTATTAAATATCATCTCCACCAAACAGGACAAGCTTGCATCTGTTATAGTTTTGGAGAAAAATGTGTTCATTTCATGTATGCGCGAAATGCCTTAAAAATGGCTTTAAAATGGATTTGGAGCATGGAGACGATTATCTCGGGATTGCAAGATAACCAAACAAAACTTTTAGTGGATTTCTACTTATTTTATTAAATATCATCTCCACCAAACAGGACAAGCTTGCATCTGTTAAAGTTTTGGAGAAAAATGTGTTCATTTCATGTATGCGCGAAATGCCTTAAAAATGGCTTTAAAATGGATTTGGAGCATGGAGACGATTATCTCGGGATTGCAAGATAACCAAACAAAACTTTTAGTGGATTTCTACTTATTTTATTAAATATCATCTCCACCAAAAAGGACAAGCTTGCATCTGTTATAGTTTTGGAGAAAAATGTGTTCATTTCATGTATGCGCGAAATGCCTTAAAAATGGCTTTAAAATGGATTTGGAGCATGGAGACGATTATCTCGGGATTGCAAGATAACCAAACAAAACTTTTAGTGGATTTCTACTTATTTTATTAAATATCATCTCCACCAAACAGGACAAGCTTGCATCTGTTATAGTTTTGGAGAAAAATGTGTTCATTTCAAGTATGCGCGAAATGCCTTAAAAATGGCTTTAAAATGGATTTGGAGCATGGAGACGATTATCTCGGGATTGCAATATAACCAAACAAAACTTTTAGTGGATTTCTACTTATTTTATTAAATATCATCTCCACCAAACAGGACAAGCTTGCATCTGTTATAGTTTTGGAGAAAAATGTGTTCATTTCATGTATGCGCGAAATGCCTTAAAAATGGCTTTAAAATGGATTTGGAGCATGGAGACGATTATCTCGGGATTGCAAGATAACCAAACAAAACTTTTAGTGGATTTCTACTTATTTTATTAAATATCATCTCCACCAAACAGGACAAGCTTGCATCTGTTATAGTTTTGGAGAAAAATGTGTTCATTTCATGTATGCGCGAAATGCCTTAAAAATGGCTTTAAAATGGATTTGGAGCATGGAGACGATTATCTCGGGATTGCAAGATAACCAAACAAAACTTTTAGTGGATTTCTACTTATTTTATTAAATATCATCTCCACCAAACAGGACAAGCTTGCATCTGTTATAGTTTTGGAGAAAAATGTGTTCATTTCATGTATGCGCGAAATGCCTTAAAAATGGCTTTAAAATGGATTTGGAGCATGGAGACGATTATCTCGGGATTGCAAGATAACCAAACAAAACTTTTAGTGGATTTCTACTTATTTTATTAAATATCATCTCCACCAAACAGGACAAGCTGGCATCTGTTATAGTTTTGGAGAAAAATGTGTTCATTTCATGTATGCGCGAAATGCCTTAAAAATGGCTTTAAAATGGATTTGGAGCATGGAGACGATTATCTCGGGATTGCAAGATAACCAAACAAAACTTTTAGTGGATTTCTACTTATTTTATTAAATATCATCTCCACCAAACAGGACAAGCTTGCATCTGTTATAGTTTTGGAGAAAAATGTGTTCATTTCATGTATGCGCGAAATGCCTTAAAAATGGCTTTAAAATGGATTTGGAGCATGGAGACGATTATCTCGGGATTGCAAGATAACCAAACAAAACTTTTAGTGGATTTCTACTTATTTTATTAAATATCATCTCCACCAAACAGGACAAGCTTGCATCTGTTATAGTTTTGGAGAAAAATGTGTTCATTTCATGTATGCGCGAAATGCCTTAAAAATGGCTTTAAAATGGATTTGGAGCATGGAGACGATTATCTCGGGATTGCAAGATAACCAAACAAAACTTTTAGTGGATTTCTACTTATTTTATTAAATATCATCTCCACCAAACAGGACAAGCTTGCATCTGTTATAGTTTTGGAGAAAAATGTGTTCATTTCATGTATGCGCAAAATGCCTTAAAAATGGCTTTAAAATGGATTTGGAGCATGGAGACGATTATCTCGGGATTGCAAGATAACCAAACAAAACTTTTAGTGGATTTCTACTTATTTTATTAAATATCATCTCCACCAAACAGGACAAGCTTGCATCTGTTATAGTTTTGGAGAAAAATGTGTTCATTTCATGTATGCGCGAAATGCCTTAAAAATGGCTTTAAAATGGATTTGGAGCATGGAGACGATTATCTCGGGATTGCAAGATAACCAAACAAAACTTTTAGTGGATTTCTACTTATTTTATTAAATATCATCTCCACCAAACAGGACAAGCTTGCATCTGTTATAGTTTTGGAGAAAAATGTGTTCATTTCATGTATGCGCGAAATGCCTTAAAAATGGCTTTAAAATGGATTTGGAGCATGGAGAGGATTATCTCGGGATTGCAATATAACCAAACAAAACTTTTAGTGGATTTCTACTTATTTTATTAAATATCATCTCCACCAAACAGGACAAGCTTGCATCTGTTATAGTTTTGGAGAAAAATGTGTTCATTTCATGTATGCGCGAAATGCCTTAAAAATGGCTTTAAAATGGATTTGGAGCATGGAGACAATTATCTCGGGATTGCAAGATAACCAAACAAAACTTTTAGTGGATTTCTACTTATTTTATTAAATATCATCTCCACCAAACAGGACAAGCTTGCATCTGTTATAGTTTTGGAGAAAAATGTGTTCATTTCATGTATGCGCGAAATGCCTTAAAAATGGCTTTAAAATGGATTTGGAGCATGGAGACGATTATCTCAGGATGGCAATATAAACAAACGAAACTTTTAGTAGATTTCTACTTATTTTATTAAATATTATCTCCACCAAACAGGACAAGCTTGCATCTGTTATAGTTTTGGAGAAAAATGTGTTCATTTCATGTATGCGCGAAATGCCTTAAAAATGGCTTTAAAATGGATTTGGAGCATGGAGACGATTATCTCGGGATTGCAAGATAACCAAACAAAACTTTTAGTGGATTTCTACTTATTTTATTAAATATCATCTCCACCAAACAGGACAAGCTTGCATGTGTTATAGTTTTGGAGAAAAATGTGTTCATTTCATGTATGCGCGAAATGCCTTAAAAATGGCTTTAAAATGGATTTGGAGCATGGAGACGATTATCTCGGGATTGCAAGATAACCAAACAAAACTTTTAGTGGATTTCTACTTATTTTATTAAATATCATCTCCACCAAACAGGACAAGCTTGCATCTGTTATAGTTTTGGAGAAAAATGTGTTCATTTCATGTATGCGCGAAATGCCTTAAAAATGGCTTTAAAATGGATTTGGAGCATGGAGACGATTATCTCGGGATTGCAAGATAACCAAACAAAACTTTTAGTGGATTTCTACTTATTTTATTAAATATCATCTCCACCAAACAGGACAAGCTTGCATCTGTTATAGTTTTGGAGAAAAATGTGTTCATTTCATGTATGCGCGAAATGCCTTAAAAATGGCTTTAAAATGGATTTGGAGCATGGAGACGATTATCTCGGGATTGCAAGATAACCAAACAAAACTTTTAGTGGATTTCTACTTATTTTATTAAATATCATCTCCACCAAACAGGACAAGCTTGCATCTGTTATAGTTTTGGAGAAAAATGTGTTCATTTCATGTATGCGCGAAATGCCTTAAAAATGGCTTTAAAATGGATTTGGAGCATGGAGACGATTATCTCGGGATTGCAAGATAACCAAACAAAACTTTTAGTGGATTTCTACTTATTTTATTAAATATCATCTCCACCAAACAGGACAAGCTTGCATCTGTTATAGTTTTGGAGAAAAATGAGTTCATTTCATGTATGCGCGAAATGCCTTAAAAATGGCTTTAAAATGGATTTGGAGCATGGAGACGATTATCTCGGGATTGCAAGATAACCAAACAAAACTTTTAGTGGATTTCTACTTATTTTATTAAATATCATCTCCACCAAACAGGACAAGCTTGCATCTGTTATAGTTTTGGAGAAAAATGTGTTCATTTCATGTATGCGCGAAATGCCTTAAAAATGGCTTTAAAATGGATTTGGAGCATGGAGACGATTATCTCGGGATTGCAAGATAACCAAACAAAACTTTTAGTGGATTTCTACTTATTTTATTAAATATCATCTCCACCAAACAGGACAAGCTTGCATCTGTTATAGTTTTGGAGAAAAATGTGTTCATTTCATGTATGCGCAAAATGCCTTAAAAATGGCTTTAAAATGGATTTGGAGCATGGAGACGATTATCTCAGGATGGCAATATAAACAAACGAAACTTTTAGTGGATTTCTATTTATTTTATTAAATATCATCTCCACCAAACAGGACAAGCTTGCATCTGTTATAGTTTTGGAGAAAAATGTGTTCATTTCATGTATGCGCGAAATGCCTTAAAAATGGCTTTAAAATGGATTTGGAGCATGGAGACGATTATCTCGGGATTGCAAGATAACCAAACAAAACTTTTAGTGGATTTCTACTTATTTTATTAAATATCATCTCCACCAAACAGGACAAGCTTGCATCTGTTAAAGTTTTGGAGAAAAATGTGTTCATTTCATGTATGCGCGAAATGCCTTAAAAATGGCTTTAAAATGGATTTGGAGCATGGAGACGATTATCTCGGGATTGCAAGATAACCAAACAAAACTTTTAGTGGATTTCTACTTATTTTATTAAATATCATCTCCACCAAACAGGACAAGCTTGCATCTGTTATAGTTTTGGAGAAAAATGTGTTCATTTCATGTATGCGCGAAATGCCTTAAAAATGGCTTTAAAATGGATTTGGAGCATGGAGACGATTATCTCGGGATTGCAAGATAACCAAACAAAACTTTTAGTGGATTTCTACTTATTTTATTAAATATCATCTCCACCAAACAGGACAAGCTTGCATCTGTTATAGTTTTGGAGAAAAATGTGTTCATTTCATGTATGCGCGAAATGCCTTAAAAATGGCTTTAAAATGGATTTGGAGCATGGAGACGATTATCTCGGGATTGCAATATAACCAAACAAAACTTTTAGTGGATTTCTACTTATTTTATTAAATATCATCTCCACCAAACAGGACAAGCTTGCATCTGTTATAGTTTTGGAGAAAAATGTGTTCATTTCATGTATGCGCGAAATGCCTTAAAAATGGCTTTAAAATGGATTTGGAGCATGGAGACGATTATCTCGGGATTGCAAGATAACCAAACAAAACTTTTAGTGGATTTCTACTTATTTTATTAAATATCATCTCCACCAAACAGGACAAGCTTGCAACTGTTATAGTTTTGGAGAAAAATGTGTTCATTTCATGTATGCGCGAAATGCCTTAAAAATGGCTTTAAAATGGATTTGGAGCATGGAGACGATTATCTCGGGATTGCAAGATAACCAAACAAAACTTTTAGTGGATTTCTACTTATTTTATTAAATATCATCTCCACCAAACAGGACAAGCTTGCATCTGTTATAGTTTTGGAGAAAAATGTGTTCATTTCATGTATGCGCGAAATGCCTTAAAAATGGCTTTAAAATGGATTTGGAGCATGGAGACGATTATCTCGGGATTGCAAGATAACCAAACAAAACTTTTAGTGGATTTCTACTTATTTTATTAAATATCATCTCCACCAAACAGGACAAGCTTGCATCTGTTATAGTTTTGGAGAAAAATGTGTTCATTTCATGTATGCGCGAAATGCCTTAAAAATGGCTTTAAAATGGATTTGGAGCATGGAGACGATTATCTCGGGATTGCAAGATAACCAAACAAAACTTTTAGTGGATTTCTACTTATTTTATTAAATATCATCTCCACCAAACAGGACAAGCTGGCATCTGTTATAGTTTTGGAGAAAAATGTGTTCATTTCATGTATGCGCGAAATGCCTTAAAAATGGCTTTAAAATGGATTTGGAGCATGGAGACGATTATCTCGGGATTGCAAGATAACCAAACAAAACTTTTAGTGGATTTCTACTTATTTTATTAAATATCATCTCCACCAAACAGGACAAGCTTGCATCTGTTATAGTTTTGGAGAAAAATGTGTTCATTTCATGTATGCGCGAAATGCCTTAAAAATGGCTTTAAAATGGATTTGGAGCATGGAGACGATTATCTCGGGATTGCAAGATAACCAAACAAAACTTTTAGTGGATTTCTACTTATTTTATTAAATATCATCTCCACCAAACAGGAAAAGCTTGCATCTGTTATAGTTTTGGAGAAAAATGTGTTCATTTCATGTATGCGCGAAATGCCTTAAAAATGGCTTTAAAATGGATTTGGAGCATGGAGACGATTATCTCGGGATTGCAAGATAACCAAACAAAACTTTTAGTGGATTTCTACTTATTTTATTAAATATCATCTCCACCAAACAGGACAAGCTTGCATCTGTTATAGTTTTGGAGAAAAATGTGTTCATTTCATGTATGCGCGAAATGCCTTAAAAATGGCTTTAAAATGGATTTGGAGCATGGAGACGATTATCTCGGGATTGCAAGATAACCAAACAAAACTTTTAGTGGATTTCTACTTTTTTTATTAAATATCATCTCCACCAAACAGGACAAGCTTGCATCTGTTATAGTTTTGGAGAAAAATGAGTTCATTTCATGTATGCGCGAAATGCCTTAAAAATGGCTTTAAAATGGATTTGGAGCATGGAGACGATTATCTCGGGATTGCAAGATAACCAAACAAAACTTTTAGTGGATTTCTACTTATTTTATTAAATATCATCTCCACCAAACAGGACAAGCTTGCATCTGTTATAGTTTTGGAGAAAAATGTGTTCATTTCATGTATGCGCGAAATGCCTTAAAAATGGCTTTAAAATGGATTTGGAGCATGGAGACGATTATCTCGGGATTGCAAGATAACCAAACAAAACTTTTAGTGGATTTCTACTTATTTTATTAAATATCATCTCCACCAAACAGGACAAGCTTGCATCTGTTATAGTTTTGGAGAAAAATGTGTTCATTTCATGTATGCGCAAAATGCCTTAAAAATGGCTTTAAAATGGATTTGGAGCATGGAGACGATTATCTCAGGATGGCAATATAAACAAACGAAACTTTTAGTGGATTTCTATTTATTTTATTAAATATCATCTCCACCAAACAGGACAAGCTTGCATCTGTTATAGTTTTGGAGAAAAATGTGTTCATTTCATGTATGCGCGAAATGCCTTAAAAATGGCTTTAAAATGGATTTGGAGCATGGAGACGATTATCTCGGGATTGCAAGATAACCAAACAAAACTTTTAGTGGATTTCTACTTATTTTATTAAATATCATCTCCACCAAACAGGACAAGCTTGCATCTGTTAAAGTTTTGGAGAAAAATGTGTTCATTTCATGTATGCGCGAAATGCCTTAAAAATGGCTTTAAAATGGATTTGGAGCATGGAGACGATTATCTCGGGATTGCAAGATAACCAAACAAAACTTTTAGTGGATTTCTACTTATTTTATTAAATATCATCTCCACCAAACAGGACAAGCTTGCATCTGTTATAGTTTTGGAGAAAAATGTGTTCATTTCATGTATGCGCGAAATGCCTTAAAAATGGCTTTAAAATGGATTTGGAGCATGGAGACGATTATCTCGGGATTGCAAGATAACCAAACAAAACTTTTAGTGGATTTCTACTTATTTTATTAAATATCATCTCCACCAAACAGGACAAGCTTGCATCTGTTATAGTTTTGGAGAAAAATGTGTTCATTTCATGTATGCGCGAAATGCCTTAAAAATGGCTTTAAAATGGATTTGGAGCATGGAGACGATTATCTCGGGATTGCAATATAACCAAACAAAACTTTTAGTGGATTTCTACTTATTTTATTAAATATCATCTCCACCAAACAGGACAAGCTTGCATCTGTTATAGTTTTGGAGAAAAATGTGTTCATTTCATGTATGCGCGAAATGCCTTAAAAATGGCTTTAAAATGGATTTGGAGCATGGAGACGATTATCTCGGGATTGCAAGATAACCAAACAAAACTTTTAGTGGATTTCTACTTATTTTATTAAATATCATCTCCACCAAACAGGACAAGCTTGCATCTGTTATAGTTTTGGAGAAAAATGTGTTCATTTCATGTATGCGCGAAATGCCTTAAAAATGGCTTTAAAATGGATTTGGAGCATGGAGACGATTATCTCGGGATTGCAAGATAACCAAACAAAACTTTTAGTGGATTTCTACTTATTTTATTAAATATCATCTCCACCAAACAGGACAAGCTTGCATCTGTTATAGTTTTGGAGAAAAATGTGTTCATTTCATGTATGCGCGAAATGCCTTAAAAATGGCTTTAAAATGGATTTGGAGCATGGAGACGATTATCTCGGGATTGCAAGATAACCAAACAAAACTTTTAGTGGATTTCTACTTATTTTATTAAATATCATCTCCACCAAACAGGACAAGCTTGCATCTGTTATAGTTTTGGAGAAAAATGTGTTCATTTCATGTATGCGCGAAATGCCTTAAAAATGGCTTTAAAATGGATTTGGAGCATGGAGACGATTATCTCGGGATTGCAAGATAACCAAACAAAACTTTTAGTGGATTTCTACTTATTTTATTAAATATCATCTCCACCAAACAGGACAAGCTGGCATCTGTTATAGTTTTGGAGAAAAATGTGTTCATTTCATGTATGCGCGAAATGCCTTAAAAATGGCTTTAAAATGGATTTGGAGCATGGAGACGATTATCTCGGGATTGCAAGATAACCAAACAAAACTTTTAGTGGATTTCTACTTATTTTATTAAATATCATCTCCACCAAACAGGACAAGCTTGCATCTGTTATAGTTTTGGAGAAAAATGTGTTCATTTCATGTATGCGCGAAATGCCTTAAAAATGGCTTTAAAATGGATTTGGAGCATGGAGACGATTATCTCGGGATTGCAAGATAACCAAACAAAACTTTTAGTGGATTTCTACTTATTTTATTAAATATCATCTCCACCAAACAGGACAAGCTTGCATCTGTTATAGTTTTGGAGAAAAATGTGTTCATTTCATGTATGCGCGAAATGCCTTAAAAATGGCTTTAAAATGGATTTGGAGCATGGAGACGATTATCTCGGGATTGCAAGATAACCAAACAAAACTTTTAGTGGATTTCTACTTATTTTATTAAATATCATCTCCACCAAACAGGACAAGCTTGCATCTGTTATAGTTTTGGAGAAAAATGTGTTCATTTCATGTATGCGCAAAATGCCTTAAAAATGGCTTTAAAATGGATTTGGAGCATGGAGACAATTATCTCGGGATTGCAAGATAACCAAACAAAACTTTTAGTGGATTTCTACTTATTTTATTAAATATCATCTCCACCAAACAGGACAAGCTTGCA
The DNA here is from genome assembly GCF_048569485.1 of Anomaloglossus baeobatrachus. Lineage (NCBI taxonomy): Eukaryota > Metazoa > Chordata > Amphibia > Anura > Aromobatidae > Anomaloglossus > Anomaloglossus baeobatrachus. The sequence goes on from NW_027441899.1 coordinate 549,852, forward strand.
TCTGTTATAGTTTTGGAGAAAAATGTGTTCATTTCATGTATGCGCGAAATGCCTTAAAAATGGCTTTAAAATGGATTTGGAGCATGGAGACGATTATCTCGGGATTGCAAGATAACCAAACAAAACTTTTAGTGGATTTCTACTTATTTTATTAAATATCATCTCCACCAAACAGGACAAGCTTGCATCTGTTATAGTTTTGGAGAAAAATGTGTTCATTTCATGTATGCGCGAAATGCCTTAAAAATGGCTTTAAAATGGATTTGGAGCATGGAGAGGATTATCTCGGGATTGCAATATAACCAAACAAAACTTTTAGTGGATTTCTACTTATTTTATTAAATATCATCTCCACCAAACAGGACAAGCTTGCATCTGTTATAGTTTTGGAGAAAAATGTGTTCATTTCATGTATGCGCGAAATGCCTTAAAAATGGCTTTAAAATGGATTTGGAGCATGGAGACAATTATCTCGGGATTGCAAGATAACCAAACAAAACTTTTAGTGGATTTCTACTTATTTTATTAAATATCATCTCCACCAAACAGGACAAGCTTGCATCTGTTATAGTTTTGGAGAAAAATGTGTTCATTTCATGTATGCGCGAAATGCCTTAAAAATGGCTTTAAAATGGATTTGGAGCATGGAGACGATTATCTCAGGATGGCAATATAAACAAACGAAACTTTTAGTAGATTTCTACTTATTTTATTAAATATTATCTCCACCAAACAGGACAAGCTTGCATCTGTTATAGTTTTGGAGAAAAATGTGTTCATTTCATGTATGCGCGAAATGCCTTAAAAATGGCTTTAAAATGGATTTGGAGCATGGAGACGATTATCTCGGGATTGCAAGATAACCAAACAAAACTTTTAGTGGATTTCTACTTATTTTATTAAATATCATCTCCACCAAACAGGACAAGCTTGCATGTGTTATAGTTTTGGAGAAAAATGTGTTCATTTCATGTATGCGCGAAATGCCTTAAAAATGGCTTTAAAATGGATTTGGAGCATGGAGACGATTATCTCGGGATTGCAAGATAACCAAACAAAACTTTTAGTGGATTTCTACTTATTTTATTAAATATCATCTCCACCAAACAGGACAAGCTTGCATCTGTTATAGTTTTGGAGAAAAATGTGTTCATTTCATGTATGCGCGAAATGCCTTAAAAATGGCTTTAAAATGGATTTGGAGCATGGAGACGATTATCTCGGGATTGCAAGATAACCAAACAAAACTTTTAGTGGATTTCTACTTATTTTATTAAATATCATCTCCACCAAACAGGACAAGCTTGCATCTGTTATAGTTTTGGAGAAAAATGTGTTCATTTCATGTATGCGCGAAATGCCTTAAAAATGGCTTTAAAATGGATTTGGAGCATGGAGACGATTATCTCGGGATTGCAAGATAACCAAACAAAACTTTTAGTGGATTTCTACTTATTTTATTAAATATCATCTCCACCAAACAGGACAAGCTTGCATCTGTTATAGTTTTGGAGAAAAATGTGTTCATTTCATGTATGCGCGAAATGCCTTAAAAATGGCTTTAAAATGGATTTGGAGCATGGAGATTGCAATATAACCAAACAAAACTTTTAGTGGATTTCTACTTATTTTATTAAATATCATCTCCACCAAACAGGACAAGCTTGCATGTGTTATAGTTTTGGAGAAAAATGTGTTCATTTCATGTATGCGCGAAATGCCTTAAAAATGGCTTTAAAATGGATTTGGAGCATGGAGACGATTATCTCAGGATGGCAATATAAACAAACGAAACTTTTAGTAGATTTCTACTTATTTTATTAAATATTATCTCCACCAAACAGGACAAGCTTGCATCTGTTATAGTTTTGGAGAAAAATGTGTTCATTTCATGTATGCGCGAAATGCCTTAAAAATGGCTTTAAAATGGATTTGGAGCATGGAGACGATTATCTCGGGATTGCAAGATAACCAAACAAAACTTTTAGTGGATTTCTACTTATTTTATTAAATATCATCTCCACCAAACAGGACAAGCTTGCATCTGTTATAGTTTTGGAGAAAAATGTGTTCATTTCATGTATGCGCGAAATGCCTTAAAAATGGCTTTAAAATGGATTTGGAGCATGGAGACGATTATCTCGGGATTGCAAGATAACCAAACAAAACTTTTAGTGGATTTCTACTTATTTTATTAAATATCATCTCCACCAAACAGGACAAGCTTGCATCTGTTATAGTTTTGGAGAAAAATGTGTTCATTTCATGTATGCGCGAAATGCCTTAAAAATGGCTTTAAAATGGATTTGGAGCATGGAGACGATTATCTCAGGATGGCAATATAAACAAACGAAACTTTTAGTAGATTTCTACTTATTTTATTAAATATTATCTCCACCAAACAGGACAAGCTTGCATCTGTTATAGTTTTGGAGAAAAATGTGTTCATTTCATGTATGCGCGAAATGCCTTAAAAATGGCTTTAAAATGGATTTGGAGCATGGAGACGATTATCTCGGGATTGCAAGATAACCAAACAAAACTTTTAGTGGATTTCTACTTATTTTATTAAATATCATCTCCACCAAACAGGACAAGCTTGCATCTGTTATAGTTTTGGAGAAAAATGTGTTCATTTCATGTATGCGCGAAATGCCTTAAAAATGGCTTTAAAATGGATTTGGAGCATGGAGAGGATTATCTCGGGATTGCAATATAACCAAACAAAACTTTTAGTGGATTTCTACTTATTTTATTAAATATCATCTCCACCAAACAGGACAAGCTTGCATCTGTTATAGTTTTGGAGAAAAATGTGTTCATTTCATGTATGCGCGAAATGCCTTAAAAATGGCTTTAAAATGGATTTGGAGCATGGAGACAATTATCTCGGGATTGCAAGATAACCAAACAAAACTTTTAGTGGATTTCTACTTATTTTATTAAATATCATCTCCACCAAACAGGACAAGCTTGCATCTGTTATAGTTTTGGAGAAAAATGTGTTCATTTCATGTATGCGCGAAATGCCTTAAAAATGGCTTTAAAATGGATTTGGAGCATGGAGACGATTATCTCAGGATGGCAATATAAACAAACGAAACTTTTAGTAGATTTCTACTTATTTTATTAAATATTATCTCCACCAAACAGGACAAGCTTGCATCTGTTATAGTTTTGGAGAAAAATGTGTTCATTTCATGTATGCGCGAAATGCCTTAAAAATGGCTTTAAAATGGATTTGGAGCATGGAGACGATTATCTCGGGATTGCAAGATAACCAAACAAAACTTTTAGTGGATTTCTACTTATTTTATTAAATATCATCTCCACCAAACAGGACAAGCTTGCATGTGTTATAGTTTTGGAGAAAAATGTGTTCATTTCATGTATGCGCGAAATGCCTTAAAAATGGCTTTAAAATGGATTTGGAGCATGGAGACGATTATCTCGGGATTGCAAGATAACCAAACAAAACTTTTAGTGGATTTCTACTTATTTTATTAAATATCATCTCCACCAAACAGGACAAGCTTGCATCTGTTATAGTTTTGGAGAAAAATGTGTTCATTTCATGTATGCGCGAAATGCCTTAAAAATGGCTTTAAAATGGATTTGGAGCATGGAGACGATTATCTCGGGATTGCAAGATAACCAAACAAAACTTTTAGTGGATTTCTACTTATTTTATTAAATATCATCTCCACCAAACAGGACAAGCTTGCATCTGTTATAGTTTTGGAGAAAAATGTGTTCATTTCATGTATGCGCGAAATGCCTTAAAAATGGCTTTAAAATGGATTTGGAGCATGGAGACGATTATCTCGGGATTGCAAGATAACCAAACAAAACTTTTAGTGGATTTCTACTTATTTTATTAAATATCATCTCCACCAAACAGGACAAGCTTGCATCTGTTATAGTTTTGGAGAAAAATGTGTTCATTTCATGTATGCGCGAAATGCCTTAAAAATGGCTTTAAAATGGATTTGGAGCATGGAGATTGCAATATAACCAAACAAAACTTTTAGTGGATTTCTACTTATTTTATTAAATATCATCTCCACCAAACAGGACAAGCTTGCATGTGTTATAGTTTTGGAGAAAAATGTGTTCATTTCATGTATGCGCGAAATGCCTTAAAAATGGCTTTAAAATGGATTTGGAGCATGGAGACGATTATCTCAGGATGGCAATATAAACAAACGAAACTTTTAGTAGATTTCTACTTATTTTATTAAATATTATCTCCACCAAACAGGACAAGCTTGCATCTGTTATAGTTTTGGAGAAAAATGTGTTCATTTCATGTATGCGCGAAATGCCTTAAAAATGGCTTTAAAATGGATTTGGAGCATGGAGACGATTATCTCGGGATTGCAAGATAACCAAACAAAACTTTTAGTGGATTTCTACTTATTTTATTAAATATCATCTCCACCAAACAGGACAAGCTTGCATCTGTTATAGTTTTGGAGAAAAATGTGTTCATTTCATGTATGCGCGAAATGCCTTAAAAATGGCTTTAAAATGGATTTGGAGCATGGAGACGATTATCTCGGGATTGCAAGATAACCAAACAAAACTTTTAGTGGATTTCTACTTATTTTATTAAATATCATCTCCACCAAACAGGACAAGCTTGCATCTGTTATAGTTTTGGAGAAAAATGTGTTCATTTCATGTATGCGCGAAATGCCTTAAAAATGGCTTTAAAATGGATTTGGAGCATGGAGACGATTATCTCAGGATGGCAATATAAACAAACGAAACTTTTAGTAGATTTCTACTTATTTTATTAAATATTATCTCCACCAAACAGGACAAGCTTGCATCTGTTATAGTTTTGGAGAAAAATGTGTTCATTTCATGTATGCGCGAAATGCCTTAAAAATGGCTTTAAAATGGATTTGGAGCATGGAGACGATTATCTCGGGATTGCAAGATAACCAAACAAAACTTTTAGTGGATTTCTACTTATTTTATTAAATATCATCTCCACCAAACAGGACAAGCTTGCATCTGTTATAGTTTTGGAGAAAAATGTGTTCATTTCATGTATGCGCGAAATGCCTTAAAAATGGCTTTAAAATGGATTTGGAGCATGGAGGCGATTATCTCGGGATTGCAAGATAACCAAACAAAACTTTTAGTGGATTTCTACTTATTTTATTAAATATCATCTCCACCAAACAGGACAAGCTTGCATCTGTTATAGTTTTGGAGAAAAATGTGTTCATTTCATGTATGCGCGAAATGCCTTAAAAATGGCTTTAAAATGGATTTGGAGCATGGAGACGATTATCTCGGGATTGCAAGATAACCAAACAAAACTTTTAGTGGATTTCTACTTATTTTATTAAATATCATCTCCACCAAACAGGACAAGCTTGCATCTGTTATAGTTTCGGAGAAAAATGTGTTCATTTCATGTATGCGCGAAATGCCTTAAAAATGGCTTTAAAATGGATTTGGAGCATGGAGACGATTATCTCGGGATTGCAAGATAACCAAACAAAACTTTTAGTGGATTTCTACTTATTTTATTAAATATCATCTCCACCAAACAGGACAAGCTTGCATCTGTTATAGTTTTGGAGAAAAATGTGTTCATTTCATGTATGCGCAAAATGCCTTAAAAATGGCTTTAAAATGGATTTGGAGCATGGAGACGATTATCTCGGGATTGCAAGATAACCAAACAAAACTTTTAGTGGATTTCTACTTATTTTATTAAATATAATCTCCACCAAACAGGACAAGCTTGCATCTGTTATAGTTTTGGAGAAAAATGTGTTCATTTCATGTATGCGCGAAATGCATTAAAAATGGCTTTAAAATGGATTTGGAGCATGGAGACGATTATCTCGGGATTGCAAGATAACCAAACAAAACTTTTAGTGGATTTCTACTTATTTTATTAAATATCATCTCCACCAAACAGGACAAGCTTGCATCTGTTATAGTTTTGGAGAAAAATGTGTTCATTTCATGTATGCGCGAAATGCCTTAAAAATGGCTTTAAAATGGATTTGGAGCATGGAGACGATTATCTCGGGATTGCAAGATAACCAAACAAAACTTTTAGTGGATTTCTACTTATTTTATTAAATATCATCTCCACCAAACAGGACAAGCTTGCATCTGTTATAGTTTTGGAGAAAAATGTGTTCATTTCATGTATGCGCGAAATGCCTTAAAAATGGCTTTAAAATGGATTTGGAGCATGGAGACGATTATCTCGGGATTGCAAGATAACCAAACAAAACTTTTAGTGGATTTCTACTTATTTTATTAAATATCATCTCCACCAAACAGGACAAGCTTGCATCTGTTATAGTTTTGGAGAAAAATGTGTTCATTTCATGTATGCGCGAAATGCCTTAAAATGGCTTTAAAATGGATTTGGAGCATGGAGACGATTATCTCGGGATTGCAATATAACCAAACAAAACTTTTAGTGGATTTCTACTTATTTTATTAAATATCATCTCCACCAAACAGGACAAGCTTGCATCTGTTATAGTTTTGGAGAAAAATGTGTTCATTTCATGTATGCGCGAAATGCCTTAAAAATGGCTTTAAAATGGATTTGGAGCATGGAGAGGATTATCTCGGGATTGCAAGATAACCAAACAAAACTTTTAGTGGATTTCTACTTATTTTATTAAATATCATCTCCACCAAACAGGACAAGCTTGCATCTGTTATAGTTTTGGAGAAAAATGTGTTCATTTCATGTATGCGCGAAATGCCTTAAAAATGGCTTTAAAATGGATTTGGAGCATGGAGACGATTATCTCGGGATTGCAAGATAACCAAACAAAACTTTTAGTGGATTTCTACTTATTTTATTAAATATCATCTCCACCAAACAGGACAAGCTTGCATCTGTTATAGTTTTGGAGAAAAATGTGTTCATTTCATGTATGCGCGAAATGCCTTAAAAATGGCTTTAAAATGGATTTGGAGCATGGAGACGATTATCTCGGGATTGCAAGATAACCAAACAAAACTTTTAGTGGATTTCTACTTATTTTATTAAATATCATCTCCACCAAACAGGACAAGCTTGCATCTGTTATAGTTTTGGAGAAAAATGTGTTCATTTCATGTATGCGCGAAATGCCTTAAAAATGGCTTTAAAATGGATTTGGAGCATGGAGACGATTATCTCGGGATTGCAAGATAACCAAACAAAACTTTTAGTGGATTTCTACTTATTTTATTAAATATCATCTCCACCAAACAGGACAAGCTCGCATCTGTTATAGTTTTGGAGAAAAATGTGTTCATTTCATGTATGCGCGAAATGCCTTAAAAATGGCTTTAAAATGGATTTGGAGCATGGAGACGATTATCTCGGGATTGCAAGATAACCAAACAAAACTTTTAGTGGATTTCTACTTATTTTATTAAATATCATCTCCACCAAACAGGACAAGCTTGCATGTGTTATAGTTTTGGAGAAAAATGTGTTCATTTCATGTATGCGCAAAATGCCTTTGAAATGGCTTTAAAATGGATTTGGAGCATGGAGACGATTATCTCAGGATGGCAATATAAACAAACGAAACTTTTAGTAGATTTCTACTTATTTTATTAAATATTATCTCCACCAAACAGGACAAGCTTGCATCTGTTATAGTTTTGGAGAAAAATGTGTTCATTTCATGTATGCGCGAAATGCCTTAAAAATGGCTTTAAAATGGATTTGGAGCATGGAGACGATTATCTCGGGATTGCAAGATAACCAAACAAAACTTTTAGTGGATTTCTACTTATTTTATTAAATATCATCTCCACCAAACAGGACAAGCTTGCATCTGTTATAGTTTTGGAGAAAAATGTGTTCATTTCATGTATGCGCGAAATGCCTTAAAATGGCTTTAAAATGGATTTGGAGCATGGAGACGATTATCTCGGGATTGCAAGATAACCAAACAAAACTTTTAGTGGATTTCTACTTATTTTATTAAATATCATCTCCACCAAACAGGACAAGCTTGCATCTGTTATAGTTTTGGAGAAAAATGTGTTCATTTCATGTATGCGCGAAATGCCTTAAAAATGGCTTTAAAATGGATTTGGAGCATGGAGACGATTATCTCGGGATTGCAATATAACCAAACAAAACTTTTAGTGGATTTCTACTTATTTTATTAAATATCATCTCCACCAAACAGGACAAGCTTGCATCTGTTATAGTTTTGGAGAAAAATGTGTTCATTTCATGTATGCGCGAAATGCCTTAAAAATGGCTTTAAAATGGATTTGGAGCATGGAGACGATTATCTCGGGATTGCAAGATAACCAAACAAAACTTTTAGTGGATTTCTACTTATTTTATTAAATATCATCTCCACCAAACAGGACAAGCTTGCATGTGTTATAGTTTTGGAGAAAAATGTGTTCATTTCATGTATGCGCAAAATGCCTTTGAAATGGCTTTAAAATGGATTTGGAGCATGGAGACGATTATCTCGGGATTGCAAGATAACCAAACAAAACTTTTAGTGGATTTCTACTTATTTTATTAAATATCATCTCCACCAAACAGGACAAGCTTGCATCTGTTATAGTTTTGGAGAAAAATGTGTTCATTTCATGTATGCGCGAAATGCCTTAAAAATGGCTTTAAAATGGATTTGGAGCATGGAGACGATTATCTCGGGATTGCAAGATAACCAAACAAAACTTTTAGTGGATTTCTACTTATTTTATTAAATATCATCTCCACCAAACAGGACAAGCTTGCATCTGTTATAGTTTTGGAGAAAAATGTGTTCATTTCATGTATGCGCGAAATGCCTTAAAAATGGCTTTAAAATGGATTTGGAGCATGGAGACGATTATCTCGGGATTGCAAGATAACCAAACAAAACGTTTAGTGGATTTCTACTTATTTTATTAAATATCATCTCCACCAAACAGGACAAGCTTGCATCTGTTATAGTTTTGGAGAAAAATGTGTTCATTTCATGTATGCGCGAAATGCCTTAAAAATGGCTTTAAAATGGATTTGGAGCATGGAGACGATTATCTCAGGATGGCAATATAAACAAACGAAACTTTTAGTAGATTTCTACTTATTTTATTAAATATTATCTCCACCAAACAGGACAAGCTTGCATCTGTTATAGTTTTGGAGAAAAATGTGTTCATTTCATGTATGCGCGAAATGCCTTAAAAATGGCTTTAAAATGGATTTGGAGCATGGAGACGATTATCTCGGGATTGCAAGATAACCAAACAAAACTTTTAGTGGATTTCTACTTATTTTATTAAATATCATCTCCACCAAACAGGACAAGCTTGTATCTGTTATAGTTTTGGAGAAAAATGTGTTCATTTCATGTATGCGCGAAATGCCTTAAAAATGGCTTTAAAATGGATTTGGAGCATGGAGACGATTATCTCGGGATTGCAATATAACCAAACAAAACTTTTAGAGGATTTCTACTTATTTTATTAAATATCATCTCCACCAAACAGGACAAGCTTGCATCTGTTATAGTTTTGGAGAAAAATGTGTTCATTTCATGTATGCGCGAAATGCCTTAAAAATGGCTTTAAAATGGATTTGGAGCATGGAGACGATTATCTCGGGATTGCAAGATAACCAAACAAAACTTTTAGTGGATTTCTACTTATTTTAATAAATATCATCTCCACCAAACAGGAAAAGCTTGCATCTGTTATAGTTTTGGAGAAAAATGTGTTCATTTCATGTATGCGCGAAATGCCTTAAAAATGGCTTTAAAATGGATTTGGAGCATGGAGACGATTATCTCAGGATGGCAATATAAACAAACGAAACTTTTAGTAGATTTCTACTTATTTTATTAAATATTATCTCCACCAAACAGGACAAGCTTGCATCTGTTATAGTTTTGGAGAAAAATGTGTTCATTTCATGTATGCGCGAAATGCCTTAAAAATGGCTTTAAAATGAATTTGGAGCATGGAGACGATTATCTCGGGATTGCAAGATAACCAAACAAAACTTTTAGTGGATTTCTACTTATTTTATTAAATATCATCTCCACCAAACAGGACAAGCTTGCATCTGTTATAGTTTTGGAGAAAAATGTGTTCATTTCATGTATGCGCGAAATGCCTTAAAAATGGCTTTAAAATGGATTTGGAGCATGGAGACGATTATCTCGGGATTGCAAGATAACCAAACAAAACTTTTAGTGGATTTCTACTTATTTTATTAAATATCATCTCCACCAAACAGGACAAGCTTGCATCTGTTATAGTTTTGGAGAAAAATGTGTTCATTTCATGTATGCGCGAAATGCCTTAAAAATGGCTTTAAAATGGATTTGGAGCATGGAGACGATTATCTCGGGATTGCAAGATAACCAAACAAAACTTTTAGTGGATTTCTACTTATTTTATTAAATATCATCTCCACCAAACAGGACAAGCTTGCATGTGTTATAGTTTTGGAGAAAAATGTGTTTATTTCATGTATGCGCAAAATGCCTTTGAAATGGCTTTAAAATGGATTTGGAGCATGGAGACGATTATCTCAGGATGGCAATATAAACAAACGAAACTTTTAGTAGATTTCTACTTATTTTATTAAATATTATCTCCACCAAACAGGACAAGCTTGCATCTGTTATAGTTTTGGAGAAAAATGTGTTCATTTCATGTATGCGCGAAATGCCTTAAAAATGGCTTTAAAATGGATTTGGAGCATGGAGACGATTATCTCGGGATTGCAAGATAACCAAACAAAACTTTTAGTGGATTTCTACTTATTTTATTAAATATCATCTCCACCAAACAGGACAAGCTTGCATCTGTTATAGTTTTGGAGAAAAATGTGTTCATTTCATGTATGCGCGAAATGCCTTAAAAATGGCTTTAAAATGGATTTGGAGCATGGAGACGATTATCTCGGGATTGCAAGATAACCAAACAAAACTTTTAGTGGATTTCTACTTATTTTATTAAATATCATCTCCACCAAACAGGCAAGCTTGCATGTGTTATAGTTTTGGAGAAAAATGTGTTCATTTCATGTATGCGCAAAATGCCTTTGAAATGGCTTTAAAATGGATTTGGAGCATGGAGACGATTATCTCAGGATGGCAATATAAACAAACGAAACTTTTAGTAGATTTCTACTTATTTTATTAAATATTATCTCCACCAAACAGGACAAGCTTGCATCTGTTATAGTTTTGGAGAAAAATGTGTTCATTTCATGTATGCGCGAAATGCCTTAAAAATGGCTTTAAAATGGATTTGGAGCATGGAGACGATTATCTCGGGATTGCAAGATAACCAAACAAAACTTTTAGTGGATTTCTACTTATTTTATTAAATATCATCTCCACCAAACAGGACAAGCTTGCATCTGTTATAGTTTTGGAGAAAAATGTGTTCATTTCATGTATGCGCGAAATGCCTTAAAAATGGCTTTAAAATGGATTTGGAGCATGGAGACGATTATCTCGGGATTGCAAGATAACCAAACAAAACTTTTAGTGGATTTCTACTTATTTTATTAAATATCATCTCCACCAAACAGGACAAGCTTGCATGTGTTATAGTTTTGGAGAAAAATGTGTTCATTTCATGTATGCGCAAAATGCCTTTGAAATGGCTTTAAAATGGATTTGGAGCATGGAGACGATTATCTCGGGATTGCAAGATAACCAAACAAAACTTTTAGTGGATTTCTACTTATTTTATTAAATATCATCTCCACCAAACAGGACAAGCTTGCATCTGTTATAGTTTTGGAGAAAAATGTGTTCATTTCATGTATGCGCGAAATGCCTTAAAAATGGCTTTAAAATGGATTTGGAGCATGGAGACGATTATCTCAGGATGGCAATATAAACAAACGAAACTTTTAGTAGATTTCTACTTATTTTATTAAATATTATCTCCACCAAACAGGACAAGCTTGCATCTGTTATAGTTTTGGAGAAAAATGTGTTCATTTCATGTATGCGCGAAATGCCTTAAAAATGGCTTTAAAATGGATTTGGAGCATGGAGACGATTATCTCGGGATTGCAAGATAACCAAACAAAACTTTTAGTGGATTTCTACTTATTTTATTAAATATCATCTCCACCAAACAGGACAAGCTTGTATCTGTTATAGTTTTGGAGAAAAATGTGTTCATTTCATGTATGCGCGAAATGCCTTAAAAATGGCTTTAAAATGGATTTGGAGCATGGAGACGATTATCTCGGGATTGCAATATAACCAAACAAAACTTTTAGAGGATTTCTACTTATTTTATTAAATATCATCTCCACCAAACAGGACAAGCTTGCATCTGTTATAGTTTTGGAGAAAAATGTGTTCATTTCATGTATGCGCGAAATGCCTTAAAAATGGCTTTAAAATGGATTTGGAGCATGGAGACGATTATCTCGGGATTGCAAGATAACCAAACAAAACTTTTAGTGGATTTCTACTTATTTTAATAAATATCATCTCCACCAAACAGGACAAGCTTGCATCTGTTATAGTTTTGGAGAAAAATGTGTTCATTTCATGTATGCGCGAAATGCCTTAAAAATGGCTTTAAAATGGATTTGGAGCATGGAGACGATTATCTCAGGATGGCAATATAAACAAACGAAACTTTTAGTAGATTTCTACTTATTTTATTAAATATTATCTCCACCAAACAGGACAAGCTTGCATCTGTTATAGTTTTGGAGAAAAATGTGTTCATTTCATGTATGCGCGAAATGCCTTAAAAATGGCTTTAAAATGGATTTGGAGCATGGAGACGATTATCTCGGGATTGCAAGATAACCAAACAAAACTTTTAGTGGATTTCTACTTATTTTATTAAATATCATCTCCACCAAACAGGACAAGCTTGCATCTGTTATAGTTTTGGAGAAAAATGTGTTCATTTCATGTATGCGCGAAATGCCTTAAAAATGGCTTTAAAATGGATTTGGAGCATGGAGACGATTATCTCGGGATTGCAAGATAACCAAACAAAACTTTTAGTGGATTTCTACTTATTTTATTAAATATCATCTCCACCAAACAGGACAAGCTTGCATCTGTTATAGTTTTGGAGAAAAATGTGTTCATTTCATGTATGCGCGAAATGCCTTAAAAATGGCTTTAAAATGGATTTGGAGCATGGAGACGATTATCTCGGGATTGCAAGATAACCAAACAAAACTTTTAGTGGATTTCTACTTATTTTATTAAATATCATCTCCACCAAACAGGACAAGCTTGCATGTGTTATAGTTTTGGAGAAAAATGTGTTCATTTCATGTATGCGCAAAATGCCTTTGAAATGGCTTTAAAATGGATTTGGAGCATGGAGACGATTATCTCAGGATGGCAATATAAACAAACGAAACTTTTAGTAGATTTCTACTTATTTTATTAAATATTATCTCCACCAAACAGGACAAGCTTGCATCTGTTATAGTTTTGGAGAAAAATGTGTTCATTTCATGTATGCGCGAAATGCCTTAAAAATGGCTTTAAAATGGATTTGGAGCATGGAGACGATTATCTCGGGATTGCAAGATAACCAAACAAAACTTTTAGTGGATTTCTACTTATTTTATTAAATATCATCTCCACCAAACAGGACAAGCTTGCATCTGTTATAGTTTTGGAGAAAAATGTGTTCATTTCATGTATGCGCGAAATGCCTTAAAAATGGCTTTAAAATGGATTTGGAGCATGGAGACGATTATCTCGGGATTGCAAGATAACCAAACAAAACTTTTAGTGGATTTCTACTTATTTTATTAAATATCATCTCCACCAAACAGGCAAGCTTGCATGTGTTATAGTTTTGGAGAAAAATGTGTTCATTTCATGTATGCGCAAAATGCCTTTGAAATGGCTTTAAAATGGATTTGGAGCATGGAGACGATTATCTCAGGATGGCAATATAAACAAACGAAACTTTTAGTAGATTTCTACTTATTTTATTAAATATTATCTCCACCAAACAGGACAAGCTTGCATCTGTTATAGTTTTGGAGAAAAATGTGTTCATTTCATGTATGCGCGAAATGCCTTAAAAATGGCTTTAAAATGGATTTGGAGCATGGAGACGATTATCTCGGGATTGCAAGATAACCAAACAAAACTTTTAGTGGATTTCTACTTATTTTATTAAATATCATCTCCACCAAACAGGACAAGCTTGCATGTGTTATAGTTTTGGAGAAAAATGTGTTCATTTCATGTATGCGCAAAATGCCTTTGAAATGGCTTTAAAATGGATTTGGAGCATGGAGACGATTATCTCGGGATTGCAAGATAACCAAACAAAACTTTTAGTGGATTTCTACTTATTTTATTAAATATCATCTCCACCAAACAGGACAAGCTTGCATCTGTTATAGTTTTGGAGAAAAATGTGTTCATTTCATGTATGCGCGAAATGCCTTAAAAATGAATGTAAAATGGATTTGGAGCATGGAGACGATTATCTCGGGATTGCAAGATAACCAAACAAAACTTTTAGTGGATTTCTACTTATTTTATTAAATATCATCTCCACCAAACAGGACAAGCTTGCATCTGTTATAGTTTTGGAGAAAAATGTGTTCATTTCATGTATGCGCGAAATGCCTTAAAAATGGCTTTAAAATGGATTTGGAGCATGGAGACGATTATCTCGGGATTGCAAGATAACCAAACAAAACTTTTAGTGGATTTCTACTTATTTTATTAAATATCATCTCCACCAAACAGGACAAGCTTGCATCTGTTATAGTTTTGGAGAAAAATGTGTTCATTTCATGTATGCGCGAAATGCCTTAAAAATGGCTTTAAAATGGATTTGGAGCATGGAGACGATTATCTCGGGATTGCAAGATAACCAAACAAAACTTTTAGTGGATTTCTACTTATTTTATTAAATATCATCTCCACCAAACAGGACAAGCTTGCATGTGTTATAGTTTTGGAGAAAAATGTGTTCATTTCATGTATGCGCAAAATGCCTTTGAAATGGCTTTAAAATGGATTTGGAGCATGGAGACGATTATCTCAGGATGGCAATATAAACAAACGAAACTTTTAGTAGATTTCTACTTATTTTATTAAATATTATCTCCACCAAACAGGACAAGCTTGCATCTGTTATAGTTTTGGAGAAAAATGTGTTCATTTGATGTATGCGCGAAATGCCTTAAATAACCAAACAAAACGTTTAGTGGATTTCTACTTATTTTATTAAATATCATCTCCACCAAACAGGACAAGCTTGCATCTGTTATAGTTTTGGAGAAAAATGTGTTCATTTCATGTATGCGCGAAATGCCTTAAAAATGGCTTTAAAATGGATTTGGAGCATGGAGACGATTATCTCGGGATTGCAAGATAACCAAACAAAACTTTTAGTGGATTTCTACTTATTTTATTAAATATCATCTCCACCAAACAGGACAAGCTTGCATCTGTTATAGTTTTGGAGAAAAATGTGTTCATTTCATGTATGCGCGAAATGCCTTAAAAATGGCTTTAAAATGGATTTGGAGCATGGAGACGATTATCTCGGGATTGCAAGATAACCAAACAAAACTTTTAGTGGATTTCTACTTATTTTATTAAATATCATCTCCACCAAACAGGACAAGCTTGCATGTGTTATAGTTTTGGAGAAAAATGTGTTCATTTCATGTATGCGCGAAATGCCTTAAAAATGGCTTTAAAATGGATTTGGAGCATGGAGACGATTATCTCGGGATTGCAAGATAACCAAACAAAACTTTTAGTGGATTTCTACTTATTTTATTAAATATCATCTCCACCAAACAGGACAAGCTTGCATCTGTTATAGTTTTGGAGAAAAATGTGTTCATTTCATGTATGCGCGAAATGCCTTAAAAATGGCTTTAAAATGGATTTGGAGCATGGAGACGATTATCTCGGGATTGCAAGATAACCAAACAAAACTTTTAGTGGATTTCTACTTATTTTATTAAATATCATCTCCACCAAACAGGACAAGCTTGCATCTGTTATAGTTTTGGAGAAAAATGTGTTCATTTCATGTATGCGCGAAATGCCTTAAAAATGGCTTTAAAATGGATTTGGAGCATGGAGACGATTATCTCGGGATTGCAAGATAACCAAACAAAACTTTTAGTGGATTTCTACTTATTTTATTAAATATCATCTCCACCAAACAGGACAAGCTTGCATCTGTTATAGTTTTGGAGAAAAATGTGTTCATTTCATGTATGCGCGAAATGCCTTAAAAATGGCTTTAAAATGGATTTGGAGCATGGAGATTGCAATATAACCAAACAAAACTTTTAGTGGATTTCTACTTATTTTATTAAATATCATCTCCACCAAACAGGACAAGCTTGCATGTGTTATAGTTTTGGAGAAAAATGTGTTCATTTCATGTATGCGCGAAATGCCTTAAAAATGGCTTTAAAATGGATTTGGAGCATGGAGACGATTATCTCAGGATGGCAATATAAACAAACGAAACTTTTAGTAGATTTCTACTTATTTTATTAAATATTATCTCCACCAAACAGGACAAGCTTGCATCTGTTATAGTTTTGGAGAAAAATGTGTTCATTTCATGTATGCGCGAAATGCCTTAAAAATGGCTTTAAAATGGATTTGGAGCATGGAGACGATTATCTCGGGATTGCAAGATAACCAAACAAAACTTTTAGTGGATTTCTACTTATTTTATTAAATATCATCTCCACCAAACAGGACAAGCTTGCATCTGTTATAGTTTTGGAGAAAAATGTGTTCATTTCATGTATGCGCGAAATGCCTTAAAAATGGCTTTAAAATGGATTTGGAGCATGGAGACGATTATCTCGGGATTGCAAGATAACCAAACAAAACTTTTAGTGGATTTCTACTTATTTTATTAAATATCATCTCCACCAAACAGGACAAGCTTGCATCTGTTATAGTTTTGGAGAAAAATGTGTTCATTTCATGTATGCGCGAAATGCCTTAAAAATGGCTTTAAAATGGATTTGGAGCATGGAGACGATTATCTCGGGATTGCAAGATAACCAAACAAAACTTTTAGTGGATTTCTACTTATTTTATTAAATATCATCTCCACCAAACAGGACAAGCTTGCATCTGTTATAGTTTTGGAGAAAAATGTGTTCATTTCATGTATGCGCGAAATGCCTTAAAAATGGCTTTAAAATGGATTTGGAGCATGGAGACGATTATCTCGGGATTGCAAGATAACCAAACAAAACTTTTAGTGGATTTCTACTTATTTTATTAAATATCATCTCCACCAAACAGGACAAGCTTGCATCTGTTATAGTTTTGGAGAAAAATGTGTTCATTTCATGTATGCGCAAAATGCCTTAAAAATGGCTTTAAAATGGATTTGGAGCATGGAGACGATTATCTCGGGATTGCAAGATAACCAAACAAAACTTTTAGTGGATTTCTACTTATTTTATTAAATATCATCTCCACCAAACAGGACAAGCTTGCATCTGTTATAGTTTTGGAGAAAAATGTGTTCATTTCATGTATGCGCGAAATGCCTTAAAAATGGCTTTAAAATGGATTTGGAGCATGGAGACGATTATCTCGGGATTGCAAGATAACCAAACAAAACTTTTAGTGGATTTCTACTTATTTTATTAAATATCATCTCCACCAAACAGGACAAGCTTGCATCTGTTATAGTTTTGGAGAAAAATGTGTTCATTTCATGTATGCGCGAAATGCCTTAAAAATGGCTTTAAAATGGATTTGGAGCATGGAGACGATTATCTCGGGATTGCAAGATAACCAAACAAAACTTTTAGTGGATTTCTACTTATTTTATTAAATATCATCTCCACCAAACAGGACAAGCTTGCATCTGTTATAGTTTTGGAGAAAAATGTGTTCATTTCATGTATGCGCGAAATGCCTTAAAAATGGCTTTAAAATGGATTTGGAGCATGGAGACGATTATCTCGGGATTGCAAGATAACCAAACAAAACTTTTAGTGGATTTCTACTTATTTTATTAAATATCATCTCCACCAAACAGGACAAGCTTGCATCTGTTATAGTTTTGGAGAAAAATGTGTTCATTTCATGTATGCGCGAAATGCCTTAAAATGGCTTTAAAATGGATTTGGAGCATGGAGACGATTATCTCGGGATTGCAAGATAACCAAACAAAACTTTTAGTGGATTTCTACTTATTTTATTAAATATCATCTCCACCAAACAGGACAAGCTTGCATCTGTTATAGTTTTGGAGAAAAATGTGTTCATTTCAGGTATGCGCGAAATGCCTTAAAAATGGCTTTAAAATGGATTTGGAGCATGGAGACGATTATCTCGGGATTGCAAGATAACCAAACAAAACTTTTAGTGGATTTCTACTTATTTTATTAAATATCATCTCCACCAAACAGGACAAGCTTGCATCTGTTATAGTTTTGGAGAAAAATGTGTTCATTTCATGTATGCGCGAAATGCCTTAAAAATGGCTTTAAAATGGATTTGGAGCATGGAGACGATTATCTCGGGATTGCAAGATAACCAAACAAAACTTTTAGTGGATTTCTACTTATTTTATTAAATATCATCTCCACCAAACAGGACAAGCTTGCATCTGTTATAGTTTTGGAGAAAAATGTGTTCATTTCATGTATGCGCGAAATGCCTTAAAAATGGCTTTAAAATGGATTTGGAGCATGGAGACGATTATCTCGGGATTGCAAGATAACCAAACAAAACTTTTAGTGGATTTCTACTTATTTTATTAAATATCATCTCCACCAAACAGGACAAGCTTGCATGTGTTATAGTTTTGGAGAAAAATGTGTTCATTTTATGTATGCGCAAAATGCCTTTGAAATGGCTTTAAAATGGATTTGGAGCATGGAGACGATTATCTCAGGATGGCAATATAAACAAACGAAACTTTTAGTAGATTTCTACTTATTTTATTAAATATTATCTCCACCAAACAGGACAAGCTTGCATCTGTTATAGTTTTGGAGAAAAATGTGTTCATTTCATGTATGCGCGAAATGCCTTAAAAATGGCTTTAAAATGGATTTGGAGCATGGAGACGATTATCTCGGGATTGCAAGATAACCAAACAAAACTTTTAGTGGATTTCTACTTATTTTATTAAATATCATCTCCACCAAACAGGACAAGCTTGCATCTGTTATAGTTTTGGAGAAAAATGTGTTCATTTCATGTATGCGCGAAATGCCTTAAAATGGCTTTAAAATGGATTTGGAGCATGGAGACGATTATCTCGGGATTGCAAGATAACCAAACAAAACTTTTAGTGGATTTCTACTTATTTTATTAAATATCATCTCCACCAAACAGGACAAGCTTGCATCTGTTATAGTTTTGGAGAAAAATGTGTTCATTTCATGTATGCGCGAAATGCCTTAAAAATGGCTTTAAAATGGATTTGGAGCATGGAGACGATTATCTCGGGATTGCAAGATAACCAAACAAAACTTTTAGTGGATTTCTACTTATTTTATTAAATATCATCTCCACCAAACAGGACAAGCTTGCATCTGTTATAGTTTTGGAGAAAAATGTGTTCATTTCATGTATGCGCGAAATGCCTTAAAAATGGCTTTAAAATGGATTTGGAGCATGGAGACGATTATCTCGGGATTGCAAGATAACCAAACAAAACTTTTAGTGGATTTCTACTTATTTTATTAAATATCATCTCCACCAAACAGGACAAGCTTGCATCTGTTATAGTTTTGGAGAAAAATGTGTTCATTTCATGTATGCGCGAAATGCCTTAAAAATGGCTTTAAAATGGATTTGGAGCATGGAGACGATTATCTCGGGATTGCAATATAACCAAACAAAACTTTTAGTGGATTTCTACTTATTTTATTAAATATCATCTCCACCAAACAGGACAAGCTTGCATCTGTTATAGTTTTGGAGAAAAATGTGTTCATTTCATGTATGCGCGAAATGCCTTAAAAATGGCTTTAAAATGGATTTGGAGCATGGAGACGATTATCTCGGGATTGCAAGATAACCAAACAAAACGTTTAGTGGATTTCTACTTATTTTATTAAATATCATCTCCACCAAACAGGACAAGCTTGCATCTGTTATAGTTTTGGAGAAAAATGTGTTCATTTCATGTATGCGCGAAATGCCTTAAAAATGGCTTTAAAATGGATTTGGAGCATGGAGACGATTATCTCGGGATTGCAAGATAACCAAACAAAACTTTTAGTGGATTTCTACTTATTTTATTAAATATCATCTCCACCAAACAGGACAAGCTTGCATCTGTTATAGTTTTGGAGAAAAATGTGTTCATTTCATGTATGCGCGAAATGCCTTAAAAATGGCTTTAAAATGGATTTGGAGCATGGAGACGATTATCTCGGGATTGCAAGATAACCAAACAAAACTTTTAGTGGATTTCTACTTATTTTATTAAATATCATCTCCACCAAACAGGACAAGCTTGCATGTGTTATAGTTTTGGAGAAAAATGTGTTCATTTCATGTATGCGCAAAATGCCTTTGAAATGGCTTTAAAATGGATTTGGAGCATGGAGACGATTATCTCGGGATTGCAAGATAACCAAACAAAACTTTTAGTGGATTTCTACTTATTTTATTAAATATCATCTCCACCAAACAGGACAAGCTTGCATCTGTTATAGTTTTGGAGAAAAATGTGTTCATTTCATGTATGCGCGAAATGCCTTAAAAATGGCTTTAAAATGGATTTGGAGCATGGAGACGATTATCTCGGGATTGCAAGATAACCAAACAAAACTTTTAGTGGATTTCTACTTATTTTATTAAATATCATCTCCACCAAACAGGACAAGCTTGCATCTGTTATAGTTTTGGAGAAAAATGTGTTCATTTCATGTATGCGCGAAATGCCTTAAAAATGGCTTTAAAATGGATTTGGAGCATGGAGACGATTATCTCGGGATTGCAAGATAACCAAACAAAACGTTTAGTGGATTTCTACTTATTTTATTAAATATCATCTCCACCAAACAGGACAAGCTTGCATCTGTTATAGTTTTGGAGAAAAATGTGTTCATTTCATGTATGCGCGAAATGCCTTAAAAATGGCTTTAAAATGGATTTGGAGCATGGAGACGATTATCTCAGGATGGCAATATAAACAAACGAAACTTTTAGTAGATTTCTACTTATTTTATTAAATATTATCTCCACCAAACAGGACAAGCTTGCATCTGTTATAGTTTTGGAGAAAAATGTGTTCATTTCATGTATGCGCGAAATGCCTTAAAATGGCTTTAAAATGGATTTGGAGCATGGAGACGATTATCTCGGGATTGCAAGATAACCAAACAAAACTTTTAGTGGATTTCTACTTATTTTATTAAATATCATCTCCACCAAACAGGACAAGCTTGTATCTGTTATAGTTTTGGAGAAAAATGTGTTCATTTCATGTATGCGCGAAATGCCTTAAAAATGGCTTTAAAATGGATTTGGAGCATGGAGACGATTATCTCGGGATTGCAATATAACCAAACAAAACTTTTAGAGGATTTCTACTTATTTTATTAAATATCATCTCCACCAAACAGGACAAGCTTGCATCTGTTATAGTTTTGGAGAAAAATGTGTTCATTTCATGTATGCGCGAAATGCCTTAAAAATGGCTTTAAAATGGATTTGGAGCATGGAGACGATTATCTCGGGATTGCAAGATAACCAAACAAAACTTTTAGTGGATTTCTACCTATTTTATTAAATATCATCTCCACCAAACAGGACAAGCTTGCATCTGTTATAGTTTTGGAGAAAAATGTGTTCATTTCATGTATGCGCGAAATGCCTTAAAAATGGCTTTAAAATGGATTTGGAGCATGGAGACGATTATCTCGGGATTGCAAGATAACCAAACAAAACTTTTAGTGGATTTCTACTTATTTTATTAAATATCATCTCCACCAAACAGGACAAGCTTGCATCTGTTATAGTTTTGGAGAAAAATGTGTTCATTTCATGTATGCGCGAAATGCCTTAAAAATGGCTTTAAAATGGATTTGGAGCATGGAGACGATTATCTCGGGATTGCAAGATAACCAAACAAAACTTTTAGTGGATTTCTACTTATTTTATTAAATATCATCTCCACCAAACAGGACAAGCTTGCATGTGTTATAGTTTTGGAGAAAAATGTGTTCATTTCATGTATGCGCAAAATGCCTTTGAAATGGCTTTAAAATGGATTTGGAGCATGGAGACGATTATCTCAGGATGGCAATATAAACAAACGAAACTTTTAGTAGATTTCTACTTATTTTATTAAATATTATCTCCACCAAACAGGACAAGCTTGCATCTGTTATAGTTTTGGAGAAAAATGTGTTCATTTCATGTATGCGCGAAATGCCTTAAAAATGGCTTTAAAATGGATTTGGAGCATGGAGACGATTATCTCGGGATTGCAAGATAACCAAACAAAACTTTTAGTGGATTTCTACTTATTTTATTAAATATCATCTCCACCAAACAGGACAAGCTTGCATCTGTTATAGTTTTGGAGAAAAATGTGTTCATTTCATGTATGCGCGAAATGCCTTAAAAATGGCTTGAAAATGGATTTGGAGCATGGAGACGATTATCTCGGGATTGCAAGATAACCAAACAAAACTTTTAGTGGATTTCTACTTATTTTATTAAATATCATCTCCACCAAACAGGACAAGCTTGCATCTGTTATAGTTTTGGAGAAAAATGTGTTCATTTCATGTATGCACGAAATGCCTTAAAAATGGCTTTAAAATGGATTTGGAGCATGGAGACGATTATCTCGGGATTGCAAGATAACCAAACAAAACTTTTAGTGGATTTCTACTTATTTTATTAAATATCATCTCCACCAAACAGGACAAGCTTGCATCTGTTATAGTTTTGGAGAAAAATGTGTTCATTTCATGTATGCGCGAAATGCCTTAAAAATGGCTTTAAAATGGATTTGGAGCATGGAGACGATTATCTCGGGATTGCAAGATAACCAAACAAAACTTTTAGTGGATTTCTACTTATTTTATTAAATATCATCTCCACCAAACAGGACAAGCTTGCATCTGTTATAGTTTTGGAGAAAAATGTGTTCATTTCATGTATGCGCGAAATGCCTTAAAAATGGCTTTAAAATGGATTTGGAGCATGGAGACGATTATCTCGGGATTGCAAGATAACCAAACAAAACTTTTAGTGGATTTCTACTTATTTTATTAAATATCATCTCCACCAAACAGGACAAGCTTGCATCTGTTATAGTTTTGGAGAAAAATGTGTTCATTTCATGTATGCGCGAAATGCCTTAAAAATGGCTTTAAAATGGATTTGGAGCATGGAGACGATTATCTCGGGATTGCAATATAACCAAACAAAACTTTTAGTGGATTTCTACTTATTTTATTAAATATCATCTCCACCAAACAGGACAAGCTTGCATCTGTTATAGTTTTGGAGAAAAATGTGTTCATTTCATGTATGCGCGAAATGCCTTAAAAATGGCTTTAAAATGGATTTGGAGCATGGAGACGATTATCTCGGGATTGCAAGATAACCAAACAAAACGTTTAGTGGATTTCTACTTATTTTATTAAATATCATCTCCACCAAACAGGACAAGCTTGCATCTGTTATAGTTTTGGAGAAAAATGTGTTCATTTCATGTATGCGCGAAATGCCTTAAAAATGGCTTTAAAATGGATTTGGAGCATGGAGACGATTATCTCGGGATTGCAAGATAACCAAACAAAACTTTTAGTGGATTTCTACTTATTTTATTAAATATCATCTCCACCAAACAGGACAAGCTTGCATCTGTTATAGTTTTGGAGAAAAATGTGTTCATTTCATGTATGCGCGAAATGCCTTAAAAATGGCTTTAAAATGGATTTGGAGCATGGAGACGATTATCTCGGGATTGCAAGATAACCAAACAAAACTTTTAGTGGATTTCTACTTATTTTATTAAATATCATCTCCACCAAACAGGACAAGCTTGCATGTGTTATAGTTTTGGAGAAAAATGTGTTCATTTCATGTATGCGCAAAATGCCTTTGAAATGGCTTTAAAATGGATTTGGAGCATGGAGACGATTATCTCGGGATTGCAAGATAACCAAACAAAACTTTTAGTGGATTTCTACTTATTTTATTAAATATCATCTCCACCAAACAGGACAAGCTTGCATCTGTTATAGTTTTGGAGAAAAATGTGTTCATTTCATGTATGCGCGAAATGCCTTAAAAATGGCTTTAAAATGGATTTGGAGCATGGAGACGATTATCTCGGGATTGCAAGATAACCAAACAAAACTTTTAGTGGATTTCTACTTATTTTATTAAATATCATCTCCACCAAACAGGACAAGCTTGCATCTGTTATAGTTTTGGAGAAAAATGTGTTCATTTCATGTATGCGCGAAATGCCTTAAAAATGGCTTTAAAATGGATTTGGAGCATGGAGACGATTATCTCGGGATTGCAAGATAACCAAACAAAACGTTTAGTGGATTTCTACTTATTTTATTAAATATCATCTCCACCAAACAGGACAAGCTTGCATCTGTTATAGTTTTGGAGAAAAATGTGTTCATTTCATGTATGCGCGAAATGCCTTAAAAATGGCTTTAAAATGGATTTGGAGCATGGAGACGATTATCTCAGGATGGCAATATAAACAAACGAAACTTTTAGTAGATTTCTACTTATTTTATTAAATATTATCTCCACCAAACAGGACAAGCTTGCATCTGTTATAGTTTTGGAGAAAAATGTGTTCATTTCATGTATGCGCGAAATGCCTTAAAATGGCTTTAAAATGGATTTGGAGCATGGAGACGATTATCTCGGGATTGCAAGATAACCAAACAAAACTTTTAGTGGATTTCTACTTATTTTATTAAATATCATCTCCACCAAACAGGACAAGCTTGTATCTGTTATAGTTTTGGAGAAAAATGTGTTCATTTCATGTATGCGCGAAATGCCTTAAAAATGGCTTTAAAATGGATTTGGAGCATGGAGACGATTATCTCGGGATTGCAATATAACCAAACAAAACTTTTAGAGGATTTCTACTTATTTTATTAAATATCATCTCCACCAAACAGGACAAGCTTGCATCTGTTATAGTTTTGGAGAAAAATGTGTTCATTTCATGTATGCGCGAAATGCCTTAAAAATGGCTTTAAAATGGATTTGGAGCATGGAGACGATTATCTCGGGATTGCAAGATAACCAAACAAAACTTTTAGTGGATTTCTACCTATTTTATTAAATATCATCTCCACCAAACAGGACAAGCTTGCATCTGTTATAGTTTTGGAGAAAAATGTGTTCATTTCATGTATGCGCGAAATGCCTTAAAAATGGCTTTAAAATGGATTTGGAGCATGGAGACGATTATCTCGGGATTGCAAGATAACCAAACAAAACTTTTAGTGGATTTCTACTTATTTTATTAAATATCATCTCCACCAAACAGGACAAGCTTGCATCTGTTATAGTTTTGGAGAAAAATGTGTTCATTTCATGTATGCGCGAAATGCCTTAAAAATGGCTTTAAAATGGATTTGGAGCATGGAGACGATTATCTCGGGATTGCAAGATAACCAAACAAAACTTTTAGTGGATTTCTACTTATTTTATTAAATATCATCTCCACCAAACAGGACAAGCTTGCATGTGTTATAGTTTTGGAGAAAAATGTGTTCATTTCATGTATGCGCAAAATGCCTTTGAAATGGCTTTAAAATGGATTTGGAGCATGGAGACGATTATCTCAGGATGGCAATATAAACAAACGAAACTTTTAGTAGATTTCTACTTATTTTATTAAATATTATCTCCACCAAACAGGACAAGCTTGCATCTGTTATAGTTTTGGAGAAAAATGTGTTCATTTCATGTATGCGCGAAATGCCTTAAAAATGGCTTTAAAATGGATTTGGAGCATGGAGACGATTATCTCGGGATTGCAAGATAACCAAACAAAACTTTTAGTGGATTTCTACTTATTTTATTAAATATCATCTCCACCAAACAGGACAAGCTTGCATCTGTTATAGTTTTGGAGAAAAATGTGTTCATTTCATGTATGCGCGAAATGCCTTAAAAATGGCTTGAAAATGGATTTGGAGCATGGAGACGATTATCTCGGGATTGCAAGATAACCAAACAAAACTTTTAGTGGATTTCTACTTATTTTATTAAATATCATCTCCACCAAACAGGACAAGCTTGCATCTGTTATAGTTTTGGAGAAAAATGTGTTCATTTCATGTATGCACGAAATGCCTTAAAAATGGCTTTAAAATGGATTTGGAGCATGGAGACGATTATCTCGGGATTGCAAGATAACCAAACAAAACTTTTAGTGGATTTCTACTTATTTTATTAAATATCATCTCCACCAAACAGGACAAGCTTGCATCTGTTATAGTTTTGGAGAAAAATGTGTTCATTTCATGTATGCGCGAAATGCCTTAAAAATGGCTTTAAAATGGATTTGGAGCATGGAGACGATTATCTCGGGATTGCAAGATAACCAAACAAAACTTTTAGTGGATTTCTACTTATTTTATTAAATATCATCTCCACCAAACAGGACAAGCTTGCATCTGTTATAGTTTTGGAGAAAAATGTGTTCATTTCATGTATGCGCGAAATGCCTTAAAAATGGCTTTAAAATGGATTTGGAGCATGGAGACGATTATCTCGGGATTGCAAGATAACCAAACAAAACGTTTAGTGGATTTCTACTTATTTTATTAAATATCATCTCCACCAAACAGGACAAGCTTGCATCTGTTATAGTTTTGGAGAAAAATGTGTTCATTTCATGTATGCGCGAAATGCCTTAAAAATGGCTTTAAAATGGATTTGGAGCATGGAGACGATTATCTCAGGATGGCAATATAAACAAACGAAACTTTTAGTAGATTTCTACTTATTTTATTAAATATTATCTCCACCAAACAGGACAAGCTTGCATCTGTTATAGTTTTGGAGAAAAATGTGTTCATTTCATGTATGCGCGAAATGCCTTAAAATGGCTTTAAAATGGATTTGGAGCATGGAGACGATTATCTCGGGATTGCAAGATAACCAAACAAAACTTTTAGTGGATTTCTACTTATTTTTATTAAATATCATCTCCACCAAACAGGACAAGCTTGTATCTGTTATAGTTTTGGAGAAAAATGTGTTCATTTCATGTATGCGCGAAATGCCTTAAAAATGGCTTTAAAATGGATTTGGAGCATGGAGACGATTATCTCGGGATTGCAATATAACCAAACAAAACTTTTAGAGGATTTCTACTTATTTTATTAAATATCATCTCCACCAAACAGGACAAGCTTGCATCTGTTATAGTTTTGGAGAAAAATGTGTTCATTTCATGTATGCGCGAAATGCCTTAAAAATGGCTTTAAAATGGATTTGGAGCATGGAGACGATTATCTCGGGATTGCAAGATAACCAAACAAAACTTTTAGTGGATTTCTACCTATTTTATTAAATATCATCTCCACCAAACAGGACAAGCTTGCATCTGTTATAGTTTTGGAGAAAAATGTGTTCATTTCATGTATGCGCGAAATGCCTTAAAAATGGCTTTAAAATGGATTTGGAGCATGGAGACGATTATCTCGGGATTGCAAGATAACCAAACAAAACTTTTAGTGGATTTCTACTTATTTTATTAAATATCATCTCCACCAAACAGGACAAGCTTGCATCTGTTATAGTTTTGGAGAAAAATGTGTTCATTTCATGTATGCGCGAAATGCCTTAAAAATGGCTTTAAAATGGATTTGGAGCATGGAGACGATTATCTCGGGATTGCAAGATAACCAAACAAAACTTTTAGTGGATTTCTACTTATTTTATTAAATATCATCTCCACCAAACAGGACAAGCTTGCATGTGTTATAGTTTTGGAGAAAAATGTGTTCATTTCATGTATGCGCAAAATGCCTTTGAAATGGCTTTAAAATGGATTTGGAGCATGGAGACGATTATCTCAGGATGGCAATATAAACAAACGAAACTTTTAGTAGATTTCTACTTATTTTATTAAATATTATCTCCACCAAACAGGACAAGCTTGCATCTGTTATAGTTTTGGAGAAAAATGTGTTCATTTCATGTATGCGCGAAATGCCTTAAAAATGGCTTTAAAATGGATTTGGAGCATGGAGACGATTATCTCGGGATTGCAAGATAACCAAACAAAACTTTTAGTGGATTTCTACTTATTTTATTAAATATCATCTCCACCAAACAGGACAAGCTTGCATCTGTTATAGTTTTGGAGAAAAATGTGTTCATTTCATGTATGCGCGAAATGCCTTAAAAATGGCTTTAAAATGGATTTGGAGCATGGAGACGATTATCTCGGGATTGCAAGATAACCAAACAAAACTTTTAGTGGATTTCTACTTATTTTATTAAATATCATCTCCACCAAACAGGACAAGCTTGCATCTGTTATAGTTTTGGAGAAAAATGTGTTCATTTCATGTATGCGCGAAATGCCTTAAAAATGGCTTTAAAATGGATTTGGAGCATGGAGACGATTATCTCGGGATTGCAAGATAACCAAACAAAACGTTTAGTGGATTTCTACTTATTTTATTAAATATCATCTCCACCAAACAGGACAAGCTTGCATCTGTTATAGTTTTGGAGAAAAATGTGTTCATTTCATGTATGCGCGAAATGCCTTAAAAATGGCTTTAAAATGGATTTGGAGCATGGAGACGATTATCTCAGGATGGCAATATAAACAAACGAAACTTTTAGTAGATTTCTACTTATTTTATTAAATATTATCTCCACCAAACAGGACAAGCTTGCATCTGTTATAGTTTTGGAGAAAAATGTGTTCATTTCATGTATGCGCGAAATGCCTTAAAATGGCTTTAAAATGGATTTGGAGCATGGAGACGATTATCTCGGGATTGCAAGATAACCAAACAAAACTTTTAGTGGATTTCTACTTATTTTATTAAATATCATCTCCACCAAACAGGACAAGCTTGTATCTGTTATAGTTTTGGAGAAAAATGTGTTCATTTCATGTATGCGCGAAATGCCTTAAAAATGGCTTTAAAATGGATTTGGAGCATGGAGACGATTATCTCGGGATTGCAATATAACCAAACAAAACTTTTAGAGGATTTCTACTTATTTTATTAAATATCATCTCCACCAAACAGGACAAGCTTGCATCTGTTATAGTTTTGGAGAAAAATGTGTTCATTTCATGTATGCGCGAAATGCCTTAAAAATGGCTTTAAAATGGATTTGGAGCATGGAGACGATTATCTCGGGATTGCAAGATAACCAAACAAAACTTTTAGTGGATTTCTACCTATTTTATTAAATATCATCTCCACCAAACAGGACAAGCTTGCATCTGTTATAGTTTTGGAGAAAAATGTGTTCATTTCATGTATGCGCGAAATGCCTTAAAAATGGCTTTAAAATGGATTTGGAGCATGGAGACGATTATCTCGGGATTGCAAGATAACCAAACAAAACTTTTAGTGGATTTCTACTTATTTTATTAAATATCATCTCCACCAAACAGGACAAGCTTGCATCTGTTATAGTTTTGGAGAAAAATGTGTTCATTTCATGTATGCGCGAAATGCCTTAAAAATGGCTTTAAAATGGATTTGGAGCATGGAGACGATTATCTCGGGATTGCAAGATAACCAAACAAAACTTTTAGTGGATTTCTACTTATTTTATTAAATATCATCTCCACCAAACAGGACAAGCTTGCATGTGTTATAGTTTTGGAGAAAAATGTGTTCATTTCATGTATGCGCAAAATGCCTTTGAAATGGCTTTAAAATGGATTTGGAGCATGGAGACGATTATCTCAGGATGGCAATATAAACAAACGAAACTTTTAGTAGATTTCTACTTATTTTATTAAATATTATCTCCACCAAACAGGACAAGCTTGCATCTGTTATAGTTTTGGAGAAAAATGTGTTCATTTCATGTATGCGCGAAATGCCTTAAAAATGGCTTTAAAATGGATTTGGAGCATGGAGACGATTATCTCGGGATTGCAAGATAACCAAACAAAACTTTTAGTGGATTTCTACTTATTTTATTAAATATCATCTCCACCAAACAGGACAAGCTTGCATCTGTTATAGTTTTGGAGAAAAATGTGTTCATTTCATGTATGCGCGAAATGCCTTAAAAATGGCTTTAAAATGGATTTGGAGCATGGAGACGATTATCTCGGGATTGCAAGATAACCAAACAAAACTTTTAGTGGATTTCTACTTATTTTATTAAATATCATCTCCACCAAACAGGACAAGCTTGCATGTGTTATAGTTTTGGAGAAAAATGTGTTCATTTCATGTATGCGCAAAATGCCTTTGAAATGGCTTTAAAATGGATTTGGAGCATGGAGACGATTATCTCAGGATGGCAATATAAACAAACGAAACTTTTAGTAGATTTCTACTTATTTTATTAAATATTATCTCCACCAAACAGGACAAGCTTGCATCTGTTATAGTTTTGGAGAAAAATGTGTTCATTTCATGTATGCGCGAAATGCCTTAAAAATGGCTTTAAAATGGATTTGGAGCATGGAGACGATTATCTCGGGATTGCAAGATAACCAAACAAAACTTTTAGTGGATTTCTACTTATTTTATTAAATATCATCTCCACCAAACAGGACAAGCTTGCATCTGTTATAGTTTTGGAGAAAAATGTGTTCATTTCATGTATGCGCGAAATGCCTTAAAAATGGCTTTAAAATGGATTTGGAGCATGGAGACGATTATCTCGGGATTGCAAGATAACCAAACAAAACTTTTAGTGGATTTCTACTTATTTTATTAAATATCATCTCCACCAAACAGGACAAGCTTGCATGTGTTATAGTTTTGGAGAAAAATGTGTTCATTTCATGTATGCGCAAAATGCCTTTGAAATGGCTTTAAAATGGATTTGGAGCATGGAGACGATTATCTCGGGATTGCAAGATAACCAAACAAAACTTTTAGTGGATTTCTACTTATTTTATTAAATATCATCTCCACCAAACAGGACAAGCTTGCATCTGTTATAGTTTTGGAGAAAAATGTGTTCATTTCATGTATGCGCGAAATGCCTTAAACATGACTGTAAAATGGATTTGGAGCATGGAGACGATTATCTCGGGATTGCAAGATAACCAAACAAAACTTTTAGTGGATTTCTACTTATTTTATTAAATATCATCTCCACCAAACAGGACAAGCTTGCATCTGTTATAGTTTTGGAGAAAAATGTGTTCATTTCATGTATGCGCGAAATGCCTTAAAAATGGCTTTAAAATGGATTTGGAGCATGGAGACGATTATCTCGGGATTGCAAGATAACCAAACAAAACTTTTAGTGGATTTCTACTTATTTTATTAAATATCATCTCCACCAAACAGGACAAGCTTGCATCTGTTATAGTTTTGGAGAAAAATGTGTTCATTTCATGTATGCGCGAAATGCCTTAAAAATGGCTTTAAAATGGATTTGGAGCATGGAGACGATTATCTCGGGATTGCAAGATAACCAAACAAAACTTTTAGTGGATTTCTACTTATTTTATTAAATATCATCTCCACCAAACAGGACAAGCTTGCATGTGTTATAGTTTTGGAGAAAAATGTGTTCATTTCATGTATGCGCAAAATGCCTTGGAAATGGCTTTAAAATGGATTTGGAGCATGGAGACGATTATCTCAGGATGGCAATATAAACAAACGAAACTTTTAGTAGATTTCTACTTATTTTATTAAATATTATCTCCACCAAACAGGACAAGCTTGCATCTGTTATAGTTTTGGAGAAAAATGTGTTCATTTGATGTATGCGCGAAATGCCTTAAATAACCAAACAAAACGTTTAGTGGATTTCTACTTATTTTATTAAATATCATCTCCACCAAACAGGACAAGCTTGCATCTGTTATAGTTTTGGAGAAAAATGTGTTCATTTCATGTATGCGCGAAATGCCTTAAAAATGGCTTTAAAATGGATTTGGAGCATGGAGACGATTATCTCGGGATTGCAAGATAACCAAACAAAACTTTTAGTGGATTTCTACTTATTTTATTAAATATCATCTCCACCAAACAGGACAAGCTTGCATCTGTTATAGTTTTGGAGAAAAATGTGTTCATTTCATGTATGCGCGAAATGCCTTAAAAATGGCTTTAAAATGGATTTGGAGCATGGAGACGATTATCTCGGGATTGCAAGATAACCAAACAAAACTTTTAGTGGATTTCTACTTAT
Source organism: Anomaloglossus baeobatrachus (assembly GCF_048569485.1). Lineage (NCBI taxonomy): Eukaryota > Metazoa > Chordata > Amphibia > Anura > Aromobatidae > Anomaloglossus > Anomaloglossus baeobatrachus. Next base: position 582,191 of record NW_027441899.1, read on the forward strand.
TTTATTAAATATCATCTCCACCAAACAGGACAAGCTTGCATCTGTTATAGTTTTGGAGAAAAATGTGTTCATTTCATGTATGCACGAAATGCCTTAAAAATGGCTTTAAAATGGATTTGGAGCATGGAGACGATTATCTCGGGATTGCAAGATAACCAAACAAAACTTTTAGTGGATTTCTACTTATTTTATTAAATATCATCTCCACCAAACAGGACAAGCTTGCATGTGTTATAGTTTTGGAGAAAAATGTGTTCATTTCATGTATGCGCAAAATGCCTTTGAAATGGCTTTAAAATGGATTTGGAGCATGGAGACGATTATCTCAGGATGGCAATATAAACAAACGAAACTTTTAGTAGATTTCTACTTATTTTATTAAATATTATCTCCACCAAACAGGACAAGCTTGCATCTGTTATAGTTTTGGAGAAAAATGTGTTCATTTCATGTATGCGCGAAATGCCTTAAAAATGGCTTTAAAATGGATTTGGAGCATGGAGACGATTATCTCGGGATTGCAAGATAACCAAACAAAACTTTTAGTGGATTTCTACTTATTTTATTAAATATCATCTCCACCAAACAGGACAAGCTTGCATCTGTTATAGTTTTGGAGAAAAATGTGTTCATTTCATGTATGCGCGAAATGCCTTAAAAATGGCTTTAAAATGGATTTGGAGCATGGAGACGATTATCTCGGGATTGCAAGATAACCAAACAAAACTTTTAGTGGATTTCTACTTATTTTATTAAATATCATCTCCACCAAACAGGACAAGCTTGCATGTGTTATAGTTTTGGAGAAAAATGTGTTCATTTCATGTATGCGCAAAATGCCTTTGAAATGGCTTTAAAATGGATTTGGAGCATGGAGACGATTATCTCAGGATGGCAATATAAACAAACGAAACTTTTAGTAGATTTCTACTTATTTTATTAAATATTATCTCCACCAAACAGGACAAGCTTGCATCTGTTATAGTTTTGGAGAAAAATGTGTTCATTTCATGTATGCGCGAAATGCCTTAAAAATGGCTTTAAAATGGATTTGGAGCATGGAGACGATTATCTCGGGATTGCAAGATAACCAAACAAAACTTTTAGTGGATTTCTACTTATTTTATTAAATATCATCTCCACCAAACAGGACAAGCTTGCATCTGTTATAGTTTTGGAGAAAAATGTGTTCATTTCATGTATGCGCGAAATGCCTTAAAAATGGCTTTAAAATGGATTTGGAGCATGGAGACGATTATCTCGGGATTGCAAGATAACCAAACAAAACTTTTAGTGGATTTCTACTTATTTTATTAAATATCATCTCCACCAAACAGGACAAGCTTGCATGTGTTATAGTTTTGGAGAAAAATGTGTTCATTTCATGTATGCGCAAAATGCCTTTGAAATGGCTTTAAAATGGATTTGGAGCATGGAGACGATTATCTCAGGATGGCAATATAAACAAACGAAACTTTTAGTAGATTTCTACTTATTTTATTAAATATTATCTCCACCAAACAGGACAAGCTTGCATCTGTTATAGTTTTGGAGAAAAATGTGTTCATTTCATGTATGCGCGAAATGCCTTAAATAACCAAACAAAACGTTTAGTGGATTTCTACTTATTTTATTAAATATCATCTCCACCAAACAGGACAAGCTTGCATCTGTTATAGTTTTGGAGAAAAATGTGTTCATTTCATGTATGCGCGAAATGCCTTAAAAATGGCTTTAAAATAGATTTGGAGCATGGAGACGATTATCTCGGGATTGCAAGATAACCAAACAAAACTTTTAGTGGATTTCTACTTATTTTATTAAATATCATCTCCACCAAACAGGGCAAGCTTGCATCTGTTATAGTTTTGGAGAAAAATGTGTTCATTTCATGTATGCGCGAAATGCCTTAAAAATGGCTTGAAAATGGATTTGGAGCATGGAGACGATTATCTCGGGATTGCAAGATAACCAAACAAAACTTTTAGTGGATTTCTACTTATTTTATTAAATATCATCTCCACCAAACAGGACAAGCTTGCATCTGTTATAGTTTTGGAGAAAAATGTGTTCATTTCATGTATGCACGAAATGCCTTAAAAATGGCTTTAAAATGGATTTGGAGCATGGAGACGATTATCTCGGGATTGCAAGATAACCAAACAAAACTTTTAGTGGATTTCTACTTATTTTATTAAATATCATCTCCACCAAACAGGACAAGCTTGCATGTGTTATAGTTTTGGAGAAAAATGTGTTCATTTCATGTATGCGCAAAATGCCTTTGAAATGGCTTTAAAATGGATTTGGAGCATGGAGACGATTATCTCAGGATGGCAATATAAACAAACGAAACTTTTAGTAGATTTCTACTTATTTTATTAAATATTATCTCCACCAAACAGGACAAGCTTGCATCTGTTATAGTTTTGGAGAAAAATGTGTTCATTTCATGTATGCGCGAAATGCCTTAAAAATGGCTTTAAAATGGATTTGGAGCATGGAGACGATTATCTCGGGATTGCAAGATAACCAAAAAAACTTTTAGTGGATTTCTACTTATTTTATTAAATATCATCTCCACCAAACAGGACAAGCTTGCATCTGTTATAGTTTTGGAGAAAAATGTGTTCATTTCATGTATGCGCGAAATGCCTTAAAAATGGCTTTAAAATGGATTTGGAGCATGGAGACGATTATCTCGGGATTGCAAGATAACCAAACAAAACTTTTAGTGGATTTCTACTTATTTTATTAAATATCATCTCCACCAAACAGGACAAGCTTGCATGTGTTATAGTTTTGGAGAAAAATGTGTTCATTTCATGTATGCGCAAAATGCCTTTGAAATGGCTTTAAAATGGATTTGGAGCATGGAGACGATTATCTCAGGATGGCAATATAAACAAACGAAACTTTTAGTAGATTTCTACTTATTTTATTAAATATTATCTCCACCAAACAGGACAAGCTTGCATCTGTTATAGTTTTGGAGAAAAATGTGTTCATTTCATGTATGCGCGAAATGCCTTAAAAATGGCTTTAAAATGGATTTGGAGCATGGAGACGATTATCTCGGGATTGCAAGATAACCAAACAAAACTTTTAGTGGATTTCTACTTATTTTATTAAATATCATCTCCACCAAACAGGACAAGCTTGCATCTGTTATAGTTTTGGAGAAAAATGTGTTCATTTCATGTATGCGCGAAATGCCTTAAAAATGGCTTTAAAATGGATTTGGAGCATGGAGACGATTATCTCGGGATTGCAAGATAACCAAACAAAACTTTTAGTGGATTTCTACTTATTTTATTAAATATCATCTCCACCAAACAGGACAAGCTTGCATCTGTTATAGTTTTGGAGAAAAATGTGTTCATTTCATGTATGCGCGAAATGCCTTAAAAATGGCTTTAAAATGGATTTGGAGCATGGAGACGATTATCTCGGGATTGCAAGATAACCAAACAAAACTTTTAGTGGATTTCTACTTATTTTATTAAATATCATCTCCACCAAACAGGAGAAGCTTGCATCTGTTATAGTGCTTGCATCTGTTATAGTTTTGGAGAAAAATGTGTTCATTTCATGTATGCGCGAAATGCCTTAAAAATGGCTTTAAAATGGATTTGGAGCATGGAGACGATTATCTCGGGATTGCAAGATAACCAAACAAAACTTTTGGTGGATTTCCACTTATTTTATTAAATATCATCTCCACCAAACAGGACAAGCTTGCATGTGTTATAGTTTTGGAGAAAAATGTGTTCATTTCATGTATGCGCAAAATGCCTTTGAAATGGCTTTAAAATAGATTTGGAGCATGGAGACGATTATCTCGGGATTGCAAGATAACTAAACAAAACTTTTAGTGGATTTCTACTTATTTTATTAAATATCATCTCCACCAAACAGGACAAGCTTGCATCTGTTATAGTTTTGGAGAAAAATGTGTTCATTTCATGTATGCGCGAAATGCCTTAAAAATGGCTTTAAAATGGATTTGGAGCATGGAGACGATTATCTCGGGATTGCAAGATAACCAAACAAAACTTTTAGTGGATTTCTACTTATTTTATTAAATATCATCTCCACCAAACAGGACAAGCTTGCATGTGTTATAGTTTTGGAGAAAAATGTGTTCATTTCATGTATGCGCAAAATGCCTTTGAAATGGCTTTAAAATGGATTTGGAGCATGGAGACGATTATCTCAGGATGGCAATATAAACAAACGAAACTTTTAGTAGATTTCTACTTATTTTATTAAATATTATCTCCACCAAACAGGACAAGCTTGCATCTGTTATAGTTTTGGAGAAAAATGTGTTCATTTCATGTATGCGCGAAATGCCTTAAAAATGGCTTTAAAATGGATTTGGAGCATGGAGACGATTATCTCGGGATTGCAAGATAACCAAACAAAACTTTTAGTGGATTTCTACTTATTTTATTAAATATCATCTCCACCAAACAGGACAAGCTTGCATCTGTTATAGTTTTGGAGAAAAATGTGTTCATTTCATGTATGCGCGAAATGCCTTAAAAATGACTTTAAAATGGATTTGGAGCATGGAGACGATTATCTCGGGATTGCAAGATAACCAAACAAAACTTTTAGTGGATTTCTACTTATTTTATTAAATATCATCTCCACCAAACAGGACAAGCTTGCATCTGTTATAGTTTTGGAGAAAAATGTGTTCATTTCATGTATGCGCGAAATGCCTTAAAAATGGCTTTAAAATGGATTTGGAGCATGGAGACGATTATCTCGGGATTGCAAGATAACCAAACAAAACTTTTAGTGGATTTCTACTTATTTTATTAAATATCATCTCCACCAAACAGGACAAGCTTGCATGTGTTATAGTTTTGGAGAAAAATGTGTTCATTTCATGTATGCGCAAAATGCCTTTGAAATGGCTTTAAAATGGATTTGGAGCATGGAGACGATTATCTCAGGATGGCAATATAAACAAACGAAACTTTTAGTAGATTTCTACTTATTTTATTAAATATTATCTCCACCAAACAGGACAAGCTTGCATCTGTTATAGTTTTGGAGAAAAATGTGTTCATTTCATGTATGCGCGAAATGCCTTAAAAATGGCTTTAAAATGGATTTGGAGCATGGAGACGATTATCTCGCGATTGCAAGATAACCAAACAAAACTTTTAGTGGATTTCCACTTATTTTATTAAATATCATCTCCACCAAACAGGACAAGCTTGCATGTGTTATAGTTTTGGAGAAAAATGTGTTCATTTCATGTATGCGCAAAATGCCTTTGAAATGGCTTTAAAATAGATTTGGAGCATGGAGACGATTATCTCGGGATTGCAAGATAACCAAACAAAACTTTTAGTGGATTTCTACTTATTTTATTAAATATCATCTCCACCAAACAGGACAAGCTTGCATCTGTTATAGTTTTGGAGAAAAATGTGTTCATTTCATGTATGCGCGAAATGCCTTAAAAATGGCTTTAAAATGGATTTGGAGCATGGAGACGATTATCTCGGGATTGCAAGATAACCAAACAAAACTTTTAGTGGATTTCTACTTATTTTATTAAATATCATCTCCACCAAACAGGACAAGCTTGCATCTGTTATAGTTTTCGAGAAAAATGTGTTCATTTCAGGTATGCGCGAAATGCCTTAAAAATGGCTTTAAAATGGATTTGGAGCATGGAGACGATTATCTCGGGATTGCAAGATAACCAAACAAAACGTTTAGTGGATTTCTACTTATTTTATTAAATATCATCTCCACCAAACAGGACAAGCTTGCATCTGTTATAGTTTTGGAGAAAAATGTGTTCATTTCATGTATGCGCGAAATGCCTTAAAAATGGCTTTAAAATGGATTTGGAGCATGGAGACGATTATCTCGGGATTGCAAGATAACCAAACAAAACTTTTAATGGATTTCTACTTATTTTATTAAATATCATCTCCACCAAACAGGACAAGCTTGCATCTGTTATAGTTTTGGAGAAAAATGTGTTCATTTCATGTATGCGCGAAATGCCTTAAAAATGGCTTTAAAATGGATTTGGAGCATGGAGACGATTATCTCGGGATTGCAAGATAACCAAACAAAACTTTTAGTGGATTTCTACTTATTTTATTAAATATCATCTCCACCAAACAGGACAAGCTTGCATCTGTTATAGTTTTCGAGAAAAATGTGTTCATTTCATGTATGCGCGAAATGCCTTAAAAATGGCTTTAAAATGGATTTGGAGCATGGAGACGATTATCTCGGGATTGCAAGATAACCAAACAAAACGTTTAGTGGATTTCTACTTATTTTATTAAATATCATCTCCACCAAACAGGACAAGCTTGCATCTGTTATAGTTTTGGAGAAAAATGTGTTCATTTCATGTATGCGCGAAATGCCTTAAAAATGGCTTTAAAATGGATTTGGAGCATGGAGACGATTATCTCGGGATTGCAAGATAACCAAACAAAACTTTTAATGGATTTCTACTTATTTTATTAAATATCATCTCCACCAAACAGGACAAGCTTGCATCTGTTATAGTTTTGGAGAAAAATGTGTTCATTTCATGTATGCGCGAAATGCCTTAAAAATGGCTTTAAAATGGATTTGGAGCATGGAGACGATTATCTCGGGATTGCAATATAACCAAACAAAACTTTTAGTGGATTTCTACTTATTTTATTAAATATCATCTCCACCAAACAGGACAAGCTTGCATCTGTTATAGTTTTGGAGAAAAATGTGTTCATTTCATGTATGCGCGAAATGCCTTAAAAATGGCTTTAAAATGGATTTGGAGCATGGAGACGATTATCTCGGGATTGCAAGATAACCAAACAAAACTTTTAGTGGATTTCTACTTATTTTATTAAATATCATCTCCACCAAACAGGACAAGCTTGCATCTGTTATAGTTTTGGAGAAAAATGTGTTCATTTCATGTATGCGCGAAATGCCTTAAAAATGGCTTTAAAATGGATTTGGAGCATGGAGACGATTATCTCGGGATTGCAAGATAACCAAACAAAACTTTTAGTGGATTTCTACTTATTTTATTAAATATCATCTCCACCAAACAGGACAAGCTTGCATCTGTTATAGTTTTGGAGAAAAATGTGTTCATTTCATGTATGCGCGAAATGCCTTAAAAATGGCTTTAAAATGGATTTGGAGCATGGAGACGATTATCTCGGGATTGCAAGATAACCAAACAAAACTTTTAGTGGATTTCTACTTATTTTATTAAATATCATCTCCACCAAACAGGACAAGCTTGCATCTGTTATAGTTTTGGAGAAAAATGTGTTCATTTCATGTATGCGCGAAATGCCTTAAAAATGGCTTTAAAATGGATTTGGAGCATGGAGACGATTATCTCGGGATTGCAAGATAACCAAACAAAACGTTTAGTGGATTTCTACTTATTTTATTAAATATCATCTCCACCAAACAGGACAAGCTTGCATCTGTTATAGTTTTGGAGAAAAATGTGTTCATTTCATGTATGCGCGAAATGCCTTAAAAATGGCTTTAAAATGGATTTGGAGCATGGAGACGATTATCTCGGGATTGCAAGATAACCAAACAAAACTTTTAGTGGATTTCTACTTATTTTATTAAATATCATCTCCACCAAACAGGACAAGCTTGCATCTGTTATAGTTTTGGAGAAAAATGTGTTCATTTCATGTATGCGCGAAATGCCTTAAAAATGGCTTTAAAATGGATTTGGAGCATGGAGACGATTATCTCGGGATTGCAATATAAGCAAACAAAACTTTTAGTGGATTTCTACTTATTTTATTAAATATCATCTCCACCAAACAGGACAAGCTTGCATCTGTTATAGTTTTGGAGAAAAATGTGTTCATTTCATGTATGCGCGAAATGCCTTAAAAATGGCTTTAAAATAAATTTGGAGCATGGAGACGATTATCTCGGGATTGCAAGATAACCAAACAAAACTTTTAGTGGATTTCTACTTATTTTATTAAATATCATCTCCACCAAACAGGACAAGCTTGCATCTGTTATAGTTTTGGAGAAAAATGTGTTCATTTCATGTATGCGCGAAATGCCTTAAAAATGGCTTTAAAATGGATTTGGAGCATGGAGACGATTATCTCGGGATTGCAAGATAACCAAACAAAACTTTTAGTGGATTTCTACTTATTTTATTAAATATCATCTCCACCAAACAGGACAAGCTTGCATCTGTTATAGTTTTGGAGAAAAATGTGTTCATTTCATGTATGCGCGAAATGCCTTAAAAATGGCTTTAAAATGGATTTGGAGCATGGAGACGATTATCTCGGGATTGCAAGATAACCAAACAAAACTTTTAGTGGATTTCTACTTATTTTATTAAATATCATCTCCACCAAACAGGAGAAGCTTGCATCTGTTATAGTGCTTGCATCTGTTATAGTTTTGGAGAAAAATGTGTTCATTTCATGTATGCGCGAAATGCCTTAAAAATGGCTTTAAAATGGATTTGGAGCATGGAGACGATTATCTCGGGATTGCAAGATAACCAAACAAAACTTTTGGTGGATTTCCACTTATTTTATTAAATATCATCTCCACCAAACAGGACAAGCTTGCATGTGTTATAGTTTTGGAGAAAAATGTGTTCATTTCATGTATGCGCAAAATGCCTTTGAAATGGCTTTAAAATAGATTTGGAGCATGGAGACGATTATCTCGGGATTGCAAGATAACTAAACAAAACTTTTAGTGGATTTCTACTTATTTTATTAAATATCATCTCCACCAAACAGGACAAGCTTGCATCTGTTATAGTTTTGGAGAAAAATGTGTTCATTTCATGTATGCGCGAAATGCCTTAAAAATGGCTTTAAAATGGATTTGGAGCATGGAGACGATTATCTCGGGATTGCAAGATAACCAAACAAAACTTTTAGTGGATTTCTACTTATTTTATTAAATATCATCTCCACCAAACAGGACAAGCTTGCATGTGTTATAGTTTTGGAGAAAAATGTGTTCATTTCATGTATGCGCAAAATGCCTTTGAAATGGCTTTAAAATGGATTTGGAGCATGGAGACGATTATCTCAGGATGGCAATATAAACAAACGAAACTTTTAGTAGATTTCTACTTATTTTATTAAATATTATCTCCACCAAACAGGACAAGCTTGCATCTGTTATAGTTTTGGAGAAAAATGTGTTCATTTCATGTATGCGCGAAATGCCTTAAAAATGGCTTTAAAATGGATTTGGAGCATGGAGACGATTATCTCGGGATTGCAAGATAACCAAACAAAACTTTTAGTGGATTTCTACTTATTTTATTAAATATCATCTCCACCAAACAGGACAAGCTTGCATCTGTTATAGTTTTGGAGAAAAATGTGTTCATTTCATGTATGCGCGAAATGCCTTAAAAATGACTTTAAAATGGATTTGGAGCATGGAGACGATTATCTCGGGATTGCAAGATAACCAAACAAAACTTTTAGTGGATTTCTACTTATTTTATTAAATATCATCTCCACCAAACAGGACAAGCTTGCATCTGTTATAGTTTTGGAGAAAAATGTGTTCATTTCATGTATGCGCGAAATGCCTTAAAAATGGCTTTAAAATGGATTTGGAGCATGGAGACGATTATCTCGGGATTGCAAGATAACCAAACAAAACTTTTAGTAGATTTCTACTTATTTTATTAAATATTATCTCCACCAAACAGGACAAGCTTGCATCTGTTATAGTTTTGGAGAAAAATGTGTTCATTTCATGTATGCGCGAAATGCCTTAAAAATGGCTTTAAAATGGATTTGGAGCATGGAGACGATTATCTCGCGATTGCAAGATAACCAAACAAAACTTTTAGTGGATTTCCACTTATTTTATTAAATATCATCTCCACCAAACAGGACAAGCTTGCATGTGTTATAGTTTTGGAGAAAAATGTGTTCATTTCATGTATGCGCAAAATGCCTTTGAAATGGCTTTAAAATAGATTTGGAGCATGGAGACGATTATCTCGGGATTGCAAGATAACCAAACAAAACTTTTAGTGGATTTCTACTTATTTTATTAAATATCATCTCCACCAAACAGGACAAGCTTGCATCTGTTATAGTTTTGGAGAAAAATGTGTTCATTTCATGTATGCGCGAAATGCCTTAAAAATGGCTTTAAAATGGATTTGGAGCATGGAGACGATTATCTCGGGATTGCAAGATAACCAAACAAAACTTTTAGTGGATTTCTACTTATTTTATTAAATATCATCTCCACCAAACAGGACAAGCTTGCATCTGTTATAGTTTTCGAGAAAAATGTGTTCATTTCATGTATGCGCGAAATGCCTTAAAAATGGCTTTAAAATGGATTTGGAGCATGGAGACGATTATCTCGGGATTGCAAGATAACCAAACAAAACGTTTAGTGGATTTCTACTTATTTTATTAAATATCATCTCCACCAAACAGGACAAGCTTGCATCTGTTATAGTTTTGGAGAAAAATGTGTTCATTTCATGTATGCGCGAAATGCCTTAAAAATGGCTTTAAAATGGATTTGGAGCATGGAGACGATTATCTCGGGATTGCAAGATAACCAAACAAAACTTTTAGTGGATTTCTACTTATTTTATTAAATATCATCTCCACCAAACAGGACAAGCTTGCATCTGTTATAGTTTTGGAGAAAAATGTGTTCATTTCATGTATGCGCGAAATGCCTTAAAAATGGCTTTAAAATGGATTTGGAGCATGGAGACGATTATCTCGGGATTGCAATATAACCAAACAAAACTTTTAGTGGATTTCTACTTATTTTATTAAATATCATCTCCACCAAACAGGACAAGCTTGCATCTGTTATAGTTTTGGAGAAAAATGTGTTCATTTCATGTATGCGCGAAATGCCTTAAAAATGGCTTTAAAATGGATTTGGAGCATGGAGACGATTATCTCGGGATTGCAAGATAACCAAACAAAACTTTTAGTGGATTTCTACTTATTTTATTAAATATCATCTCCACCAAACAGGACAAGCTTGCATCTGTTATAGTTTTGGAGAAAAATGTGTTCATTTCATGTATGCGCGAAATGCCTTAAAAATGGCTTTAAAATGGATTTGGAGCATGGAGACGATTATCTCGGGATTGCAATATAACCAAACAAAACTTTTAGTGGATTTCTACTTATTTTATTAAATATCATCTCCACCAAACAGGACAAGCTTGCATCTGTTATAGTTTTGGAGAAAAATGTGTTCATTTCATGTATGCGCGAAATGCCTTAAAAATGGCTTTAAAATGGATTTGGAGCATGGAGACGATTATCTCGGGATTGCAAGATAACCAAACAAAACTTTTAGTGGATTTCTACTTATTTTATTAAATATCATCTCCACCAAACAGGACAAGCTTGCATCTGTTATAGTTTTGGAGAAAAATGTGTTCATTTCATGTATGCGCGAAATGCCTTAAAAATGGCTTTAAAATGGATTTGGAGCATGGAGACGATTATCTCGGGATTGCAAGATAACCAAACAAAACTTTTAGTGGATTTCTACTTATTTTATTAAATATCATCTCCACCAAACAGGACAAGCTTGCATCTGTTATAGTTTTGGAGAAAAATGTGTTCATTTCATGTATGCGCGAAATGCCTTAAAAATGGCTTTAAAATGGATTTGGAGCATGGAGACGATTATCTCGGGATTGCAAGATAACCAAACAAAACTTTTAGTGGATTTCTACTTATTTTATTAAATATCATCTCCACCAAACAGGACAAGCTTGCATCTGTTATAGTTTTGGAGAAAAATGTGTTCATTTCATGTATGCGCGAAATGCCTTAAAAATGGCTTTAAAATGGATTTGGAGCATGGAGACGATTATCTCGGGATTGCAAGATAACCAAACAAAACGTTTAGTGGATTTCTACTTATTTTATTAAATATCATCTCCACCAAACAGGACAAGCTTGCATCTGTTATAGTTTTGGAGAAAAATGTGTTCATTTCATGTATGCGCGAAATGCCTTAAAAATGGCTTTAAAATGGATTTGGAGCATGGAGACGATTATCTCGGGATTGCAAGATAACCAAACAAAACTTTTAGTGGATTTCTACTTATTTTATTAAATATCATCTCCACCAAACAGGACAAGCTTGCATCTGTTATAGTTTTGGAGAAAAATGTGTTCATTTCATGTATGCGCGAAATGCCTTAAAAATGGCTTTAAAATGGATTTGGAGCATGGAGACGATTATCTCGGGATTGCAATATAAGCAAACAAAACTTTTAGTGGATTTCTACTTATTTTATTAAATATCATCTCCACCAAACAGGACAAGCTTGCATCTGTTATAGTTTTGGAGAAAAATGTGTTCATTTCATGTATGCGCGAAATGCCTTAAAAATGGCTTTAAAATAAATTTGGAGCATGGAGACGATTATCTCGGGATTGCAAGATAACCAAACAAAACTTTTAGTGGATTTCTACTTATTTTATTAAATATCATCTCCACCAAACAGGACAAGCTTGCATCTGTTATAGTTTTGGAGAAAAATGTGTTCATTTCATGTATGCGCGAAATGCCTTAAAAATGGCTTTAAAATGGATTTGGAGCATGGAGACGATTATCTCGGGATTGCAAGATAACCAAACAAAACTTTTAGTGGATTTCTACTTATTTTATTAAATATCATCTCCACCAAACAGGACAAGCTTGCATCTGTTATAGTTTTGGAGAAAAATGTGTTCATTTCATGTATGCGCGAAATGCCTTAAAAATGGCTTTAAAATGGATTTGGAGCATGGAGACGATTATCTCGGGATTGCAAGATAACCAAACAAAACTTTTAGTGGATTTCTACTTATTTTATTAAATATCATCTCCACCAAACAGGAGAAGCTTGCATCTGTTATAGTGCTTGCATCTGTTATAGTTTTGGAGAAAAATGTGTTCATTTCATGTATGCGCGAAATGCCTTAAAAATGGCTTTAAAATGGATTTGGAGCATGGAGACGATTATCTCGGGATTGCAAGATAACCAAACAAAACTTTTGGTGGATTTCCACTTATTTTATTAAATATCATCTCCACCAAACAGGACAAGCTTGCATGTGTTATAGTTTTGGAGAAAAATGTGTTCATTTCATGTATGCGCAAAATGCCTTTGAAATGGCTTTAAAATAGATTTGGAGCATGGAGACGATTATCTCGGGATTGCAAGATAACTAAACAAAACTTTTAGTGGATTTCTACTTATTTTATTAAATATCATCTCCACCAAACAGGACAAGCTTGCATCTGTTATAGTTTTGGAGAAAAATGTGTTCATTTCATGTATGCGCGAAATGCCTTAAAAATGGCTTTAAAATGGATTTGGAGCATGGAGACGATTATCTCGGGATTGCAAGATAACCAAACAAAACTTTTAGTGGATTTCTACTTATTTTATTAAATATCATCTCCACCAAACAGGACAAGCTTGCATGTGTTATAGTTTTGGAGAAAAATGTGTTCATTTCATGTATGCGCAAAATGCCTTTGAAATGGCTTTAAAATGGATTTGGAGCATGGAGACGATTATCTCAGGATGGCAATATAAACAAACGAAACTTTTAGTAGATTTCTACTTATTTTATTAAATATTATCTCCACCAAACAGGACAAGCTTGCATCTGTTATAGTTTTGGAGAAAAATGTGTTCATTTCATGTATGCGCGAAATGCCTTAAAAATGGCTTTAAAATGGATTTGGAGCATGGAGACGATTATCTCGGGATTGCAAGATAACCAAACAAAACTTTTAGTGGATTTCTACTTATTTTATTAAATATCATCTCCACCAAACAGGACAAGCTTGCATCTGTTATAGTTTTGGAGAAAAATGTGTTCATTTCATGTATGCGCGAAATGCCTTAAAAATGACTTTAAAATGGATTTGGAGCATGGAGACGATTATCTCGGGATTGCAAGATAACCAAACAAAACTTTTAGTGGATTTCTACTTATTTTATTAAATATCATCTCCACCAAACAGGACAAGCTTGCATCTGTTATAGTTTTGGAGAAAAATGTGTTCATTTCATGTATGCGCGAAATGCCTTAAAAATGGCTTTAAAATGGATTTGGAGCATGGAGACGATTATCTCGGGATTGCAAGATAACCAAACAAAACTTTTAGTAGATTTCTACTTATTTTATTAAATATTATCTCCACCAAACAGGACAAGCTTGCATCTGTTATAGTTTTGGAGAAAAATGTGTTCATTTCATGTATGCGCGAAATGCCTTAAAAATGGCTTTAAAATGGATTTGGAGCATGGAGACGATTATCTCGCGATTGCAAGATAACCAAACAAAACTTTTAGTGGATTTCCACTTATTTTATTAAATATCATCTCCACCAAACAGGACAAGCTTGCATGTGTTATAGTTTTGGAGAAAAATGTGTTCATTTCATGTATGCGCAAAATGCCTTTGAAATGGCTTTAAAATAGATTTGGAGCATGGAGACGATTATCTCGGGATTGCAAGATAACCAAACAAAACTTTTAGTGGATTTCTACTTATTTTATTAAATATCATCTCCACCAAACAGGACAAGCTTGCATCTGTTATAGTTTTGGAGAAAAATGTGTTCATTTCATGTATGCGCGAAATGCCTTAAAAATGGCTTTAAAATGGATTTGGAGCATGGAGACGATTATCTCGGGATTGCAAGATAACCAAACAAAACTTTTAGTGGATTTCTACTTATTTTATTAAATATCATCTCCACCAAACAGGACAAGCTTGCATCTGTTATAGTTTTCGAGAAAAATGTGTTCATTTCATGTATGCGCGAAATGCCTTAAAAATGGCTTTAAAATGGATTTGGAGCATGGAGACGATTATCTCGGGATTGCAAGATAACCAAACAAAACGTTTAGTGGATTTCTACTTATTTTATTAAATATCATCTCCACCAAACAGGACAAGCTTGCATCTGTTATAGTTTTGGAGAAAAATGTGTTCATTTCATGTATGCGCGAAATGCCTTAAAAATGGCTTTAAAATGGATTTGGAGCATGGAGACGATTATCTCGGGATTGCAAGATAACCAAACAAAACTTTTAGTGGATTTCTACTTATTTTATTAAATATCATCTCCACCAAACAGGACAAGCTTGCATCTGTTATAGTTTTGGAGAAAAATGTGTTCATTTCATGTATGCGCGAAATGCCTTAAAAATGGCTTTAAAATGGATTTGGAGCATGGAGACGATTATCTCGGGATTGCAATATAACCAAACAAAACTTTTAGTGGATTTCTACTTATTTTATTAAATATCATCTCCACCAAACAGGACAAGCTTGCATCTGTTATAGTTTTGGAGAAAAATGTGTTCATTTCATGTATGCGCGAAATGCCTTAAAAATGGCTTTAAAATGGATTTGGAGCATGGAGACGATTATCTCGGGATTGCAAGATAACCAAACAAAACTTTTAGTGGATTTCTACTTATTTTATTAAATATCATCTCCACCAAACAGGACAAGCTTGCATCTGTTATAGTTTTGGAGAAAAATGTGTTCATTTCATGTATGCGCGAAATGCCTTAAAAATGGCTTTAAAATGGATTTGGAGCATGGAGACGATTATCTCGGGATTGCAAGATAACCAAACAAAACTTTTAGTGGATTTCTACTTATTTTATTAAATATCATCTCCACCAAACAGGACAAGCTTGCATCTGTTATAGTTTTGGAGAAAAATGTGTTCATTTCATGTATGCGCGAAATGCCTTAAAAATGGCTTTAAAATGGATTTGGAGCATGGAGACGATTATCTCGGGATTGCAAGATAACCAAACAAAACTTTTAGTGGATTTCTACTTATTTTATTAAATATCATCTCCACCAAACAGGACAAGCTTGCATCTGTTATAGTTTTGGAGAAAAATGTGTTAATTTCATGTATGCGCGAAATGCCTTAAAAATGGCTTTAAAATGGATTTGGAGCATGGAGACGATTATCTCGGGATTGCAAGATAACCAAACAAAACTTTTAGTGGATTTCTACTTATTTTATTAAATATCATCTCCACCAAACAGGACAAGCTTGCATCTGTTATAGTTTTGGAGAAAAATGTGTTCATTTCATGTATGCGCGAAATGCCTTAAAAATGGCTTTAAAATGGATTTGGAGCATGGAGACGATTATCTCGGGATTGCAAGATAACCAAACAAAACGTTTAGTGGATTTCTACTTATTTTATTAAATATCATCTCCACCAAACAGGACAAGCTTGCATCTGTTATAGTTTTGGAGAAAAATGTGTTCATTTCATGTATGCGCGAAATGCCTTAAAAATGGCTTTAAAATGGATTTGGAGCATGGAGACGATTATCTCGGGATTGCAAGATAACCAAACAAAACTTTTAGTGGATTTCTACTTATTTTATTAAATATCATCTCCACCAAACAGGACAAGCTTGCATCTGTTATAGTTTTGGAGAAAAATGTGTTCATTTCATGTATGCGCGAAATGCCTTAAAAATGGCTTTAAAATGGATTTGGAGCATGGAGACGATTATCTCGGGATTGCAATATAAGCAAACAAAACTTTTAGTGGATTTCTACTTATTTTATTAAATATCATCTCCACCAAACAGGACAAGCTTGCATCTGTTATAGTTTTGGAGAAAAATGTGTTCATTTCATGTATGCGCGAAATGCCTTAAAAATGGCTTTAAAATGGATTTGGAGCATGGAGACGATTATCTCGGGATTGCAAGATAACCAAACAAAACTTTTAGTGGATTTCTACTTATTTTATTAAATATCATCTCCACCAAACAGGACAAGCTTGCATCTGTTATAGTTTTGGAGAAAAATGTGTTCATTTCATGTATGCGCGAAATGCCTTAAAAATGGCTTTAAAATGGATTTGGAGCATGGAGACGATTATCTCGGGATTGCAAGATAACCAAACAAAACTTTTAGTGGATTTCTACTTATTTTATTAAATATCATCTCCACCAAACAGGACAAGCTTGCATCTGTTATAGTTTTGGAGAAAAATGTGTTCATTTCATGTATGCGCGAAATGCCTTAAAAATGGCTTTAAAATGGATTTGGAGCATGGAGACGATTATCTCGGGATTGCAAGATAACCAAACAAAACTTTTAGTGGATTTCTACTTATTTTATTAAATATCATCTCCACCAAACAGGACAAGCTTGCATCTGTTATAGTTTTGGAGAAAAATGTGTTCATTTCATGTATGCGCGAAATGCCTTAAAAATTGCTTTAAAATGGATTTGGAGCATGGAGACGATTATCTCGGGATTGCAAGATAACCAAACAAAACTTTTAGTGGATTTCTACTTATTTTATTAAATATCATCTCCACCAAACAGGACAAGCTTGCATCTGTTATAGTTTTGGAGAAAAATGTGTTCATTTCATGTATGCGCGAAATGCCTTAAAAATGGCTTTAAAATGGATTTGGAGCATGGAGACGATTATCTCGGGATTGCAAGATAACCAAACAAAACGTTTAGTGGATTTCTACTTATTTTATTAAATATCATCTCCACCAAACAGGACAAGCTTGCATCTGTTATAGTTTTGGAGAAAAATGTGTTCATTTCATGTATGCGCGAAATGCCTTAAAAATGGCTTTAAAATGGATTTGGAGCATGGAGACGATTATCTCGGGATTGCAAGATAACCAAACAAAACTTTTAGTGGATTTCTACTTATTTTATTAAATATCATCTCCACCAAACAGGACAAGCTTGCATCTGTTATAGTTTTGGAGAAAAATGTGTTCATTTCATGTATGCGCGAAATGCCTTAAAAATGGCTTTAAAATGGATTTGGAGCATGGAGACGATTATCTCGGGATTGCAATATAACCAAACAAAACTTTTAGTGGATTTCTACTTATTTTATTAAATATCATCTCCACCAAACAGGACAAGCTTGCATCTGTTATAGTTTTGGAGAAAAATGTGTTCATTTCATGTATGCGCGAAATGCCTTAAAAATGGCTTTAAAATGGATTTGGAGCATGGAGACGATTATCTCGGGATTGCAAGATAACCAAACAAAACTTTTAGTGGATTTCTACTTATTTTATTAAATATCATCTCCACCAAACAGGACAAGCTTGCATCTGTTATAGTTTTGGAGAAAAATGTGTTCATTTCATGTATGCGCGAAATGCCTTAAAAATGGCTTTAAAATGGATTTGGAGCATGGAGACGATTATCTCGGGATTGCAAGATAACCAAACAAAACTTTTAGTGGATTTCTACTTATTTTATTAAATATCATCTCCACCAAACAGGACAAGCTTGCATCTGTTATAGTTTTGGAGAAAAATGTGTTCATTTCATGTATGCGCGAAATGCCTTAAAAATGGCTTTAAAATGGATTTGGAGCATGGAGACGATTATCTCGGGATTGCAAGATAACCAAACAAAACTTTTAGTGGATTTCTACTTATTTTATTAAATATCATCTCCACCAAACAGGACAAGCTTGCATCTGTTATAGTTTTGGAGAAAAATGTGTTCATTTCATGTATGCGCGAAATGCCTTAAAAATGGCTTTAAAATGGATTTGGAGCATGGAGACGATTATCTCGGGATTGCAAGATAACCAAACAAAACTTTTAGTGGATTTCTACTTATTTTATTAAATATCATCTCCACCAAACAGGACAAGCTTGCATCTGTTATAGTTTTGGAGAAAAATGTGTTCATTTCATGTATGCGCGAAATGCCTTAAAAATGGCTTTAAAATGGATTTGGAGCATGGAGACGATTATCTCGGGATTGCAAGATAACCAAACAAAACTTTTAGTGGATTTCTACTTATTTTATTAAATATCATCTCCACCAAACAGGACAAGCTTGCATCTGTTATAGTTTTGGAGAAAAATGTGTTCATTTCATGTATGCGCGAAATGCCTTAAAAATGGCTTTAAAATGGATTTGGAGCATGGAGACGATTATCTCGGGATTGCAAGATAACCAAACAAAACTTTTAGTGGATTTCTACTTATTTTATTAAATATCAT
Organism: Anomaloglossus baeobatrachus; assembly: GCF_048569485.1. Lineage (NCBI taxonomy): Eukaryota > Metazoa > Chordata > Amphibia > Anura > Aromobatidae > Anomaloglossus > Anomaloglossus baeobatrachus. The sequence goes on from NW_027441899.1 coordinate 601,279, forward strand.
CTCCACCAAACAGGACAAGCTTGCATCTGTTATAGTTTTGGAGAAAAATGTGTTCATTTCATGTATGCGCGAAATGCCTTAAAAATGGCTTTAAAATGGATTTGGAGCATGGAGACGATTATCTCGGGATTGCAAGATAACCAAACAAAACTTTTAGTGGATTTCTACTTATTTTATTAAATATCATCTCCACCAAACAGGACAAGCTTGCATCTGTTATAGTTTTGGAGAAAAATGTGTTCATTTCATGTATGCTCGAAATGCCTTAAAAATGGCTTTAAAATGGATTTGGAGCATGGAGACGATTTTCTCGGGATTGCAAGATAACCAAACAAAACTTTTAGTGGATTTCTACTTATTTTATTAAATATCATCTCCACCAAACAGGACAAGCTTGCATCTGTTATAGTTTTGGAGAAAAATGTGTTCATTTCATGTATGCGCGAAATGCCTTAAAAATGGCTTTAAAATGGATTTGGAGCATGGAGACGATTATCTCGGGATTGCAATATAACCAAACAAAACTTTTAGTGGATTTCTACTTATTTTATTAAATATCATCTCCACCAAACAGGACAAGCTTGCATCTGTTATAGTTTTGGAGAAAAATGTGTTCATTTCATGTATGCGCGAAATGCCTTAAAAATGGCTTTAAAATGGATTTGGAGCATGGAGACGATTATCTCGGGATTGCAAGATAACCAAACAAAACTTTTAGTGGATTTCTACTTATTTTATTAAATATCATCTCCACCAAACAGGACAAGCTTTACATAATCGTCTCCATGCTCCAAATCCATTTTAAAGCCATTTTTAAGGCATTTCGCGCATACATGAAATGAACACATTTTTCTCCAAAACTATAACAGATGCAAGCTTGTCCTGTTTGGTGGAGATGATATTTAATAAAATAAGTAGAAATCCACTAAAAGTTTTGTTTGGTTATCTTGCAATCCCGAGATAATCGTCTCCATGCTCCAAATCCATTTTAAAGCCATTTTTAAGGCATTTCGCGCATACATGAAATGAACACATTTTTCTCCAAAACTGTAACAGATGCAAGCTTGTCCTGTTTGGTGGAGATGATATTTAATAAAATAAGTAGAAATCCACTAAAAGTTTTGTTTGGTTATCTTGCAATCCCGAGATAATCGTCTCCATGCTCCAAATCCATTTTAAAGCCATTTTTAAGGCATTTCGCGCATACATGAAATGAACACATTTTTCTCCAAAACTATAACAGATGCAAGCTTGTCCTGTTTGGTGGAGATGATATTTAATAAAATAAGTAGAATTCCACTAAAAGTTTTGTTTGGTTATCTTGCAATCCCGAGATAATCGTCTCCATGCTCCAAATCCATTTTAAAGCCATTTTTAAGGCATTTCGCGCATACATGAAATGAACACATTTTTCTCCAAAACTATAACAGATGCAAGCTTGTCCTGTTTGGTGGAGATGATATTTAATAAAATAAGTAGAAATCCACTAAAAGTTTTGTTTGGTTATCTTGCAATCCCGAGATAATCGTCTCCATGCTCCAAATCCATTTTAAAGCCATTTTTAAGGCATTTCGCGCATACATGAAATGAACACATTTTTCTCCAAAACTATAACAGATGCAAGCTTGTCCTGTTTGGTGGAGATGATATTTAATAAAATAAGTAGAAATCCACTAAAAGTTTTGTTTGGTTATCTTGCAATCCCGAGATAATCGTCTCCATGCTCCAAATCCATTTTAAAGCCATTTTTAAGGCATTTCGCGCATACATGAAATGAACACATTTTTCTCCAAAACTATAACAGATGCAAGCTTGTCCTGTTTGGTGGAGATGATATTTAATAAAATAAGTAGAAATCCACTAAAAGTTTTGTTTGGTTATCTTGCAATCCCGAGATAATCGTCTCCATGCTCCAAATCCATTTTAAAGCCATTTCAAAGGCATTTTGCGCATACATGAAATGAACACATTTTTCTCCAAAACTATAACAGATGCAAGCTTGTCCTGTTTGGTGGAGATGATATTTAATAAAATAAGTAGAAATCCACTAAAAGTTTTGTTTGGTTATCTTGCAATCCCGAGATAACCGTCTCCATGCTCCAAATCCATTTTAAAGCCATTTTTAAGGCATTTCGCGCATACATGAAATGAACACATTTTTCTCCAAAACTATAACAGATGCAAGCTTGTCCTGTTTGGTGGAGATGATATTTAATAAAATAAGTAGAAATCCACTAAAAGTTTTGTTTGGTTATCTTGCAATCCCGAGATAATCGTCTCCATGCTCCAAATCCATTTTAAAGCCATTTCAAAGGCATTTTACGCATACATGAAATGAACACATTTTTCTCCAAAACTATAACACATGCAAGCTTGTCCTGTTTGGTGGAGATGATATTTAATAAAATAAGTAGAAATCCACTAAAAGTTTTGTTTGGTTATCTTGCAATCCCGAGATAATCGTCTCCATGCTCCAAATCCATTTTAAAGCCATTTTTAAGGCATTTCGCGCATACATGAAATGAACACATTTTTCTCCAAAACTATAACAGATGCAAGCTTGTCCTGTTTGGTGGAGATGATATTTAATAAAATAAGTAGAAATCCACTAAAAGTTTTGTTTGGTTATATTGCAATCCCGAGATAATCGTCTCCATGCTCCAAATCCATTTTAAAGCCATTTTTAAGGCATTTCGCGCATACATGAAATGAACACATTTTTCTCCAAAACTATAACAGATGCAAGCTTGTCCTGTTTGGTGGAGATGATATTTAATAAAATAAGTAGAAATCCACTAAAAGTTTTGTTTGGTTATCTTGCAATCCCGAGATAATCGTCTCCATGCTCCAAATCCATTTTAAAGCCATTTTTAAGGCATTTCGCGCATACATGAAATGAACACATTTTTCTCCAAAACTATAACAGATGCAAGCTTGTCCTGTTTGGTGGAGATGATATTTAATAAAATAAGTAGAATTCCACTAAAAGTTTTGTTTGGTTATCTTGCAATCCCGAGATAATCGTCTCCATGCTCCAAATCCATTTTAAAGCCATTTTTAAGGCATTTCGCGCATACATGAAATGAACACATTTTTCTCCAAAACTATAACAGATGCAAGCTTGTCCTGTTTGGTGGAGATGATATTTAATAAAATAAGTAGAAATCCACTAAAAGTTTTGTTTGGTTATCTTGCAATCCCGAGATAATCGTCTCCATGCTCCAAATCCATTTTAAAGCCATTTTTAAGGCATTTCGCGCATACATGAAATGAACACATTTTTCTCCAAAACTATAACAGATGCAAGCTTGTCCTGTTTGGTGGAGATGATATTTAATAAAATAAGTAGAAATCCACTAAAAGTTTTGTTTGGTTATCTTGCAATCCCGAGATAATCGTCTCCATGCTCCAAATCCATTTTAAAGCCATTTTTAAGGCATTTCGCGCATACATGAAATGAACACATTTTTCTCCAAAACTATAACAGATGCAAGCTTGTCCTGTTTGGTAGAGATGATATTTAATAAAATAAGTAGAAATCCACTAAAAGTTTTGTTTGGTTATCTTGCAATCCCGAGATAATCGTCTCCATGCTCCAAATCCATTTTAAAGCCATTTCAAAGGCATTTTGCGCATACATGAAATGAACACATTTTTCTCCAAAACTATAACAGATGCAAGCTTGTCCTGTTTGGTGGAGATGATATTTAATAAAATAAGTAGAAATCCACTAAAAGTTTTGTTTGGTTATCTTGCAATCCCGAGATAACCGTCTCCATGCTCCAAATCCATTTTAAAGCCATTTTTAAGGCATTTCGCGCATACATGAAATGAACACATTTTTCTCCAAAACTATAACAGATGCAAGCTTGTCCTGTTTGGTGGAGATGATATTTAATAAAATAAGTAGAAATCCACTAAAAGTTTTGTTTAGTTATCTTGCAATCCCGAGATAATCGTCTCCATGCTCCAAATCCATTTTAAAGCCATTTCAAAGGCATTTTGCGCATACATGAAATGAACACATTTTTCTCCAAAACTATAACACATGCAAGCTTGTCCTGTTTGGTGGAGATGATATTTAATAAAATAAGTAGAAATCCACTAAAAGTTTTGTTTGGTTATCTTGCAATCCCGAGATAATCGTCTCCATGCTCCAAATCCATTTTAAAGCCATTTTTAAGGCATTTCGCGCATACATGAAATGAACACATTTTTCTCCAAAACTATAACAGATGCAAGCTTGTCCTGTTTGGTGGAGATGATATTTAATAAAATAAGTAGAAATCCACTAAAAGTTTTGTTTGGTTATATTGCAATCCCGAGATAATCGTCTCCATGCTCCAAATCCATTTTAAAGCCATTTTTAAGGCATTTCGCGCATACATGAAATGAACACATTTTTCTCCAAAACTATAACAGATGCAAGCTTGTCCTGTTTGGTGGAGATGATATTTAATAAAATAAGTAGAAATCCACTAAAAGTTTTGTTTGGTTATCTTGCAATCCCGAGATAATCGTCTCCATGCTCCAAATCCATTTTAAAGCCATTTTTAAGGCATTTCGCGCATACATGAAATGAACACATTTTTCTCCAAAACTATAACAGATGCAAGCTTGTCCTGTTTGGTGGAGATGATATTTAATAAAATAAGTAGAAATCCACTAAAAGTTTTGTTTGGTTATCTTGCAATCCCGAGATAATCGTCTCCATGCTCCAAATCCATTTTAAAGCCATTTTTAAGGCATTTCGCGCATACATGAAATGAACACATTTTTCTCCAAAACTATAACAGATGCAAGCTTGTCCTGTTTGGTGGAGATGATATTTAATAAAATAAGTAGAAATCCACTAAAAGTTTTGTTTGGTTATCTTGCAATCCCGAGATAATCGTCTCCATGCTCCAAATCCATTTTAAAGCCATTTTTAAGGCATTTCGCACATACATGAAATGAACACATTTTTCTCCAAAACTATAACAGATGCAAGCTTGTCCTGTTTGGTGGAGATAATATTTAATAAAATAAGTAGAAATCTACTAAAAGTTTCGTTTGTTTATATTGCCATCCTGAGATAATCGTCTCCATGCTCCAAATCCATTTTAAAGCCATTTTTAAGGCATTTTGCGCATACATGAAATGAACACATTTTTCTCCAAAACTATAACACATGCAAGCTTGTCCTGTTTGGTGGAGATGATATTTAATAAAATAAGTAGAAATCCACTAAAAGTTTTGTTTGGTTATCTTGCAATCCCGAGATAATCGTCTCCATGCTCCAAATCCATTTTAAAGCCATTTTTAAGGCATTTCGCGCATACATGAAATGAACACATTTTTCTCCAAAACTATAACAGATGCAAGCTTGTCCTGTTTGGTGGAGATGATATTTAATAAAATAAGTAGAAATCCACTAAAAGTTTTGTTTGGTTATCTTGCAATCCCGAGATAATCGTCTCCATGCTCCAAATCCATTTTAAAGCCATTTTTAAGGCATTTCGCGCATACATGAAATGAACACATTTTTCTCCAAAACTATAACAGATGCAAGCTTGTCCTGTTTGATGGAGATGATATTTAATAAAATAAGTAGAAATCCACTAAAAGTTTTGTTTGGTTATCTTGCAATCCCGAGATAATCGTCTCCATGCTCCAAATCCATTTTAAAGCCATTTTTAAGGCATTTCGCGCATACATGAAATGAACACATTTTTCTCCAAAACTATAACAGATGCAAGCTTGTCCTGTTTGGTGGAGAGGATATTTAATAAAATAAGTAGAAATCCACTAAAAGTTTTGTTTGGTTATCTTGCAATCCCGAGATAATCGTCTCCATGCTCCAAATCCATTTTAAAGCCATTTTTAAGGCATTTCGCGCATACATGAAATGAACACATTTTTCTCCAAAACTATAACAGATGCAAGCTTGTCCTGTTTGGTGGAGATGATATTTAATAAAATAAGTAGAAATCCACTAAAAGTTTTGTTTGGTTATCTTGCAATCCCGAGATAATCGTCTCCATGCTCCAAATCCATTTTAAAGCCATTTTTAAGGCATTTCGCGCATACATGAAATGAACACATTTTTCTCCAAAACTATAACAGATGCAAGCTTGTCCTGTTTGGTGGAGATGATATTTAATAAAATAAGTAGAAATCCACTAAAAGTTTTGTTTGGTTATATTGCAATCCCGAGATAATCGTCTCCATGCTCCAAATCCATTTTAAAGCCATTTTTAAGGCATTTCGCGCATACATGAAATGAACACATTTTTCTCCAAAACTATAACAGATGCAAGCTTGTCCTGTTTGGTGGAGATGATATTTAATAAAATAAGTAGAAATCCACTAAAAGTTTTGTTTGGTTATCTTGCAATCCCGAGATAATCGTCTCCATGCTCCAAATCCATTTTAAAGCCATTTTTAAGGCATTTCGCGCATACATGAAATGAACACATTTTTCTCCAAAACTATAACAGATGCAAGCTTGTCCTGTTTGGTGGAGATGATATTTAATAAAATAAGTAGAAATCCACTAAAAGTTTTGTTTGGTTATCTTGCAATCCCGAGATAATCGTCTCCATGCTCCAAATCCATTTTAAAGCCATTTTTAAGGCATTTCGCGCATACATGAAATGAACACTAGTGATGAGCGAGCATGCTTGTAACTACTCGGTACTCGCACGAGTATCACTGTACTCGGGCTGCTCGGCGGGGACCGAGTAATTTTGCAATACTCGTGCTTTACTCGTGGTCTTCATCCCTGCATGTTGGCGCTCTTTTGAGAGCCAGCCCTCATGCAGGGATTGGCTGGCAGACCACTGCAATGCCACAGCCCTGTTAGTTGTGGAATTGCAGTGATTGGCCGGCCTGCACAGCGTGACCGAGCCTTTATACCGGCGGGCGCGCTGTGCTCTGTACACAGCCATCTCATATTCCCTGCTTTCCACGCCCACAGGCGCCTATGATTGGTTGCAGTGAGACACGCCCCCACGCTGAGTGACAGGTGTCACACTGCACCCAATCACAGCAGCCGGTGGGCGTGTCTATACTGTGCAGTAAAATAAATAAATAAATATTTAAAAAAACGGCGTGCGGTTCCCCCCAATTTTAATGCCAGCCAGATAAAGCCATACAGCTGAAGGCTGGTATTCTCAGGATGGGGAGCCCCACGTTATGGGGAGCCCCCCACCCTAACAATATCAGTCAGCAGCTGGCCAGAATTGCCGCATACATTAGATGCGACAGTTCTGGGACTGTACCCGGCTCTTCCCGATTTACCCTGGTGCGTTGGCGGGTAACCTCAGTGACAGCAGCTGATCGCGCGGCTGTGTTCATTTGCTGTGTGGAGGTGACCGGAGCGGCTGTGTGTGCTGCGGCTCCGGTCACCTCCATGCAGCAGCGCTGGATGCGACGCTGGATCATCCTGGATTACGCCGGACATGGAGGGCTTTTTCGGGCTGATTAAAGTGGTGAACCAGGGTATATGTGTGTGTTTTTATTTCTAATAAAGGATTTTTTCGGGTGTGTGTTTATTTACTGTAACTTACAGATTAATCATGGAGGGTGTCTCATAGACGCCTGACATGATTAATCTAGGACTTATTGGCAGCTATGGGCTTCCAATAACTCCTTATTACCCCGATTTGCCAACGCACCAGGGCAAATCGGGAAGAGCCGGGTACAGTCCCAGAACTGTCGCATATAATGTATGCGGCAATTCTGGGCGGCTGTTGGCTGATATTGTTAGGGTGGGGGGCTCCCCATAACGTGGAGCTCCCCATCCTGAGAATACCAGCCTTCAGCCGTATGGCTTTATCTGGCTGGTTTTAAAAATGGGGGGAACCGCACGCCGTTTTTTTTAATTATTTATTAATTTTAATTATTAATTTTAATTATTTATTAAATAATTAAAAAAAACGGCGTGCGGTTCCCCCCATTTTTAAAACCAGCCAGATAAAGCCATACGGCTGAAGGCTGGTATTCTCAGGATGGGGAGCTCCACGTTATGGGGAGCCCCCCACCCTAACAATATCAGCCAACAGCTGCCCAGAATTGCCGCATACATTATATGCGACAGTTCTGGGACTGTACCCGGCTCTTCCCGATTTACCCTGGTGCGTTGGCAAATCGGGGTAATAAGGAGTTAATGGCAGCCCATAGCTGCCACTAAATCCTAGATTAATCATGTCAGGCGTCTCCCCGAGATTCCTTCCATGATTAATCTGTAAATTACAGTTAAAAAACACACACACCCGAAAAATCCTTTATTAGAAATAAAAAACACTAACAAAGTCCCTCATTACCAATTTATTAACCCCGACAAACCCTCCATGTCCGGCGTACTCCACGGACTCCGGCGTCGCGTCCAGCTCTGCTGCATGGAAGTGACAGGAGCTGCAGAAGACACCGCCGCTCCGGTCACCTCCACGCAGCTAATGAAGACAGCCGTGCGATCAGCTGAGCTGTCACTGAGGTTACCCGCTGTCACTGGATCCAGTGACGGCGGGTAACCTCAGTGACAGCTCAGCTGATCGCGCTACTCACCTCATTTGCTGCGTGGAAGTGACCGGAGCGGCGGTGTCTTCTGCAGCTCCGGTCACCTCTATGCAGCAGCGCAGGATGCGACGCTGGAACATCCTGGATGACGCCGGACATGGAGGGCTTTTTGGGGCTGATTAAAGTGGTGAACCAGGGAATGTGTGTGTGTTTTTTATTTCTAATAAAGGATTTTTCGGGTGTGTGTGTTTATTTACTGTAACTTACAGATTAATCATGGAGGGTGTCTCATAGACGCCTGACATGATTAATCTAGGATTTAGTGGCAGCTATGGGCTGCCATTAACTCCTTATTACCCCGATTTGCCAACGCACCAGGGTAAATCGGGAAGAGCCGGGTACAGCCCCAGAACTGTCGCATCTAATGTATGCGGCAATTCTGGGCGGCTGCTGACTGATATTGTTAGGGTGGGGGGCTCCCCATAACGTGGAGCTCCCCATCCTGAGAATACCAGCCTTCAGCCGTATGGCTTTATCTGGCTGGTATTAAAATTGGGGGGACCGCATGCCGTTTTTTTTAATTATTTAATTATTTATTTCACTGCACAGTATACACACACCGGCTGCTGTGATTGGTTGCAGTGAGACAGCTGTCACTCAGTGTGGGAGCGTGTCTCACTGCAACCAATCATAGGCGCCGAAAAGCAGGACAGCAGGGAATAGGAGATTGATTAATGAGCGGCCGGCTTTTTCAAAAGAGGAAAAGCCACCGGAGTTTGAACAGCTGTGCAGCGCCGCGGCAGTGATCGGGGAACGGTAAGTAAGAGAGAGGGGGGGGAACTGACCGACAGACTGTGAGAGGGGGACAGACAAGACAGAGAGAGACAGACCGACGGACTGAGGGAGATAGAATAAAAAAAAAAAAATGACCGACATCGCTAGTAAAAAGCACAAAACGTGCGTTTTGGACATCGGAGTGCCACACAAGGTTTTCATGTAAAATCTTTCATGTATTAATCTCAAAAAGTAACATACACCAGCTCTATCTCACTATTGGGTATGTGCCCTTAACATTTCCGCCATGAAAATTCATTTTGGTGTCATTTTGGAAGGTTTTCTGGTGAGTCCGTAAAAATGGCGTAAAACTCGGACAAAATTGTTCACATCTGTGACTTTTGAGTGATAAATGCTTCAAGGGGTCTTCCCCATGCTGATGCCATGTCATTTGAGCACTCTTCTGAGACTTTTGTGACATTTTTAGGGTTTCTCCATGCTGCCGGGGGGTCATTTCACAAAAATACTCGGGTCTCCCATAGGATAACATTGGGCTCGGTGCTCGGGCCGAGTACACGAGTATCTTGGGAGGCTCGGCCCGAGCTACGAGCACCCGAGCTTTTTAGTACTCGCTCATCACTAATGAACACATTTTTCTCCAAAACTATAACAGATGCAAGCTTGTCCTGTTTGGTGGAGATGATATTTAATAAAATAAGTAGAAATCCACTAAAAGTTTTGTTTGGTTATCTTGCAATCCCGAGATAATCGTCTCCATGCTCCAAATCCATTTTAAAGCCATTTTTAAGGCATTTCGCGCATACATGAAATGAACCCATTTTTCTCCAAAACTATAACAGATGCAAGCTTGTCCTGTTTGGTGGAGATGATATTTAATAAAATAAGTAGAAATCCACTAAAAGTTTTGTTTGGTTATCTTGCAATCCCGAGATAATCGTCTCCATGCTCCAAATCCATTTTAAAGCCATTTTTAAGGCATTTCGCGCATACATGAAATGAACACATTTTTCTCCAAAACTATAACAGATGCAAGCTTGTCCTGTTTGGTGGAGATGATATTTAATAAAA